>NC_044035.1:186754468-187433242 GCF_901765095.1 Microcaecilia unicolor
TCACAATGGAGAAGGGTAGTTAGTGGGGTTCCTCAGGGGTCTGTGCTAGGACCGCTGCTTTTAAATATATTTATAAATGATTTAGAGATGGGAGTAACTAGCGAGGTAATTAAATTTGCTGATGACACAAAGTTATTCAAAGTCATTAACTCGCGACAGGATTGTGAAAGATTACAGAAGGACCTTACGAGACTGGGAGACTGGTAGATGACGTTTAATGTGAGCAAGTGCAAGGTGATGCATGTGGGGAAAAAAAACCCGAATTATAGCTACGTCATGCAAGGTTCCACGTTAGGAGTTACGGACCAAGAAAGGGATCTGGGTGTCGTCGTCAATAATACACTGAAACCTTCTGCTCAGTGTGCTGCTGTGGCTCGGAAAGCGAATAGAATGTTTGGTATTATTAGGAAAGGTATGGAAAACAGGTGTGAGGATGTTATAATGCTGTTATATCTCTCCATGGTGCGACCGCACCTTGAGTATTGTGTTCAATTCTGGTCGCCGCATCTCAAGAAAGATATAGTGGAATTGGAAAAGGTGCAGCGAAGGGTGACGAAAATGATAGCGGGGATGGGACGACTTCCCTATGAAGAAAGACTAAGGAGGCTAGGGCTTTTCAGCTTGGAGAAGAGACGGCTGAGGGGAGACATGATAGAGGTATATAAAATAATGAGTGGAGTGGAACAGTTGGATGTGAAGCGTCTGTTCATGCTTTCCAAAAATACTAGGACTAGGGGGCATCCGATGAAACTACAGTGTAGTAAATTTAAAACAAATCGGAGAAAAAGTTTCTTCACCCAATGCATAATTAAACTCTGGAATTCGTTGCCGGAGAACGTGGTGAAGGCAGTTAGCTTGGCAAAGTTTAAAAAGGGGTTAGACGGTTTCCTAAAGGACAAGTCCATAAACCGCTACTAAATGGACTTGGGAAAAATCCACAATTCCAGGAATAACATGTATAGAATGTTTGTACGTTTGGGAAGCTTGCCAGGTGCCCTTGGCCTGTATTGGCCACTGTCGTGGACAGGATGCGGGGCTCGATGGACCCTTGGTCTTTTCCCAGTGTGGCATTACTTATGTACTTATGAATTGGACTGTTCAAGTTGCCTGGAGATACTAGTCACTGCTTGGCACCAGGTAACATTTGTTTTTACTGCATGCAGTGCTGTGTGTGGCTGGGTTTTCTCTCTGGTCCCTTTAAATGCCTTTTGATCGCTCACCTTTTTTCCTCCTGCTAGTATAAAGCCAATATAGAATTATAGAAACTTTGAAGGTGGCTTATTTAACTGAATAATTTGGCCAAATAAGTATCTCCTTTGTTACTTCCATCTCACAGCTGGGAATTTCTCTGTTCTAATTTCAGCGTTTCACTCTCAGGACTGGTTTTGGGGATATCCTTCTTTCCTGGCATACGGATGTTCGAGCCCCACGCTGGGTGACATCCCTCATTCCTGGTTGAGGGACTCCTAGGTCTGTCCTATCAAATTATATCTATATATCTTTGTTCAGTACTTTAGATCCAGAACAACAAAATTAAAACCCAGTATCAGTAAGGAGTCGGAATCAAATGTTTGGTGTACCGACTTCACACCCCTGCTGCACAAGCCCCAAAACCTTTAGAATGAGAATCCTAATCATCTGTGGGCCAACCCACCACCAGATAAAGATAGGACACATTTCATATTCCAGGGTTATCTAGCCTACTGTCACTATGCATGGATGCTGCCCATGTTACAGAAACCAATAATGTACCAATATTTGTATTTGTGAGCTACGTATGACCACACAACTTTACATATTAGGTGTGGGGTAAGGGTTCTATGATCTTACAAAAGTGATGTGGATATGATTATATATACTAACATAATGTGCTGTCAACGAAGAATTATCAAATTACTTAAAGCTTACTTTTTTTCTCAGACCTTTGGTTTAGGAGTGTTATGGAACGTTATATTGATCTACTGTACTTATCTTGGGTTTGTTTTTAGCTTGTCTTAGGTTAGTAATTTTTATTGAATTGTGAATGTTCTTTGTACACCGCTTAGAATTTCAGATAACATGGTTTATAAATTCTGTTATAAATAATATGAATAAATAAACTATGTTAGGGATACAACTTTAAAGCATAAGAAAAGGATGGTGTGGAAAAAAAGGAGATATAAAAGCTTACCCAATCAAGGAAGTAGAACTGATTGCCAAGGAATTTCACATACTGATGATAAATAATAGTGTAGTTTAATATTAAAGTAGGTGGGGAGAGGGTTCATTCAAAAGTGAAGGTTCTAGACTTAAAAAACAAACAAACAAAAAAAAAACAGTAACAACCCATTGTCAGATGGGATAAGCAGTATAGAATGTTTTGTACTTTTTTGGGATCTTGCCAGGTATTTGTGACCTGGATTGGACACTGTTGGAAACAGGATGCTAGGCTTGATGGACCTTTGGTCTTTCCCAGTACAGCAATACTTATGTACTTATGAGGGATTACCTCAAGGAACTGTCTGGATGGCAACATCTGGAAGTAGAAAAACAGTGGGCAACACTGAAAGGAGCTATTGTAAGGGCAAATAAACCTTTTTGTATGGAAAATTAATAAAATTAAGAGAAAAAGAAGGCTGCTTTGGTTCTCAAAAATAGTTGCTGAAAGGGTAAGGAAGAAGAGGTTAGCCTTCATAAACTATAAGAGATTACAGAAAGAGAAAGATAGGTGACAATATCTGTAAAAGATAAGAGAAGCAAAGATACAAATGGAAGAAAAAATAGCCAAAACGGCAAAATGGGGGGACAAGATATTTTTAGATATGTTAGCAATAAGAGGAAGTGCAAAGGGAGCATTGTGAGACTCAAAGTACAGAGTTGCACGGGGACAGAAATTTAACCTGTTCCCGCAGAGAATCTAACCCATCCCTGCCCATCCCCATGGGAATCTAACCCATCCCCGTCACACGTAATCTCCTCCATCCAGGCCCCTGGCCCACCCAGCTCCTACCGCACAGCACAGCAGTCACCTTGCCCTACCCTCTCCCAAGAAAGAGATCTGCATAAAATATTTATTTTTATTATTTTGACTTATGAAAACCACTTGTCCCTGAAACATGCTCAAAACAGAATAATCCATTTGTACAAAAGAGTGAAGATGTGATTCCATGTGCCTCAATGAGAGTTTTACTTCCAATCTTTATAACACTAGGCTTCGCAAGGCAGATTACAAAAACAGTTAAGATGAACCCATCAGTAAACAGGATACCCTCACTGAAATTTGGCCATGTATTACTGTATTGTACAGAACAGTGCAGAAAATGAGTGCAAAAAACACAGCCTTTATTATTGCTGTTTTTACCAGCTACAAAAATTTTCGAAGTTATTTTAGTGATATTCAGTTTTTATTTCATGATATTTATATCTACATATGGGAAGCTTTCAAATTTATTTATTTATTTTATTTATTGCATTTGTATCCCACATTTTCCCACCTATTTGCGGGCTCAGTGTGGCTTACAATACATTGTGAATAATGAAAATACTATTTGTAGCAGTACGATTATGGGTTACATTATGAAGAGTTATGTGAAGACAAAATTCAGAGTCAAAATATCATTAGGGGATAGAACAATGGAGTGTTAAAATGGGGAATTGATAGGGCAATAAAATAATAGCAGAAGAACATTAGGGTATAACAATTTTATCTGTGGGTAGAGTTTTAAGTGTGGTGAAAATACGGGGGAAGAGAACTCAGAAGAGAGTGTCTTGATGCATTTCTATTAGTGTGTATAGACTTCATATGTTTTTAAATAAATTAAAAAGGTGTCAAATAAGTAAAAAAAAAAAAAACCCACCTTTTTGTCCTTCACCTTTTAAGGCACTGCCTAACCAACTGGAACAGCTTTTGATTTTTTACAGATGGACCACGCCTAGGCAGTCCATTATTTGTAAAGCGAATGCTACATACCTGTAGAAGGTATTCTCCGAGGACAGCAGGCTGATTGTTCTCACTGATGGGTGACGTCCGCGGCAGCCCCTCCAATCGGAATCTTCACTAGCAAAAGCCTTTGCTAGCCCTCGCGCGCCGATGCGCATGCGCGGCCGTCTTCCCGCCCGAAACCGGCTTGAGCCGGCCAGTCTCATGTGTAGCAAGACAAAGACAAGGGAAGACACAACTCCAAAGGGGAGGCGGGCGGGTTTGTGAGAACAATCAGCCTGCTGTCCTCGGAGAATACCTTCTACAGGTATGTAGCATTCGCTTTCTCCGAGGACAAGCAGGCTGCTTGTTCTCACTGATGGGGTATCCCTAGCCCCCAGGCTCACTCAAAACAACAAACATGGTCAATTGGGCCTCGCAACGGCGAGGGCATAACTGAGATTGACCTAAAAAATTTACCAACTAACTGAGAGTGCAGCCTGGAACAGAACAAACAGGGCCCTCGGGGGGTGGAGTTGGATCCTAAAGCCCAAACAGGTTCTGAACAACTGACTGCCCGAACCGACTGTCGCGTCGGGTATCCTGCTGCAGGCAGTAATGAGATGTGAATGTGTGGACAGATGACCACGTCGCAGCTTTGCAAATTTCTTCAATAGAGGCTGACTTCAAGTGGGCTACCGACGCAGACATGGCTCTAACATTATGAGCTGTGACATGACATGAAGGAAATGCAATCTGCTAGCCAATTGGATATGGTGCATTTCCCCACAGCCACTCCCCTCCTGTTGGGATCAAAAGAAACAAACAATTGGGCGGACTGTCTGTTGGGCTGTGTCCGCTCCAGATAGAAGGCCAATGCTCTCTTGCAGTCCAATGTGTGCAGCTGACGTTCAGCAGGGCAGGAATGAGGACGGGGAAAGAATGTTGGCAAGACAATTGACTGGTTCAGATGGAACTCCGACACGACCTTTGGCAGGAACTTAGGGTGAGTACGGAGGACTACTCTGTTATGATGAAATTTGGTGTAAGGAGCCTGGGCTACCAGGGCCTGTAGCTCACTGACTCTACGAGCTGAAGTAACTGCCACCAAGAAAATGACCTTCCAGGTCAAGTACTTCAGATGGCATGAATTCAGTGGCTCAAAAGGAGGTTTCATCAGCTGGGTGAGAACGACATTGAGATCCCATGACACTGTAGGAGGCTTGACAGGGGGCTTTGACAAAAGCAAACCTCTCATGAAGCGAACAACTAAAGGCTGTCCTGAGATCGGCTTACCTTCCACATGGTAATGGTATGCACTGATTGCACTAAGGTGAACTCTTACAGAGTTGGTCTTGAGACCAGACTCAGACAAGTGCAGAAGGTATTCAAGCAGGGTCTGTGTAGGACAAGAGCGAGGATCTAGGGCCTTGCTGTCACACCAGACGGCAAACCTCCTCCATAGAAAGAAGTAACTCCTCTTAGTGGAATCTTTCCTGGAAGCAAGCAAGATGCGGGAGACACCCTCTGACAGACCCAAAGAGGCAAAGTCTACGCTCTCAACATCCAGGCCGTGAGAGCCAGGGACCGGAGGTTGGGATGCAGAAGCGCCCATTCGTCCTGCGTGATGAGGGTCGGAAAACACTCCAATCTCCAGGGTTCTTCGGAGGACAACTCCAGAAGAAGAGGGAACCAGATCTGACGCGGCCAAAAAGGAGCAATCAGAATCATGGTGCCTCGGTCTTGCTTGAGTTTCAACAAAGTCTTCCCCACCAGAGGAATGGGAGGATAAGCATACAGCAAACCCTCCCCCCAATCCAGGAGGAAGGCATCCGATGCCAATCTGCCGTGGGCCTGAAGCCTGGAACAGAACTGAGGGACTTTGTGGTTGGCTCGAGATGCGAAAAGATCCACCAAGGGGGTGCCCCACGCTTGGAAGATCTGGCGCACCACTTGGAAGTTGAGCGACCACTCGTGAGGTTGCATAATCCTGCTCAGTCTGTCGGCCAGACTGTTGTTTACGCCTGCCAGATATGTGGCTTGGAGCACCATGCCGTGCCGGCGAGCCCAGAGCCACATGCTGACGGCTTCCTGACACAGGGGGCGAGATCCGGTGCCCCCCTGCTTGTTGACGTAGTACATGGCAACCTGGTTGTCTGTCTGAATTTGGATAATTTGGTGGGACAGCCGATCTCTGAAAGCCTTCAGAGCGTTCCAGATCGCTCGTAACTCCAGATGATTGATCTGTAGATCGCGTTCCTGGAGGGACCAGCTTCCTTGGGTGTGAAGCCCATCGACATGAGCTCCCCATCCCAGGAGAGACGCATCCGTGGTCAGCACTTTTTGTGGCTGAGGAATTTGGAAAGGACGTCCCAGAGTCAAATTGGACCAAATCGTCCACCAATACAGGGATTCGAGAAAACTCGTGTACAGGTGGATCACGTCCTCTAGATCCCCAGCAGCCTGAAACTACTGGGAAGCTAGGGTCCATTGAGCAGATCTCATGTGAAGGCGGGCCATGGGAGTCACATGAACTGTGGAGGCCATGTGGCCCAGCAATCTCAACATCTGCCGAGCTGTGATCTGCTGTGACGCTCGCACCCGCGAGACGAGGAACAACAAGTTGTTGGCTCTCGCCTCTGGGAGATAGGCGCGAGCCGTCCGAGAATCCAGCAGAGCTCCTATGAATTCGAGTCTCTGCGCCGGGAGAAGATGGGACTTTGGGTAATTTATCACAAACCCCAGTAGCTCCAGGAGGCGAATAGTCATCTGCATGGACTGCAGGGCTCCTGCCTCGGACGTGTTCTTCACCAGCCAATCGTCGAGATATGGGAACACGTGCACCCCCAGCCTGCGAAGTGCTGCCGCTACTACAGCCAAGCACTTTGTGAACACCCTGGGCGCAGAGGCGAGCCCAAAGGGTAGCACACAGTACTGGAAGTGACGTGTGCCCAGCTGAAATCGCAGATACTGTCTGTGAGCTGGCAGTATCGGGATGTGTGTGTAGGCATCCTTCAAGTCCAGAGAGCATAGCCAATCGTTTTCCTGAATCATGGGAAGTAGGGTGCCCAGGGAAAGCATCCTGAACTTTTCTTTGACCAGATATTTGTTCAGGGCCCTTAGGTCTAGGATGGGACGCATCCCCCCTGTTTTCTTTTCCACAAGGAAGTACCTGGAATAGAATCCCAGCCCTTCTTGCCCGGATGGCACGGGCTCGACCGCATTGGCGCTGAGAAGGGCGGAGAGTTCCTCTGCAAGTACCTGCTTGTGCTGGAAGCTGTAAGACTGAGCTCCCGGTGGACAATTTGGAGGTTTTGAGGCCAAATTGAGGGTGTATCCTTGCCGGACTATTTGGAGAACCCACTGATCGGAGGTCATGAGAGGCCACCTTTGGTGAAAAGCTTTCAACCTCCCTCCGACTGGCAGGTCGCCCGGCACTGACACTTGGATGTCGGCTATGCTCTGCTGGAGCCAGTCAAAAGCTCACCCCTTGCTTTTGCTGGGGAGCCGAGGGGCCTTGCTGAGTCGCACGCTGCTGACGAGAGCGCGCGTGCTGGGGCTTAGCCTGGGCCGCAGGCTGTCGAGAAGGAGGATTGTACCTACGCTTGCCAGAAGAGTAGGGAACAGTCTTCCTTCCCCCAAAAAATCTTCTACCTGTAGAGGTAGAGGCTGAAGGCTGCCGGCGGGAGAACTTGTCGAATGCGGTGTCCCGCTGGTGGAGCTGCTCTACCACCTGTTCGACTTTCTCTCCAAAAATGTTATCCGCACGGCAAGGCGAGTCCGCAATCCGCTGCTGGATTCTATTCTCCAGGTCGGAGGCACGCAGCCATGAGAACCTGCGCATCACCACACCTTGAGCAGCGGCCCTGGACGCAACATCAAAGGTGTCATACACCCCTCTGGCCAGGAATTTTCTGCACGCCTTCAGCTGCCTGACCACCTCCTGAAAAGGCTTGGCTTGCTCAGGGGGGAGCGCATCAACCAAGCCCGCCAACTGCCGCACATTGTTCCGCATGTGTATGCTCGTGTAGAGCTGGTAAGACTGAATTTTGGCCACGAGCATAGAAGAATGGTAGGCCTTCCTCCCAAAGGAGTCTAAGGTTCTAGAGTCCTTGCCCGGGGGCGCCAAAGCATGCTCCCTAGAACTCTTAGCCTTCTTTAGGGCCAGATCCACAACTCCAGAATCATGAGGCAACTGAGTGCGCATCAGATCTGGGTCCCCATGGATCCGGTACTGGGACTCGATCTTCTTGGGGATGTGGGGATTAGTTAAAGGTTTGGTCCAGTTCGCAAGCAATCTTTTTTAGGACATGGTGCAAGGGAACAGTGGACGCTTCCTTAGGTGGAGAAGGATAGTCCAGGAGCTCAAACATTTCAGCCCTGGGCTCGTCCTCCACAACCACCGGGAAGGGGATGGCCGTAGACATCTCCCGGACAAAGGAAGCGAAAGACAGACTCTCAGGAGGAGAAAGCTGTCTTTCAGGAGAGGGAGTGGGATCGGAAGGAAGACCCTCAGACTCCTCGTCAGAGAAATACAGTGGTGGAAATAAGTATTTGATCCCTTGCTGATTTTGTAAGTTTGCCCACTGACAAAGACATGAGCAGCCCATAATTGAAGGGTAGGTTATTGGTAACAGTGAGAGATAGCACATCACAAATTAAATCCGGAAAATCACATTGTGGAAAGTATATGAATTTATTTGCATTCTGCAGAGGGAAATAAGTATTTAATCCCTCTGGCAAACAAGACCTAATACTTGGTGGCAAAACCCTTGTTGGCAAGCACAGCGGTCAGACGTCTTCTGTAGTTGATGATGAGGTTTGCACACATGTCAGGAGGAATTTTGGTCCACTCCTCTTTGCAGATCATCTCTAAATCATTAAGAGTTCTGGGCTGTCGCTTGGCAACTCGCAGCTTCAGCTCCCTCCATAAGTTTTCAATGGGATTAAGGTCTGGTGACTGGCTAGGCCACTCCATGACCCTAATGTGCTTCTTCCTGAGCCACTCCTTTGTTGCCTTGGCTGTATGTTTTGGGTCATTGTCGTGCTGGAAGACCCAGCCACGACCCATTTTTAAGGCCCTGGCGGAGGGAAGGAGGTTGTCACTCAGAATTGTACGGTACATGGCCCCATCCATTCTCCCATTGATGCGGTGAAGTAGTCCTGTGCCCTTAGCAGAGAAACACCCCCAAAACATAACATTTCCACCTCCATGCTTGACAGTGGGGACGGTGTTCTTTGGGTCATAGGCAGCATTTCTCTTCCTCCAAACACGGCGAGTTGAGTTCATGCCAAAGAGCTCAATTTTTGTCTCATCTGACCACAGCACCTTCTCCCAATCACTCTCGGCATCATCCAGGTGTTCACTGGCAAACTTCAGACAGGCCGTCACATGTGCCTTCCGGACCAGGGGGACCTTGCGGGCACTGCAGGATTGCAATCCGTTATGTCGTAATGTGTTACCAATGGTTTTCGTGGTGACAGTGGTCCCAGCTGCCTTGAGATCATTGACAAGTTCCCCCCTTGTAGTTGTAGGCTGATTTCTAACCTTCCTCATGATCAAGGATACCCCACGAGGTGAGATTTTGCGTGGAGCCCCAGATCTTTGTCGATTGACAGTCATTTTGTACTTCTTCCATTTTCTTACTATGGCACCAACAGTTGTCTCCTTCTCGCCCAGCGTCTTACTGATGGTTTTGTAGCCCATTCCAGCCTTGTGCAGGTGTATGATCTTGTCCCTGACATCCTTAGACAGCTCCTTGCTCTTGGCCATTTTGTAGAGGTTAGAGTCTGACTGATTCACTGAGTCTGTGGACAGGTGTCTTTCATACAGGTGACCATTGCTGACAGCTGTCTGTCATGCAGGTAACGAGTTGATTTGGAGCATCTACCTGGTCTGTAGGGGCCAGATCTCTTACTGGTTGGTGGGGGATCAAATACTTATTTCCCTCTGCAGAATGCAAATAAATTCATATACTTTCCACAATGTGATTTTCCGGATTTAATTTGTGATGTGCTCTCTCTCACTGTTACCAATAACCTACCCTTCAATTATGGGCTGCTCATGTCTTTGTCAGTGGGCAAACTTACAAAATCAGCAAGGGATCAAATACTTATTTCCACCACTGTATCTGGGGTCCTCTTCCTCTTCCCACGAGGCCTCACCCTCAGTGTCAGACACAAGTTCACGGACCTGTGTCTGCAACCGTGCCCGACTCGACTCCGTGGAGCCACGTCCACGATGGGGGCGTCGAGAGGTAGACTCCCTCGCCCGCATCGGCGAAGCTCCCTCCGCCGACGTAGTCGGGGAGCCTTCCTGGGAGGCGACGGCAGCCGGCACCGCACGCGGCACTGACGCCGGAGACCTCACCTCGGGCGATGGGCCAGCCGGCGCCACGCTCGACGGTACCGGTGGCGCAAGCACCGCCGGTACCGGAGGGTAGGGCGCAACAGCTCTCCCAGAATCTCTGGGAGGATGGCCCGGAGGCTCTCGTTCAGAGCGGCTGCAGAGAAAGGCATGGAGGTCGATGCAGGCGTCGACGTCAGAACCTGTTCCGGGCGTGGAGGCTGTTCCGGGCTGTCCAGAGTGGAGCGCATCGACACCTCCTGAACAGAGGGTGAGCAGTCCTCTCGACGTCGATGCCTGCTGGGTGCCGACTCCTTCGGCGACCCAGAGCTCTCAGTACCGACACGGGAAGGGGACCGGTGACGATGCTTCTTCGACTTCTTGGGACGAAGCATGTCACCGGAGCTTCCCGGTACCGACGAGGAGGACGTAGAATCCAGCCGTCGCTTCCTCGGGGCCGAGACCGAAGAGGGTCGGTCTCGGGGGGGGGGGGGCTGTACCGCAGGAGCCCTTAGGGTAGGGGGAGACCCACCCGAAGGCTCACCGCCACCAGCAGGGGAATGGACAGCCCTCACCTGCACTCCAGACGAAGCACCACCGTCCGACGACATCAGCAGACGAGGTCCCGGTACCACCGACGTCGATGCAGCTATCCGATGTCTTGGCGCCGATGCAGAGGGCCGATGCCTCGATGCACTGGCCGCCGAGGTTGAAGGTCTGGACGCTGAAGACGTCGATGCACTCGATACCCCCGGTGCCGATGCCGACGAAGAGCCCAAGAACAAAATGTTCCACTGGGCTAACCTCGCTACCTGAGTCCGCCTTTGCAAAAGGGAACACAGACTACAGGCCTGAGGGCGGTGCCCAGCCCCCAGACACTGAAGACACGACGCGTGCCTGTCAGTGAGCGAGATTACCCGGGCGCACTGGGTGCACTTCTTGAAGCCGCTGGAAGGCTTCGATGTCATGGGCGGAAAAATCACCCCGGCGAAATCGAAAGACGAAATGGCGAAATTTGGCACAGAAAAAAGGGAAATTTCGACCGGGGCCTAAGTAAGGCCTACCCCGACGACGAAAGAAAACTTAACGGGGCGAAAAAACTCGAAGTAGAGGAAGGAAAAACCGAAAGTGGCTAATCCAAATGATCTCTGGATTTTCACAGAAAAATGTCGAAAAACGACGCGCGAGGTCGACTTTCCGGGGCACGAACGGTAAAACACAACCGTACCGAGCGCGGAGAAAAGAAGACTGGCCGGCTCAAGCCGGTTTCGGGCGGGAAGACGGCCGTGCATGCGCGGTGCGCATCGGCGCGCGAGGGCTAGCAAAGGCTTTTGCTAGTGAAGATTCCGATTGGAGGGGCTGCCGCGGACGTCACCCATCAGTGAGAACAAGCAGCCTGCTTGTCCTCGGAGAATAATCTTTTGCTACTGTTGTCAATAGCATTTGTAATTGTTTTTGTTGAACTAGTGTGGCAGCAATCTCCGCCTACTGCCTTCAACACATATAATGGGCTAGATAGCCTCGTACCGTCTCCTATTCTCAATCTAACCTCCCTGCTCCTTACCAATCTTTTTTTCCTCCTCCCTGCACCCCCACATTCATTCTTTTTAAAGCCCCCACCCACAAATGACCGACATCCAGCCACCTCCCCTCCAGCCCTGGGTGCCCGCCTTGCATATATCTCAAGGGACCCTTGGTGGTCTAGTGGTTTTTCTTTGGGGCAGGAAAGATTCCCACTCTTTCATGACCGCTGCCGCTGATCCTCGCCTCGTGCTGCCGCTTTTTAAAAATGGCTGCTGAGACTTCAAGCGGTAGTCTTGCAAGACAACCACAGAAGTCTCACGAGGCCACCGCTGGAAGTCTTGGCAGCCATTTAAAAAAAGCAGCAGCAGCAAGACAAGGATCAGTGACAGCGGGCAGAAAAAGGTGGGGATCTTTCTTGCCCCAAAGAAGCCACTAGACCACCAGGGTGCCTTGAGGTATGTGCGGGGAAGACACCCTGCAGTTCAGAGGAGGGAAAGAAAGGTCAGTTTGACATACAGGACCTGGGTCCATCCCTGCGGGATCCCCATGGAGCTGGAGGAGATCCCCGCTATCCCCATTCTCATGCAGCTCTCTAACTCAAAGGTGAAGGGGAGAAATATGTAGAAGCTGATAAAGACAAGGTGGAATTGCTTTACAAATATTTCTGTTCTGTGTTCTTAGCTGAAGAGCCTGGAGGAGGACCGCAGAAGACAAACACAAATAGGAATGGAGGCGTGGTAGCCTCTGAACAATTTTCAGAGGACTGTGTTCTTAAGGAGCTAGCTATAAAGATGGACAAAGCGAAAAGGCTGGATGGCATACATCCGAGGGTACTGAAGGAACTTAGGGAAGTTCTAGCAGTTGCGCTGGCTGACGTTTTCAATGCTTGTCATGTCCCCTACCTCAACGCAAGTGGCGTCCTCGGGCTGCATGGGGTCCCGTCAACACGCACACTTGACTGGCACAGCCCTAAGCCATGTGTGTGTAGTTCTTCTCTGACTGCAGGCTCCTTGATTGCTTTGCTTCTATGCACCTGGTTCTGCTCTCTCTCTCTCTGCCTGGCTTCCAGGCTCCTTGATTGCTTTGCTTCCACACACCTGAGCCTGCTCTCTCTCTGCCTGGCTTCCCTTGCTTCTCTCCTATTGGTCTTCCTGTTCCTCGTTCCCCTGCTCTTGTCCTATGGCTGTGCTCCTTCTCCCTGCTGGTCCCTGCTGATGTCAGATGCCAGCACTTTATCAGCTGAGCTCTTCCTGGACTCCATGCTTCGGCTTCTACTTGGTAGGTGTTACTTGCTCAGTAGTGCGCTTCTTCTCTACTTTGTCCCTCGTTGCTGACTTTGCCTGTTCCTAGATTACTCACTTGACCTGCTGCCTGCCTACTGACTTTGCCCGTACCTGGATTACTCTCTTGACCTGCTGCCTGCTATTGATTTTACCTGTGCCTGGATTACTCTCTTGCCTCTTGTTTGCCTATTGACATTGCCTATACCTGGATTACTCCCCTGCCTGCTGCCTGCCTACTGACTTTGCCTGTACCTGGATCACTCTCTTGCCTGCTGCCTGTCTGGCCGTTACGTTCACCACCCTGCTTCCTGCTACATCTCGTAAGTACTACTACTACTTATCATTTCTATAGCGCTACTAGACGTACGCAGCGCTGTACACTTGAACATGAAGAGACAGTCCCTACTTGACAGAGCTTACAATCTAATTAGGACAGACAAACAGGACAAACAAGAGATATCCATACAAACAAGAGATATCCATGCAAACACCTGTGCTCGTCCTATCCATGCAAACGATTCCGGGATGTCTCCAATCTCATCTCTATTCTCCTCCTCCCCCCCCTCTTCCCTCCCCTTCTCGTGTGCCCTGTGGAATGCCCGCTCGGTCTGCAACAAACTTCCCTTCACCCATGATCTCTTCATCTCTCGTTCCCTTCAACTGCTCACCCTAACTGAAACCTGGCTCACCCCCGACGACTATGCCTCAGTCGCGGCCCTATGCCATGGAGGTTATCTTTTCTCCCACACTACCTGCCCAGTTGGTCGTGGAGGAGGCCTTTGGGTTTCTACTTTCGCCCTCCTGTAGTTTTCAATCCCTCCTCCTACCGCAGACTCACTGCTTCTCATCCTTTGAAGTTCACTCCATC
Source organism: Microcaecilia unicolor (assembly GCF_901765095.1). Lineage (NCBI taxonomy): Eukaryota > Metazoa > Chordata > Amphibia > Gymnophiona > Siphonopidae > Microcaecilia > Microcaecilia unicolor. The sequence continues at coordinate 186,768,388 of NC_044035.1, forward strand.
CGTCTATTCTACCCGCTGCCACTCAGAGTTGCAGTCAATTACTGCCCCCGATAAGCCCCCCTCTTCCTTCCTTACTGACTTCGATGCCTGGCTCTCCGCTTTTCTTGAACCCTCATCTCCGTCCCTCATTCTTGGAGACTTTAACCTACACGCTGACGACCCATCCGACTCTTAAGCTTCTCAGTTCCTCACTCTGACATCCTCCTTCAACCTCCAGCTGAGCTCCAGCACCCCTACTCACCAAACTGGCCATTGTCTTGACCTCGTCCTCTCCTCTACCTGCTCACCCGCCAATTTCTGTGCCTCTGCTCTTCCTCTCTCAGATCATCACCTGATCACCTTCACACTTCATCACCCTCCCCCTCAGTCCTGCCCAACACTAACCACTACTTTCAGGAATCTCCAAGGCTGTCGACCCTCCCACCTTATCCTCTAGTATCTCTAATCTCATCCCGTCCATCATGTCCTCCAAGTCTGTCGACAAGGCTGCCTCTACTTACAATGCCACTCTCTCCTCTGCTCTGGACACCCTTGCACCATCCATCTCCCGTCCCACAAGGCGTATTAATCCCCAGCCCTGGCTGACCCCTTGTATCCAATATCTTCGCTCCTGCGCCCGATCTGCTGAACGCCTCTGGAATAAATCTCGCACCCATAGCAACTTCATTCATTACAAATTCATGCTATCCTCCTTCCAGTCCTCCCTATTCCTTGCCAAACAGGACTATTACACCCAATTGACTAATTCTCTCGGCTCCAACCCTCGTCGTCTCTTCACCACCCTTAACTCCCTCCTCAAAGTGCCCTCCGCTCCCACCCCCTCACTCTCTCCTCAATCACTGGCTGACTACTTCCGCAACGAGGTGCAGAAGATCAACCTCGAATTCACTACCAAGCCACCTCTTCCTCTTCATCCTATAACCCATTTCCTCAACCAACCAACCCAGGCCTCCTTCTCCTCTTTTCCTGCTATCACCGAGGAGGAAACTGCCCACCTTCTTTCCTCCTCAAAATGCACCACCTGTGCCTCTGATCCCATCCCCACTAACTTACTAAACACCATCTCTCCTACTGTCACCCCCCTATCTGTCATATCCTCAACTTCTCTCTCTCCACTGCAACTGTCCCTGACTCCTTCAAGCATGCTGTAGTCACACCACTCCTCAAAAACCATCACTAGACCCTACCTGCCCTTCCAACTACCGTCCCATCTCCCTCCTACCCTTCCTCTCCAAGATACTTGAACGCGCCGTTCACAGCCGCTGCCTTGATTTTCTCTCCTCTCAAGCCATCCTCAATCCACTTCAATCCGGTTTTCGCCCTCTACACTCAACAGAAACGGCACTCACTAAAGTCTGTAATGACCTGTTCCTTGCCAAATCCAAAAGTCACTACTCCATCCTCATCCTCCTCAACCTATCCGCCGCTTTTGACACTGCCAATCATAATTTACTTCTTCCTACACTATCCTCATTTGGGTTCCAGGGCTCTGTCCTCTCCTGGTTCTCCTCTTATCTCTCCCACCGTACCTTCACAGTACATTCTCATGGATCTTCCTCCACCCCCATCCCACTCTCTGTTGGAGTTCCTCAGGGATCTGTCCTTGGACCCCTTCTTTTTTCAATCTACACCTCTTCCCTGGGCTCACTGATCACATCTCATGGTTTTCAGTATCATCTTTATGCTGATGACACCCAGCTATATCTCTCCACACCAGACACCACTGCGGAAACATAGGCCAAAATATCGGCCTGCTTATCCGACATTGCTGCCTGTATGGCCAACCGCCACCTGAAACTGAACATGGCCAAGACCGAGCTCATTGTCTTTCCATCCAAACCCACTTCTCCTCTCCCTCCACTCTCTATTTCAGTCGATAACACCCTCATCCTCCCCATCTCATCTGCCCGCAACCTCGGAGTCATCTTTGACGCCTCCCTCTCCTTCTCTGCCCATATCCAGCAGACAGGCAAGACCTGTCGCTTCTTTCTCTATAACATCAGCAAAATTCGCCCTTTCCTCTCTGAGCACACCACCCGAACTCTCATCCACTCTCTCATTACCTCTCGCCTTGACTACTGCAACCTACTCCTCACTGGCCTCCCACTTAACCATCTATCCCCCCTTCAATCTGTTCAGAACTCTGCTGCACGTCTTATCTTCCGCCTAGACCGATATGCTCATATCACCTCTCTCCTCAAGTCACTTCACTGGCTTCCGATCAGGTACCGCATACAGTTCAAGCTTCTCCTACTAACCTACAAATGCACTCAATCTGCAGCCCATCACTACCCTCTTCTCCCCTTATGCTCCTACCCGTAACCTCCACTCACAGTACAAATCCCTCCTCTCAGTACCCTTCTCCACCAGTGCCAACTCCAGACTCCGCCCTTTCTGTCTCACCTCACCCTATGCTTGGAATAAACTCCCTGAGCCCATACGCAAAGCCCCCTCTCTACCCATCTTCAAATCCATGCTCAAAGCCCACCTCTTCAATGTCGCTTTCGGCACCTAACCATTGTACCTCTATCCAGGAAATCTAGACTGCATCAATCTTGATTGACTGCATTTTGTCCTTTAGATTGTAAGCTCCTTTGAGCAGGGACTGTCCTTCTTTGTTAATTGTACAGCGCTGCGCAACCCTGGTAGTGCTTTAGAAATGTTAAATAGTAATAGTAGTAGTAATAAGGGAATATTAAAGTGAGGATGATAAAATAAGGGTTCTGAACAAGTGAACAAGAGTTAAAAGCAGCATCAAAAAGGTGGGCTTTTAGCTTAGATTTGAAGACGGTCAGAGATGGAGCTTGACGTACCGGCTCAGGAAGTCTATTCTAGGCATATGGTGCAGCAAGATAAAAGGAACGGAGTCTGGAGTTAGCAGTGTAGGAGAAGGGTGCAGATAAGAGAGATTTACCCAGTGAACGGAGTTCCCAGGGAGGAATGTAGGGAGAGATGAGAGTGGAGAGGTACTGAGGAGCTGCAGAGTGAATGCACTTATAGGTCAATAAGAGGAGTTTGAACTGTATGCGGAAAACGGATAGGAAGCCAATGAAGTGACTTCAGGAGAGGGCTAATATGAGCATAACGATCCTGGCGGAATATTAGTCGTGGAGCAGAATTTTGAACAGATTGAAGAGGAGAGAGATGGCTAAGTGGGAGACCTGTGAGAAGCAAGTTGCAATAGTCTAAGCGAGAGGTGATAAGAGCGTTCTGGTAGTGTGCTCAGAAAGGAAAGGGTGAATTTTGCTGATATTATAGAGAAAGGAACGACAGGTTTTAGCAGTCTGTTGAATATGTACAGAGAAGGAGAGGGAGGAGTTGACGATGACCCCAAGGTTACGAGCTGATGAGACAGGAAGGATGAGAGTGTTATCCACAGAAATAGAGAATGGGGGAGGAGGAGAGGTTGGTTTAGGGGGAAAGATAAGAAATTCAGTCTTGGTCTTGTTTAGTTTCAGATGGCGCTGAGACATCCAGGCAGCAATGTCAGACAGGCAGGCTGCTACTTTGGCCTGGAATTCGGCTGAGATTTCTGGTGTGGAGAGGTAGATCTTGGAGTCATCAGCGTAAAGATGATACTGAAAACCATGGGATGAGATCAGAGTACCAAGGGAAGAAGTATAGATGGAGAAGAGAAGAGGTCCCAGGACAGATCCCTGAGGTACACCAACTGATAGTGGGATAGAAGTAGAAGAGGATCCACTAGAGTATACACTAAAGGTACGCTGGGAGAGATAAGAAGAAAACCAGGAAAGAACAGAGCCCTGAAATCCAAGTGAGGACAGAGTATCAAGGAGTAGGCTGTGATCAACAGTGTCAAAAGCAGCAGATAGATCGAGATGGATGAGGATAGAATAGAGGCCTTTGGATCTGGCTAGGAACAGATCATTGGAGACTTTAGCAAGCGCTGTTTCAGTTGAATGAAGGGAGCGAAAGCCAGATTGAAGTGGATCAAGAATAGCTTGACATGAAAGAAAGTCAAGGCAACGGCGGTGAACGGCACGTTCAAGTATCTTGGATAGGAAAGGGAGGAAGGAGATAGGGCGATAGTTGGAAGGACAGGTAGGGTCCAATGAAGGTTTTTTAAGGAGTGGTGTGATTACGGCATGTTTGAAGGCATCAGGAACAGTCGCAATGGACAATGAAAGATTGAGGATATGACAGATAAATGGGATGACAGTAGGAGAGATAGCGTTACGTAGATGGGTGGAAAGAGGATCAGAGGAACAGGTAGTTAGTTTCGAGGAGGTAGTTAGTTTCGAGGAGGAAAAAGTTGTGTAGTTTCCTCTTCAGTGATTTCAGGAAAGGAAGATGGCCTGGCCTCCTCGAAACTAACTACCTGTTCCTCTGATCCTCTTTCCACCCATCTACGTAACGCTATCTCTCCTACTGTCATCCCATTTATCTGTCATATCCTCAATCTTTCATTGTGGAGGTGGCCTGGTTGAGAATTCAAGTTTAATCTTGTGAACCTTATCATGAAAGAACTCAGCCAGAGTCTGGGGAGAAAGGGGGGGTTGGAGGTGAAGGCACTTTGAGGAGAGAGTTCAGTGTGGCAAAGAGACGACGAGGGTTTGAGCCAAGGGAATTAGTCAACTGGATGTAATAGTCCTGTTTGGCAAGTAAAAGAGCAGACTGGAAGGAGGTCAGCAAGAATTTGAAATGTATGAAGTCAGCATGGGCAAGGGATTTCAGCCAAAGGCATTCGGCAGAGCGGGCACAGGAACGTAGGTAGCGGATTCTAGAGGTCAGCCAAGGTTGGGGTTTGGTATGCTTTACAGAACAGGGAATGAGAGGAGCGAGAGTATCCAGAGCAGAGGAGAGAATAGTATTATAGGAAGGGACAGCCTCATTGACAGACTTGGATAACATAGTGGTAGAGAAGAGATTTGAAACATTGGAGGACAGAGCAGAAGGGTCAATAGCCTGAAGATTCCTAAATGTATTGGTTAAGATTGGACGGGACTGGGGAGGAGGGTGTTTAAGTGTGAAAGTTATCAGATGATGGTCAGAGAGGGGAAGAGTTGAGGCACAGAAACTGGAAAGTGAGCAGTTTGAGGAGAGGATAAGATCAAGACAGTGGCCGTTCTGGTGAGTGGGGGCAGTGGAGCACAGTTGAAGATTGAAAGAGGATGTTAAAGCAAGAAACTGCGAAGCATAAGAGTCAGAAGGATCATTAGCAAGAATGTTAAAATCCCCAAGAATGAGGGAAGGAGATGACGGTTCAAGAAAGAAAGAAAGCCAAGCATCAAAGTCAGTGAGAAAGGAAGAAAGGGACTTATCAGGGGGTCGATAAATGACTGCTACTCAGAGAGGCAGAGGAGCAAATACACGGATGGAGTGGACTTCGAAAGAAGAAAAACAGTGAGACTGAGGTAGAAGAAGAGGTTGAAATTTACAAGAGGGTAAAAGTAGTAGCCCGACACCACCTCCGCGGCCAACCAGGCGAGGAGTATGGGAGAAAAGGTAATCTCCATGGCATAGGGCCACAACTGAAGCAGAGTCTTCAGGGTAAAGCCAAGTTTCAGTTAGGGCAAGCAGATTGAGAGTATGAGAGATAAAGAGGTCATGGATGAAGGAAAGTTTGTTACAGATAGAGCGGGAATTCCACAGAGCGCAAGAGAAAGGCAGGGAAGGAGGGGGGAGGAGAGGAACAGAAATTAGATTGGAGATATCACGGTGTGACCTGCACAAATAGGATGAGAGCTGATGTGGAGGACCAGGATTGGGATTAATGTCCCCAACGGAGAGCAGGAGAAGGAGTAAAAGAGTACGGAGAAGCGTAGGAGAGGTACGACGACAGTGACGAAGGCGACGAAGGCGAGATGTACTCAGATAGAAAGGAGATGGATGAATAGAAGGAAGGTAATGCTTAAGGTTGAGAGCTGAGCAAAAGGAAGAGGAAAAAAAGAGATGGTGAGATGATGAATACAGATGGTGGACAACAAAGAGCGCTAGATGTGGAATATTTAAACTTTAGCAAAGCCTTTGACATGGTTTTAAAAAGACAACTAAAAAACAAACAATGCCCTCAATATGCGTCCTAAAAGGACCGACTGCGTTAGGAACTGGTTGAGTGGAAGGCAACAGAGGATAGTGGTAAATGGAGCTCACTTCTAAGGAAAAGGATGTTATCAGTGGTGTGTGCAAGGTTTGGTTCTTGGGCCGGTTCTTAACATTTTTGTAAGCGATATTGTTGAAGGGCTGTTTGGTAAGGTTTGCCTCTTTTCGGATGATACCTAAATCCGCAATAGAGTAGACATCCCTGGTGGTGTGGATAACATGAGGATGGGACCTAGCGAAGCTTGCAAAATGGCTTGGAATTTGGCAGCTAAGATTCAACGCTAAAAAAAAAAAAAAGAAGGGTTGTGTATTTGGGTTGCAAAAACCCTGAGGGAATGGTACAGTAAAGGAGGTGAAGAATTTTGTGCACAAAAGAGGAGCGGGACTTGGGTGTGATTGTATGTTTGATCTTATGGTGACCAAACAGGTAGAAAAGGTGACGGTGAAAACTAGAAGGATACTTGCGCACATAGGGAGAGGCATGGCCAGTAGGAAAAAGGAGGTGCTATTGCAAATGTTTGTGCAAATAATATGTTCTACCCAAATGATTAATGGTAGATTAATCTCTGTTGTTTTCAAATGTCCTGCTATATGTCACTCCAAAGAAACGGATATTTCTCAAATAAACTGATTTTAACATCTACAGGACCGAGGCTATCCAATCATCATCGGTCCACTGACCCCTGAGGCAGGCCTACGTGCCGAAACACGGCTGTGTTGGGTCATTGTTTTTTATTTATTTATTTATTATTTATTATCTCATTTGTACCCCACAGTTTCCCAACAGTGTCAGGCTCAATGTGGCTTACAATGCACCACAGAGGCAGGCGCCAATGCAGTAAAATGAAGCTAATACAGCAAACCTACAAGAGATAATGGGGAAGAATAGGAATGGATGGAAGGAGAGGGCAAATTTTGAGGGAAGAGGGAAGGGGGATATGTCCAAATGTCTCTAGATCAGTGTGCTTCCAGCAGTGAAGTCACTGGGGGAGTCCGCAGGGTAGGCATTTCTGAATAACATGGTCTTCAGCGATTTCCAGAAAGTTAGATGATCTGTAGTGGTTTTGATGGACCTCGGTAAAGAGTTCCAAAACTGAGTGCCAATGAAAGAGAAGGAGGTAGCATACGCAGTCTTGTGCTTGACTCCATTGCAGTTCGGATAGTGAAGGGTAAGATATGAACGGGAGAGCCGGAACGTATTCTGAAGCGGTAGGGAGTTGAGATCTATCATATAGCCAGGTACTTCACCATAAAGGATTTGGTGAACTAGAGAGCAAAGTTTAAAGGTGATACGATCTGTGACAGGGAGCCAATGTAGCTTCTTTCGAAGGGGTGTGGCAGACTCGAACTTGGACTTACCACAAACCAATCTGGCCGCTGTGTTTTGGGCTGTCTGCAGTTTCTTAAGCAGTTGCCGTTTACATCCAGCATACACTCCATTACAGTAATCTAGGTGGCATAGTACGATGGATTGTATGAGGCTGCGGAAGACCTCTCGAGGGAAAAACGGTTTTATTCTTTTTAGTTTCCACAGTGAGAAGAACATCTTCTTTGTGGTGGCGTTAACGTGCTGCTCGAGTGAGAGTGAGCGGTCCAGGGTGACTCCTAAAATTTTGAGGCTATCTAGTATAGGCAAGCGTAAGGTGGAGGTGACTAATGCGGGAGGCCTGCACTTGCTGTGTTGAGAAGATAATAGTAGGCAGTGGGTTTTGTCAGCATTCAGTTTAAGTTTGAAAGATGCCCAAAAGTACATTGTACTTAAACAGCGGTCCACTTTTTTTTTTTTTTTTTTTTTTGCATTTGTACCCCGCACTTTCCCACTCATGGCAGGCTCAATGCAGCTTACATGGGGCAATGGAGGGTTAAGTGACTTGCCCAGAGTCACAAGGAGCTGCCTTTGCCTGAAGTGGGAATTGAACTCAGTTCCTCAGTTCCCCAGGACTCTTGAGATCTCGGACAGGTAATTTTTGAAGGGGATATAAATAGTAATGTCATCAGCATAAATATGCAGGTGAAGTCCTAAGGTACTTAAGGTCTTGGCAAGTGGAATCATCATAATGCTGAAGAGAGCAGGCGACAGTGGAGAGCCTTGAGGGACTCCACAAGTAGCTTTCCACGACTTTGATAGAACTGAGTTGGTGATTACCTGGTAAGTTCTGGCAGAAAGAAAGCCCTTGATCCAGTTATGAACATGTCCGCAGATTCCTAGGCTATCAAGAAGGTTCAGCAGTATGGCGTGATCAACCATGTCAAAAGCACTTGACATATCGAACTGTAATAACAGTAGACTGTTGCCGCGAGCTATCTCCTACCGAAAGCTGTTAAGTAAAGAGCACGGTTTCGGTGCTGTGATGGGAACGGAACCCAGACTGAGATTCGTGGAAAACGGAAAATTGGTCAAGAAAGTCTAAGTTGTTTCGTCACCATGCTCCCCCCTTTTTTTAATATATGAGAGGATTCATTTAATTTTTAATGTGTATAAATTCACCTTTGAATGCATTTGGTTATCCATGTTTAATGTATTCAATCCATACTGCTTTCTTACTTTGTGTAGACATGAGAATTCATTTACATGTTATTTATTTATATGCACATCATTTTGATACAAGCACACCATTTTTTTGTCTTTACATATTTTTAAATATGGAAGGTTTTATTTTATTTTTTGATGAATTTAAATGTTTTATTTTCTTAAAAATTTAATCATCCGTTTAAATTCATATTCATTCTTAAATGCATCTAATTTGTTATTATACATACTTTTTTATATAATATTTAAAATTATAAAATTAATTTAAAATATTTTAATGTCATATTGTTTTTATAATTTATGTATTCAAAATTTGATTATAGACTCCTGATGCAGGCCTAACGGCCGAAACACGATGTTGTGTAGAGGAGTCTTTATACCTCAATAAACATCTTTATTATTATATATCTTTTCAGTCTTTGGAATCCTTGGTCGTCCTCCCACTTTTATTTTATTTCTTGTTGTTGTCCGTGGGGCGTCTAGAGTTCTCCGCCTTCTGGCGGATATTTTTTCTCTATCGTCACCATGCTCTCCATCAGCTTTACAAAAAGAGGTATTGAGGCAATAGGGCGATAAATAGTAAGATCACCACTTTTTTTCTTGGAGTCCTTTGGGATTGGCATGAGTAATATATTCTTACAAAAAAGGGGGCGACAAGGAGGAGCCAAGGAGGAGCGATATAATCAGCTGCTGAAAATTAACTAACAACAGGTCACACAGTGGATGTTTGTAAACAGCAATGCTGACAATTGCTGTGTGCATATGCCAAGGAGGAGTGACTAATCAGCTGCTGAAAATTGACTAACAAAGGATCACACAGTGGATGTCGTTATACAGCACATTACAGCAGTGGACATTATTGAGTGCTATGAACTGTCTCTGCCTCACTAATGTGATGAAGCAGGATTTCTTTCATATATAAGGTAAAATTATGTATCATACCTGATAATTTTCTTTCCATTAATCATAGCTGATCAATCCATAGACTGGTGGGTTGTGTCCATCTACCAGCAGGTGGAGATAGAGAGCAATCCTTCTGCCTCCCTATATGTGGTCATGTGCTGCCGGAAACTCCTCAGTATGTCAATATCAAAGCTCCATCCGCAGGACTCAGCACTTAAGAGAATTACACCCACAAAGGGACAATCTGCCCAGCTCAACACCGCCGAAACGGGGGAGGGGAATTAACCCAGCTCATCCCCATACAAGTGGGGGAGGGGAATCCGTCCAGCTCATCCCCGCGGAGCGGGGGAGGGACATCACACCCGCCGATGCGGGGGGGGGGGGGATCTGGCTTATCCTGCAACCGCAACAGGAGCTGACTGACCCTAACACCGCCGAAGCGGGAGGGGTACAAAGCTGCCCTACAGCCGCACGAAGCGGGAGGGAGCGCCGGCAGAATTTAGGTGGGGAGAGGAATGCAGCAGCTCAACTCCTGAAGAATCCAATTGAAAAAACTTGAACACGAAGTCCTCCTGAACAGGAACTGAAGACTAAACTTGAACCTGAAATGCAACCAGAATATAAACAGTACAGATATCTGGGAGGGGCTATGGATTGATCAGCTATGATTAATGGAAAGAAAATTATCAAGTATGATACATAATTTTACCTTCCATATTATCATGCTGATCAATCCATAGACTGGTGGGATGTACCGAAGCAGTACTCACCCAGGGCGGGACACAGAAATCCCTGACCGCAACACTGAAGCTCCAAACCGGGCCTCCGCCCGAGCAGCCACAGTCAAGCGGTAATGTCTGGAGAAGGTATGAGCCGATGCCCAAGTTGCCGCCCTACAAATCTCTTCCAAGGAGACGGACTCGGCCTCTGCCATCGAGGCCGCCTGTACTCTAGTGGAGTGAGCCTTCAGCTGGATAGGCGGCACCTTCCCTGCGGCCACATAAGCCGCTGCAATGGGTTCCTTGACCCATCGTGCCACTGTAGGCTTGGCAGCCTGCAGACCCTTACGAGGACCTGCGAACAGCACAAACAGATGATCCGACTTCCGGAATCATTGGTCACTTCCAAGTATCTGATGATGACTCGTCTCACATCTAAATATTTGAGAGCAGAGTACTCCTCTGGGTAGTCCTCCCTACGAAAGGAGGGTAGACAGAGCTGCTGATTCACATGGAAGCGAGGACCAATCTTGGGCAGGAAGGAAGGCTGTGAATAGACACTCCTGCCTCAGTGAACTGCAGAAAGGGCTCTCGACATGATAGCGCCTGGAGCTCGGAAACTCTTCTGGCTGAAGCGATAGCCACAAAAAGACTGCTTTCAACGTCAATTCTTTCAGAGACGCCCTCGACAAGGGTTCACAAGGCAGCTTCTGCAAGGCTCTTAGCACCAGATTGAGATTCCACACAGGTACCACTGCGTGCACAGGAGGGCGCAGGTGAATAACTCTCTTGAGAAAGCGCACCACATCTGGCTGCAATGCAAGGGAAACACCCTTCAGGTGACCCCTGAAGCAAGCAAGAGCCGCTACCTGGACCTTAAGGGAACTGAGCGACAGGCCTTTTTCCAGACCTTCTTGCAGGAACGCCAACACTGATGAAATTGGAGCAGTGAAGGGAGAAAGTGAGCCTGCCTCACACCACGATGCAAAGGTACGCCAAACCCTGGCGTAATCAGTAGAAGTAGAGCGCTTCCTCGCTCTGAGCATAGTGGCGATGACCTTGTCTGAGAAGCTCTGCTTGCTCCGACGCTGCCGCTCAATAGCCAGGCCGTAAGACCAAAGGGGGAGGGATCCTCCATCACCACGGGACCCTGATGCAACAGGCCCCGCTCCGCTGGCATCTGCAGAGGTCCGTCCACTGAGAGCCTGATCAAGTCCACATACCAGGGACGTCTGGGCCAATCCGGACTCACCAGGATTATCTGGCCCGGATGCTTTGCCACCCGGCCTAGCACCCTGCCCAACATGGGCCAAGGCGGGAACACAAAGAGGAGTTCCTGTGTCGGCCACTGTGGGAGAAGAACATCTACTCCCAGAGATCGAGAGTCCCGTCCTCTGCTGAATAAGCGCGGCACTTGGCAATTGGCTGAAGACGCCATCAAATCTAGGCTCGGCTGGCCTCAGCGCTTCAAGATGTCCAAGAACGCCTGAGCAATATTCATGACTCCCGCAATGTGGGCCGCCGACAGCTGTTCCAGGTTTGCTTCCGCCCACAGGCATAGCTTCATGGCCTCCTTGGCTAGAGGGGCGCTCCTGGTACCTCCCCGGTGATTGACATAGGCCACAGCCGTGGCATTGTCCGACAGGACCCGTACTGGCTTCAGTGCCAGGCCCGGGAGAAACTCCAAAGGCGCCAACCAAATGGCTCTGAGTTCCGGGAGGTTGATAGACCACTCTGCCTCTGCAGGGGACCAGAGCCCCTGCGCTGTCCTTCCCAAGCAGTGGGCTCCCCAGCCCCACAAAGAGGCGTCCGCCGTGACGAAAAACCCACTCCGGGGTCACAAGAGGCATTCCTGCGGACGGCTTGTCTGGCCTCAGCCACCAGCTCAGCGCCTTGCGCACCGCTAGATCCAAGGGAAGGCGCACAGTGTAATCCTCCGAAGCTGGAGTCCATCGCTGCAGCAGAGAGAGCTGTATAGGTCTCATATGGGCCCTGACCCAGGGCACTAATTCCATCGTGGCCGTCATAGAGCCCAACAGTTGCTGCCCATAGTCCCGAGCCCGAAGAGAAGAGGCTGCTAGGAACTGGTCCACCTGAGCCTGAAGCTTGACAATCCGATTGTCTGGCAGGAACACTCTGCCCACTTGGGGGTCGAATCGAACTCCCAGATACTCCAGGGACTGAGTCAGGCGCAGCTGGCTTTTCTCCCAGTTGATGATCCATCTCAGGGAGCTCAAAAGAGCAATCACCCGGTCTGAAGCTCTGCCGCACTCTGCATAAGAGGGGGCTCGGATCAACCAGTCATCCAGATAAGGATGGACTTGTACTCCTTTCTTGCGTAGGAAGGCCGTGATGACCACCATAACTTGGACAAGGTCCGTGGAGCAGTAGCCAACCCGAAAGGGAGGGCTCTGAACTGGGAGTGTCCTCAGAACTGCAAAACGCGGAAAGCGTTGATGAGGCCAGATGGGAATATGCAAGTAAGCTTCCTTGATGTCCAAGGATGCCAGGAACTCCCCTGCCTGTACTGCCGCTATAACAGAGCGGAGAGTCTCCATTCGGAAGTGCCGAACTTCCAAAGCCCGATTGACCCCTTGAGGTCAAGGATAGGCCGGACAAAACCTCCTTTCTTAGGTACCACAAAGAAATGGAGTAACGTCCCTTGCCAGAGGATCTCTGGCACCAGAACGACCGCACCCAGGCAGATCAGATTGTCCAAAGTCTGCTGCACTGCCACAGCTTGACCGGAGACTTGCAGGGAGAGTGCACAAACCCGATCCTTAAGGGTCGGCAGAACTCTAGCTTGTAGCCGTCTCTGATGACTTCCAGCACTCAAGCGTCCGAAGTTACCCTGGTCCACTCGCCCAGAAACGAGGATAGGCGTCCTCCAATCTGCTCTGGGCCATGGACCAGTGCCCCATCATTGGGTACGAGACCCTGGGGGAGGACCGGAGGTGGCACCTCCGGGACGGAGGTCTCTGCGAAAGGAATGCTGCTTGGGGAAGAAATTCCTTTTGATGGAAGAGGGGGCAGAGGAGCTCGACTTGCCCGGGCAATACCGACGGGCTTTCTGAAACCGTCCTTTGGAGGAACCGGGGCGGGCACCATTGGCCCGAGCCCTGACCTCCGGTAACCTCTTGCCCTTAGACGTGCCGAGATCGGTCACAATCTTGTCCAGCTCGACCCCAAAGAGCAGCTTGCCTTTAAAAGGCAACTTAGCCAGGCGAGACTTAGAGGCGTGGTCAGCAGACCAATGCTTCAGCCAAAGCCACCGCCGTGCAGAGACTGTCTGAGCCATACCTTTAGCCGAGGCTTTCAAGACATCATACAGCCAGCCTGCCAAGTAGGCCAAGCCCGATTCCAGGGCTGGCCAATCAGCCCTCAAGGAAGGATCCGAGGGGGAAGCCCGCTGCGCAAGCGTCTGGCACGCCCTGGCCACATAGGAGCCACAAATTGAGGCCTGTAAACGTAAAGCAGCCGCCTCGGACGACTTTAAAGCCGCCTCCAAACTCCTGTCTTGGGCGTCCTTTAGGGCCGTGCCACCTTCCACCGGCAACGTCGTTTTCTTAGTCACCGCAGTGATTAAAGAATCTATGGTAGGCCCAAGAAAGGCCTCCCGTTCACCTTCAGGCAGAGGATAGAGGCGGGACATAGCCCTAGCCACTTTAAGGCTCGCTTCTGGGAAATCCCATTGAGCCGAAATCAAGGTGTGCAATCATGCACGTGGAAGGTTCTAGGCGGGCGCTTAGTCCCCCGCATAAAGGCAGAGCCAACAGAGGCTGAGGGAGAGACGTCCTCAGGAGAGGAACTCTTCAAAATGCTCATGGCCTGCACTAACAGGTTGGGCAAATCCTCTGAGCAAAAGATCCGTGCTGCAGAGGGTTCATCCGCTCCATCCGAGCGGGAATCCGTCTCCTCCAAGGAATCCCCAAAGGACCGTTGGGAGAACTCAGATACGCTGCCCTAATCTACATCAGAGTCCGCTAGGGCCTGGAAGTCCACCCGAGGGTGTTTGCTTCCGGAGGCCTCAGCCCCTTGATCAGGGGGGGGAGCCGGGGCAGCGTTTATCATAAGAAAAGCCTGATGCAGCAGCAAAAAGAACTCGGGGGAGAAACCCCCTAGACTGTGCACTTCTGTCGTCTGGGCCACAGCCCTAGACGCACCCTCAACCGGCGCTCGCAAGAGCGGGGGAGAAACATGCTGCGCATCCAAAATGGCGTCCGGCACGAAACTCCGAGGAGCCGCGTGGGAAGAACGGCGCTTAACTTTCGCCGCTTTCTTGCCATTGCCCGAATCAAGGGCGACCATAGCATTAACGTCTCCCAGCTCGAGGGCGGCCCAAGAAGAAGCCGTCCGAGCAGAGTGGCCGGCCAACATGGAGTGGGCGAGCAGCGGGGGATGGGTGCTTATGGCGGGAAAAGCCGCAGCACCGGAGGAAGAACCGGGACACTGACCGGACACCAAACTGATGCCCAACAAAGGCGATTCAGGCTTTGAAACCCCCGCATCCCCGCTAGACGAACACACGCGGTCCTGGGAGCGAATCTTCGCGCCCTCGCCCTCCGACGCCATAAGCCACGTGGAGACCGAACGGGGAACCCCCTGCCCGCTATAAAAAGGTAAAATTACCTGCTTCTCGCTCTGAGCTGTAACGAACTGGTGTCCCAGTGAGCAGCTGCAATAAACGCTGATATAAACGTTGAAATAAACGCCCTTAAAGGACGTCAACATTTTTTTTTTTTTTTAAACGGAGCCAGCGGGAGGAGGGAGAAAAGGAGGGACCTGGCACCACCAGGTTTGCACTTGCTCAAGAAGAGCCCTCAATCCCAGGTACTCAACAAAACCTAAAGATTAGGCTTGGAGACCTAGCCAGAGCTGCTGCTGTGTGTGACCACCACCTGCTGAGATAGAGAACATACTGAGGAGTTTCCGGCAGCACATGACCACATATAGGGAGGCAAAAGGATTGCTCTCTATCTCCACCTGCTGGTAGATGGACACAACCCACCAGTCTATGGATTGATCAGCATGATGATATGGAATGGTTTGATATTTAAATTTCTAAAGACAGTTTAGATAACTAGTATATAGGGTGAGTGGTGGTTGAAAGGTGATGAATGAGTGTTTTAATGTTTAAAGTTAATAGCTGGTATAAGACATAAGTATTTATAATAAAGAGATATTTGCATATATAAGTTGGAGTTTAGTGTGGTGTAATGGTGAGTAATATATTGCCATGCGCTACAGGGAATAGACCACACTCCAGCATAAAGTTGAGATAGGTAGTAAGGTCTGCAATAAAGGAGGTGCTGATTTGAGCAGGTAGTTAGGATAAGGGTCTAGCCGACAGTACTTTTTGGAAAATTTGTGAAACCCCTTGGTGACATCCTCCAAGGTGAGTGGGGCAAAGGTAGACAAGAAACGGTCCGCTGGATGCTCACCGGGGATTGGTGTGAGACATTGGAGAAAGGAATATATGCAGAGAAGGAGAGGGAGGAGTCGAAGTTGACGACCCCAAGGTTACGAGCAGATGAGACAGGAAGAATGAGCGTGTTGTTGACAGAAATAGAGAGTGGGGGAAGGGGAGAGGTTGGTTTAGGTGGGAAAATATGGAGCTCAGTTTTGGACATACTGAGCTTCAGGTGGCGGTGAGACATCCAGGCAGCGATGTCAGATAGGCAGGCAGATATCTTGGACTGGATTTCTGCCGAGATTTCTGGCGTGGCGAGGTAGATCTGGGAGTCATCAGCGTAAAGGTGATATTGAAAACCGTGGGCTGAGATCAGAGCACCAAGGGAGGAAGTATAGATGGAGAAAAGGAGAGGTCCTAAGACAGATCCTTGAGGTACACCTACTGAGAGCGGGATAGAGGAGGAGGAGGATCCACCAGAGTAAACACTAAAAGTACGCTGAGAGAGATAAGAAGAAAACCAGGAAAGAGCAGAGTTCTGAAATCCAAGTGAGGACAACGTGCCAAGGAGTAGGCTGTGATCAACTGTGTCAAAAGCAGCACAAAGATCAAGAACGATGAGGATAGAGTAGAGCCCTTTGGATTTAGCCAGGAATAGATCATTGGAAACTTTAGCAAGTGCAGTTTCAGTAGAATGAAGGGGGCGAAAGCCAGATTGGAGAGGATCAAGAATAGCTTGAGAGGAAAGAAAGTCGAGGCAGTGACGGAAGACAGCACGTTCTAGTATCTTGGATAAGAAAGGGAGGAAGGAGATGGGGCGATAGTCGGAAGGAGAGGTAGGATCCAGAGAAGGTTTTTTGAGGAGTGGGGTGACTACGGCATGTTTGAAAGCATCAGGGACAATGCAGTGGAAAGTGACAGATTGAGGATATGACAGATGAAAGGGGTGACAGCAGGAGAGATAGTGAGTAGATGAGTAGGGATAGGGTCAGTGGGGCAGGTGGTTAGTTTTGAGGATGAGAGAAGAAGTAAAGTTTCTTCTTCAGTGATTTCGAAAAAGGAAGGAAAGGAGGCAGGGGTAAGAGGGTTGAGAGAGTGGACTAAGGGAAGAGGGGGTGGAGGAGAGCTGGTTGCGAATTCAAGTTTAATCTTGTGGACCTTATCGTGAAAGTAATCAGCCAAAGTCTGGGGAGGAAGACTAAAAAGGGAATTGTGAGACTAAAAGATGCTGTGAACCGCTATGTAGATAATGATGAACAAAAAGCAAATTTGCTAAAAAGATACTTTTGTTCTGTTTTCACAGAAGAAAATCCTGGAGCAGGACCGCGATGGACTGGCAAAAGTACATGTGAGAATGGAGAGGATATAGCACCGTTCACAGAAGAGAGTGTGTATGAACAACTTAAAAATCTAAAGGTGGACAAAGCAGTGGGACCGGACGGGATCCACCCCAGGATATTGAGGGAGCTCAGAGAGGTTCTGGCGGGTCCTCTT
Organism: Microcaecilia unicolor; assembly: GCF_901765095.1. Classification (NCBI taxonomy): domain Eukaryota; kingdom Metazoa; phylum Chordata; class Amphibia; order Gymnophiona; family Siphonopidae; genus Microcaecilia; species Microcaecilia unicolor. The sequence continues at coordinate 186,785,507 of NC_044035.1, forward strand.
AAAGATTTGTTTAATAAATTCTTGGAGACAGAACAGGTTCCGTGGGATTGGAGAAGGTAAAATTATGTATAATCATACCTGATAATTTTCTTTCCATTAATCATAGCTGATCAATCCATAGACTGGTGGGTTGTGTCCATCTACCAGCAGGTGGAGATAGAGAGCAAACTTTTGCCTCCCTATACAGTGGGGGAAATAAGTATTTGATCCCTTGCTGATTTTGTAAGTTTGCCCACTGACAAAGACATGAGCAGCCCATAATTGAAGGGTAGGTTATTGGTAACAGTGAGAGATAGCACATCACAAATTAAATCCGGAAAATCACATTGTGGAAAGTATATGAATTTATTTGCATTCTGCAGAGGGAAATAAGTATTTAATCCCTCTGGCAAACAAGACCTAATACTTGGTGGCAAAACCCTTGTTGGCAAGCACAGCGGTCAGACGTCTTCTGTAGTTGATGATGAGGTTTGCACACATGTCAGGAGGAATTTTGGTCCACTCCTCTTTGCAGATCATCTCTAAATCATTAAGAGTTCTGGGCTGTCGCTTGGCAACTCGCATCTTCAGCTCCCTCCATAAGTTTTCAATGGGATTAAGGTCTGGTGACTGGCTAGGCCACTCCATGACCCTAATGTGCTTCTTCCTGAGCCACTCCTTTGTTGCCTTGGCTGTATGTTTTGGGTCATTGTCGTGCTGGAAGACCCAGCCACGACCCATTTTTAAGGCCCTGGCGGAGGGAAGGAGGTTGTCACTCAGAATTGTACGGTACATGGCCCCATCCATTCTCCCATTGATGCGGTGAAGTAGTCCTGTGCCCTTAGCAGAGAAACACCCCCAAAACATAACATTTCCACCTCCATGCTTGACAGTGGGGACGGTGTTCTTTGGGTCATAGGCAGCATTTCTCTTCCTCCAAACACGGCGAGTTGAGTTCATGCCAAAGAGCTCAATTTTTGTCTCATCTGACCACAGCACCTTCTCCCAATCACTCTCGGCATCATCCAGGTGTTCACTGGCAAACTTCAGACGGGCCGTCACATGTGCCTTCCGGAGCAGGGGGACCTTGCGGGCACTGCAGGATTGCAATCCGTTATGTCGTAATGTGTTACCAATGGTTTTCGTGGTGACAGTGGTCCCAGCTGCCTTGAGATCATTGACAAGTTCCCCCCTTGTAGTTGTAGGCTGATTTCTAACCTTCCTCATGATCAAGGATACCCCACGAGGTGAGATTTTGCGTGGAGCCCCAGATCTTTGTCGATTGACAGTCATTTTGTACTTCTTCCATTTTCTTACTATGGCACCAACAGTTGTCTCCTTCTCGCCCAGCGTCTTACTGATGGTTTTGTAGCCCATTCCAGCCTTGTGCAGGTGTATGATCTTGTCCCTGACATCCTTAGACAGCTCCTTGCTCTTGGCCATTTTGTAGAGGTTAGAGTCTGACTGATTCACTGAGTCTGTGGACAGGTGTCTTTCATACAGGTGACCATTGCCGACAGCTGTCTGTCATGCAGGTAACGAGTTGATTTGGAGCATCTACCTGGTCTGTAGGGGCCAGATCTCTTACTGGTTGGTGGGGGATCAAATACTTATTTCCCTCTGCAGAATGCAAATAAATTCATATACTTTCCACAATGTGATTTTCCGGATTTAATTTGTGATGTGCTATCTCTCACTGTTACCAATAACCTACCCTTCAATTATGGGCTGCTCATGTCTTTGTCAGTGGGCAAACTTACAAAATCAGCAAGGGATCAAATACTTATTTCCCCCACTGTATGTGGTCATGTGCTGCCGGAAACTCCTCAGTATGTCGATATCAAAGCTCCATCCGCAGGACTCAGCACTTAGAGAATTACACCCACGAAGGAACACTCTGCCCAGCTCACCACCGCCGAAACGGGGGAGGGGAATTAACCCAGCTCATCCCCACACAAGTGGGGGAGGGGAATCCGTCCAGCTCATCCCCGCGGAGCGGGGGAGGGACACCACACCCGCCGATGCGGGGGGATCTGGCTTATCCTGCAACCGCAACCGCAGGAGGAGCTGACTGACCCTAACACCGCCGAAGCGGGAGGGGTACAAAGCTGCCCTACAGCCGCACGAAGCGGGAGGGAGTGCCGGCAGAATTTAAATCTCAATCCAGCCCCGTAAAACGGAGGGGAGAGGAATGCAGCAGCTCACTGTAACACAAACTCGTCTCAACTCTTGAAGAATCCAAGTGAAGGAAGAACTTGAACACGAAGTCTTTCTGAAGTAACTGAAGACTAAACTTGAACCTGAAATGCAACCAGAATAAAAACAGTACAGATATCTGGGAGGGGCTATGGATTGATCAGCTATGATTAATGGAAAGAAAATTATCAGGTATGATTATACATAATTTTACCTTCCATATCATCAAGCTGATCAATCCATAGACTGGTGGGATGTACCGAAGCAGTACTCACCCAGGGCGGGACATAGAAATGCCTGACCTCAACACTGAAGCTCCAAACCGGGCCTCCGCCCGTGCAGCCACAGTCAACCGGTAATGCTTGGAGAATGTATGAGCCAAAGCCCAAGTTGCCGCCTTGCATATCTCTTCCAAGGAGACGGATCCGGCCTCTGCCATCGAGGCCGCCTGAGCTCTCGTGGAGTGAGCCTTCAGCTGGATAGGCGGCACCTTCCCCGCGGCCACATAAGCCGCTGCAATGGCTTCCTTGACCCATCTTGCCACTGTAGGCTTAGCAGCCTGCAGACCCTTACGAGGACCTGCAAACAGGACAAACAGATGATCCGATTTCCGGAAATCATTGGTCACTTCCAAGTATCTGATGATGACTCGTCTCACATCCAGATATTTAAGAGCAGAGTACTCCTCTGGGTAGTCCTCCCTACGAAAGGAAGGGAGACAGAGCTGCTGATTCACATGGAAGCGAGAAACAATCTTGGGCAGAAAGGAAGGCACTGTGCGAATAGTCACTCCTGCCTCAGTGAACTGCAGAAAAGGCTCTCGACATGAGAGCGCCTGGAGCTCGGAAACTCTTCTGGCTGAAGTGATAGCCACCAAAAAGACTGCTTTCAACGTCAGGTCTTTCAGAGATGCCCTCGACAAGGGTTCAAAAGGCGGCTTCTGCAATGCTCTTAGCACCAGGTTGAGATTCCACGCAGGCACCACTGAGTGCAGAGGAGGGCGCAGGTGATTAACTCCCTTGAGAAAGCGCACCACATCTGGCTGTGAAGCCAGGGAAGCACCCTTCAGGCGGCCCCTGAAGCAAGCCAGAGCCGCTACCTGGACTTTAAGGGAACTGAGCGACAGGCCTTTCTCCAGACCTTCTTGCAGGAACGCCAACACTGAAGAAATTGGAACAGTGAAGGGAGAAAGAGAGCCTGCTTCACACCACGCTGCAAAGATACGCCAAACCCTGGCGTAAGCAGTAGAAGTAGAGCGCTTCCTCGCTCTCAGCATAGTGGCGATGACCTTGTCTGAGAAGCCCTTCTTCCTCAGACGCTGCCGCTCAATAGCCAGGCCGTAAGACCAAAGGGGGAGGGATCCTCCATCACCACGGGACCCTGATGTAACAGGCCCTGTTCCACTGGCAGTCGCAGAGGATCGTCCACTGAGAGCCTGATCAAGTCCGCATACCAGGGACGCCTGGGCCAATCCGGACCCACCAGGATTACCCTGCCGGGATGCTTTGCCACCCGGTCTAGCACCCTGCCCAACATGGGCCAGGGCGGGAACACATAGAGGAGCCCTTGTGTCGGCCACTGTTGGAGAAGAGCATCTACTCCCAGGGATCGAGGGTCCCGTCCTCTGCTGAAGAAGTGCGGCACTTGGCAATTGGCCGATGACGCCATCAGATCTAGGCTCGGCTGGCCCCAGCGCTTCGTGATGTCCAAGAACGCCTGAGCAGATAGCTGCCACTCTCCGGGCTCCAAGGTATGGCGACTGAGAAAGTCCGCCTTGACATTCATGACTCCGGCAATGTGGGCCGCTGAAAGCTGCTCCAGGTTCGCTTCCGCCCACTGGCAAAGATACATAGCCTCCTTGGCTAGAGGGGCGCTCTTGGTACCTCCCTGGCGGTTGACATAGGCCACAGCCGTGGCATTGTCCGACAGGACCCGTACAGGCTTCCACACCAGTACCGGGATGAACTCCAAAAGCGCCAACCGAATGGCTCTGAGTTCCAGGAGGTTGATAGACCACTTTGCCTCTGCAGGAGACCAGAGCCCCTGCGCTGTCCTTCCCAAGCAGTGGGCTCCCCAGCCCGACAAAGAGGCATCCGTCGTGACGACAATCCACTCTGGGGTCACCAGAGGCATTCCCGCAGACAATTTGTCTGTCTGCATCCACCAGCTCAGCGCCTTGCGCACTGCTGGGTCCAAGGGAAGTCGCACAGCATAATCCTCCGACATCGGAGTCCAGCGCTGCAGCAAGGAGTGTTGAAGTGGTCTCATATGAGCCCTGGCCCAGGGCACTACTTCCATCGTGGCCGTCATAGAGCCCAACAGCTGCACATAGTCCCAAGCCCGAAGAGGAGAGGCTCCCAGGAACTGGTCCACCTGAGCCTGAAGTTTGACAATCCGATTGTCTGGCAGGAACACTCTGCCCACTTGGGTGTCGAATTGAACTCCCAGGTACTCCAGGGACTGAGTCGGGCGCAGCTGGCTTTTCTCCCAGTTGATGATCCATCCCAGGGAGCTCAAAAGAGCAACTACCCGGTCCACAGCTTTGCCGCACTCTGCATAAGAGGGGGCTCGGATCAACCAGTCGTCCAGATAAGGATGGACTTGTATCCCTTCCTTTCGTAGGAAGGCCGCGATGACCACCATTACTTTGGAAAAGGTCCGCGGAGCAGTAGCCAACCCGAACGGGAGGGCTCTGAACTGGAAGTGTCGTCCCAGGACTGCAAAACGCAGGAAGCGTTGATGAGGAGGCCAGATGGGAATATGCAGGTACGCTTCCTTGATGTCCAAGAACTCTCCTGCCTTCACTGCCGCTATAACAGAGCGGAGAGTCTCCATGCGAAAGTGCCGCACTTTCAAGGCCCGATTGACCCCTTTGAGGTCGAGGATAGGCCGGACAGAACCTCCTTTCTTTGGTACCACAAAGTAAATGGAGTAACGTCCCTTGCCAAGCTGACTTTCTGGCACAGGAACGACCGCACCCAGGCGGATCAGATTGTCAAAGGTCTGCTGCACTGCCACAGCTTTGACCGGAGACTTGCAGGGAGAGAGTACAAACCCGTCTTTTAAGGGTCGGCAGAACTCTAGCTTGTAGCCGTCTCTGATGACTTCCAGCACCCACGCGTCTGAAGTTATTGTGGTCCACTCGCCCAGAAACGAGGACAGCCGTCCTCCAATCTGCACTGGGGTGTGGACCAAGGCCCCGTCATTGGGTACGAGACCCTGGGGGAGGACCGGAGGAAGCACCTCCGGGACGGCGGTCTCTGCGAAAGGAATGCTGCTTGGGGGAGAAATTCCTCTTGAAGGAAGAGGGGGCAGAGGAACCCGACTTGCCCGGGCGGTACCGACGGGCTTCCTGCAACCGTCCTCTGGAGGTACCGGGACGATTACTAGCCCGAGCCCTGACCTCTGGTAATTTCTTGCCCTTAGACGTGCCGAGATCGGTCACGATTTTGTCCAGCTCGACCCCAAAGAGCAGCTTGCCTTTAAAAGGCAATCTAGCCAGGCGGGATTTAGAGGCGTGGTCAGCAGACCAATGTTTCAGCCAAAGCCACCGCCGCGCAGAGATTGTCTGAGCCATGCCTTTAGCTGAGGCCCTCAAGACATCATACAGCAAGTCTGCCAAATAGGCTAAGCCCGATTCCAGGGCCGGCCAATCAGCCCTCAAGGAATGATCCGAGGGGGAAGCCCGCTGCACCATAGTCAGGCACGCCCTGGCCACATAGGAGCCGCAAACTGAGGCCTGCAAACTTAAAGCAGCCGCCTCAAAGGACGACCTTAAGGCCGCCTCCAATCTTCTGTCTTGGGCGTCCTTTAGGGCCGTGCCACCTTCCACCGGCAACGCCGTTTTCTTAGTCACCGCAGTGATTAAAGAATCCACGGTAGGCCACAGATAGGCCTCACGTTCACTCACAGCCAAAGGATAGAGGCGGGACATAGCCCTAGCTCGCTTCCGGGACATCCCATTGAGCCGAAATTAAGGTGTGCATGGCATCATGCACGTGGAAGGTTCTAGGTGGGCGCTTCGTCCCCAGCATAATGGCAGAGCCAACAGGGGCTGAGGGAGAGACGTCCTCCGGAGAGGAAATCTTCAAAGTGTCCATGGCCTGTAACAACAGGTTGGGCAAATCCTCTGGGCTAAAAAGCCGCGCTGCAGAGGGGTCATCCGCTCCATCCGAGCGGGGATCCGTCTCCTCCAAGGAATCCGCAAAGGACCGTTGGGAGACCTCAGACACGCTGCCCTCATCTACATCGGAGGAGACAAAGTCCTCCAAGGCCTGGGAATCAACCCGAGGGCGTTTACCTCTGGGAACCTCAACCTTTTTACCAGACGAGGGAGCAGGGGCAGCGTTTTGCATGAGGAAAGCCTGATGCAGCAGCAAAACAAACTCGGGGGAGAAACCCCCCCAGACTGTGCACTTCCGCAGCCTGGGCAACAGCCCTAGACGCACCCTCAACCGGCGCTCGCAAGAGCGGGGGAGAGACATGCTGCGCATCCAAAATGGCGTCCGGCGCGACACTCCGCGAAGGAGCCGCGCGGGAAGAACGGCGCTTAACTTTAGCCGCTTTTGTGCCGTCGCCCAAATTAAGGGCGTTCATGGCATTAATGTCTCCAACCTCAAGGGCGGCCCACGAAGAAGCTGTCCGAGCCGCGTGGCCGGCCAAGATGGCGGAGGCGAGGAGCGGGGGATGGGCGTTTATGGCGGGAAAAACCGCCACGCCGGAGGAAGGACCGGGACATTCATCGGTCACGAAACTGCCACCCAACAAGGGCGAATCAGGCTGTAAGACCCCCGCATCCCCTCTAGAAGCGCTCAAGCGATCCGGGGAGCGACCCTTTGCGCCCTCGCCCTCCGACGCCATATGCCACGAGGAGAAGAATCGGGGAACCCCCTGCCCGCTATAAAAAGGTAAAAATTACCTGCTGTCCGCTCTGAGCTGTAACGAAATGGTGACCCAGTGAGTAGCTGCAATGAACGTTTAAATAAACGTCGAAATAAACGCCTTTAAGGACGTTTAAAATTTTTTTTTTTTTTTAACGGAGCCAGCGGGAGGGGGGAGAAAAGGAGGGACCTGGCACCACCAGGTTTGCACTTGCTCAAAAGAGCCCTCAACCCCAGGCACTCAACAAAACCTAAAAATTAGGCTTGGAGGCCTAGCCAGAGCTGCTGCTGTGTGTGACCACCACCTGCTGAGATAGAGAACATACTGGGGAGTTTCCAGCAGCACATGACCACATATAGGGAGGCAAAAGTTTGCTCTCTATCTCCACCTGCTGGTAGATGGACACAACCCACCAGTCTATGGATTGATCAGCTTGATGATATGGAACGTCGGAGGTGGCCCCTCTTCACAAAAGTGGTGATAGAGAAGAAGCCGGAAACTACAGGCCGGTAAGCCTCACTTCGATTATTGGAAAAGAAATGGAAGCGATGCTGAAGGAAAGGATAGTGAATTTTCTAGAAGCAAATAAGTTGCAAGATCCGAGACAACATGGTTTCACCAAAGGGAAATTGTGCCAAACGAATCTCATTGAATTCTTTGACTGGGTGACTGGAGAATTAAATCAAGGATGTGCAATGGACGTAATCTACTTAGATTTCAGCAAAGCTTTTGATACGGTTCCCCACAGGAGGCTCTTGAATAAACTAGACAGGCTAAAGATAGGACCCAAAGTGGTGAACTGGATTAGGAACTGGTTAACGGGCAGACGCCAGAGGGTGGTGGTAAATGGAGTTCGCTCGGAGGAGGGAAAGGTGAGTAGTGGAGTGCATCAGGGATCGGTGCTGGGGCCAATTCTATTCAATATATTTGTGAGTGACATTGCTGAAGGCTTATAAGGTAAAATCTGCCTTGTTGCGGATGACACCAAGATTTGCAACAGAGTGGACACCCCGGAGGGAGTGGAAAACATGAAAAAAGATCTGCGGAAGCTAGAAGAATGGTCTAACGTTTGGCAATTAAAATTCAATGCGAAGAAATGCAAAGTGATGCATTTAGGGAGTAGAAATCCACGGGAGACGTATTTGTTAGGCGGGGAGAGTCTGATTGGTACGGACGGGGAGAGGGATCTTGGGGTGATAGTATCTGAGGACCTGAAGGCAACGAAACAGTGTGACAAAGCGATGGCCGTAGCTAGAAGATTGCTAGGCTGAATAGAGAGAGGTGTGACCAGCAGAAGAAAAGAGGTTTTAATACCCCTGTATAAGACGTTGGTGAGGCCCCACCTGGAGTATTGTGTTCAGTTTTGGAGGCCGTATCTTGCGAAGCATGTTAAAAAAATGGAAGCGGTGCAAAGAAAAGCTACGAGAATGGTATGGGATTTGCGTTACAAGACGTATGAGGAGAGACTTGTTGACCTGAACATGTATACCCTGGAGGAAAGGAGAAACAGGGGTGATATGATACAGACGTTCAAATATTTGAAAGGTATTAATCCGCAAACGAACCATTTCCGGAGAGGGGAAGGTGGCAGAACTAGAGGACATGAAATGAGATTGAAGGGGGGCAGACTCAAGAAAAATGTCAGGAAGTATTTCTTCACGAAGAGAGTGGTGGATGCTTGGAATGCCCTCCCCCGGGAGGTGGTGGAAATGAAAACGGTAACGGAATTCAAACATGCGTGGGATAAACATAAAGGAATCCTGTTCAGAAGGAATGGATCCTCAGGAGCTTAGCCGAGATTGGGTGGCAGAGCCAGTGGTGGGAGGCGGGGTAGTGCTGGGCAGACTTATACGGTCTGTGCCGGGGCTGGTGGTTGGGAGTCGGGGATAATGCTGGGCAGACTTATACGGTCTGTACCAGAGCTGGTGGTGGGAGGCGGGGCTGATGGTTGGGAGGCGGGGATAGTGCTGGGTAGACTTATATGGTCTGGGCCCTGAAAATGACAGATACAAATCAAGGTAAGGTATACACAAAAAGTAGCACAAATGAGTTTATCTTGTTGGGCAGACTGGATGGACCGTGCAGGTCTTTTTCTGCCGTCATCTACTATGAGAAAGTGAAGGGGGAGTTGGAGAAGGCACTTTGAGGAGAGAGTTTAGCGTGGCAAAGAGACGTCGAGGGTTCGAACCAATAGAGTTAGTCAATTGGATATAATAATCCTGTATGGCAAGTTGGAGAGCAGATTGGAAGAAGTCAGTAAGAATTTGAAGTGTACGAAGTCAGCAAGGGCTCGAGATTTAAGCCAAAGGCGTTCAGCAGAGCGGGCACAAGAGCATAGGTAGCGGATAGAGGGGGCCTTCAAGGCTGGGGTTTGGTACATTTTACAGGACGAGACACGGGAGGAGCGAGAGTGTCCAGAGTAGATGACAGAATAGTACTATAGGAAGAGACAGCCTTATTGACGGACTTGGTTGATATAGCAACAGAGAAAAGATTAGAGATACTGGAGGACAGGGTAGAAGGGTTAATAGCCTCAAGATTCCTAAATGTGTTGGTTAGAATAGGACGGGACTGAGGAGGAGGGTGTCTAAGTGTGAAAGTTAAAAGACGATGGTCAGATAGGGGAAGAGTTGAGGCAAGGAAATTGGAGGGTGAGCAGTTGGAGAAGAATACAAGATCAAGACAGTGGCCATTCTGGTGAGTAGGGGCGGTGGAGCACAGTTAAAGATTAAAGGAGGATGTCAAGGCAAGAAATTGAGAAGTATAAGAGTTAGAGGGGTCATTAACATGGAAGTTAAAATCCCCAAGAATGAGGGAAGGAGATGAAGGTTGAAGAAAGAAGGAGAGCCAGGCATCAAAGTCAGTGAGAAAGGAAGAGGGGGATTTAGCAGGGGGTCAATAGATGACTGCTACCCAAAGAGATAGAGGAGCGAATAGATGGATCGAGTGGACTTCGAAGGAAGAAAAGCAGTGAGACTGAGGTGGAAGAATGGGTTGAAATTTACAGGAGGGTGAGAGTAGTAGCCCGACTTCGCCTCCGCGGCCAACTGAGCGAGGAGTATGGGAGAAGAGATAACCTCCATGACATAGGGCTGCAACTGAAGCAGAGTCTTCAGGGTAAATCCAGGTTTCAGTTAGGACAAGCAGATGAATGGTATGAGAGATAGAGAGATCATGGATGTAGGAGAGTTTGTTGCAGACAGAGCGGGCATTCCATAGAGCACAAGAGAAGGGCAGAGAAGAAGGGGGGGTGGAGAGGAATAGAAATAAGACTGGATGAATAGGATGAGGGCTGATGTGGGGGGCCAGGATTGGGATTAATGTCACCAGCAGAGAGCAGGAGAAGGAGTAGGAAAGTACGGAGGAGAGTAGCAAGGAGAAGGACAACTCCAAAAGGGGAGGTGGGCGGGTATGTGAGAACAATCAGCCTGCTGTCCTCGGAGAATACCTGCTACAGGTATGTATCTTCGCTTACTCAGAGGACAAGCAGGCTGCTTGTTCTCTCGACTGGGGTATCCCTAGCACCCAGGCTCACTCAAAACAACAAAGAAAGGTCAATTGGGTTTCGCAACGGCGATGACATAACAAGGATTGACCTACGAAGTAGAACATCTAACTGAGAGTGCAGCCTGGAACAGAATCAAAATGGGCCTAGGGGGATGGAGTTAGATTCTAAACCCCAAACAGATTCTGCAGCACTGACTGCCCGAACCGACTGTTGCATCGGGTGTCCTGCTGGAGGCAGTAGTGAGATGTGAATGTGTGGATTGATGACCACGTTGCAGCCTTGCAAATCTCTACTATAGTGGCTGACTTCAAGTGGGCCACAGACGCTGCCATGGCTCTAACACTATGAGCCGTGACATGACCCTCAAGAGTCAGTCCAGCTTGGGCATAAGTGAAGGAAATGCAATCTGCTAGCCAATTGGAAATGGTGCGTTTCCCGACTGCGACTCCCCTTCTGCTGGGATTAAAAGAAACAAACATTTGAGCAGACTGTCTGAAGGGGCTTGTCCGCTCCAAATAAAAGGCCAATGATCTCTTGCAGTCCAAGGTGTGCAACTGACGTTCAGCAGGGCGACTATGAGGACGGGGAAAAAAATGTTGGCAAGACAATTGACTGGTTCAGATGGAACTCCAACACCACCTACGGCAAGAAATTAGGGTGCGTGCGGAGGACTACTCTGTTGTGATGAAACTTGTGATAAGGAGCATGTACTATCAAGGATTGAAGCTCACTGACTCTACGAGCTGAAGTAACAGCCACCAAGAAAAGGACCTTCCAGGTCAAGTACTTCAGATGGCAGGAATTCAGTGGCTCAAAAGGAGCTTTCATCAGCTGGGTGAGAACGACATTGAGATCCCATGACACTGGTGGAGGTTTGACAGGGGGCTTTGACAAAAGCAAACCTCTCATGAAACGAACAACTAAAGGCTGTCCAGAGATAGGCTTACCTAATTGCGCTAAGGTGAACTCTTTCTGAGTTGGTTTTGAGACCAGACTGACAAATGTAGAAGGTATTCAAGCAGGGTCTGTGTAGGACAAGAGCAAGGATCTAAGGCCTTGCTATCACACCAGATGGCAAACCTCCTCCATTTGAAAAAGTAACACTTCTTCGTGGAATCTTTCCTGGAAGCAAGCAAAACCTGGGAGACACCTTCAGAGAGACCCAAGGAAGCAAATTCTACACTCTCAACATCCAGGCTGTGAGAGCCAGAGACTGGAGGTTGGGATGTAGAAGTGCCCCCTCGTTCTGAGACATGAGTTGGAAAACAGTCCAATCTCCAAGGTTCTTCGGAGGACAACTCCAGAAGAAGAGGGAACCAAATCTGACTTGGCCAGAAGGGAGCAATCAGAATCATGGTTCCACGGTCTTGCTTGAGTTTCAGCAAAGTCTTCCCCACCAGAGGTATGGGAGGATATGCGTACAGAAGGCCTGCTCCCCAATGTAGGAGAAAGGCATTGGACGCTAGTCTGTCATAGGCCTGAAGTCTGGAACAGAACTGAGAGACCTTGTGATTAATCTGAGTGGGAAAAAGATCCACTGAGGGGGTGCCCCACTCTCGGAAGATCTTGCGAACCACACTCAAGTTGAGCGGCCACTCGTGAGGTTGCATTATCCTGCTCAATCTGTCTGCCAGAATGTTGTTTACTCCTGCCAGATACGTAGCTTGAAGAACCATACCGTGACGGCGAGCCCAGAGCCACATCAGGATGTCTTCCCGACACAGGGGGCGAGATCCGGTGCCCCCCTGCTTGTTGATATAGTACATCACAACCTGATTGTCTGTCTGAATTAGGATAATTTCATTGGACAGCCGATCTCTGAAAGCTTTTAGAGCGTTCCAGACAGCTCGCAACGCCAGGAGATTGATCTGAAGACCTGTTTCCTGGAGGGACCAAAGTCCTTGAGTGTGAAGCCCATCGATATGGGCTCCCCACCCCAGGAAGGATGCATCTGTTGTCAGCACTTTTTGTGGCTGAGGAATTTGAAAGGGACGTCCCAAGGTCAAATTGGATCGAATTGTCCACCAATGAAGGGAATTGTGAAAATCGGTGGAGAGCTGGATTGCATCCTCTAGATCCCCTGCAGCTTGATACCACTGGGAAGCTAGGATCCATTGAGCTGATCTCATGTGAAGACGGGCCATGGGTGTCACTTGAACTGTGTAGGCCATATGGCCTAGAAGTCTCAACATCTGCCAAGCTGTGATCCGCTGAGACGCTCTGGCCATGGAAACTAGAGACAGAAGACTGTCTGCTCACGCTTCGGGAAGATAGGCGTGAGCCATCTGTGAATCCAGCAGAGCTCCTATAAATTCTAGTTTTTGAATAGGAAGAAGATGGGAATTTGGGTAATTTATGACAAACCCGAGTAGCTCCAGGAGTTGAATAGTCATCTGCATGGATTGTAGAGCTCCTGCCTCTGAGGTGTTCTTCTCCAGCCAATCGTCGAGATAAGGGAACACATGTACTCCCAGTCTTCGTAGCGACGCTGCAACTACCATCAGGCATTTTGTAAAGACCCTGGGCGCAAATGCCAGACCAAAGGGCAGCACACAATACTGGAAGTGCTGCGCTCCCAGATGGAATCGAAGATACTTCCTGTGAGCTGGAAGTATTGGGATGTGAGTATAAGCATCCTTTAAGTCCAGAGAGCATAGCCAATCGTTCTTCTGAATCATGGGAAGAAGGGTGCCCAGGGAAACCATCCTGAACCTTTCTCAGACCAGGAATTTGTTCAGGACCCTTAGGTCTAGGATGGGACGCATCCCCCTTGTTTTCTTTTGCACAAGGAAGTACCTGGAATAGAATCCCAGCCCTTCTTGCCATGGTGGAAGGGGCTCAACCGCATTGGCGCTGAGAAGGGCGGAGAGTTCCCCTGCAAGTACCTGCCTGTGCTGGAAGCTGAAGGACTGAGCTCCTGGTGGGCAATTTGGAGGTGTGGAGATCAAATTGAGGGAGTATCCCAGCCGGACTATTTGAAGAACCCACTGATCGGAGGTTATGAGAGGCCACCTTTGGGGAAAAAATTTTAACCTCCCTCTGACCGGCAGATCGTCCGGCAAGGACACTTTTATGTCGGCTATGCTCAGCTGGAGCCAGTCAAAAGCCCGTCCCTTGCTTTTGCTAGGGAGCCACAGGGGCCTGCCTTGGCACACACTGTTGACGTGAATGAGCACGCTGGGGATGAGCCTGAGAAGGCTGTCGAGAAGGAGGATTGTACCTACACCTATAGGCATAGGGAGCTTTCTGAAGCAGAAGGCGCCTGATGGGAGAGAGATTGTCCTTAGTGGTTTCCCGCTGTGTGATCTGATCGACCACCTGCTTGACTTTGTCGCCAAAAATGTTATCCCCCCAGCAAAGGACATCCACAATCTGCTTCTGGACTCGATTTTCCAGGTCAGAGGCACACAGCCATGAGAGTCTGCGCATCACTATACCTTGGGCAGTGGCTCTGGATGCAACATCAAAAGAATCGTTAGCACCCCTGGACAGGAATTTACGACACGCCTTCTGCTGCCTGACCACCTTCTGAAAAGGCCTGGCCTGCTCCGGAGGGAGCTTATCGACCAAGTCTGCAAGTTGCTTCACCGTGTTCCTCAAGTGAATGCTCGTGTAGAGGTGGTAGGATTGAATTTTGGCCACGAGCATAGAGGCCTTTCTCCCAAAAGAGTCCAGGGTTCTAGATTCCCTCCCCGGGGGCGCCGAGGCAAAATCTCTAGAACTCCTGGCTCTCGAGAGCGGAATCCACAACCATAGAGTCGTGCGGTAACTGCGACTTCATCAGCTCAGGTTCTCCGTGAATCCGATATTGAGACTCAGCTTTCTTGGGAATGGTGAGATTACTGTGTTCAGTTTTGGAGGCCGTATCTTGCTAAGGATGTAAAAAGAATTGAAGCGGTGCAAAGAAAAGCTACGAGGATGGTATGGGATTTGCGTTACAAGACGTATGAGGAGAGACTTGCGGACTTGAACATGTATACCCTGGAGGAAAGGAGGAACAGGGGTGATATGATACAGACGTTCAAATATTTGAAAGGTATTAATCTGCAAACAAACCTTTTCCGGAGATGGGAAGGCGGTAGAACGAGAGGGCATGAAATGAGATTGAAGGGGGGCAGACTCAAGAAGAATGTCAGGAAGTATTTTTTCACGGAGAGGGTGGTGGATGCTTGGAATGCCCTCCCGCGGGAGGTGGTGGAGATGAAAACGGTAACGGAATTCAAACATGCGTGGGATAAACATAAAGGAATCCTGTGCAGAAGGAAGGGATCCTCAGGAGCTTAGCCTAGAATGGGTGGCAGAGCTGGTGGTTGGGAGGCGGGGCTAGTGCTGGGCAGACACATACGGTCTGTGCTGGGGTTGGTGGTTGGGAGGCGGGACTAGTGCTGGGCAGACTTATACGGTCTGTGCCGGGGCTGGTGGTTGGGCGGTGGGGATAGTGCTGGGCAGACTTATACGGTCTGTGCCAGAGCCGGTGGTGGGAGGCAGAGATAGTGCTGGGCAGATTTATACTGTCTGTGCACTGAAGAGGACAGTACAAATAAAAAAGTAGCACATATGAATTTATCTTCTTAGGCAGACTGGATGGACCGTGCAGTTCTTTTTCTGCTATCATCTACTATGTTACTTAACGGTTTTATCCAGTTCCACATAAGAGTCTCCTTGAGTACATTATGCAAAGGAACTGTGGATGACTCCTTAGGTGGCGAAGGATAGTCAAGGATCTCAAGCATCTCAGTCCTGGGCTCATCCTCAGATACCACAGGGAAGGGAATAGCCACAGACATTTCCCGGACAAATGAAGAGAAAAAGACTCTCCGGAGGAGAAAGCTTTCTTTCTGGTGAAGGCGTAGGGTCAGAGGGAAGACCACAAGACTCCTCAGAAGAGAAATATCTGGGATCCTCCTCTTCATCCCACGAGGCATCCTCATCGGTGTCGGACAAGAGTTCCCTGACTGCAGTCCGAAACCGGGCCCGTCTCGACGCCGAGGAGCCATGTCCTCAATGGCGATATCAAGAAGTCGACTCCCATGCCGGCGGCAATGAAGCTCCCTCCAGCGATGTCAACGGGGAGTCGACCTGCTTGGCAGCCGAGGCCGATGTCGCAAGCGGCACCAGCGTCGGAAACCTCACCACAGGCGGAGAGCCAGCTGCCTCTTCCATCGACAGTACCAAGGGCGTAAGCACCCCCGGTATCGGAGCAGACTGACACAGCAACCCTTCCAGAAGACCTGGAAGAATGGCTCGGATGCGCTCGTCCAGAGTCGCTGTCGAGAAAGGCTGCGGGGTCGGTGCAGGAGTCGGTGTCAGAACCAGTGGAGGTTGAGGAGGCGGCACCGGGCTGTCAGGAGACTGATGCACCGACACCTCTTGAATGGAGGGTGAGCGCTCCTCCCGGCGTTGGCGCTTCACGGGTGGTGAATCCTTCGAAGCTCCGGAGCTCCCGGTACCGTGCTTGGAAGGAGACAGATGACGATGCTTCTTAGGCTTCGCTCGATGCACGTCATTGATACTCCTCGGTACTGACGAGGAGGATGTGGAATCCACACGCCTTCTCGGGGTCGGGTCTGAAAGTGGTCGGTGCCGGTGTGCCTGCACAGCAGGAGTCTTCGAAGCGGGTTGAGACCCACTCAACGGCTCACTGCTCCCAGCGTGTGGTGGTCTCCGGACAGCCATTACCTGCGCTCCCAAAGTTGATGCCATCTCCGGTGCCGATATCGACGCCGCCAACCTCGGTACTGATGTCGACGTCGAAGGACCGGGGAAAGCTCCAAACAGATGATCCTGAATAGCTTTTCTCTACGCCTGTGTCCGCTTTTTAAAGCTAAGACACAACTTACATGCGTCTGGGCGATGGTCGGGCCTAAGGCACTGAAGATACCACACGTGGGGGTCGGTACCTGAGATCGCCCGGTTGCACTGAGTACACTTCTTGAAGCTGCTGGGAGTCCTATGTCAGGCTTCTCACGGAAACACAGGGTTTGTGAGCCCTTGGACCACTGCCATGGAGTGGCAGGCAAAACCACCCCCAAACCAGAGGCAAGGCAAATCAGGACTGGAACCCCAGACTGGAGTTACAGCAGAGGCATACAAGCTGGGACAGGCAGAGCAGGAACAGCTAGATTTCACCTGTGCTTGACCGCCCTTCCCCAGGAGTTGAGCCCCTGGGTGCAGGCGGCCGGCAGGACTTACAGGACAGGGCAGGAACTGGATACCAACAGGAAACCCACAACAGAGTCAGGACTAAAAGCTGCCAGGCAGCCACTAAAAAGGAACACAGACACAAGACAAGGAAATGCAGACCAGAAACAAGACTAGGAACTAAGCAATAAAACCAAAGCTAACTACACACAAAGAAACTAGAACCAGGCAAGAAACTCAGACTAAAACTGGACTAGGCAGAAGTGCACAGAGCACACACACATACCAGGGACCTTAGACGATGCAAAGGCAAACACAGAAGTTTCCAGGTGGCTAATAAAGCCCATCAGCAACTGAAGTTTAAGCTGCAGGAATCACAAGGCAGCTACGGATGCTATTCAGGCACAAACAAGAAAAGCAAGTCTGGCAGCCTGGAAGATCCGGACCGGACTAAAGTCTGGAACGTGTGACAGTTCATAGCAGCCACCAGTTCTGGCAACCAGAGGGCGAGGTGAGCACAGACAAGGAAACAGTCACCACCGTGACATCCTCGATGTCATGGACGGAAAAATATTGGCGGCAAAGTCAAAATTCTCGATTGTGCCAAAAGTAAAGGGCACAAAAATGAGAAACCGCGGACGGAATCGAAAAGAAACTTAAAAGGGCATAAAAACTAGGGAATAAAGGGTCGTTAAAAAAAAAAAAAAAGTTTTAAAGGGAACAGCTTAAACAAGAGAAAGAAGGCAAAGGAAGATGAAAAAATCGCCGAAAACGAAGGCTCTTTTCGGGCCGAACGGAGAGAGACCGCAAGCAGTCACTCCCTAACCGCAGAAAGAAAAGAACTGATTGGGACTCTTGCGCGATGGGCAGGAAGAAGGCTCTAGCAAACGTTTTGTTGCTATGGAAGAATTCCGTTCCTGGGGCCGCCGTCCCAGTCGTGACAACAAGCAGCCTGCTTGTCCTCGGAGAATACATGCTACTGTTCTATGAGGAAGAAAAGGCAGATTGAGAAATGCTTGAGGTACTACATAGAGTCCTGATGATGCTATTATGGCTATGAATTACTGTATAGTTTATGGGGGACCAAGGGGGCTGCAGAAACCACTGTTTGAGAACCACAGAGTTCCTAGTGATTTTATGAACACTTATGCACTGCTCTACTTATTGGTCCAAAATAGTGGGAAAAAGGGGGCCTTTATGAATCAATATTTGTCAAGGCCTGAGTGGGACAGGCTGGCTTGCCAATATTTCCAGTGATATTCCAGGTCCAGTGAAGTCTCCTTACTGGCCTTCTGTGGTTTCTCATAGCCCATGAGTACAAAAGGATATCAAGCTGATTCTCCTTACCTGCTGGAAAGCCTGATTGACATGTCCCTGCTGCATTAGTTGCAAAATGTGTGCCTGCTGAGACTGGAGATCTAGCTGAGAAGAGGGAATAGGTGTGCCTGCTGCTGACCGCATAGCCTGCATGATGCTGGAAGTAACAGCAGCCTGCTGCTCCTTCATCGCGTGGCTCACTTCTCCCTTGATAATCCTTTGCACCTGGGTGAGAATAGATTCCTGCATGCTGTGAGGACAAAGGTAGAAACCAGTGATGCACGGGGGAATAAACAAGGTGCTGCACTATTTTAACACTTTGGGGAATCACACCCCACAAACTAGTCAAGGTCAGAAAGCCTATCTGTAACACTTCCTAAATCACGTAAGTCATAGAACATAAGGCAGCGTGTGTATTAAGCCTATTTTATAAAGGCAAATAGGTGGCTATATATCTTTATAAAATACTTGGGATAAACCAGCAGAAATTGAAATATAAATGGTGTAAATGTATACTGTACAATTTGCACCAACCATGCATATTTTCTAGTTTCAAATCTTTTTGTTGGTGGAGCAAGAACCATAAAACAGTTAATACAATGCAACAAATAGACAACCTTTTCATTTACTTTGAAGATTGCTGGTCTTTTCTTATACATTCAGCTTTTTTCCAACAAAACTTAATATCCTCCCTTCCCTCACTCATTAAATCCTCCCCTATATCCTTCCCAGCACTAATCCATCTCCTCCATGTGCTCTTCTGACAGTCATCTGAAAGGCCTTGGCTCTTATCGCCTCTCCAAATGAGTAACAAAGTATCATTTCATTAGCCCTCCCTACTCTCCCCTCTCACTCAGTCAACCAATTACACTCCTCATGTTCTTACCAACAGCCTATGAATATACCTTCTACACCAGGCATGTAACAACAAGAGTATAGAACAGGGGTAGGGCAACCAAAGTGCTTGAGGGCCACCACAACCTAGTTGGGTTTTCAAGATTTCCACAATGAATATGCGTAAGATTGATTTGCATTTACTGCTTCCTTTGTATGAAAAAAAATTTCATGCATACTCCTGTGTGAAAATCTGGAAAACCCAAATGGGTTGTAGCCTTCAAGGACTGTGGCTGCCTACCCCTATTCTACACTCTAGTTGAGATCTTACATAACTGTATTATTTTTGTGACACCACCAATTTATTGAATATACAACTTCTAGCTCTTGGGGGTAAGTCCTGAATGTAAGGATCCTAAATACTGAGAAAGGCCCTTTTCCTTCTAGGGGTTGTCTTTGCTATCTGATGTTCTCAAATCATCAAAACATGTAATTTACTCCTCCAGTGACAAAATGTTAGGTGCTCTCTCTGTGCCCAATATTGTAAAATATCCTTTTCTCCCTACTGGATAAAACTTTCCATACTAAAGCTTTTCCCCATTATTCCCAACTGCTCTATCTAAAATGATCCCTTCTGGATTAGCTTAGATTCTGTGTCACAAACTTCCTCAAATATCAAAAAAAGCTCTTCCAGTAATCCTGAGTTTTGGGGCCTTGCCATAGGGCATGAGAAACGGTACCTCTATCTAGTTCACATTTTTGTCACATTTCCATAGTTACACATAATGCTTCTGGTTTGTGTTTGGCTTCAATATGCACAATTGCCAGTTTAGAATAATCAGTCTTGAAGATCAGCTCCTTCCACAATATGGAAATACATTCTAAGGACTGCAATAAGGTACTCTCAGTTGCATACGCCAGCTCTCTCCTAGCTGTCTGTAGTGGAAGTGAATTTTAAAGATTGTTTTTCAACTCTGCCTTGACCGACCAGTGCACTTGGCGTCTGTATTTTTGATTGGAAGTAATTCTGTTTAAAAATGATTGTTTAACTTTGATTGTGTGAAAATAAGTTGGAATGTAGAAGACACAGCTCTAATTAATTTGATATGTGAAGGGGGAGGTGGAGCCTGTTTCCAGTTCAGACTGGCCACCTGGACTGAGATACATGTGACCACATTCCCACAGTATGGCTTGTTTACCTAAATAGAGAAATTCTCAAGCATTCTGTAATTTTCCTTAGCTCTGAACATGAGTTGTAAGCCTAATAAAAAGGGGAGTTTCAGAGGAAGGGGACAATGGGGGGTCAGCCGCCGATAGCCTGCATTTTGTCCCCTGTGCAGCAAGTTTGGGACCGCTGCGCGATGAGCTGCCCACAGATGACTGGGTTGATGAGTCCTTTGATTAGCACCGGCGAAGGAGAGTCGATGCTCTTGGACCTGGAAACAACTTCATCGCTCTCAAATCATTTAACCACCATGCCCAAAGGAGTGGAGGAGTGAGTTAGGAGTGTATGCTGAAACGGAAGTCATTTACAGCTGAATCCGTGTCGGCGGTGCCACTCCTAAACCCGTAAGAGCTATCAGCTTGGAGTTTTTGGCTCCCGTGGAGGTTACACTGAATATCATCTGTAAGGTGCGCCAGGACCTAACGGTGGTAGTAAATAATTTTGCTTCAGATATAATCTTATTAGTGAGCTACATGGATAATCTAATCGAATCCTCGGAGAATGAAAAATTGATACAGCAAATGAAGTTCTACAGGAATAGGAAACGGTTAAGATTTGAAAATGTTAATAGACCAGAAAAATTTGAATAAAATGATTATTATTACAGATGATTAATATTGAGATTGTTGTTTTCCCAGAGTTCCGGGCATGACTCCTAAAGTTTTTTTTTCCTCTGAAATGATTCCTCTTAGTATATTAATTCAAAAGGAGTGAAGCCTGTGAAACTGGGATTACTTTAATCAGTGGGAATTGGTTTAGAGATTCAAGTGTTTGTATTGTTAAATAATTTCTGGTTTTAAAAGAGAAAAAAATGAAATCAGGTGTATTATTTCCACTAATATTGGACAATAAGTATGTTTCCAACGAAATTAATTGACTATACACCGTCTTGGGTTTGAAGAAGCCAACCAGATGATCAATGTGGAATAATGATTTAGATAAATAATAACTGGGGATAATCAGGTTAATACCACATTTTCTTTGTTTACTGTTGTTTTATTGATCTCCTTGTCTTGTTTCACTCTCCCTATTTATTTTGTGGTCTAAGAAAGAGAAAGATTGTATATAATCCATTTATCTAGTTGAGATTGTTTTCTTCTAATATTGTATTATTGTACAGTCATCTCTGTATTACTGTTTGCAAGTGAACCTTGTAAAATGAAAAATTATAAATAAATGATTTAAAAAAAAAAAAAAAAAAAAAGGAGTTTCAGTGAAATGGGGAGCTCGTCTGTGAGTAATGTATATACTGTACAGAGAACCATGTTTCCTGGTCAAAGAAACTCCTGGCTTTCGCTGTGAATAGGGCCCCCCCAGCTGATAAGAGCCTGGATGATGTAAGGACCAGTGATGATTGTTTTATTGCTTCTTTTCCTGGTCTAGGAACTCTTAGCATTGCTTAGATGTAGAGACCAGTGATGTAATGATTGTTCATAGATAGGTATTGTTTCTTTTTAGTTATATAGCTAATCACTGTGTGTATATAGCTTAATCACTATATATATCTTAATCATTGTATATTTTAGAACCTCTAATAAAGATTTCATTTACCTAATACGAATCTAAAAGAATCCACAGTAATTACTAAATAGTCTGTGTTACTGAAGCAGGCTGTAAATCCATAGCAGTACACTGTCCTAATAACAAATTATTTTCTAATTCTTTATGTAATTTTGAAACAAAGTTTTCTAGGGGAGTCTAAGTGAAAAACGTTTACTAGAGAAGGTCCCTTATGATAATGCTGCAAATATGCAAAACACTCCTTATTCCTAATCCCAAACATTTGCTGAAGACTTTCAAAATGTAATGGCTCCCCTTCATGGTCCTGAATATGTTCTAATTTCCAAATTCCTTTGTCCTCCCAACTTTGAAATGAGATATTTTCATCTCCTGGGGTAAAATCATTAACCATGCATACTTTGAATTCCACCTATGTTACACCCAAAAACACACCTACAAATGCTTTGTGTAAAGGTATGCACTATTTTGTCACTGCACATGTTTTTATATGTACAAACCCTACAGTAATTTTATAAAATCCCTTTTACACACTTAAAACAGGGTTCTATGCACAAAAAAGGGTTATAAACTTACCCTCACTGGGCAAATAAGGAATACAAGATCTATCAAGCTTGCCTATTTCTGAAGCAGTACTACACAGTCTGTCCAATTTCAGGCTTTACCCACATATCCTCCCATTTAAGGATTCTCTGTGTTTTTTCCATTCTTTCATGAACTCTGTTACTAATTTAGCTTAACACCACCTTTACTGGGAGGCTGGTTCCATGCAAGCTCCAATAAGGACTGTGAGTCAATATAGTTGAATTTTATGTGCTCTGCACATAGATTAAACAAGTAAGGGGAAAATATGCAGTCTTATACACCTTTGCGATTTTGTTCCTCTTTGTTCTGTTCAAACTATTGCTTCTTGATCAGTGTAAAGGTTGTGCATGAGAATTATCCAGTGTAGTATACCCATGCTTCTTAATGTGGCCCAGAGTTTTTCATGATTTATGCAGACAAAGGCCTTGCTGTAGTAAATTTTTAAAAAGTAGATATCCTTTCATCTATTTAAGAATCCATTTCACATCCCTGATGATGTCTTTAGTTCTCAGCGTTTCCAGAACCCTGGTTGAACTTAAATCAGTTCTTGTTCCATTGTGAATATCCTGAAAACCAAACTGGCAGTAGGGTCTACAGGATAGATTTGGGAAGCTCTGTCCTAGAGGAAAGTTTGGTGATAAGGGTTATAATCAGCATTCAGCTACCTCAAAAGGGCAAATTCTATATAATAATTCTCATCTCCAATGTTCTATTGGTCTTGCTGCCTGTGTTCATGACTTCTTCGCTGTTGGTCTGCTAGGCTCCGTAGCATAGGCTGACGTCACCATAGCCATTGTGGCCACACCCCTGTGGGGTGGGGCGCCGCCATTGCACACCGAGGGCATATCAGGCCACTTCAGCTCACCTGTCTTCCGGCGCTGTGGCTCAGAGTCGGAGGCCGAACTCTCGCTGAGCCTGGCTCGCACCAAAACGTGCTCATATGGCAGCACGGCCAGCATGACGGCACCTCTAACCGAGCACTATGTGGAGCACCGGGTGGATGAAGGCGACAAGCTGCAAGGCATCGCTCTCAAGCACGGAGTAACGGTAAGGAGGGAGGGGACGCTCGCTAGGTTAAATGTCTGTTCCCTGTCTTTCCCCAGCTTCCTTCACCCCTTCACCCACCCCCGAGGCACTGCCCGCCCCTGTGGTCCTGCAGAGGGCCTGGACTGCGGATGTTTTTGGGTAACTTGACCAATTTTAACACCACTCTTGGCAAAGGTTCCTTACTGATTTCTCCCAGGCCCGAGCAGATGTATGGTGGTACTGTGGAACCAACACTCTCCACAATACCCTCCTCAGAAGTTGGACTGGAACATGTGCCTTGGTAAAGCTGGTAATTCCAGTTGTTATTGCTTCCATGATTCTGCCCCATGCCATCTCTTCCCATCGGGTAAAGAGACAGGCAGTGGCCGGATCCTTTGATGATAGGATCTATATAGACGCAATTGGAGTTCCAAGAGGGGTTCCAGATGAGTTTAAAGCCAGAAACCAGATAGCTGCTGGATTTCAGTCTGTTTTCTTTTGGTGGGCTACAGTTAACAAAAATGTTGACTGGATAAATTACATCTATTACAACCAGCAGAGATTTGTCAATTACACCAGAGATGCAGAACAAGGGATAGCAGCCCAATTGGTTGCCACCAGCAGAATGACACTTGAAAACCGGATGGTGCTTGACCAAATTTTGGCGGCAGACGGTGGGGTAGTGAAAAAGGATTGGAACCCAGTGTTGCACCTTTATCCCCAACAATACTGCACCAGATGGATCAATTACCAGAGCACTGGAAGGTCTCAATTCACTTTCTGAGGAACTAGCCACCAACTCTGGGGTTGATAAATCTTGGACAGGTTGGATGGATAAAGCCTTTGGTAAATGGAAGACATTTGTCATCTCAGTAGCTACCACCATTATAGTGGTGATAGCAATTTTTGTGCTTATAGGATGCTGTATAATCCCCTGTGTCAGAAATTTAGTAGAACGCTTAATTGAAACCGCTATCAGCAAGAAAGAGCCTACAGGACAATATGTCTTGTATGAAAATCTCCTACCCAAAACTGCCGGGACAGATACATCAGATTATCGCCCCATGCATAAGTCAAACTGCTATGCAGCAGAAGCAGTAGAAAGACCTGCAGCTACTTAGTAGGACACATGGGATCGCTGAGTATTAAGAGATGCTAACCGATATGTAACCAATATATACTTGCAGAAATATATTTTAATCAGCTTATAGTAAAGAAATTTTAAGAGTAATCATATATTATTTATGTAATCATGTATTATCATATGTAATCATGCTTATAGATTTGTAGAAATAGCTTTAATGTAATAGATTTAACAGATGGACATATTTGCATAACTAACTGCAGGTTTGATGAAGTTTCAAGAGGGGTTACATCCAGGCTTAGAAACAGGCCAAGGGTTGGGATGTGTAAAGGGAACACCATATTCCCCACAATTATGCATATGTTAGTACCTATGCATGTAACTTCTGTTTTTGCCATGCACTCTGCACGGTACAGGTTCATTGAAGATCATAGAGGCCGATACGCCCCCTCACACGATAGTCTAACACCTTCTGGAATAGACGGTAATAATCTAGACGTTCTTCTTTATGCTGCCCCCTCAGTGGGGACAGCAAGAGGGGAGCTGTATAAATATAGTACAGGCCTAAGGCCTACTACCTGGCTTGGGACCTGCTGTAAGAGCTTGGCCCAGCCTAAGAGCTGCTGGGAAATACAGGCCAAGAATTAATTGAAATCAAAAGAGCTTTTAATAAAAGGTTTCTAACTGGCATAACTTGTGAAACAGAAATAGCTCAGAAACCTAGTGTACCAGGTGGCAAAAAGCAGAAGTACAAAGTTTGTGGTCAAAGACAGTTGCCCATCTGCCGGAAAAAGGTGGGGGATTTTTTCCAAGGGTAAAAATATCAAAATCTGCGGTTAGTGTTAAGAAAAAACTGCCATCCGGCCATCTGTGCAAAAGTAGTTTTTTTAGAACTTCATAGAACCTAATGCAAATCAAGAGTATAAATATGGCTGACAGCCTCCCTATTGGGGAACAGTCAGACTAGAGGTTGACCTGCATCACCCTGTCAAAGATCTCCCCATAAGAATATTTGATTATATTCATATAAATCAATGTTTCATATGTAACATGGCTTTGGTAAGTAATAAATCCTATAATTGAACCTGTCTCTAATTCTCTTTATTTCTTATTTATGGGGAATTTGTTACAATATATGAGATCTGATATAGGCAAGGAAAAAGGTTAACTAGAATAAGATGACAATCCCTCTGGGTCTGCCTGGGGAAGTGCACATCCGTAGGAAGACCCCTGACAGAGTTGGAAGATCATAGTAAGCTACTCTATGAACTTCTACTGTACTGGGTGACATGGATGGTCCATAGTTAATCAGTTTTCAATGGAATTCAAAGGGTTCAATGATTGGTGTCAGATGGAATTGGTAACGGCCTTCCCTGTAGAATCATAAGATTTAGGGGATATAAAACCCCAATTAATTCAAAAGGAGGGATGGAGAGCGGGAGGGAGACCCTGAAACTCGGAGGGAGGGAGGGAGGGAGGGGGAGACCCTGAAACTCGGAGGGCGGGAGGGGACGACCCTGAAACTCGGAGGGAAAGGACGACCCTGGCACTTGAAGAGAGGGAGGAAGGGAGAAGGGGATGACCCTGGCACTTGAAGAGAGGGAGGGAGGTAGGGAGGGAGGGGAGGATGACCCTGGAACTGGGAGGGAGGGGGGACCCTGGAATTGGGTGGGTGGGAGAGAGGGGGGGTCCCTGGCACACACTCTAATTGTCATACACACACACTCTCTCTCTCACAGACACACTCGCACAGTCTCACTCTCTCTCTGTCACACACACACTCGCACATTCACTCTCTCACAGAATCACTCTCACACACACACTCTCAAACATACACACTCCGAGGAAAACCTTGCTAGTGCCCTTCATTTGTGTCAGAAACGGGCCTTTTTTACTAGTAATATATAAAAAGCAAGGATTTTATATGGCGATTTGAGATTTATGTGTGGTGTTTGTGTGTTTTAACTGGGGCCAGTATATTT
The DNA here is from genome assembly GCF_901765095.1 of Microcaecilia unicolor. Classification (NCBI taxonomy): domain Eukaryota; kingdom Metazoa; phylum Chordata; class Amphibia; order Gymnophiona; family Siphonopidae; genus Microcaecilia; species Microcaecilia unicolor. The sequence continues at coordinate 186,811,783 of NC_044035.1, forward strand.
ATGCATGTGTAGTTGCAGCTAATGTTCAGGAGAGCCCTACTGAACTAATTTGAGTTCTACTTGCTTAGAGGGGTGGGAGAGGCCCATAAGTTTTTGAGTCAGTTATGTGGAGGAGAGTGCTATCTGGAAGATGTGAAAATTATAGCAAGGATATTTTTCAAAGGTCTGCTTCAAGAGGGGATTCAACTTCCAGTCCTAGATATCCTTCAAAGCCATTCCACCGTCTATGGGAATGGTAGTCTTTTCAGTTAGTTGTTACTGAGGCATCTAGCTCTGCCTGCTTCGGCCTTTCTTTTTCTTTCCTTAGGAAACAAGGAATACAGTCTCGCCATAGCCCAACTAACCCAGAGACCGGCTTCAAGCAACTCCCACACTGCTAAAATCATAGCGTGGATCGCTTGAAGAAAAGGGAAGCTATTTATGGGCCTACACATGTCCTCCAGGATGGAATCTTCTAAAGGTCCTGTCTCCTGAACTTGTCTCAGATATTAAGTGCCTCCAGGGCCTGCATAATTATCAGCAATAGTTCCTCCCTCCGAAAGAGAAAAAACATTGAGGGGTCATCCCCCTCTGCCAATGGAGGTTCCCTTTACATCAAGGGATCCAGTATCAATGTCCTCTTGTCAGCCAAATTGGAGGCCCCCTCTTTGTCTAAATCTTCACAGAAAAGGATCGACAGTCTCCAAGATTTCCTGGGGCTCCAATTGTGACCCTTTGCTTGCAAGGGCTCCTCTGCACCCCCCAAGCCCTTAGGACTGGTCGGTGCCCTTAGGACTGCCTGAGCAAAAAAGGCCTTGTGCAGAAGTAAGAAATTCAAGGGAAAAGGATTCCTCCTGAGAAAGCAACCCAGCCATGCTCAAAATCCCAGCAAAACTCTTGAACTTTCATTCCTCTCCATGTGACCTTGAAAGGCAGTTCCCTCCTTCCCACAGCCTGTGCCCCGAGACTTTCTACACTCCCAGGTTGATCATCCAGCGGTGTCATAATGCTCCAATCAGTCCAGAATGTTGCTCCCCCATGCATCAGGAGCGGGTAACACCCCCGCAAGCCTGTAAAGAGCCTCAGGCACATCAGATAGGCTCAGTAATATTCACTACCAGAACAATTCAGAGCCAGCTGCACAGAATGCCCAACACTATCTGCTGGAGATGCTGGTGAGCACTGTCTACACAGTGCCATATACAGGGGGCGGAGGCAGAAGTAGCAGTTCTGTATCTCCATCTGCTGGTTGGTGGCCATAAACCACTGGTTCTGGACTGGTCTGGGAGATTAAAAAAAAAAAAAAGAGCTATATCTTTGCAGTTACCCCCCCCCCCCCCCCACCACCCAAGGGTGTGCAAATCATTAACCATGTAGACCATGAGTCCCATAATCTTAGCATCAAGTTTGGTGAGGAGCACGTGTGCATCTTCAATTTCCTGGACCTCTTAACAGAAGATTCAACTACCATGCTCTGGCAAAGGAACTGGATTCTGAGGAATCCTGGGAAGTGCAGGTACATACCTTCAAACATACTGGGAAAGAACAAAAGCAATCCAGAGGCAGAATGTTCAGGGGATTCAGAGTAAGGATTAATATACATTTCTTAAGTGCTGGTAAATAAACAAAGGACACACAATTTCTTAGCTAGCATTCCTTGATTTCCTGTGAGTTACTTGAATGCAATCTTTGCAACTCACAGCAGAAAAGGTGGTACTAAGAATACATACTAACAATGAATCCTAAGTTGTTCTGCTACCCTATGCCAGTACCCAGCAAGTGAATACTTTGTCTTTTGTTTGTTTTTTTTACCTGCTCATGACCACATGCAGCTGCTGCTGCACCTCAGAGCGCACGCTAGTTGTGATGGTGGAAGCGAGTTGCTCTGTTATGCTCTGCAATGTATCCATCTGATGCTGAAGCTGGCTGAGTAGTGGGTCTCTGGCTTCTTGCTCATTCACCTTCTTATTTTGCAGATGTGTCTCCAGCTGTTGAATATCTATTTGAACAAATCAGACATAGCTTCATAGGACACTATCTTGGGGGATACCTGGTCCTCCTATACAATACCCAAATATCTTCTCCCATTTACTGTTATAGCTGGAAGGCTTAACAGAGAAACAAATTCCTACTACTACTTATTTTTATAGCGCTACTAAATGTACACAGTGATGTACACTAAACACGTAAGAGAAAATCCCTGCTTGACAGAGCTTACAATCTACTCAGAACAGCCAACAGAACAAATAAGGGATTAGGGAATTACTTATAGTGGGTATGATTAAAACAGACATGGGTACTTTACAAATGAACAGGAGTTAGGAGTTAAAAGAAGCCTCAAAAGGTGGGCTTCTAGTCTAGATTAGAATATAACCAGAGAAGGAGCTTGACGTACTGACTCAGGAAGTTTATTCCCAAGCTCCATCCTCCCATGGCACCTGGGAGTACTACTACTACTTAACATTTCTAGAGCGCTACTAGGGTTACGCAGCGCTGTACAAATTAATAACTAAGGACGGTCCCTGTTCAGAAGAGCTTACAATCTAAAGGACAAAATGTCAAGTTGGGGTAGTCTAGATTTCCTGAGTAGAGGTGTAGTGATTAGGTGCCGAAAGCGACATTGAAGAGGTGGGCTTTGAGCAATGATTTGAAGATGGGTAGGGAGGGGGCCTGGCGTATGGGCTCAGGGAGTTTGTTCCAAGCATGGGGTGAGGCGAGGCAGAAAGGGCAGAGCCTAGAGTTGGCGGTGGTGGAGAAGGGTACTGAAAGGAGGGATTTGTCTTGAGAGCGGAGGTTACGGGTAGGAACGTAAGGGGAGATGAGGGTAAAGGGGTAAGGAGGGGCTGCAGATCGAGTGCATTTGTAGGTTAGTAGGAGAAGCTTGAACTGTATGCGGTATCTGATCGGAAGCCAGTGAAGTGACTTGAGGAGAGGGGTGATATGATTATATCGGTTAAGGCGGAAGATAAGACGTGCGGCAGAGTTCTGGATGGACTGAAGGGGGGATAGGTGGCTAAGTGGGAGGCCGGTGAGAAGTAGGTTGCAGTAGTCAAGGCGAGAGGTAATGAGAGAGTGGATGAGAGTTCGGGTGGTGTGCTCAGAGAGGAAGGGGCGAATTTTGCTAATGTTGTAGAGGAAGAAGCGACAGGTCTTGGCTATCTGCTGGATATGCGCAGAGAAGGAGAGGGAGGAGTCGAAGATGACACCAAGGTTGCGGGCAGATGAGACGGGGACGATGAGGGTGTTATCAACTGAGATAGAGAGTGAAGGGAGAGGAGAAGTGGGTTCGGGTGGGAAAACAATAAGTTCAGTCTTGGCCATGTTCAGTTTCAGGTGGCGGTTGGACATCCAGGCAGCAATGTCGGATAAGCAGGCCAATACTTTGGCCTGGGTTTCCGCAGTGATGTCTGGTGTGGAGAGATACAGCTGGGTGTCATCAGCATAAAGATGATAGTGGAAACCATGAGATGAGATCAGGGAGCCTAAGGAAGAGGTGTAGATTGAAAAGAGGAGGGGCCCAAGGACATATCCCTGAGGAACTCCAACAGAGAGCGGGAACGAACCATGAGAGTGTACTCTGAAGGTACGATGGGAGAGATAGGAGAACCAGGAGAGGACAGAGCCCTGGAACCCACAGGAGGACAGTGTGTCAAGAAGTAGGTTGTGATTGACAGTGTCAAAAGCGGCGGATAGGTCGAGGAGGATGAAGATGGAGTAGTGACCTTTGGATTTGGCGAGGAACATGTCATTGCAGACTTTAGATAGTGCCGTTTCTGTCGAGTGTAGGGGGCGAAAGCTGGATTGAAGCGGATCGAGGATGGCATGAGAGGAGAGAAAATCAATGCAGCGGCTGTGAACGGCACGTTCAAGTATCTTGGAGAGGAAGGGTAGGAGGGAAATGGGGCGGTAGTTGGGAGGGACAGGTAGGGTCAAGAGATGGTTTTTTGAGGAGTGGTGTGACCACAGCATGCTTGAAGGTGTCCGGGACAGTTGCAGTGGAGAGAGAGAGAGAGAGAGGTTGAGGATATGACAGATGGTGGGCGTGATAGTAGGAGCGATGGTGCTAAGTAGGTTGGTGGGGATGGGGTCTGAGGAACAGGTGGTGGATTTTGAGGAGGAGAGGAGATGGGCAGTTTCCTCTTCGGTGATATCAGGAAAAGAGAAGGAGGCCTAGGTTGGTTGGTTGAGAGAGTGGGTTATAGGATGAAGAGGAGAAGGTTTGGTGGTGAATTCGAGGTTGATCTTCTGGACCTTGTCACGGAAGTAGTTGGGCCAGAGATTGAGGAGAGAGTGAGGGGGGGGGGGGGGTGACGAGGATTAGAGCTGAGGGAATTAGTCAATTGGGTGTAATAGTCCTGTTTGGCAAGGAACAGGGAGGATTGGAAGGAGAATAGCATGATTTTGAAGTGAATGAAATCAGTATGCGTGCGAGATTTCCTCCAGAGGCATTCAGCCGAACGGGCACAGGAGCGAAGGTATCGGGTGCAAGGGGTCAGCCAGGGCTGGGGATTGGTACGCCTTGTGGGACGGGAGATGGACGGTGCAAGGGTGTCTAGAGCAGAGGAGAGAGTGGCATTGTAAGTGGAGACAGCTTTGTCAACAGATTCGGAGGACATGATGGAAGGGAGGAGATCAGAGATACTAGAGGATAAGGTGAGGGGGTCAACAGCCTGGAGATTTCTGGAAGTAGTATTTAGTGTTGGGCGAGAATGAGGGGGAGGGTGCTGAAGTGTGAATGTGATTAGGTGATGGTCAGAAAGAGGAAGAGCTGATGCACGGAAATTGGAGGGTGAGCAAGTAGAAGAGAGGACGAGATCAAGACAGTGGCCAGATTTGTGAGTAGGGGTGGAGGAGTTCAGTTGGAGGTTGAAGGAGGAGGTAAGAGTGAGGAACTGAGAAACATATGAGTCGGATGGGTTATCAATGTGGATGTTGAAGTCACCAAGAATGAGGGATGGGGATGAGGGCTCAAGAAAAACGGAGAGCCAGGCATCGAAGTCGGTAAGGAAGGAAGGGAGGGACTTATTAGGGGGGCGGTAAATGACTGCAACTCTGAGTGGCAGCGGGTGGAATAGACGGATGGAGTGAACTTCAAAGGATGAGAAGCAGTGAGACTGAGGTAGGTGGAGAGGTTGAAAACTGCAGGAGGGCGAAAGTAGTAGCCCGACGCCGCCTCCGCGACCAACTGGGCGGGGCGAATGGGAGAAAAGATAGCCTCCGTGGCATAGGAGTAGCTACCACAAAGCCTCCTGCAGTACAGTACAAAATTTATACAGCACTCAAATAAATAGAATCTCATCCTGTTCTGTCTTCAAGAATTTTTGAAAACTCTTCTTACTTAACTTGGTTCTTCAAACATTTGTCTAATATATAAAATAGAAATTCCCCCAATTCATATATAAAGGCAAAGGGAGTGGCCTAATGGTTAGTGCAGTGGGCTTTGATCCTGGCAACTTGGGTTTGATTCCCACTGAAGCTCCTTGTGATCTTGGGCAAGTCACTTCTCCATTGTCCCAGGTACAATAACTTTGATTGTGAGCCCTCTAGGGACAGAGAAAGTAACTGCATATAATGTGTACAGCGCTGCATACTTCTAGTAGCGCTATACAAATGATTATTATTAGTAGTAGTAAACTACTCAGAAGAAGTGCAATTAAATGTTGCAGCACATCAGTAATGAAGTGAACTGGGAGAGCTGTATGCAGCACTCTGTACTGGGATAGCAAAGGGTGCTGCAAATTATGCATTACATTTCAATATTAGAATAGCAGAGGAGACTAAGTTAGAACTAGTTCTAAGGTATATTTAGCAAGCTGTATATAAGGTCTCAAAATTAGAAATGCAATGGCACAGCTTTGTATTAGAACAGCTGTAGAATAGTGTAGGTCAGAACTGAGGTACAGTGAGTAGGACTGCAAATGGAGGTTTCAGTACTGGAACAGTGAGAAATGCTGTAGGTTAGTACCGAGGTACATTGGCAGACCAATGTAAGAGAAGCTTACACAACAGATAATCTCAATATAAAGGCCACAGAGATATTGAACGAATGAAAAATACTCACAATCCTGGGTTCCTTGCTTGAAGCTGCTGTTGATCTGCTGGAACATGGATTGGCAGCCCTTCTCAAAAGATGGTAGCATGATACTCTGGAATGCTTCTTTGTAGGCTGATTGGATAGGTCCCTGTAAGGCATCTGCTGCTGCTCGACCAATTGCATCAGTAGTGTTCTTATAACAAAAATAAAATCTCTGAAGGCTGTGACTGTACTGGACAAAATTTCTGTTGTACATACTGTGTTAACATATTATAAAAGGGATTTAGCACAAAGAAAACATTTACTACAAAAGACAGTTTATATTATGTTGTGACATCACTAAAGGGAAGAGGAAATGAGATGGATAAGACTATACCGTATGGCATTTTTGTTGCACACATACACAGTTATATCAATTGTATGAGCTTTGTAGCATTGTGCATCTGGTTGAGATACAGAAACACACAAAAAATATATGGAATGAGAGGACTATATGAGGGTGTCTTTTGTAAAAATATATTAGATAATTAACATCCAGATTTGGCAAAATTTATAAAAGCATTTCTTCTCTCACACTTAAATTAACCAGGCAGTGGCGTAGCCAGACAGCCAATTTTGGATGGGCCTGAACCCAAAGTGGGTGGGCACAATAATTTCTCTGCCCTGCCCTACTGCAAAATATAAATTCATTAGCTAATAAGGATCCTCAAGCTCTGTCAGCTGAAGGCTCTCTCTGAAGGTGGCCAGAACTCCCTTTTATGAAACTTGGCAGGCAGCAGCAACGTCCGCAAGCCATTGATGGCAACACCCTATGCGTGCTTAGCTGTCGGTGACTCAAGCATGCCGTCACCAACTGCATAACTTGATAGAAGGAAGTTCTGGCCGTCTTTGGAAGAGGTCCTCAGCTGGGGAGGCTTGGGATCCCTACCAGCTATACAGCAAGAGTCAGAACTGGTGTTAGACATGCTAGGGCCCCCTCCCTGATCCCCTCTCTTCCCTCCAATTTCCCCACCTGCCATTACTGTCACACCAACAGACCCTCACCAAATACAGAACAAGGGATCACATATCAGAAATAAAAATATTTAGTCAAAAATTGAACTCGTAACCCCAAAAAGTTAAACTTAGCATGTACTGCAACACTGGAGAAATAAAAACAGAAATGCATTTCCTTTCTGCTGAACACAATACAAACACATTTGCTATGTGGATTTCCCAAGGCCAACAAATTCCATTTAAAACATTTAAAATACATTGCTTTTTTCTACCTTTGTGGTCTGGACATTGTATTTTTCCATCATGTTGGTTGCAGTTTCTTTTCTGCTTTCCTGTCTGTCGTCTTCTAATTCTCTTTCAAGCGGCTGCTGTCCATTTGTCTTTTTTTTTTTTTACCTTCACTACACCTACTTCTGACATATTGACTGTTCTTATTTTTAGCTCTTTCCTCTCTTTTTTCTTCTTTGTACCTTGCTGTCAACTCAAATTTCTTCAGTTTTCTTCAAACATCAGGGCTTGCAAGTCTTGAACCTTTTTACCTAGACTGCGAGCATTTATGCTCATTGCTTTCCATCTGTGTAGAGAGTTTAGGTGGTTTTCTGTATTTAGATGACCTTTTCCCTCTGCCATCAAGTTTATTCTGGGGGTGACTTTCCGAATTCCCTTGTTTCCTTTTGTCACCCCCGCCTTCTAGTTTAAATGTCTAGAAACATACTGTCTGAATTTCTCCCCAAGGATCCTTTTTCCCATCACTGAAAGATGTAGCCCATCATTACAGTACAGCCTGTTATTTTTCCACGTATTACCCCACGCCCTTATGTGACTAAAACCTTTACAGCAAGACTCAAGCCACTTATTGAACTCCACTGTTTTGCGTAGTCTCTGTTAAGAGATATACTGACTGGCCAGGAAGTGTGTCATCCACTAGGCACAGTACAAATCAGTGCTATCTCCACCTGCTGGTAGATGGACACAACCCACATGTCTCTGGATTCATCTGCCACGGACGCTAAAGAATTTTTTGGTTTTTTGGTGCCCTAAAACAACCGCCTAGTCTTGTTCAATTGGTGGGCCAATTCTGTATATGCTTAATGAATTATAACCAATTTCTACTTTCGATCAGAAAAAGTTAATGCGAGCAAATAATAAGCTTGTTTTGAAAGTTTGTAAAGCAGAGCTCTAACCTGAGCTACCAGCTGTGGCACCACAGAATTCTAGCAGATATACACGATATTTATATTTATTTATTTGTTACATTTGTATCCCACATTTTCCCACCTATTTGTAGGCGCAATGTGGCTTACATAGTACCGGAGAGGAAAGGAATGGAAAACAAAATAAGGATGTTATAATGCCTTTGTATCGCTCCATGGTGCGACTGCACCTCGAATATTGTGTGCAATTCTGGTCACCGCAGTTCATAAAGATATATTGGAATTAGAAAAGGTGCAGAGAAGGGCGACAAAAATGATAAAGGGGATGGAACTACTTCCCTATGAGGAAAGGCTAAAGTGGCTAGGGCAGCTTGGAGAAGAGGTGGCTGAGGGGAGATATGATAGAGGTCTATAAAATAATGAGTGGAATGAAACAGATGTGAATTGCTTGTTTACTCTTTCCAAAAATACTAGGACTAGGGGGCATGCAATGAAGCTACAAAGTAGTAAATTTAAAATTAATCAGAGAAAATATTTCTTCACTCATACATGCAAAATTTATTCACTCACAATCACAATTTATTACTAATCATTAAGCCAGGAGGGGGTTAGGCTAGATCCTTGCCTAGCACATTTGTGACAGCTACAAAATATGAAGGGTATTCAGAAAATTGGGCCTGCTTTACAGGCAGAAAGCTGCTGTCCTACTACTCCACTGGGAAAGCGAGGATGTATCTTGCAAAAAAAACCAAACAAACTGCGTATCCCTTTTGTATTTTATTGCATTATGAAACTACAAGTACTTTACAACTTTAGGCTGTTCCATATTGAAGATAATCCCTCTGAGTGTGTGCACCACTTAGGGGAGAGAAGAAAACTTTACAATATGCCATATCCCGAAATTTCTAAGCACTAGCACTTTAGCAGACCATAATGCACACAGCCCAAGTGGCATATTATAGAAGAGGATCCTTAAAGAAGGTACTTCCAAAGGTCAGACTAGGATGAGACTGATTGAATCAAGTGCTATCAAAATGTATTACTTTTATACATAATACATTCAAAATCAAAGTTACTATTTTATCTTTGCGACAAGACATAATTATATCTGAAAAATGAAAACTACGTTAAAATAAACGGGCCACTTCATCAATTACAGGTTAGCACGAGAAAGTGAATGATGGCACTAGAGCTCATTACTAGTCGGCTACAAAAATTGTACATATTGACCATTTCAATGACAAAGACCACCGGCAGCGATGTCTTACCGGCAGCGATCACGGCGGATCTCCTGGGCCTGCTGCTCCGATACCATGATGTGTTGCAGTAACATGTTCAGGCTCATGATCGTCAACCGGAGCGACAAACTTTCCCAGAACACAAAAGTTACGATCTCCACAGCGGTGGCACGAGGAACTCTCACTTCCGCTGCCGCGCACCAATCATCCCGCAGCTCCGGTCTCGCGGTTCCAATGATCTTTGTGGCCCCGCCTCCATCCCTTCTCCCTCCAATTTCGTACGAATCGCTACCGCTGAGACAGAGGGAGGTAGATGGAGGATCGTGGGAGCTCAGCCTGCTCCCTCCGCTGCCCGGTGCTGTTAAGGGTGCTCCACTGCTGGGTGGGCCTGAGCCCAAACTGGGTGGGCCTGAGCCCAAACTGGGTGGGCCTAGGCCCACCCAGGCCCACCCGTGGCTACGCCCCTGTAACCAGGGATGTGGTGTCAGTCAGAAACAGTAAAAATTTACCAACTTTGACTCCAGCTTCGAAATAAAAACTTACAGCATTATAATATATGGTAAATTTATAATTTTATCTTATACATCGTTCTTTGTCCTGGATCTAAAGTTATATTTACCAGTGTTTTAGATCCAAAACAACAATATTCAAAGCCTAATATCAGTAAGAGTTAGAGTCAGAGTTGGACAGTAGAAAAACAGAGGAGTGGGAGTCGAAGGTTTGGAGTAATGACTCCACAGCCCTGCAGTTAAACCAGCTTAATCTAATGGTGTACATTTTTTTTCTGGACTCCATTAACATTTAGAGTTTACAATGCTGAGAACTGAAAAAAGTACAAAGTTAAAACTTTTAGAGAGGCACATCTAGACTACATAGTAGATACAACAAGAGTGTAAAACTGATAAGGCTTTTCTTATGTTAATTATGCAAATTTATTTTTATTACATTTGTACCTCGCGCTTTCCCACTCATGGCAGGCTCAATGCGGCTTACATGGGGCAATGGAGGGTTAAGTGACTTGCCCAGAGTCACAAGGAGCTGCCTGTGCCTGAAGTGGGAATCGAACTCAGTTCCTCAGTTCCCCAGGACCAAAGTCCACCACCCTAAGCACTAGGCCACTCCTCCACTCCAACAAATATAGAAAAAATATAGCGGGAACAATGAGGAAGGGAATAAGAGAAGTTTAAAAAACAGGGTGATGGGTAATTTCCTAAGCATCAATTTTCTAACTCTTACAACAGTCACACCATCAGACTCAATTAGTGCAACGGTCCAAAAACAATATAGCAACCAGAGACTTCATTTCCTGGTAAGGATCCTCCTCCTGTATGGGTCTTTTCACCAGTATGGGCATTTGCCCTGCTAAACATTATCTGATAAAACCAAAATATAGCCTTGTAAAATGGAATACAAGATTTCCTTAAGAATTATTTAACACATTAAAAGAGCAGAATATAACGGTTTATCATTACTTTTCTGAGCAGGACAAACCTGAACTTTATATTACATTTCATTCTTGTATCCCGCCCCTCTGGAACTGAAGGAGTTAATATTGAAAACAGTACATCACTAGCACTGAATACAATAGCCATTAATAACAATAATATCATGCACACGTACTCCCATCCCTGCTCTGACAAGTAGGGAAAAATAATCCCACATTTTCATCCATGCCAGTCCAGTTCAAGATGTTTTCATAACGCTTAGAATGCGCTCTGAGCAAATGCAGAAGTCAACCCTAACTTTCATGGCATGGGGCCTCTTCAATCCTATATAGTGGCACTTGAAAGTCAATTACATAGGGATATGGTATGCGATACTTTAATGTATACCCGAGTTTGATTTGTCCTTGCCATTCTCAGGGCACAGACTGTAGAAGTCTGCCCAGCACTCTTCTTGTACTAAAAGTTCTGAAGCTAATGTCGAAGACCCTTAAAATTTATACTCCAGTCCATCCATATCTATTCAGTCATGATCAAGGCACAGAACATAGAAATCTGCCCAGCACTGGTTTTGCTTCCCAATTACTGGTGTTGCCACCCAATCTCAGCTAAGATTCCGTGGATCCATTGCTTCTAAACATGATTCCTTTGCATTTATCCCTTGCATGTTTGAATTCCATTACCGTTTTCATCTCCACCACCTCCTGCTTGAGGGCATTCCATGTATCCACCAGCCTCTCCGTGAAAAAATACTTACTGACATTTTTCCTGAGTCTGCCCCCCTTCAACCTCAATTCATGTCCTCTAGTTCTACTGCCTTCCTGTCTCCGGAAAAGCTTTGTTTGCAGATCAGTACCTTTCAAATATTTGAACGTCTATCATGTCAACCCTGTTTCTCCTATACTCCAAGGTATACACGTTCAGGTTGGCAAGTCTCTCCTCATACGGTTTGCAACGCAAATCCCATACCATTTTTGTAGCTTTTCTTTGCATTACTTCAAGTCGTTTTACTGAACACAATACTCCAAGTGGGGCCTCACCAACAACTTGTAGAGGGGCATCAACACTGCCTTTCTTCTGTTGGTTATACTCTTCTCTACGCAGACTAGGAACCTTCTGGTCATGGCCACCGCCTTGTCGAATTGTTTCCTAACCTTCAGATCCTTGGACACCAACACCCCAAGATCTCTCTCCTGAGTCAAGCTTACTAATCTCTTCCCTCCTATCCGTTATCTCTTTTTTGGGTTTCTGCACCCAAAGTGCATCACGGCACTTCTTGGCATAAATTTTAACCATCTTAAGTGAATTAAAAAAAACCTGGACTATCATATTTACATATATTAAGGGACAAATGCGCACATATGGCAGGTAGGGAGGGTGGTACTGTGATGTGGAATTGATGAGTGCCTAAGGTGCTTCTGAAGGTATGTACCTCCAGTAAAAGGCACAGCGTCACTATAATACTGAGCACCAAACTTATTAATTAAAATATTATATAAAAAACGCTAAATATTAGATAAATTGTGGGTTTAAATATGGTATAATAGAAATAGTTTCTTAAGATCAAAGTACGTTTCCACCTCAATAATAGTTTTTAATTAAATTTTAACTGCCAGACCCTCCACCGTTCTTCTAACATTTGGAGATCCCTTCTCATTGTTTCTACTCCCTCCAGGGTATCCACTCTATTGGCTATCTTCGTGTCATCCACAAAAAGGCAAACCTTTCCTTCCTACCCTTCAGCAATATCTCTCACAAACATATTTAACAGAATTGGCTACAGCACCGACCCCTGAGGAACTCCACTGCTCACCTTCCTTTCCTCCAAGCAAATTCCATTTACCACCACCCTCTGCCACCTGTCGTTCAACCAGTTTCCTATACAGTTCACGACTTTTGGTCCTAAGCCCTCTCAGCTTATTCACAAGTCTTCTGTTGGGGACTATATCAAAGGCTTTGCTGAAAGCAGATTACATCTAGCTCATGTCCTTCATCTAGTTCTATGGTCACCCAGTCAAAGAACTCAATAAGATTTGTTTGGCAGGATTTTCCTTTGGTAAAACTATGTTGCCTCAGGTCCTGTAACACGTTGGCTTTTAGAAAGTTAACTATCCTTTCTTTCAGCAGTGACTCCATAATTTTTCTTATCACTGATGTGAGACTTACCAGTCTGCAGTTTCCCACTTCTTCTCCATCTCCATAAACACCGAAGAGAAGTAATTGTTTAGCATGTTCACTTTATCCTCATCACTCTCCACATAGCCATTCTCATTACCTTTCAGTCTTGCAATTCCATTCCTATCTTTTCTCCTTTCTCCAATATATCTGAAAAAGGTCTTGTTTCTCTTTACATCTTTAGCCATTTTTTTTTAAATATACTCTAACATACTCTTCCAAAGTTTGGTCTGTGTGGGTATAACAAGAAAGAGATGCTATCCACTATTCAACTTCTGAGATCTCCCATCTGTTTGGGTCAAAACAAACAAGAAGCTATGTGGACTTTTGTCTGTTACAGGAAGGCGGCTAAGGAGCTCATTTTCAAAACAAAAAAGTCCAAAAAACGTCAGATAGCAGAAGAACTTTTCTCTCTCAAAAACTTCCACGTTGCAATTTTTGACACCCCAATTTTAAGACGTTTGCTCCACAGTTCATCCAAATTTCAAGGGGGCATGTTTTGGGTGTGACCTGGGCGGCCCCAAAAGATACACATTTTTCTGCAATAATGGAACAAAATGAAAATGTCTAGGGCCAAGCTTGACGTTTTGGCTAGACCTGTTTCAATCACGACTATGTGAACAAAGGGTGCTCTCAATGACCAAATGACCACTGGAGGGATTAAGGCATAGCCCCCATTTACTCCCCCAGTGGTCACTGACCCCTTCCCGGTTCCCTAAGATGTGACAGACAGCACACACCAGGCTCTACGACAGCTTCACATATGATGGCCATTCCTATTACAGCAGCAAGCAGGTCCCAGGAGTAGCCTAGTGGTCAGTGCAGTGGACTGTAGAGAAGGGGACACAGGCCCATATCCCACTCTAACTGGTACACTTGTGATGGAAAGTATGAGCACTAAATACCTACCGTGCTAACACCTGGAAGCTTGAGAGCTATTGTAGTGGTATACAGTGAAGTACAGGTATTTTTCTGCTCCTGGAGGGCTCACCATACAATATAAGGGGGTTATGGTGAGATGTGTATCTGGGACATTTTTTTACATGAAGTCTACTGCAGTGCCCCTTAGGTTGCCCACTACTCTGCTGGGATGTCTATGTGCCCAGTCTACTAAGAATAATGGACCTCAGACTTCCCCAATGGCTAATTTTGGGTGATTTTCTCTTCTATGTTTTATTTTCCAAAATGGTCCAAAAGAAAAATGCACTTGAGCACAAAATGTCTAGGAAAAATGCAATTTTCAAACCCAAAATATAAGACCTTTTCAGGTTCCAAAATGGCTCTGCTCACCACTTGAAGAGGTTCAGAGAAAAGCGATGAAGATGATATGGGGTTTGTGTCACAAGATGAATGAGGAGAGACTTGAGGACCTGAACACAGAGGAAAGGAGAGACAGGGGTGATATGATAAAAGACATTCACATATTTTAAAGGTATTAATCTACAAATAAACCTTTTCCAGAGAAAGGAAGATGGTAGAACTAGAGGACATGAATTGAGGTTGCAGGGAGGCCAACTCATGAATAATGTCAGGAAGTACTTTCTCAAGAAGAGGGTGGTAGATACCTGGAATGCCCTCCTGCGGGAGGTGGTGGAGCTGAAAATGGTAACGGAATTCAAAAAAGCGTGGGATAAACACATAGGAACCCTGTATAGAAGGCATGAAACCAAACAAGATGGCAACACCAGTAATTGGGATATAAAGCCAGTGTTGGCAGACTTCTATGATCTGTGTCCTGATCATGACTGGACAGATAGGCCAGTGCCCTGATGGTGGCTGGACAGATTTGGATGTTGGGCTTCAACGGCAACTTGGAGAACAAGGCCAGTGTTGGGCAGACTTCTATGGTCTGTGCCCTGAAAATAGCAAGAAAAAAATCAAGATCAAGCATACATATGTAGTATCAGATCATACCTTGGGCTATGAGTTTATTTTGGTGGGCAGACCGGATGGATTGTGCAAGTCTTTATCTGCCGTAATCTACTACGTTACTATGAAGCATATTTTCAAAGTACTAAGACTTACAAAGTTGCATAGTAACCTATGGAACTTTGTAAGTCTAAGTGTTTTGAAAATGAACCCTTATGTCACTCAATTTTTGGATGTTTCTAGGAAAACGTCCAAACATTGAGTGACACAGGGGTTCATTTTCAAAACTTAGACTTACAAAGTTCTATAGGTGTTTTGAAAATGAACTCCTATGTCACTCAATTTTTGGATGTTTCTAGCAAAACGTCCAAAATCGGACCTAGACATTTTATCAAAAACTAGCCGTTCAGCCTGTTAAAACGGGCTAGTATGGGGTTTTGGCAAGGCCCCCTCCCCGCTGCCACCCCACCCCGGAGTCACCGCCATCACCCCTGCACCCGGCCCGGGCCCTCTCTTCGGTACTGAACTTACATCGGCGAAACGCAGGCAGCACGCAGATCAGCTGAGCTCCCGTCGGCCTTCCTTCTCTGCCTGTGTCCCGCCCTCGTGTAACGTAACGTCGGCGAGGGCGGGACACAGGCAGGGAAGAAAGGGTGATGGGAACTCAGCTGTTCTGCGTTTCGTCGATGTAAGTTCAATACCTCTTGAATATTATTGATGCCTCTTGAATATTATTATTATTATTTGGGCCCAGGCCTGACTTTGGTTCAGGATCTAAAATGAGAGAAAAACTTATAGGCCTGTGACTCTCACTTGAACTGTAGTGTTGCTCAAAGGCACATGAGCTATTGGGACACTGCAGAGCACGCAGAAACCCGCAAGGGTGGTGGGGTCTAACTTACAGAGTTGCATGAATGTAGCAATATGGTGGTAACAGATGTTCAGAAAGACAGAAATGGATAATTCCACAGGAAGATGACTAGGTGTCACAGACAGTGTTTTGAGGAAGATGACTTAGTCTTCCAGTAAGAGCTAGTCTATTGATCTTTCCAGTAAATATTGACCAATTCATTAGCATAGCCAATCAGTGTTAACCATTATATTAGCATAGATCCAATCAGGTGTGCTTACTGTCATATTACTTGTATCTTGAATGGGCATATAAAAATGAGTGTCCTTCCTACTTCAAGCCAGAGAGACAGCCACAGAGCTGCTCTCTCATGAGAAACCAATTAATTGTATCTGAATTGGCAAGTACCCCAATTGCTTTCTCATAAGTAACTGTGAGTCTTTTATATCTACTAATTGGCTATTGAGTAGTAAAACAAAACATTAAAGACTCAGACCCATTAGATGAGGAAGCTCTTTTGAGATAAGAATTGGGGATTATGTTTTCTTGCAAGGGCCTGAATTGAGACTGGAAACATTTACAAAACTTAAAAACCAGGTCCTTACGTAGAATGTTGATTAGAATGGGAATATAGAGGGTTAACAGAACAACTTGTTAGATGTATTTAATTTTGTGCAAACCAATAAATTTAAAAATAAAAATAATGTGAGCAAGTGCAAAAAAAAAAAAAAAAGACTCAGACCCAGAGAACACCTATGTGTAGCTGTGGTATGGTATTCCTATAATTATGTGATTGTACATATATTTGGAGAACTCAGTAAAGGTGATTTCTATGTGATTCACTGCCTGAAAACTCCCTGTGAGAAAACATGCTGTAACTGCCATTATAAATGATCTGATATTGCTTGGTGAGTATAGACTTGCACTAATAAACTTGTGAGCTGATCTCTCATATCCACTGTATTCCACCTAATTATTGTCTCTAGAATTATTCAGAGTAAGCGCACTGCTCTGGGTAATTAAGGAGTCTAGATAAACGAGAGAAAACTCACGGTTACAGCCTTGGGTGGATTGGTCATCCCTAGCCTTCCGTGGCTGGACAACGGAGCTGGGAGTGACTAATACACCCTAAACATTATACACCCTCCACGTCTTTTTAGAACTTCAGACTATACAAAGCTTGTTTACTCTCATGGACTAGACATCTGAGTAAAAATATTAGGACAATTAACTGCTTTCTGTAGAAAGAAGCCTGACAGTACCTTATGTAGGAACTCAGGATGCACACTCAGAATAACCTTATTTTGATGAAACTTAGTGTAAAATAGATAAGTCAGCTAGGGCTTGGAGTTGCTGACGCTACCAGTTGAGGTGATTACCAGATATAAGAGGCTCAAAGAGAGTCTCATTAACTGCATGAACACCATGTTGAGATCCAAAACCCCACAGGACACCTGATGAGAAGCTTTAGCTGAAGCAAGCCCCGCATAATCCTAGCAACCAAGGGCTGTACAAAGATAGGAACTTACTAGCCAACAGGCAAAAGTTAAACTTATCACACTGAAGTGAAAGTTAGCAGAGTTAAGACCAAATTATGACATATACCGAAGCTATACAAGCAGATTTTGTGTGGGACCAAGATCATATGCTTTGCCCCCTTTCAGAGTCAGGAGGAAGTTGAGGTTGAGCTGTGTTGTGCATGAGTCTCCCTGCCTTTAAGAGGAGCTTTGTTCTTGTCCCTTATGTTTCTTTGCAGGATGGATATGCCTTCTTCTTTCATATTGTCTGATTGGCTCTGCTGGCACCAGCCCAGAAGGCACGGATTTATCTGCCCTGCTTCTGAGCTGGAACAGCACTGAATCAATATCTTTGCTTCCCATGTTTCCTTGTCTATGCTCCAGATTCCTGCTGGCTGTGTTTTCTGCTATCTGTGCTTCCATGTTCCTGACCCATGTCCAGATACCAGCTGGCAAGGTACTCCTATTAATCTTGGATTCCTGGTCTAGTACTCGTGTTTATGGACTCCAGTAAAGGAATGAGGTGAATTTGTCTATTATATCATAGATCCATGTATAATAACCAATGTCTAATGGATTAAGATGGCCGCCATATAAGATGTCAGAGATAGTTGCTCCGTGAGACCTCGGCAGATTTAATTATAATTATAACTGATTCCAGCCTGGCCCGATTTTTCGCTGAGATGCTCTAAGAGAGATGTCGCTGAACTACATGGAACTACTCTGCTCTCAGTTTATTACTTACAGAAGAACTGTGATTTATCCATAGTGGGTGAGTGCCTGCGACCACGTTGTCTATCGGCCTAACATAGCATAACGGCCATGGACTTCTCCTACATCCGACATTGACAACTAGCCCGCTTACCTCTAACATTGTCAATCTTGCTGAAAGACCCATTGTGGGTCGTTATTGAGCCTGCACTGACTTTGGTCAGTTGTTGCTGACTGGAGCACCGCGGAGGATCCGTGGTGGTGTTTGCTGCTACTCCGCTGCTGACGGCCCAACCCAGCGGCCCTGACTTCCCTGCCTCTGTCGTTGATGATCAGCCGTAATTGCCTATTACACCGTTGGTTTTCCTGTGACCCCGCTGAGAAGCTTGTCGTCACGAACAGCCCAAGTGTTAGACCGCGCTTGCAAACCAAGTGATATCGCTGATCTGAGCCTGCCGCTCAGATATAATTATCAAGAAGCTGACCAGATCTGACGCTGAATACAGCTCTCGACTGACGTATCCCGCCCAACTGATCTCATACCAGGGCCACATTAGTCGCGACCGTCCGGCGAAGTCCGTAACCAAGGATCCTCAAGCCTAACTCACGACTGGGTGTGTGGAATCACTGCCAGACCACCCAACCAACTCGGCTGAAAGCACCATCACAACTACTATAAACGCGATAACCAAGATCCACAAGATCAGTTAGGCCAAAGTATCCAGGTGAAAATCCAACCATTGGAACCGAGAATTGATCTCAACACCCCCGAATATTCCCTGATTCCAGTTAATGGTCTCAGCTGATTGTCTGAACAACCGCGTGAAAACCTGACTGTGGTTCTGAGGACTAACTGTTAAATTTTTGCACAGTGATTCCAGTTAATGGTCTCAGCTGATTGACTGAACAACCGTGTGAAAACCTGACTGTGGTTCCGAGGACTAACTGTTAAATTTATGCATAGCGATTTCTGACATCCGCTACTAATACAACTGCACTGAAGGTTGAACTGAATTCCAACATATTGACCCTCAGGGTATGTGGTTCCGAGGTCTAACTGTTAATTTTATGCATAGCGATTTCTGATATCCGCTACTTATACAACTGCACTGAAGGCTGAATTGAATTCCAACATACTGACTCTCAGAGTATTTAAGAGAACTCGGACTGGTAAATCAAAGATTTGTGCACCAATATTGCACAATTGCTGACAACTAATTCGCCCTCCTGACATCCAATTTGCCCTGCACTGATGACAATTGTTTAACAACACTGATTACTGATTCGGCCTGTACTGCTGTCAACCCAATTTTGCTTGGCACTGCTGACATCTGATTGGCCCTTCTGGCTCCATTGTTGACAACTGTTTTACTCTACACTGCTGTCAGTTGTTTCGCCCTGTACTGCTGACAAATATTTTGCTTTGCTGTCAACTGATCTGCCCTGCACTGCTGACAACTATTTTGTTTTGCTATCTACTGATCTGCCCTGCACTGCTGACAACTATTTTGTCCTGCAGTGCTGATAACTGTTTTGCCTGAATTGCTGATATCCGAATTACCCTACATTGCTGATCACTGATCTGCTGATAACTGTTTTGCCTATATTGCTGCTAATTGAATTGCCTACACTGCAGAAATCCGTTTTGTCATGTATTACTGATAACTGTTTTGCTTACATTGCTAATAGCTGATTTGCCTGCACTGTTAACAACTGTTTTGCCCTCCAATTATCAAACTATCCTCCCCCATCTTAGCACCCTCTCTTTCCCATTCACTTATTAGCCATTCTCTGCTTACATTGCTAATAGCTGATTTGCCTGCACTGTTAACAACTGTTTTGCCCTCCAATTATCAAACTATCCTCCCCCATCTTAGCATCCTCTCTTTCCCATTCACTTATTAGCCATTCTCACTATCGAATCTTCTTACACTCGTCAACAATCCGGACACATCTGACAACATGATCTTCATTAAAATACTCATCATCATACACTCTCTTGCTATCTTACATGCAACACTTATCATTCCCCCTTCAGAATTCAACATTATTCCAGTTCTTCAACATCACATAAGATCTCCCAAATCATTATCATCCCCACGGACCAGCAATAACCACAGAAATCCAACAACAACCAGACAATCATCCTCAAAATCAGGAACTTTTTCATCTAAAGCTAAATCACCTAATATGAGACAACTTATTGAAACCTGCCCCACATTTTCAACTACTGAACCGCATTTGCCCGTAAGAGTAGGCTACATCAACGATAGATCAGTAGTTAATAACGCCAAAACCATTACAGACTGGATTACATCTGACAAACTTGACCTACTCTTCATCACAGAAACCTGGGTTCGTGATCCAAAAGATCCTATCATACTTGACTTATGCCCCCCTGGCTATAATATATCACACTGGCCTAGAAAAGATAAAAGAGGTGGAGGCATAGCACTTATCCATAGATCTGACTTCCTTGCAGAACCTATCTCAGAATCCATCTCTCCTCAAATCGAAATTGCTTCAACTAAACTTCATAACTCTTTATTATGTGACCATCTAACCTGCATATTGTTTTACAGACCTCCTAACAACTGGAATAATAGCCAAACTACATTTATAGACTTTATATCAAATATATGTGTTAACAGTTCCAATATATTATTAGTTGGAGATTTAAATCTGCATTTAGACGACTCTAATTCTGTCCATACTCGAGAGTGTATCGACTTCCTCCAATTATGCGATTTTAACCTACCTCCAATGCAAACTACTCACATCAAAGGTCACTCACTCGATATAATTTCCTTCAAACACTCTTCAGACCAAAAATTCATTTTATCAGATATCTTTTGGTCTGCTTCACCCTGGTCTGACCATTATAAAGCAACCTTATCTCTGTACTGGAGTAAAAATAACCAAACTACAACAAGTGAACCCTTAATTATCAACACCAGAGGACGGATCAATAAGGAAACCTTCTGGCACCAAATCTATAATAATGACTGGTCAATAAATCCCTATTCAATTCACTTCCTAACAGAATGGGACAACAGATGCAAGATCATTCTGGACGAAATAGCCCCTCTACACTCCAAAACTTTACATAGAAGCAACCCTTCTCCATGGTTTAACGACATATTAAAAAACCTTAAGTCACAAACAAGGAAACTTGAAAAGATTTGGTGTAAATCAAAAAACAACATCGTCTTCAATACCTGGAAACAGTCACAAAGAAACTATAAGAAGGCCATCAAGCAAGCCAAAAGATCTTATTACACAAGGAAGATTACAACTACCGGAACAGACCTAAGAAAACAATATCAAATCATAAAAAATCTTCTTAACACCGACCCAGTTACATCACCCTAAAACCGTCCTTCTGCTGACCAACTAGCCAATTACTTTGAAGATAAAATCATCAACCTGTGTAACAAAATTCCCCAAGGCGATTCCAGCATTGATAACTTTCTCGATGAACTGGATCCAGATATGGACCAAATACCAGCTGACTGCTCCTGGAATAATGTCACCCTTCTCACCACTGAAGAAATTTCCACTACAATATCCAAACTCTCTAAAGCACACTGCCACCTTGACCCTTGTCCCATCTATCTAATGGAGAACGCACCTGCACACTTCATTACAGACCTCACCAATCACTTAAACTTCCTCCTTCAACAAGGTTCTTTCCCCACCGATCATGGTAATATATTACTTACACCCATACCAAAAAACATCAGGAAACCAGCAGATGATATCACCAATTACCATGCTTTCCCACTTATTAGCAGGTTCAATGCGGCTTACTTAATGCTGTTGAAGGAATGAGAATCAAATTGTCAAACAAAAACAAAAAATACAACAATGTGCAAAAGAATGTCTCTTGTTCAATATTCCACAAAAATTAAATATATCAAAGAAAAGTGGAATACCTACACAAAAATCAACTAATTTTATAAGCTTAAATTCAACAAGTTAAAACCTTTATATAATTATCATCTCAATTCACCTTACCAACCAGATAACCTCAATGTATCAAACCAAAAACCTAAATCTAAAAAAAATAGAGAAGAGACTAGGAAGGCTCAAATTACAAAACTGTAACCATTAAATACAGTATATGTAACAGGTTATTTCAACACGATTCATTCCTACCCTCCTATACTGCCTCCATATCTATCAATGGAAAATCCCCAACCTTCCCCCCCCACCCCCAATTTTTTTTTATAAAGTTCATCCATAGCCAAAGCAAAAATGTTTCTCTCACAGACGCCCGGTATAAGAGATTTGAGGAAGCTAAGCCTCCCTAGCCCAAATTATGATTTTCCCCTACCTTCTCTGCCTTCCCAGCACTGCACCTATTTCTCTCCCTTCTGCTAAGCCGTGGGCCAGCATGCAATATTTTTTGTTCCGTAACCATCCTCTGCTGGGCCCGCGGTATTAATTATATATTAAAGTGCGCAGGATTGTGTCACCATGCATGCTACGGCTGCTCCTTCAGGTCAGCCCTGCCTCCTCCGATATAAATTCCTGTTCTCCAAAGGTGAGCTCCTTGCAGCGAGTAACGAGATGTGAGTGACTAAGGTTCCCCCCCCCCCTTTTCCTCTTTTGCCATCGGATAAGGAAGTCAAGTACTCCTAACCTCAATGATTCCCACATGGGTCTCCTTCTGAACAGGATTCTTTTATGTTTGTCCCACGCATGTTTGTGTTTGTCCCACGCAAGGACCCAAGGAAGCGAATTCTACGCTCTCAACATCCTGGCCGTGAGAGCCAGAGACTGGAGGTTGGGATGCAGAAACGCCCCATCGTTCTGAGATATGAGGGTTGGAAAACAGTCCAATCTCCACAGTTCTTCGGAGGAACAATAGGGAACCAAATCTGATTCGGCCAGAAAGGAGCAATCATAGTTCCGCGGTCCTGCTTGAGTTTCAACAAAGTCTTCCCCACCAGAGGTATGGGAGGATATGCGTACAGAAGGCCCTTCCCCCAATGAAGGAGAAAGGCATCCGATGCTAGTCTGTCGTGGGCCTGAAGTCTGGAACAAAATTGAGAGACTTTGTGATTGACCTGAGTGGCAAAAAGATCCACCGAGGGGGGTGCCCCACTCTCGGAAGATCTTGCGTACGACGCCCGCATTGAGCAACCACTCGTGAGGTTGCATAATTCTGCTCAACCTGTCGGCCAGACTGTTGTTTACGCCTGCTAGGTAAGTGGCTTGGAGAAACATGCCGTAGCGGCGAGCCCAAAGCCACATCCTGACGGCTTCCCGACACAGAGGGCGAGATCCAGTGCCCTCCTGCTTGTTGATGTAGTACATGGCAACCTGATTGTCTGTCCGAATTTGGATAAGTTGGTTGGACAGCCAATCTCTGAAAGCCTTTAGAGCGTTCCAGACCGCTCGCAACTCCAGGAGATTGATCTGAAGACCCTTTTCCTGGAGGGACCAAAGTCCTTGAGTGTGAAGCCCATCGACATGAGCTCCCCACTCCAGGAGAGATGCATCCGTTTTCAGCACTTTTTGTGGCTGAGGAATTTGAAAGGGACGTCCCAAGGTCAAGGGAATTTTGAAAATTAATGGACAGCTGGATTGCATCCTCTAGATCCCCTGCAGCTTGATAACACTGGGAAGCTAGGGTCCATTGAGCTGATCTCATGTGAAGACGGGCCATGAGTGTCACATGTGGAGGCCATATGGCCTAGAAGTCTCAACATCTGCTGAGTTGTGATCTGCTGAGACGCCCTGGAAACTAGAGAGAGAAGATTGTCTGCTCTCGCTTCTGGAAGATAGACACGAGCCTTCTGTGAGTCCAGCAGAGCTGCTATAAATTCCAGTTTCTGAACAGGGAAAAGATGGGACGGGATAATTTATTACAAACCCGATTAGCTCCAGCAGTTGAATAGTTATCTGTATGGACTGCAGAGCTCCTGCCTCTGAGGTGTTCTTCACCAGCCAATCATCGAGATAAGGGAACACATGCACTCCCAGTCTGCGTAGTGACACTGCAACTGCTGCCAGGCATTTTGTAA
This sequence comes from Microcaecilia unicolor, assembly GCF_901765095.1. Classification (NCBI taxonomy): domain Eukaryota; kingdom Metazoa; phylum Chordata; class Amphibia; order Gymnophiona; family Siphonopidae; genus Microcaecilia; species Microcaecilia unicolor. The sequence goes on from NC_044035.1 coordinate 186,835,780, forward strand.
GGGCAGCACACAATACTGGAAGTGCTGCACTCCCAGACGGAATCGAAGATACCTCCTGTGAGCTGGAAGTATCAGGATGTATGTATAAGCATCCTTTAAGTCCAGAGAGCATAGCCAATCATTTTCCTGAATCATGGGAAGAAGGGTGCCCAGGGAAACCATCCTGAACTTTTTTCTGACTAGGAATTTGTTCAGGGCCCTTAGGTCTAGGATAGGATGCATCCCCCCCTGTTTTCTTTTGCACAAGGAAATACCTGGAATAGAATCCCAGCCCTTCTTGCCCTTGTGGAATGGGCTCGACCGCATTGGCGCTGAGAAGGGCAGAGAGTTCCCCTGCAAGTACCTGCCTGTGCTGGAAGCTGAAAGACTGAGCTCTCGGTGGGCAATTTGGAGGTTTGGATATCAAATTGAGAGAGTATCCTAACTGGACTATTTGAAGAACCCACCGGTCGGAGGTTATGAGAGGCCACCTTTGGTGAAAAAATTTTAACCTCCCTCCGACTGCCAAGCCGTCCGGCATGGACACTTTTACAGCGGCTATGCTCAACTGGAGCCAGTCAAAAGCCCATCCCTTGCTTTTGCTGGGGAGCTGCAGGGGCTTGCCTTGGCGTACGCTGTTGATGAGAGTGAGCGCGCTGGGGATGAGCCTGAGAAGGAGGAGGAGTCAAGAAGGAGGATTGTATCTACGATTGTTATAAGCATAAGGAGAATTCCTCCTTCCCCAGAAAAAACGTCTACCTGACGAGATAGTAGCAGAAGGCGCCCGGCGAGAGGGATTGTCCATAGTGGTTTCCCTGGTTTTCCGCTGAGTGATCTGATCAACTACTTGTTCGACTTTCTCACCACAAATATTATCCCCCCGGTATGCAACATCCGCAATCTGCTGCTGGACTCGATTGTCCAGGTCAAAGGCACGCAGCCATGAGAGTCGGCGCATCACTATACCTTGGGCAGCAGTTCTGGATGCAACATCAAAAGAATCGTAAGCACCCCTGGACAGGAATTTACGACACGCCTTCTGCTGCCTGACCACCTCCTGAAAAGGCTTGACCTGTTCCAGAGGGAGCTTATCAACCAAGTCCGCCAGTTGCTTCACCAAGTTCCTCAAATGAATGCTTGTGTAGAGCTGATAAGACTGAATTTTGGCCACGAGCATAGAGGCCTGATGCGCTTTTCTCCCAAAAGAGTCCAGGGTTCTAGATTCTCTCCCCGGGTGTGCCGAGGCAATGTCTCTAGAACTCCTGGCTCTCTTGAGAGCAGAATCCACAACCATAGAATCATGAGGTAACTGTGACTTCATCAGCTCAGGTTCTCTGTGAATCCGATATTGGGACTCAGCTTTCTTGGGAATGGTGGAATTACTTAGTGGTTTCATCCAGTTCTGAAGAGTCTCCTTGAGCACATTATGCAAAGGAACCGTGGATGAGTCCTGGGCTCATCCTCAGATACCACAGGGAAGGGAATAGCCACAGACATTACCCGGACAAATGGAGAGAAAGGAAGACTCTCCAGGGGAGAAAGCTGTCTTTCTGGAGAAGGAGCAGGATCAGAGGGAAGACCACAAGACTCCTCAGAAGAGAAATACCTGGGATCTTGCCCTTCTTCCCACGAGGCATCCTCATCGGTATCGGACAAGAGTTCCTTAACTGCAGTCCAAAACCGGGCCCGTCTCGACGCCGAGGAACCATGTCCTCGATTGTGATGTCGAGAAGTCGACTCCCATGCCGGCGGTGATGAAGCTCCCTCCAGCGATGTCGACTGGGAGTTGACCTGGGTGGGAGCCGAGGCCAGCTCAGTTTCGGAATGCTCTGAGGGATACCTTGTCCGATACTGAAGATGAGCATTCATGGGAGGAAGAGGAGGATCCCAGGTCCTCGATAGCGGTGCCAAGAAGTCGACGCCTGCCTGGACTCCTGTGAAGCTTGCTCCACCGACATCGAAAGGGAGTCGACCTGGGTGGCAGGCGGCACTGAGGTCGGGGACCTCACCACAGACGAAGGACCAAATGCCGCTGCAACAGACAGTATGGAAGGTGCAAGCACCCCCCCCCCCCGACACCAAAGCAGACTGGCACAGCAACCCTTCCAGACGCTCTGGAAGTAGGGCCCTGATGCGCTCGTCGAGAGCCGCCGTCGGACAAGGCTGCGGGGTCAGTAAAGGAGCCGGTGGCAGAATCTGTTGAGGCTCAGAAGCAGGTAACAGGCTGCTAGACCGACACATCGGCAACTCCTGAATAGAGGGAGAGCGATCCTCTCGGCGCCGACACTTCTCGGGGACCGAATCCCTCGACGCCCCGGAGCTCCCGGCACCGTGTGTCGAAGGAGAACGATGACGGTGCTTTTTCACCGTCATTCAACACCCGTCATCGAGACTTCTCGGTACCGATGAGGAAGACGTGGAATCATCACGTCTCCTCGGGGCCGGGTCCGACGGTCGGTCCCGGGGGGCCTGTGTAACAGGAGGCCTCGAGAAAGGTAGAGACCCACTCGATGCATCACTGCTCCCAGCAAGAGTTGGTCGTTCCGTAGCCATTACCTTCGCACCTGACGTCGATGCATAACTCGATGTCGACACCATCGACCTAGGTACCGATGTCAATGTCGAAGGGCTGGACCGAGCCCCAAAAAGCTTCTCTTGTTGGGCTTCTCAAGACGCTTGGGTCCATATCTTCATGCAAAGACACAGACTGCAAGCAGCTGGGCTATGGTCAGGCCCAAGGCACTGGATACACCAAGCGTAGGTATTGATACACGAGATGGTCCAGTTGCATTGAGTACAACGTTTGAACCCGCTGGGTGTCCTTGATGACAAGGAAGGAAAAACAGCTTTGGCGAAATTAAACGATGCGATCATGCCAAAAAAGTAAAGGGCACAAAAGGGGAAAACTAGACCGCCCGGCCTAAGGCCGGCCGCGTCGACAGGAAAGAAAACTTAGAAAATGCCAAAAACTAAGAAAAAAATACCGGGTTTTTTTTTCTAAAAGAAGAACGAATAACGATATAAGAAAAGAAGAAAATATAAAAAGAATCGTCAAGACTCTCTTTCCTGGGCCAGCGAAGCGAACAGGGAAAAACGTCTTCACCTCACCGCAGAGAAGAATAAAAATGAGCGGGAACGCTCACGCGATGAGCGGGAAGTCGTCCGCACATGCGTGCTAGAAGGCTCTGGCAAAACTTTTTAAATTTTGATGTAGAAAAATTTGCCGTTTCCTGGGCCGCTGTGGACGCCGACCCGCATTTGAGAACAAGCAGCCTGCTTGTCCTCAGAGAAATATATATCTATATTAATAAATCCCACCTTGAACGTTCTGAAGCTCACTCCAAGGCAGAGAAGCTCACTCCAAGGCAGAGAAGCACAAAAATCCTGTCGTCTTCATAGGCTAGGACCAGTCACCCTCACTCATAGACCCGCCCTCAGCCACGCCCCATCTGTACATAAAACGCTACCTCAACATTCTGAAGACAACCTGCTGAAGCCATTTGCAAATCCCTAAACAGTTCGTAAGTTCATGGTGGTGAAGCCATCCAACTCACCATGTCTCTCTGCCCCGCCCTCGAGGGCGGAACACAGAGAGTAAAGGGATCCATAAAGGCACCCCTACCAACTGGCAACCCCCTCCAACAAACAACGACCCAGGCAGGGGGAGTGTTTCCGTACTCCTCCCCCTGCCTAGGAATCGCTACAGACTGCTGGCAAACTCCCTAACCACATGACCACAAAAGCCACCCGCAACCCCCCCCACACACACAAACACAAACGCAAACACAAACACACACACATAAACACACACAAACACAAACGCAAACACACACACATAAACACACACACACACACAAACACACACGCAAACACACACAGAAAAACACACACACACAGAAACACACAAACACACACAGAAACACACACACACACACACACATACAAACACAAACAGCCTCGACGGTGCACCTCTAAGTGTCCCCCCGCCGCATCGCCACAACAACCCGTGCAACGGGGCATCAGAAAGCCCCTACCCCCCTTCCCTCCTCGCCGCATCACCCAACCCCTCCCCCGCCGCTTCACCAAGCCCCTCCTCCCCCCACATCGACCGCCTCGCCACCCGCGACCGCTAATACAAACTCTGTCCGGCGGCTGCTGCTGCTTCTATTCAGCAGCAGCAGCCCGTACGTACAAACAAACAAACAACCTCCTAAAACACACCTCCGTGGAGAACCATCTCACATTGGCTGACGTCTCTGCAGCCGCTCCTCCTCTCCCCTCAACGTCAGTGTCCCTGCCAGAAGACCCCGGAGAAACGCCGAGACGTCAGAGGGGAGAGGAGGAGCGCATGCTGAGACTTCAGCCAATGTGAGATACTTCTCAACGGAGGTGCGTTTTAGGAGAATTTTTTTTTTTTGGTTTTCTTTATGTACGGGCTGCTGAATAGCAGAAGCAGCAGCCGCCGGACACAGTTTGTATTAGCGGTTGCGGGTGGCCAGGGGGTTGATGGGGGGGAGGGGCTTGGTGATGTGCCACTGTGGGGGGGTTGGGTGATGCGCGAAGGGGGGGACAAGGGGGGGTCTCGCTGGACATGGGTGGCTGGAAGGAAGCAGGGGGAGGGGAGGGTCACTGCACATGGGTGGCTGCAGGAGGGGCAGGGAACAGGGAGATAGGGATGGGGCTCCACAAGGGGTACAGGGGATACAGGACGGACACTGCAGGGCGGGTAGGGGGACAGAAGGGTTGGTGGTCATCAGGGGGGACAGGTGGGTCGATGGACATGGGTAGCTGCAGGGGGGGCAGGGGGACAGAAGGGTCGCTGGACATGGCTGGCTGCACGGGGACAGGGGAGAGAGGAGGGACGCTGCACATGTGTGCCTGCAGGGGGACAGGAGGGATGCTGAGGGGGGGGGGGGGGCCTGAGACCACATGGGTGGCTGCAGGGGGAGCAGGGGAGACAGGAAGGATGCAGCAGGGGGAGAGGAGGGTTGACGGGCATGGGTGGCTGCAGGGGGAACACGGGGAGAGGAGGGTCGCTGCACATGCCTGGCTGCAAGGGGGCAGGGGAGAGGGAGGGGGTGAGGGGGTTCCTCACACCACACACGCAGTCACTCATTCTCTGTCTGCCACATACACTCTCACTCACACACTCACTGTCTTTGTCCCTCTCTCTCACACAGTGTCACACAGAAACACAAACACTGTCTCTCACACACTCTCTCTCTCACACAAACACATACACTCTGTCTCTCTCTCTCTCTCACATTCTCTCTCTGACACACACGCTCCATCTCTCACACACGCTCTTTCTGAAACATACACTCCAATGAAAACCTTGCTAGCGCCCGTTTCATTTCTAACAGAAACGGGCCTTTTTTACTAGTGTGTATATATATATATATATATATATATATATATATATATATATATATATATATATAGGGTTATGAACATGGAATTTGAGATTTTGGGCTCTTAATGCATTGACCCCACCCCCCCCCAGTCCACCTCTGCGCCACCCCCCAAATTGCAGGGTGGGGAGAGAGTCTGTTAAAACTTTACCAGTACACCATTGCTTAAGACCCTGTATTCACAACAAACTACCCTCCTTGCAGAATTTCAAGTATTTAAAGGACTGTTAAAGACTCATTTTTTCAAGCAGCCTTTGGTTTGCACTTTGCAGTCATTGGTGTGAGTGACTAACCTCCATACTATATTTTATCTACTATCCTATTGGGTTGTGTGATTTTTGTGTGATTGTAACCATTTCTTTCGAAACCTGGAGTTCTTTACCTTTATATTTCTTATTTGGTGGTTTTATAAAATGTATACCGCTTAGACCTGCTGGCCAGATTGAGCAGTATTGTCAAATTTAATAAACAAACATATCTGTGAACACCAAAACATATGACAGCCACATGTCTTTACTATGAAATCTGCTAGATAAGATGATCACTGGGGCTTCTTATGGGCCGATAGTGGAACATACATGTATCAAGGATAACCACTCCCCCCAGGCAGTGTCAAGCTGCAGTATCTACACAGTAGCAGTTACAGAGGGTTCAGAAACTACATTACTACCACCAGAGATTGGGTTTCACAGTGTTCAGAGTTAAACCAGCTGGAGGGCTCATTCAGGACAATGATTCTGGACAGAAGTGCTGTCGTGTCCCGTTTTATGCTGCTCATGTACTATATTCAAGTGGGAAGTGCGATAAAACTTGGAAATGTTCCACTAGGTCAGTGATCCTTTTCAAAACCCCAGTATTCCCAATAATTAACTTGTTGCATTTACCTTTGATTTCACTAACTTGGTTACATTCTCCTTCAGGGTACCTTCCACAGCAGTGAGCTTGGCTGCTATGGTAGTACTCAGTTGGCTTGTCACTGGCTCCAAGCTCTTAGAAACACCTGACCAAAACAGAGAGAGAGAATGAGAAGGAACAGTATTAAAACACCTATATTTCACTTTCAAAATGCACAGTCAGCAACTGCCATTTTCTACTGGGTCCTTAGTTATTAGTATGCCATGAAATGTAGGATCTACAACTTTCAAGTATCACAGATCATGTGGTCGCCATGTTGTAGCCTGCTAAAGGAACTCACAAACCCACAGATCTCACACAATCCATGTTTTACTAAACCAAATAACTAGATATAGATAAGTAAGAGTTGTGTGCCAATCTGAATACACAATAGACGGAAGAGGTTATTACAATCTCCTTTTTCAGTCCTTTTTCTTGTAATTTCTAGCCTTAATTTTTCACCTACCTTCTAACATCTAGCACTTTTTTTGTTCATTAGGTATTTGCTACAATTTTCAATAATATGAATCAAAGATGGCTTACCTATAAACAGGGGTTCTCTAAGAGCCATACAATAACAACTCACAGAACAAACATGTCACAAATGGCAGCTAGATGATTAACAAGAATGTAGTTGGTGGGAAACAAGATGGCTGCCGTACCGGTTGTTTGTTGAAACACTCAGTGTGTGATTGAGCGAAAATTTATTCTTTTTCTCATTGAAATGTCTCATACCAAGCGTAAAGGAATGTTGAGGATAGTGCCTCCATCTACCTCAACTTCCTCTCCCGCTCAACCGTCGCTAGAGCGTTACTTCCCTGGTACTTCCAAGTTACCTCGGGGAGAGGATCCCATTGCAGGGGGGTTCAGAGAAGCGGAGTCCCTGCCAGGAGAGGAAGTCTCCCTGTCTCCACCATCTTCTGTGCAAATGCCTCCCTGTTCGGCGTCGAGAGCGGCCCTGGTGGGAAACCCCATCGACTCTGACGATGTGTCGGCTGGGGCGTCCGGTGAGGACCCAGGCAAGTGGTCGGCGATCCGTGGAGCTGAGGGAAGTTTGATTCCCACAGCATTGAACTTGGAGGTGACCCTACAAACGCTCAAGGTGATGTTAGACCAGATTACTACCACTGTACAGAAGACGTCAGGTGATGTGCTTAATTTAAACTCTAAGTTTGAAGACTTGAAAAATACTGTAGACTCTGTTAAAAGTGAATTGACAACTAAAGTACAATCCTTACAAAAAGAGGTCGACATATTGAATACAGTGGTGGAAATAAGTATTTGATCCCTTGCTGATTTTGTAAGTTTGCCCACTGACAAAGACATGAGCAGCCCATAATTGAAGGGTAGGTTATTGGTAACAGTGAGAGATAGCACATCACAAATTAAATCCGGAAAATCACATTGTGGAAAGTATATGAATTTATTTGCATTCTGCAGAGGGAAATAAGTATTTAATCCCTCTGGCAAACAAGACCTAATACTTGGTGGCAAAACCCTTGTTGGCAAGCACAGCGGTCAGACGTCTTCTGTAGTTGATGATGAGGTTTGCACACATGTCAGGAGGAATTTTGGTCCACTCCTCTTTGCAGATCATCTCTAAATCATTAAGAGTTCTGGGCTGTCGCTTGGCAACTCGCAGCTTCAGCTCCCTCCATAAGTTTTCAATGGGATTAAGGTCTGGTGACTGGCTAGGCCACTCCATGACCCTAATGTGCTTCTTCCTGAGCCACTCCTTTGTTGCCTTGGCTGTATGTTTTGGGTCATTGTCGTGCTGGAAGACCCAGCCACGACCCATTTTTAAGGCCCTGGCGGAGGGAAGGAGGTTGTCACTCAGAATTGTACGGTACATGGCCCCATCCATTCTCCCATTGATGCGGTGAAGTAGTCCTGTGCCCTTAGCAGAGAAACACCCCCAAAACATAACATTTCCACCTCCATGCTTGACAGTGGGGACGGTGTTCTTTGGGTCATAGGCAGCATTTCTCTTCCTCCAAACACGGCGAGTTGAGTTCATGCCAAAGAGCTCAATTTTTGTCTCATCTGACCACAGCACCTTCTCCCAATCACTCTCGGCATCATCCAGGTGTTCACTGGCAAACTTCAGACGGGCCGTCACATGTGCCTTCCGGAGCAGGGGGACCTTGCGGGCACTGCAGGATTGCAATCCGTTATGTCGTAATGTGTTACCAATGGTTTTCGTGGTGACAGTGGTCCCAGCTGCCTTGAGATCATTGACAAGTTCCCCCCTTGTAGTTGTAGGCTGATTTCTAACCTTCCTCATGATCAAGGATACCCCACGAGGTGAGATTTTGCGTGGAGCCCCAGATCTTTGTCGATTGACAGTCATTTTGTACTTCTTCCATTTTCTTACTATGGCACCAACAGTTGTCTCCTTCTCGCCCAGCGTCTTACTGATGGTTTTGTAGCCCATTCCAGCCTTGTGCAGGTGTATGATCTTGTCCCTGACATCCTTAGACAGCTCCTTGCTCTTGGCCATTTTGTAGAGGTTAGAGTCTGACTGATTCACTGAGTCTGTGGACAGGTGTCTTTCATACAGGTGACCATTGCCGACAGCTGTCTGTCATGCAGGTAACGAGTTGATTTGGAGCATCTACCTGGTCTGTAGGGGCCAGATCTCTTACTGGTTGGTGGGGGATCAAATACTTATTTCCCTCTGCAGAATGCAAATAAATTCATATACTTTCCACAATGTGATTTTCCGGATTTAATTTGTGATGTGCTATCTCTCACTGTTACCAATAACCTACCCTTCAATTATGGGCTGCTCATGTCTTTGTCAGTGGGCAAACTTACAAAATCAGCAAGGGATCAAATACTTATTTCCACCACTGTACTTTCCACAATGTGATTTTCCGGATTTAATTTGTGATGTGCTATCTCTCACTGTTACCAATAACCTACCCTTCAATTATGGGCTGCTCATGTCTTTGTCAGTGGGCAAACTTACAAAATCAGCAAGGGATCAAATACTTATTTCCCCCACTGTAAGTATAAAGAAGTGGCCACCAAAGATTCCATGGATATTTGGCGTAAAATTGAGCAAATTGAGAATTTTAATCAACGCCTTAATTTACGTTTTTTGAATTTTCCTATTATCGCGGGGGTAACTTTAAGAGATACTTTTCGCAGATATTTGTCAGAAATTTTGAATATTCCTGCTGAGGCAACCCCCCCCCCCCCCCCGGTAAACAAGATATATTTTATTCCTAAACCCAGAGGAGGCGTACAAGATCTTGAAAAAGATATTCCTGATTTACAAAATATTTCTGATATATTAGAACAATCCTCTGATATCATAATGAACAGAGCTACGATGATTGTTTCTATGGTGTTCGAACAAGACTATAATACTATTCTAAGATTGTACTTCAGAAATTCCAAAACTTTATTTTGTGGCTCCAAAGTGTGGATATACCCTGACGTCACTAAATCAACTCAACAAAAAAAGGAAGATGTTTCTTGCGTTAAAACAAAAGCCTTTAGATATAGGCGCTTCCTTTTTTTCTAGCATACCCATGCAAGTGTGTAGTTAAATTAGGTCAAACTAAATATACTTTCTTTTCACCGGAACAACTTAAAACGTTTGTAGATTCGAAACAGATTAAATAATGTATAACTTGGATTTATAGCAGCATTTTGCCTTTAATCTTTCATATGTTTGTATAACTTCTCTGATTCTTTTCCCCCCCTCATTCAAGTTTGAGGTCTAAGAAAGGTTTATATAATTATGTTGATGTAATTAGACTCTAAATCTTTAGAGATTATTCTCTTTATTTTTTTTCTTTTATATTTATTTTTCAAATTGTGTGAGTATTTGGAGTATTGTAACACTAATTCTACCTGTATTTCTGAACAAGGGGGTCCTTGATTATTATTAATTAAAATTATAAATAAAGAAAAAAAACAAAAAAAACCAAATGGCAGCTAGATCAGAGAAGCTTCTGGAAAACTGAGGTAAAGCTAAGAATGCTTTTTCTGACATATATGGGAAGATCTGCCCTATCAATGTCACACAGGACCCCTGCAGTTTTATGAAAGAGCTTTGAGAAGCCAACTCTCTGGAGAAGTTCTGGTATATAAGCAATTTTGCTTTCTCCAAGGGCAGCAGGATAAAAATCCACCTAAGTGGGAATCGCTAAGGGTTGTGACGTAACCAAAAAAATTAAAAAAAGAAAACCACAAACAGTATCAACTCTCTATAAAAATAGGCCCTTGAGAGAATGAAGTTGGGTTCTTTCCCTTGAAAAGACTGCAAAGGACAGACTGTCCAAACCTAATGGCACATTGTGTTTGTAATCATTCCCAGATAACGAGATGTGTATTTGGGGACTAACTTCACATCACAGCTTTGTATATCTCACTGGCAGTTAATCTGAAATGGCCCACTGATGCTGCCTCGATCTTACATTATAAGCCTTTGTGTGCCCTTTCAGACTTAGGCCTACCCTATGCTTAACAAAAGGAAATCAAGATTGATAAACTCTCTTTTTTTAATGCTTGCATAGTATTTAATGAGAATTTTCCAAAAGGTGTCATATATTAAGCTGCTGAACCTTACAACATGTAGTGCAATGGACCAATGACGAATCAGCCAGATTTAACACCATGCAACCTTGATGTTATAAATCATGTACTTTCGTAGAATATTTTTGCATATCGGTTTATTAAATTATGAAACGTGAAGTCATTAAGTCACATTATAGTGTAGCTCTTAAAATCCATTTGTGAATGTAAAATTAATTCAACTCAAAATGTACTTATCTGAAAACATTTCCAAAAGATATCATTCACTGTCTACTGAGATACGTAGCCATCCACAGAGCTTCAGATATTCTTAAAATTAGTTCATAATACTTATAATCAAAACCAATTTCTTGAACACCTGTTGTATCTTTACACAGTCTTTTTCACATTCAGTTTTTATTGAGCATATGAAAGAGTTAACCACAATTAAACAAATCAGCAATGGTAGAAGGAGGAACATCACTCCAGAAATGACTCAACAACATAACAGAACACCTCAGGATCAAATCCCCAACAAAGGAACTTCCATAACCACCACAATGAGATTATACCCTTTCCCCCTCCCTCTACCCCCCCCACCCCACCATATCATGTAACCAAGAGATGGTCAAGTACAGGAAATAAAGCTGCTAGCAGAGAAAGGAAAACTAGAAACGTATTTTCCACTCTGAGGGAGAAACTCCCCCAGTGCCTCAAACACCATTTATTCAGACCAGTAAGTACCCGAACTCTTCTATTGTAGGGATCAGCCAAAATCAAATCTTTCCCTGCTAAACAAAAAGGTTTGCCCCACCCTACCCCCCAGGATCCATTATATTGTAAATCCCCAGAGCAATAGGGAGTGACCTCACCCAGAAACCGCCACCAACCACTTACACACTGTATCAAACTTTGCAGTCTTCCCTCTCAGTATCCAGGCAAGCTTATCATATTTCATCGTATCTCCCCATTGCTCTATTTGAAGATCTGCTTCTGAACACCACTGACCCACAATAGTCAGTCATGCAGCCAATAACATATTTAAAACAAAATCCCTCTGACTCTTCTCTAATGGCGCAAAGTCTCCCAGCAAACAACTGAGGACTCCATACCGGTGCATTAAAAGGCACCCATACTGTGTTATGTCCCCATGCTGCACTCCAGAATTTTTGTACCACCCCACATATCCATCAAATATGATCAAATGAACCCTTTTCCCTGCTTCCCCTCCAATAATTGCCTGTTGGTCACTTTCCCATAAAAACAAAGTTGCAAAGGACCTACATAAAGTCTATTTATTACCCCATATTGCATCCGTTTGTATTTAGTGGCCCAATAGCATTTATGAATGTGATTACACACTTCCTCCCATTCTCTTTCTGATAAAGGAGTGGGCCACAGGGTGTCCCATTTCTTTTTATGATTTTTTCTCTCTCTCTTTAACCCCTCCTTCCATCACAGTGTTTGACAGCAGTTTTTTTTAAATAACTTCTATCTAACAAAAGAACTCTCTCAATGGGGGTGGCGGACCTAGCAGGGGCGTAGCCAGACACCCAAGTTTGGGTGGGCCTGGACCCAAGGTGGGTGGGCAGAATTCCGCCTTGTCCTACAAGTGATTTGGTTTCTCCCTCTCTTGCCTGCATGCCATATGGTCTTTCAAACATCCCCTCTCCCCCGAATACCTTTTAAATAGCAGATTTTCACCAGCAGCAAACAGTTGTTGGGAGTTTTTGGCTGGTGGGGCTTGGGATCCCTGCCAGCCACATTATAGGTGTGCTGCTACTTGGTGGGCCTGAACCTAAAGTGGGTGGGCCTGGGCCCACCCCAGCCCACCCATGGCTATGCCACTGGGACCTAATAACAAGTCTTTCAAAATATATTCCCACAAGATGAAGAACCTTAACTGGAAGTATGCGATAAATGGGACAGAAGTACCACCTATCTGCTCCAAGTTACTCTTAGTGATCACCACTTTATCTTCCATCAAATGCTTAAACTTATTCATTCCCTTTCTCAACTGCATCCCCAACCTTCCCCACTCTGTCTGCGAGAAGGATAGTAATCCATTTTCCTACTGTCTAGAACACCAAAGCTCCCATCTCATCTCTCCTCTTCTGTAAACATGAGGGACCCATGAAAGGGTGAGTCCAGTTCACTGCGGCCAACTCCCTATCTGCAGCCTCTGGGCACCCTGCCCCAAAAATGGACCAAGGCTTCATAGATGTCTTCTCCACTCCCACCCACTGTATGTCTTGCCTATCATTGTAGTGATATTTTATAGCTCTGAGCCTGCAGCCCTGTGAAATGTATTTAGAATGGGCAAATCAACCTCACTTTCTTCCAGACTTTACCTCAAATATTAACTGCCTCACATTGAGTGAATATGTTGCTCAGATTGGTGGGTTGCATTCCTTTCAAGTTTGGGTTTTGGGGAAAGCACAGTATGGCATGGTTGTTGGTGTCAACAGTGGATAAGTTGCATTGTGGTATGGATGAGAGTACATAAGTACATAAGTAATGCCATACTGGGAAAAGACCAAGGGTCCATCGAGCCCAGCATCTTGTCCACGACAGCGGCCAATCCAGGCCAAGGGCACCTGGCAAGCTTCCTAAATGTACAAACATTCTATACATGTTATTCCTGGGATTTTGGATTTTTCCAAGTCTGTTTAGTAGCGGTTTATGGACTTGTCCTTTAGGAAACCGTCCAACCCCTTTTTAAACTCTGCTAAGCTAACCGCCTTCACCACATTTTCCAGCAATGAATTCCAGAGTTTAATTACACGTTGGGTGAAGAAAAAGTTTCTCCGATTTGTTTTAAATTTACTACACTGTAGTTTAATCGCATGCCCCCTAGTCCTAGTATTTTTGGAAAGCGTGAACAGACGCTTCACATCCACCTGTTCCACTCCACTCATTATTTTATATACCTCTATCATGTCTCCCCTAAGTCGTCTCTTCTCCAAGCTGAATAGCCCTAGCCTCCTTAGTCTTTCTTCATAGGGAAGTCGTCCCATCCCCGCTATCATTTTAGTCGCCCTTCGCTGCACCTTTTCCAATTCTACTATATCTTCCTCGAGATGCGGCGACCAGAATTGAACACAATACTCAAGGTGCGGTCGCACCATGGAGCGATACAACGGCATTATAACATCCTCACATCTGTTTTCCATACCTTTCCTAATAATACCCAACATTCTATTCGCTTTCCTAGCCGCAGCAGCACACTGAGCAGAAGGTTTCAGCGTGTTATCGACGACGACACCCAGATCCCTTTCTTGGTCCGTAACTCCTAACGTGGAACCTTGCATGACGTAGCTATAATTCGGGTTCTTTTTTCCCACATGCATCACCTTGCACTTGCTCACATTAAACGTCATCTGCCATTTAGCCGCCCAGTCTCCCAGTCTCGTAAGGTCCTCTTGTAATTTTTCACAATCCTGTCGCGAGTTAACGACTTTGAATAACTTTGTGTCATCAGCAAATTTAATTACCTCGCTAGTTACTCCCATCTCTAAATCATTTATAAATATATTAAAAAGCAGCGGTCCTAGCACAGACCCCTGAGGAACCCCACTAACTACCCTTCTCCATTGTGAATACTGCCCATTTAACCCCACTCTCTGTTTCCTATCCTTTAACCAGTTTTTAATCCACAATAGGACATTTCCTCCTATCCCATGACCCTCCAATTTCCTCTGTAGCCTTTCATGAGGTACCTTGTCAAACGCCTTTTGAAAATCCAGATACACAATATCAATCAGCTCCCCTTTGTCCACATGTTTGTTTACTCCTTCAAAGAATTGAAGTAAATTGGTCAGGCAAGATTTCCCCACACAAAAGCCGTGCTGACTCGGTCTCAGTAATCCATGTCCTCGGATGTGCTCTGTAATTTTGTTTTTAATAATAGCCTCTACCATTTTCCCCTGCACCAAAGTCAGACTCACCAGTCTACAATTTCCCGGATCTCCCCTGGAGCCTTTTTTAAAAATGGGCGTTACATTGGCCACCCTCCAATCTTCCGGTACCACGCTCGATTTTAAGGATAAGTTGCATATCACTAGCAGTAGCTCCGCAAGCTCATTTTTCAGTTCTATCAGTACTCTAGGATGAATACCATCCGGTCCAGGAGATTTGCTACTCTTCAGTTTGCCGAACTGCCCCATTACGTCCTCCAGGTTTACCGTGAAGTCAGTAAGTTTCTCCGACTCGTCCGCTTGAAATACCATTACCGACACCAGTATCCCACCCAAATCTTCCTCGGTGAAGACCGAAGCAAAGAATTCATTCAGTCTCTCCGCTACGTCTTTGTCTTTCTTGATTGCCCCTTTTACCCCTCGGTCATCCAGCGGCCCAACTGATTCTTTTGCCGGCTTCCTGCTTTTAATATGCCGAAAAAAAATGTTACTATATTTTTTTTGCCTCTAATGCTATCTTTTTTTCGTAATCCCTCTTGGCCTTCTTTATCTGCGCCTTGCTTTTGCTTTGACACTCCTTATGCTGCTTCTTGTTATTTTCAGACGGTTCCTTCTCCCATTTTCTGAAGGCGTTTCTTTTAGCCCTAATAGCTTCCTTCACCTCACTTTTCAACCAGGCCGGCTGTCTTTTGGAGTTCCGTCTTTCTTTTCTAATTCGCGGAATATGTATGGCCTGGGCCTCCAGGATGGTATTTTTGAACAGCGTCCACGCCTGTTGTACAGTTTTTACTCTCTCAGTTGCCCCCCTAAGTTTTTTTTTACCGTTCTTCTCATTTTATCATAGTCTCCTTTTTTAAAGTTAAACGCTAACGTATTTGACTTTCTGTGTACAGTTACTTCAAGGTCGATATCAAAACTGATCATATTATGGTCACTGTTATCAAGCGGCCCCAGTACCATAACGTCCCTCACCAGATCATGTGCTCCACTAAGGACCAAGTCTAGAATTTTTCCTTCTCTCGTCGGCTCCTGCACCAGTTGCTCCATAAAGCTGTCCTTGATTTCATCAAGGAATTGTATCTCTGTAGCGTGTTCCGATGTTACATTTACCCAGTCTATATTTGGATAATTGAAGTCACCCATTATCACATTGCCCATTTTGTTCGCGTCTCTGATTTCTTTTATCATTTCTGTGTCTACCTGCTCATCCTGGCGAGGTGGACGGTAGTACACTCCTATCACCGTTTTTTTCCCTTTTATACATGGAATTTCAACCCACAATGATTCAAAGGTGTGATTTGTGTCCTGCTGAATTTGTAATCTATCTGAGTCAAGGCTCTCGTTAATATACAATGCTACCCCTCCACCAGTCCGGTCCACCCTATCACTACGATATACTTTGTACCCCGGTATGACAGTGTCCCACTGGTTATCCTCCTTCCACCAGGTCTCAGTAATGCCTATTATATCCAATTTTTCGTTTAGTGCAATATATTCCAACTCTCCCATCTTATTTCTTAGACTCCTAGCATTTGCATATAGACATTTCAGAGTATGTTTGTTTGTTCTTATTTGCATGATGCTTAGTACCTGACACTATTGATTTGTCATCTTTTGTCTGATCTTTAGTTGTATTTAAGGGCACCTGGTCTACCACGGTCTGTTGTGCAACCTCACTATCCAGAAACCCTATCTTCCCTGTTTGTGAGGTATCTTTGCAAGATACCTTTTCCCGAACCATGCGCTTTTGAGCGACTGTCGGCCTTCCCCCCATTTCTAGTTTAAAAGCTGCTCTATCTCCTTTTTAAATGCCGATGCCAGCAGCCTGGTCCCACCCTGGTTAAGGTGGAGCCCATCCTTTCGGAATAGGCTCCCCCTTCCCCAGCATGTTGCCCAGTTCCTAACAAATCTAAAACCCTCCTCCCTGCACCATCGTCTCATCCATGCATTGAGACTCTGGAGCTCTGCCTGTCTCTTGGGCCCTGCACGTGGAACAGGTAGCATTTTAGAAAATGCTACCCTAGAGGATCTGGATTTGAGCTTTCTACCTAAGAGCCTAAATTTGGCTTCCAGAACCTCTCTCCCACATTTTCCTATGTCATTGGTACCCACATGTACCAAGACAGCGGACTCCTCCCCAGCACTATCTAAAATCCTATCTAGGTGACATGTGAGGTCTGCCACCTTTGCACCAGGCAGGCAAGTCACCAGGCGATCCTCACGTCCACCAGCCACCCAGCTATCTATATGCCTAATGATCGAATCACCAACTACAACAGCTGTCCTAACCTTTCCCTCCCGGGCAGCACTTGGAGACATATCCTCAGTGCGAGAGGATAGCACATCCCCTGGTGGGCAGGTCCTGGCTACAGGAGTACTTCCTACTTCACCAGGGTGATGCTCTCCTTCTAGGAGACCTCCCTCCTCCAAGGTAGCACAAGGGCTACTAGACTGGAGGTGGGACCTCTCTACAACATCCCTGTAGGTCTCCTCTATGTACCTCTCTGTCTCCCTCAGCTCCACCAAGTCTGCTACTCTAGCCTCAAGAGAACGGACACTTTCTCTAAGAGCTAGGAGCTCTTTGCATCGGGCGCAAACATATGACATCTCACCAACTGGAAGATAATCATACATGTGACACTCAATGCAAAAGACTGGATAGCACCCCTCTCGTAGCTGGACTGCTGACTCCATCTTAGTGTTTTTGAGTTTTTCAATAATTTAAAACTTGCTACAGTATTAAGGATATTAGCCTAATATAAAAGTGTCTTTTACTTTATATAGTATATTGTATGATTTATTTAGTATTTCCTTCTTAGATGGTGATGAAATGTATTTAAAACTCTATAAGAGCACTCCTTGCTTGTTACCCTAATTACAATAACTGACTATAAATGAGGAGTTGTCCTAGGGGTGGTGGGAATACTAAATTAGATCCTGCAGTGGCTGTTAGATTCTGTTAATGCTATGGTACAAAGCTTTTAAAACTAAGTGGAAAAGACTATGGAGATTAGCTGTTTTCTGTTAGCTGTTGAAATTTGCTTTTTAATTTTGCCTAACACTAACCTACAATTCCTCCTTTAAACCCCAATCTTTAAGTTCCCAAAGCACAAAGCAAAGTAGTGTTCACTTACCAGAGAAATGTCCTCTTCTCTCAGAACTTCTCAGAAAAAGAGGAATATTTATTGTTTTGTAACATTAGATATTTCCTCAGCATTTGATTCTGTGAATATTGATGTGTTGTTGAAGAGATTGTTTGGGCTTGGCTTGCAAAAAAGTGTGTTTATGAGTGGTTTGTGTCTTACTTGACAGGACTATCAATGCAAAAGAAAGGTTGGAGATATGGTGTCTCTGGTTTACCCTATGTCTATGGGAGTAACACAAGGGTCGGAATTGTCAGCCCTTCTGGCCCCAGTACGGAAAGTGTTTAGGGATGTGAGGGTGGCCTATTGGCTTTATGTAGATGATTTGCAATTTTTCTTTTTCCCCTGTACAAGGTCAATGGGGTCAATGTGTTCAACAGCTAGAATTGTGTTTGGAGAAGATTGGGGGATGGATGGGAGATAACCAGCTGGTGTTGAATGTGGAGAATTCAGAACTTATGCTGGTGGGTAGAAGTATAGATTGGGAGGTGCCAAGGGAGGCTGGGATTCTGGGTATACCGTTTCCAGTGAACAAATGTGTGAAGAGTTTGGGAGTTGCACTGGACTCAAAATTATGTATGCAAGAACAGTTAGCAACCAACATGAGAGGCAATGATCTGCACACCAATGTGACAGCAAGCAAAAAGCAGACCAAGGATATAGGAGTGCTGGGCGAATTTATTAGCACAAATATCCGATGTGGCCCTACGGCTGCATCAGGGGTTAGAATCTATAGGGGAAAAATACCCATCTTTCCCCTAATAGTTATGTCTTCAAATATACTGCAGCACTTCCTCACCAAAGGAGAGAAGGTAAATCTGCTCTATTTGTACTAATAAATTTGCCCAGCACTCCTATAACCTCGGGCTGCTTTTTGCTTGCTGCAAGAACAGTTAGGACAGGTGATACATTCATCTTTTTAACAACTCCATCTGCTGAGTAGATTGAAACTGATGCTGGCAAGTTATGACTTTAGGATTATAGTTGAAAGCTTAGTGCTCAGTAAATTGGATTATTGCAATACATTGTACTTGAGGGTTTTCGCTGAAAGGCTTTGCAGGTCATTCAAAATGCTGCAGCATATTTGATTACTGGAATCTCTAAGTAATGCACATAACTCCAAATTGAAGCAGCTTCATTGGTTGCTGGTGCCTAGCAGGATTTTATTCAAAGTGCTGACTCTCATATACCGACTTATTAATGAGACAGCTCTCTGGTATTTTTCACAGATATTGAAGGCGTTATCAGCTGCTGCGTATTTTGAATGCAAAATATTTGTAAATTGTAAATCTAAGGAAAGTGCATTATGCAGAGACGAGGGCAGCTGCATTTTCTCCTGTGCAACCATGTTTGTGGAATAGTTTGCTAGGGTACTTATGTCTGGCCACGAACGCAATCCAATTTAAGAGGCTGTTGAAGACCTGTTTCTGTTAGCATATCCTCTGGCGTAATGGGAGTACACGTGCAGTGTGGGACAACTTTTCAGTTTACTTTCGGTTTTATGTAGAATTTTACTGTTGTGTAAGTGTAAAGTTTTTATGGATGCTTTATTGTGACCTGCCTAGTATTTAGGTGGAATACAAACAAACAAACAAACAAACTGTCTGAAATAAGTTTCCCCTTTACAAACTCCATTTCATTGGGGTCCATAATTTTGGGCAGCACATCGTCTAGCCTATAAGCTAAAACCTTAGCGATGATCTTAATGTCACAATTTAGTATGCTATCGGTCTATAAATTTTGCATTTCTCAATGGGTTTCCTCTCTTTATGCAAAACCATTACATTTACGGTATACATAAAAGGGGCATTTCCACAGAACGTCAGATTCAGAATTAGAATGTCCTGCTCATAAAATCCAAAAAAAAAAAAAAACCCTTCCATCTCACAGCCATTTTCAAACAGGAAAAATGTCAATTTCCTGTTCAAAAATACGTGAGGGCGATGATCTCATGCTGAAAACATCCAAAATGAATAGCCATTTTCCAAAATGAAACATCCAAAATATGGACCCCAAAAAAGAAGGCACAAAAATGTCTGCCCTGCATCACTTGTAGAGGGTCATGGACTTGATATACCACCTTTCTTTGGTACAACCAAAGCAGTTTACATATTCTAGACAGGCACTTTCCCTTGGTGGGCTCAGAATCTATTTTTGTACCTGTGGCAATGGAGGGTTAAGTCACTTGCCCAGAATCACAAGGAGCTGCAGTGGGAATTGAACCCACTTCCACAGATTCTCAGCACACTGCAATAACCATTAGGCTAGTCCTCCACTCCAAATGTACAAAAATGGCCACACAGATGTCCCTGCAGAGCAGAGGGTCAACCTAGTGGTCAGTGCAGTGGACTTTAAATAATGGGACCGTGGTACTAATGGCACCTTAATTCCTTTATATGCTATTGTGAGCCCTCCAAGAACATATAAAAACCTGCTGAACCTAAAGGTACACCACTACAACTCATCACTCTTGTAGGTGTCTTATAAATTCAGGTACAGTAGGTATTTCTATGTTCCAGGGGGGCTCACATATTTGCACAGAAATAAATGTGTTAAATTGGGAGTTACACCTGTGTCTTGTTGTCCAAGTCCATTGCACTAGGCTACTCCTTACACTTCTATTAGGAACAGCCATAATACCTGAAGCCATTATACAGCCTGGTATCCACCTTCACTTCTTAGGGGAGTTGGAGAGGTCACTAACCACTGGGAAATGAAGGAAGGGTCATTCCTTCATCCCTCCAGTGGTCAGCTGCTCAATCTGTGCACCTTTTTGTACCCTGGTCTAGATAAAAATGTCTTTTTTTGCCTTGGACATTTCTTCCCTTTCCATTATTGCTGAAACAAGTCCTAATTTTGGTCCTGTCCTTGTCCCACCCAAAACAAGCCTTCAACACACCCCCTTGCTATTTGGATAAACTGCAATAGAACATCCGAATTCTCCCATTCAAAAATATCAATTTGGACATTTTTAGCAGATGGACTCCTTTTTGGCCATTTTGAAACGTCCATCTGCTTCAAAAACGGGTGCAATAACCTCTGGGCGTCCCATACCATCCGAGGCTTCATTCATCACTCTTGCTAACAAATTACTGGTTGTCTCACACATTACCTGATAATATTCCACTGGAAAACCATCTTCCCCACTGGCTTTTCCTTTTGAGAAGATATTAATAGCATGCTGTACCTCTTCTCTGGTGACTGGCCTATTCAGCTTCTGCTTGTCACCATCCTCCACCTGGGTCAAATGGGCCTTATCTGTATATTCTTTTATTGCTGCCCTGTCCCCCTGGCTCTCTGAAGTATACAAATGTTGCTAACATTTTCTACACTCCTCCACAATCTCAGCATTGGACCTGACCATTTCCCCATTCCCCCCAGTCAGTTCCTGGACTATCTTAGCAGCTCTTCTTTTTTAACTGCCAGGCAAGTAACTTACTAGCCTTATTACTGTGCTCCAAAAAAAGGTCCTGTGAGTCAATCTCATAAGAAACTCCATCTTCTCTATTTTTAAAACTTCAACTTTTCGTTTGATATCTACCAGTTGTCTATGTATACATTTACCTCCTAATTGGGTATGCAGTTTCTAACATTTTTCCAACTCCAGTTTCAGGGCCTGAATTTCCCAATCCCCCACTTTCTTTTGTTAAGCACCTATCTGCAACAATTTTCCCCTCATATAAGCTTTCCAGCATCCCTGAGCATTTTTGTTGCCATCTCACCTTTATCGTTAAAAAGTAAAATTTCCACAGAGGTTATTTGCAGTGGATCCTTCACCCTTGTTTTTTGTTTCTCTTTTTTGCAGAAGCCCCAACATTCAGCCTCCAACAGCTCCTTTGTGCTTCATCTCTTTCACCCAATTCAATCATCGCAGCCACTACTGCATGATCCAAAAGACAGATGTGGTCAATCCCCACTCAGACTTGCCTGGCAAAGGCATTACCTACCAAAATATAATCAATCCTGGAATATGTTTTATAGTGTTGTAAAAAACCATGCATATTCTAAACATCCTAGAAAATGCTGTCTCCATACATCCACATAATCATAGATTTCTAAAGCCTCCTTAAGGCCTTTCCCTTCCCATTCCCATGTTAAATACACCTGAATGCGGAGTTCCACAGGGATCCCCCCCTCTCACTGACCATATTCAACCTAATGATGACACCCTTGACCAAACTACTATCGAATCAGAATCTAAACCCATATATATACGCCGATGATGTAACGATCTTTATCCCATTCAAACAATATCTAAGAGAAATCTCCAATGAAATCAACCAAAGCCTACATATTATGAATTCCTGGGCAAATGCATTTCAACTGAAACTTAATGCAGAAAAAACCCAATGCCTAGTGCTCACCTCGCAATACAATAAGAATAAATTTACCACCATCAACACACCTAAACTAAGTCTACCAGTTTTGGATACCCTAAAAATTCTTGGAGTCACCATTGACCGACACCTAACACTTGAGAATCATGCGAAAAACATAACTAAAAAGATGTTTCATTCAATGTGGAAACTAAAAAGAGTCAAACCATTTTTTCCAAGGAATGTCTTCCGCAACCTGGTGCAATCATTGGTACTCAGTCATCTGGACTACTGTAACTCACTCTACGCCGGCTGAAAAGAGCAAATACTTAAAAAACTCCAGACAGCCCAGAACACGGCAGCCAGACTGATATTCGGCAAATCAAAATATGAAAGCGCAAAACCCCTACGAGAAAAACTACACTGGCTCCCACTCAAAGAGCGCATCATGTTCAAACTTTGTACCCTAGTCCATAAAATCATCCATGGTGACGCCCCGGCCTACATGTCAGACCTAATAGAACTACCACCCAGAAACGCAAAAAAAATCTTCTCGCACATTTCTCAATCTTCATCCTCCCAAGTGTAATGGACTGAAATAGAAATTAATGCACACATCTACCTTTTCCTTTATGAGCATGCAGCTCTGGAACGCGCTGCCACGCAACCTGAAAACGGCCCATGAATTGACTAATTTCCGCAAACTATTGAAAACCTCTCTCTTCGACAAGATATATCACAAAGATCAACACGTATAACTGTACAATCTTTAATATATCCAGAAATGTTCTATAATGTCTTTTGATTTAACACTATGTATTTCACCACCATGTAACCCAAAACCCTCTGTAAAACCAAATGTATATTCTCTTCTATTTCCATCATCCATGATGAATTGTAAGCCACATTGAGCCTGCAAAGAGGTGGGATAATGTGGGATACAAATGCAATAAATAAATAAATAAATAAATAAAAATTCCCAGCCCAATTGCCCTAAAACACAATTAAAGGCTCCCCCCTACCACTACCCGAACTCCCTTAGCCACTCTTTCAAATTCCCCAAATCAGACCCTAAAAACAAAAATCACCTTTATCTCCATTAGGAGACATTAGGACATTTAGAATATTAATTAACTTCTCATTTATCCTGCTGTTACTCACATCACACACCCTTCAACATATTTAACAAAAGAAAGATGCTTATGCAGCAGAAGGCCACACCATGTTTCTTAGAGGTAAATGCGGAGGCTATAACTCTCCCTCAGTGAGCAACTTTCAGTGTAAAGTGTTCCTATTGCGTAAGCCTCATTTCCTGCAAAAGAACGATATGTGCTTTGTATTTTTTAAAGTGCTGCATAATTCTTTTTTTGTTTTAACGGTCCATTGAGCCCGCTAACATTTAAAGAAAGACTATTAGATCCCATACTTTAATTCTAACCTTCCCTCAAACTCACTCCATCCTACTACTACTAATCATTTCTATGGCACTACTAGATAAACACAGTGCTGTACACATTAAATGCAAGTACTTTCTCTGTCCCCAGTGGGCTCACAACCTATGTTCTTTATACTTGGGGCAATGGAGGGTTAAGTGACTTGCTCAAAGTCACAAGGAGCTATAGCAAGAATTGAACCCAGGTCACCAGTATCAAAGGCCACTTCACTAACCATTAGGCTACTCTTCCATCCCAGGAATCAAAGCGTCCCCTTTCCAAATCCCCAACCCATCACATCCTCAACCATAACCGACCCTCCCTTCCCCTCAACCAAAGTATTACCCCTTGGTCTGCCACCCTCCAAATCCCCCACCATTACCATGGAAAGAACATGAGCATGTGCACCAATCTTTCATTCCCCCACCCCCCTCCACCGAGAGACAAGTATAAAATCATAAAAGAGAACCCATACCTGCTCCCATATAGAAACACACTCCGTAATACAAACCCAGTCAGCTATCAATACCACACGTTACAGTATTAGACTGATCAAAATGGCACCTTTGTTGTTGACTACAGTAGATTCTTACCCTGTTTGCCTTCTAAGAAACCCAAATTAAATTCATATCCAGTCTTGTTTTCTTTATCTTTGGAACTGCTACTTTGTAGCAAGATTCTTTACACATATAAACATATATAAAACTCCTAGACTTCAGGTTAAGTAGAACTGGGTTAGACATTTCAACAAACTGGAAAAAGAACCATCTCAGTAACCTGGGCAGCACAAAAGCCATGTGTGTTGGCTTTGATCTGCAATGGTTTCACTTACTCTGTGGCAATGTCTTTTTCATCTCTTCCCGGACAGTTTTGTCAAGACGATTACATAAAGCACTGGAGAGAGACTGCGACAGCTGCTGAGACACATGCTCTTGGAGCTGTCCATTCCTCTGTTGACCCTCTGACAAGACTCGATCTAGTCTCCTCTCTAAACAGATGCAAATGTTAAGGAAGAAAGTAGTTCATGGCAAGACAAACTACTAAAAGTAACAAAGAGAAATGTTGGGAGGAGTTTTGTGTGTCTTACCTGGTTATTCCTTTTTGGATACACCCTGTGTTAGTTTAAGCCACTTTTGCACCATATTAGTATGCAGATGGAAGCTAATGTGACGTCACAAATCTTGTGAAACTATTCACAAGATCATTCACCCCCAAATTCTAGATGAATAAGGCACCAGGTATGGTCATGCTTCAGTCATTTGAGGGCACCAATGCCATATACCCGCTAAGCACTTTTTTATAATGTCATAACTGTTGCACCTACATGCTGCATAGCAAATGCATTTGGGTGACAGAAAAGGGAGGATTTGTGGGTAAACAGTGAGTAACCACTGGGTGTGACCATCAACTGGCTGCACTAGCTGCCTTATTTTCGAAAGAGAAAGATGCCCATATTTCGACCCAAATCGGGAGATGGGCGTCTTTCTTCCGTGGGCACCCAAATCGGTATAATCGAACGCCCATTTTGGGCGTCTTCAACTGCAATCTGTCGCGGAAACGGCCAAAGTTGACGGGGGCGTGTCAGAGGCGTGGTGAAGGCGGGACTGGGGTGTGTTTATCAGCCAAGGAGAGATGGGCATCCTTGGCCGATAATCGAAAAAAGAAAGGCGTTTTTAGCGCAAATTCAGGTCCCTTTTTTGGACCCTTTTACTTTCACGAACAAGTCCCAAAAAAGTGCCCTAAATGACCAGATGACCACCGGAGGGAATCGGGGATGACCACCCCTCACTCTCCCAGTGGTCACTAACCCCCTCCCACCCAAAAAAAAACCAAATGTCATACCCAGCTCCATCACAGCAGTAAGCAGGTCCCTGGAGCAGTTTTAGTGGGTGCATGCACTTCAGGCAGGCAGACCCAGGCCCATCCCCCCCTTACCTGTTACACTTATGGTGGTAAATGGGAGCCCTCTAAACCGCCCCCAAAACCCACATCTAGGTGCCCCCCTTCAGCCATAAGTGCTATGGTAATGGTGTAGAGTTGTGGGCAGTGGGTTTTGGGGGGATTTGGGGGGCTCAGCACCCAAGGGAAGGGAGCTATGGACTTCAGAGGTAGTTTTTTTTTAATTGTTACAAGTACCCCCTAGGTTGCCCGGTTGGTGTCCTGGCATGTGAGGGGGACCAGTGCACTACGAATCCTGGCCCCTCCCACAACCCAATGCCTTGGATTTGTTCGTTTTTGAGCTGGACAATTTGTTCGTTTTTGAGCTGGACGCCTTCAGTTTCCATTATCGCTGAAAAACGAAACCGCCTAGCTCAAATCCACACAAATCCGATGTATTTGGCTGGCACAAACCGTATTATCGGAAAAAAGATGGACACCCATTTTTTCCGAAAATATGGTTTGTCCCACCCCTTCACGTACCCATTCTCGGAGATAGACGCCCATGGAGATGGGCGTTCGCGTTCGATTATGCCCTTCCACGTGTATTCTATAACTGACACTCTCATGGATGATGTGGAAATAACAGGTCCACGTCTATGTCTCCTATCTGTAGCTACAAAATTGATGGGAAAGTGTCTTTTTTTGGCTTGGAGCAATGATTGCTGCATTCTGCTGACGATTCTGTCTTGGAGCGTGGTCAGATACTACTGCTACTCTATTTACCTAAATTTCTGCCTCCCTTCTCCTACAAACAACCATTGTCCTGTTGTCCATCTAATACTATTTCCCTTTCAACACCTTACGCCCCTTACCCCCCTCCTCAGGCCTCCTCTGACTTTGTATACCATCCTTCTGTGCAAGACTATATATTCAGCTCGTGGTACTAAATGGCTTGAAAGACGCTCACAGCCACAGGCTGAGTTAACTCCGATATTCAGTGCAGGGACATGTCTGGCCTTCAACATTAAATATTTGGGTTAGTGCTGCAACCTGGAAGTTAAATGGGCATCAGTTAATATTGAGACCAGTGCCCTGGTTAACTCAATGGATAAAGTCAGGACATCCTTTTGGCTGTTCTTTACCCACTTACTTAGCTGGAGAGCAGACTGAGTATCACTGCTAACTAGCGGCTCCACCCCTAGATCGCCCCAAACTTAGTCAGTTAGGTGATGGCTGGTTATTGCCAAAATTCAATGACCAACCAGTGGAATTTAACCAGGCAGGAGCCTCTCCTGCCTGATTATACCCGTTTGAATATTGACCTCACTGTTATGTTCACAGTATCTGCCACTTTTGTTACTCTGTCTGTCTATGTGTGTCTGTGTGGTCCTGTACCATAGTGGTTGCTAGTCACCTGGTGCCCCTACTGCTGTGTTCTGCATACTATTGTTGGTTAAAGGAAGCATTAGTAACGGTGAGACGTTGCTCATGTGAATACTGGCTCTCAGAAGACAGAGGAAACAGAGGAGAAGACAGAGGCCCCATGCAGAGGGTGTACAGGCCTAGAAAGCTGTTCATGGACCTTGCTCAGAGGTGGGCTGAGGTGCATTTAAGATGGGTGGGGAATATGCAGGGAAAGAAGAAAATGACAGACTGCTGGATCATGCTCTATGCGCCACCAGGTGGGGGAAATTGGATGTGAGTTCTGTACGCTACTACTACTACTGCTGCTACTTATCATTTTTATAGCGCTACTAGACGTACGCAGTGCTGTACACTGGACATGAAGAGACAGTCCCTGCTTGATAGAGCTTACAATCTAATTAGGACAGACAAACAGGACAAATAAGGGATAAGAAAATGACTAAGGTGGGAATGATAAAACATGGGTACTGAACAAGTGAGTAAGGGTTAGGAGTTAAAAGCAGCATCAAAAACGTGGGCTTTTAGCCTAGATTTAAAGACGGCCAGAGATGAAGCTTGACGTACTGGCTCAGGAAGTCTATTCCAGGCATATGGTGCAGCAAGACAAAAGGAACGGAGTCTGGCGTTAGCAGTGGAAGAGAAGGGTGCAAACAAAAGAGATTTATCCACTGAATCGAGTTCCTGGAGAGGAGTGTAGGACGAGAAGAGTGGAGAGGTACTAAGGAGCTGCAGAGTGAATGCACTTGTAAGTCAGTAAGAAGAGTCTGAACTATGCGGAAATGGATAGGGAGTCAATGAAGTGACTTGAGGAGAGGGCTAATATGAGCATAGTGACACTGGTGGAATATAATTTGTGCAAAAGAATTTTGAACAGATTGAAGGGGAGAGAGATAGCTTAGTGAGAGATCTGTGAGAAGCAAGTTGCAATAGTCTAAGCACGAGGTGATAAGTAACATAGTAGATGACGGCAGAAAAAGACCTGCACGGTCCATCCAGTCTGCCCAACAAGATAAACTCATATGTGCCACTTTTTGTACCTTACCTTGATTTGTACTGGTCTTTCAGGGCACAGACCGTATAAGTCTGCCCAGCACTATCCCCGCCCCCCCAACCACCAGCCCCGCCTCCCACCACCAGCTCTGGCACAGACCGTATAAGTCTGCCCAGCACTATCCCCACCTCCCAACCACCAGCCCCGCCTCCCACCACCGGCTCTGGCACAGACCGTATAAGTCTGCCTAACACTATCCCCGCCTCCCACTACCGGCTTTGCCACCCAATCTTGGCTAAGCTCCTGAGGATCCCTTCCTTCTGAACAGAATTCCTTTATGTTTGTCCCACGCATGTTTGAATTCCGTTACCGTTTTCATCTCCACCACCTCCCGCGGGAGGGCATTCCAAGCATCCACCACTCTCTCTGTGAAAAAATACTTCCTGACATTTTTCTTGAGTCTGCCCCCCTTCAATCTCATTTCATGTCCTCTCGTTCTACTCTCTTCGCATCTCTGGAAAAGGCTCGTTTGCGGATTAATACCTTTCAAATATTTGAACGTCTGTATCATATCACCCCTGTTTCTCCTTTCCTCCAGAGTATACATGTTCAGGTCAGCAAGTCGGATTCTGGTAGTGTGCTCAGAAAGAAAAGGAGAAATTCTGGTGATATTATACTTGCTGAATATGTGCAGAGAAGGAGAGAGAGGAGTCTATGACCCCAAGATTACGAGCTGATGACACAGGGAGGATGAGAGTGTTATCCACAAAGATGGGGAAAGAGGAAAGGTTGGTTTAGGGGGAAGTTAAGAAGCTCAGTCTTGGTCATGTTTAGTTTCAGATGGCAGTGAGACATCCGGGCAGCAATCAGACAGGCAAGCTGATACTCTGGACTGGATTCTTGCTGAAATTTCTGGTGTGGAGAGGTAGCTCTGAGAGTGTAAAGGTGATACTAAAAACCATAGGATGAGATCAGACCACCAAGGGAAGAAGTATAGATGGAGACAAGAAGAGGTACCAGGATAGATCCCTGAGGTACACCAACTGAAAGTGGGGACAGAAATGGAGGAGGATCTACCAGAGTATACACTAAAAGTATGACGGGAGAGATAAGAAGAAAACCAGGAAAGAACAGAGCCCTGAAATCCAAGTGAGGACAGCATATCAAGGAGTAGGCGGTGATCAACTGTATCAAAAGCAGCAGATAGATAGAGAAGGATGAGGATAGAATAGAGACCTTTGGATCTGGCCAGGAACAGGTCATTGGAGACTTTAGCAAGCGCTGTTTCAGTTGAATGAAGAGGGCAAAAGCAAGACTGAAGTGGATCAAGAATAGCTTGAGATGAAAGAAAGTAAAACACAATGGCGGTGAACAAGCACGTTCAAGTATCTTGGATAGGAAAGGGAGGAGGGAGATGGAACGATAGTTGGAAGGACAGTTAGGGTCCAATGAAGGATTTTTGAGGAGTGGTGAGACTATGGCATGTTTGAAGGCATCAGGAACAGTTGCAGTGGAAAGTGAAAGAATGAGGTTATGACAGATAAAAAGGATGCCAGTAAGAGATAGTGATAAGTAGATGGGTGGGAAAAGGATCAGAGGAACAGGTAGTTAGTTTTAAGGAGGAATGAAAATGTGCAGTTTTCTCTTCAGTGATTTCAGAAAAGGAAGGAGGAAGTTGGAGGATTGAGAGAATGGACTAAGGGAAGGAGAGGTGGAGGTGACTTGGTAGAGAATTCAAGTTTAATCTTGTGAACCTTATCATGAACGTACTCAGCCAGAGTCTGGGGAGAAAGTGAAGGGGGAGTTGGAGGTGAAGCCACTCTGAGGTGAGAATTCAATGTAGAAAAGAGACGTTGAGGGGTTGAGCCAAGAGAATTTGACAACTGCATATAGTAGTCCTGTTTGGCAAGTAAAAGAGCAGACTGGAAGGTGGTCAGCAAGAATTTGAAATATATGAAGTAAGCGTGGGCAAGGGATTTCAGTCAAAGGCATTCGGCAGAGCGGGCACAGGAACGTAGGTAGCGGATTCTAGAGGTCAGCCAAGGCTGGGATTTGGTACGTATTACATAACAGGGGATGGGAGGAACAAGAGTATCCAGAGCAGAGGAGAGAATAGTATTATAGGAAGAGAGAGACTCATTGACAAACTTGGATAACATAGCAGTTGAGAAGAGATTTGAAACACTGGAGGACAGAGTAGAAGGGTCAATAGTCTGAAGATTCCTAAATGTATTGGTTGAGATTGGATAAGATTGGGGAGGAGGGTGTTTGAGTGTGAAGAGCTGAGGCACAGAAACTGGAAAGTGAGAAGTTTGAGAAGAAGATAAGATCAAGACAGTGGCCATCCTGGTAAGTGGGGGTAGTGGAGCATTTGAATTTTTTTATTAGAAATATAATGCTTGTTTACATTTGCAAGATTTCTTTATAAACAATATTTTTAGTGAAAACTTTGTTACATTGAGGGAAAAGCTTTCCTTGTTCAGGACCATCTATGACTTTTACAATTGCATCAGAAGAGTTTCGAACTCTTGAAAATGCTACATACAGTTGCCCATGTGTAAACACTGGTTCTGGGAGGAAAATGCCAACTTTTTCAAATGTTTGACCTTGTGATTTGTTAATTGTCATTGCAAAAGCCAATTTCAGAGGAAATTGTTTACAACGTAATGTAAATGGGAGGTCAGTGTTAGATGGTGTTAGTTCAATAAGTGGGATAAAAACAGTACTCTCTGCAATTGACCCAGTGATTACTTGACTAATAAGGAGTTAGTTTTCAAGTCTTTCACTATTAAGTGAGTTCCGTTACATAAACCTCGCTTGGTATTTAAATTCCTAAGTAGGATAATCATGGCTCCAATTTTTAAATGCAGTTTATTGCAAGGCATGCCAGTTGGAGTTTGTTCAAGAAGGAACTCTACAGGATAACTGATGTTCCTCATCATTGGAGTCATGAATGGAGTCTGAACTTAAATAAGTCACCTTCTAAAATATTTAGAACAGCCTCATTTATCTTCTCAAAATGTGCATTTCTGGGGCAAAGAATAGCCTTTTTAGCAAAGTTGTAAATAGTATCTGCAGTAATTTTTTCTCCAAAAACGGCATTAACTATATCGCCGTCACAAATGTGCTTCTGTGGGATTTGATAATATCATTAAAACCGTCTGGACATGGAAGATTTCCGTCTGCTAAAGTAATAAGCCAGTTGTTGTAATCTGGGTCTACAGAACAGACATTGTTGTTTAATTTTAGTATTTCAATTTTTTTTTCATAATTTATTTAACTTAATGCTGGCTTCAATAATGTGAGCTCGATCACCGTGTGGTACCACAGGTAGAGTTTGTTGAAAATCTCTACCAAGGAGAAGAACTTTCCCGCCAATTGGTTTCTGATTGCTCAAGATGTCTTTGAAGTGTCAGGTTCTCAGGTTCAGAGCCCGCGGGGCCGGGCTCTGGAGCAAACGTGAGCCCTTGGGCTGCTGACGAGGAGTGACAGCAGCAGGCAAAACCCACCAACCAACGCTGGGCAAGCACACCGGCACCGGCAGGGACTGCAGGCACCGCCCAGCAACCGGAACACACAGACTGGAATCCCCCGGACTGGAGGACACCGGACTGGAACACTGGACTGGAATCCCCCGGACTGGAGGACACTGGACTGGAGCACACTGGACTGGTCGGAACAGCTTCACCTGCACTTAGCTATTAAGCCCCCCAGGAGTTGAGCCGGCAGGACTTACTGGATACTGGATGACACAGGGACCAGGACTGGAAACAGAAGTACTCCTAAACCTAAACTGATCTACGTGCTCCCAAGCCCTAAACCAGCAGGAGTGTTCCTAACAGTAAACTGACAAAAGGACTTCCTAAGCCCTATACTAAACAGGAGCTCCTAAGCCCTGCTCAAGAAAGGGACTTCCTAAGCCCTAAAATAACAGAGCAGGGAACTAAACACAAAGCTAACACAGGTGCTACTAAGCACCAAGCTACAAGCAGAGCTCTACACTAACAAGCTAAACACAAAACTAACAAGCTACCTAAGCACTGCTCTAGCAAGCTAGATACAAAACTAACAAGGTGCTTCCTAAGCACTACTCTGGCAAGCAACCAGAAGAGCTCCTAGCACTAAAAGGGAAGACAGGGGAGCCACAAGGAAAAAGCAGGGAAGCTAACACATAAGCCAAAAGTGCTTCTAAAGCACCAAACACCAACAGCAAAGACTGCAATGCTCCCAATAGCACAAACACCAGAAGTACTTCTAACAGCAAACTCTGCAGTGTTCCTAACAACACCAAACCCTGAGGTACCTCTATCAGCAACAGAGCTTCCAAAGCCCTACACACAGTAATGCTTCCAAAACCAAGAGGGAAAAGCAGGGGAACCAAAGGGAAAAGCAGGAAAGCTAAACACACAGACACCAGTGCACACTGCACTAACACTAACCTGGCCCTTAGTAAAAGCAAGCAGGGAAACTAGACACAAAATCAGAAGTAAACACTGCACCACCCTACCCAAAGCAAACACCACCGTTGCAAAGGCCCTGAAGGAAACAACACCACTTCCTTATCAAGGCCCTCCCTGATGATGTCACACTCCCTAGACCCAGGCAACAGCACACTGACCCAGAGAGCACACTGAAACCCATAGAGGCCCAACCCACACCAATGCAACACCGTGAAGCACTTGAAGCCAGTACACCCAAAGAGAGTTAGAGCTAACTCCGTCCACACACACAGCTGTAGTAAAGTGAAACAATTAGCCCCATGCTGCTGGAAGCTGTCAGCACAGAGAGACAGAGCCAGCTCAGAAAGGACAGACAAAAGAAACAGAAGCCAGCTAAGAAGCTGACCTCCAGGAAAGAGGTACGTTTGAGAGTGGTTCTGACCCCAATCATAACATGAAGATTCTATCTACAGCAGTAAGTGTCATAAGGGGTGCCATAGTTCTCATCTCAAATAAGGATTTTAGCATCTCTAATGATGGAAGCATTATTTGATGTTAATCTGATACTTGATGTTGACGTTTCCAGTAAAGGAACAGGTAACTTAAACTGTGAATGATAAGTTCATCCTTCTGGAAGGAGATTTGCAGCGATTCCTATAGAAGCAACAGGTTGTGCAATTCCTCCAACTTCTCAGATGGAGCTCAGGATAGTATTATACGTTTACGTTTTTCCACTTCCAGCAGGATCGTCTAGGAAGAAGCACGTGTGGGTTATGTTTTTTGTATTGTAGGCAGAAAGTATAGTATGAAATGCTTCCCTTTGCTCATTATTTAGTTTTTCTACCATTTGTTCAGCTTTCTGCTTTTAATCTCCAACATTGAAGGCAAGTTTAGGATCTTCTGTTCTGTACTGTTTGTAAACCAAAGTGTTCAAGCTTTTTGCCATGTGTAGTCAGAATGGCTTGGATTTTCTGAAGGCACAATTGTTCACAAATTGAGCAATCTCACCTTTGCAACCATGGATGTGTTGAAAATCTTGTGTCATATTAAGTTTGTATTTTTGGAAAATTTGGAAAGCATTTGATGGTACGGCAAAAACACAAATGTATGCAAAAAGGTGTCTGATTTGCTGTGGCATGCTGCATGTGAATGCATCGTCTAAGGTGTTCTCCCACAGAGCTTCATCGTCAGTGAGCCCCATTTTCTTGGCTGCATCTTGAAATGTATTATAAAGAACACATGCAACTGTTTTTAAGTCTTCAAAGGACTTAGCCCCTGGTTTGTGTAGTAGAATTAGCCTTAAACAGTAACGCTCAGGGTCCACTGAAAAATGAACTGCATACATTCTCCCAATTGTTTTGTCATGTCCTGCTTTTCTACGCTTCCACTTTCATTCTCTTTTGTCAAAAGTATAGTACATAAGAATATCTACATACAAAATGGTCTTTGGAGGATTTTCTTCTGCATTAAGTTTAAACCACGCTGTTAAAGTGGTGTCTCTGGTTCTGGCTCTTTGTACTGCAGCTTCAACTTCATTAGGGTGAAAAACAATGCTTTGTTGATCTGGTAAGTGTACTTCCAATCTCTAGATAGTATGTGATTGGTGATGCATTTCAAAACCATTTAATCGCCATGCAGCTTCAGGAGCACTAACATATCTAGAGTCAGTAAACGTTTTAATTTCATCATGTTGTAAAGTTTGGTGCTCTGTAATAACCACATTGGCACAATCGTGTCATTTATAGACATATTTAAAGAGGTACTCGACACTTTTAATAGATGCACATACTTCCACATTTATATGGGGATTGTACTTTAAAAGTAAGTAAGGGTTATAAGGGACTACCCAACTGTTATTAATGAATTTTCCATTTAAGAGTGTACCGACGCCATTATCCCTTCTGCGGTATTTAGGATATCCATCACAGTTCTCAGTTTCACTTTGGAATGGTTTTGGAAACTGTTTAGAGCACTTCCCATAAAGCATGCAGGGATAATTTAAGTTATGGTCACTGCATGGGGCATGTATCATATGTTTAGCAACTGTTGCATGGAGATGTGGAAAGTTGTTTATTTCAGGAATTTCAGCACATATGATTTTGTGAATTATTTCCTCTCTTTTCGGCTTGTGTTCCTCTTTCATGATAATTAATATATGAACGTGAGGTAAACCACGCTTTTGAAAGTCAACGATATGAATTTTGGCAAGTGGGACACCAATGAGCTTATTTTCGAAAGAGATCGCTGGCCATCTTCTGACACAAATCGGGAGATGGTCGGTGGTCTCCTGATCCCAACCAAATCGGTATAATCGAAAGCCGATTTTAGCCGGCCCCAACTGCTTTTCGTCGTGGAGCCAGCCAACCTTCAAAGGTAGGTACAGAAGGCGGGACGGGGGGGGGGGGGCGTGGTTACGAGATAGCTGGCTTCACCCCATAATGGAAAAAAGATGGCCGGCTCAGACGAACATTTCGCCGGCTGCACTTGGTCCATTTATTTTTAAGTCCAAGTCACAAAAAAGTGCCCCAATTGACCAGATGACCACCGGAGGGAATCGGGGATCACCTCCCCTTACTCCCCCCCCCCCAGTGGTCACCAACCCCCTCCCACCCAAAAAAAAAAAGAAGTATTTTGCCAGCTTGAAATGTCATACCCAGCTCCCTGACAGCAGTATGCAGGTCCCTGGAGCAGTATTTAGTGGGTGCACTGCACTTCAGGCAGGTGGACCCAGGCCCATCCCCCCCCACCTGTTCCACTTGTGGTGGTTAATGGTGAGCCCTCCAA
The DNA here is from genome assembly GCF_901765095.1 of Microcaecilia unicolor. Lineage (NCBI taxonomy): Eukaryota > Metazoa > Chordata > Amphibia > Gymnophiona > Siphonopidae > Microcaecilia > Microcaecilia unicolor. Next base: position 186,870,920 of record NC_044035.1, read on the forward strand.
ACCCCCCAAAACCCACTGTACCCACAAGTAGGTGCCCCCCTTCACCCCTTAGGGCAATGGTAATGGTGTAGAGTTGTGGGGAGTGGGGTTTGGCGGGGATTTCGGGGGCTCAGTACCCAAGTTAAGGGAACTATGCACCTGGGAGCTATTTTTTTTTAATTTCTAGAAGTGCCCCCTAGGGTGCCCGGTTGGTGTCCTGGCATGTGAGGGGGGCCAGTGCACTACAAATGCTGGCTCCTCCCATGACCAAATGCCTTGCATTTTGCCGGGTTTGAGATGGCTGGGCCTGGTTTTCATTATGGCTGAAAAACGAAGCCGGCCATCTCCTCTAAACCTGGCGATCGATTTAGCTGGCCCCAACCATATTTGGAAAATACGGTTGGCTCCGCCCCCTTGTGGAGCCGACCCCGAAGATGGCTGGCGCCGTTCGATTATGCCCCTAAAAGTATATGTTTTTTTGCATATACTGTGTAGTAAAACTCTTAGTTTTAAATGAAACACCCTAGCCAATAAGTCAGGTCGAAACTCTGGTGCCTGATCTTTTTTTTAGATTTTGAGTAATTTCTTCCCATCTTGGGTTGCAGGTCATAGTAATGAACAGATCTGGCTTACCATATTTGCGAACTATTGCCATTGCATCCTGAAAATTTTGATGCATATTTCTTGGGCTACCAGCAAATGATGATGGTAAAGTAAATGCCTGGTCAGGTGTAAATCCTCCATTTGCAGTTTAACTTGCAAGGTGGTCCATTAACCCAGAGTATTTTTCAACTCTTAACAGTTTTTGATTTTGTCGAATATAATTAAGTCTGTTTGCCAAATATTGTTGCGTTAGTTTTCCTGCACTAAGAAAAGGACTGAATTTGTCTCTTATTGCCTAACGGTACCCATAGTACTGCATTTGTGTAACTCTTAGTCTTGGGTTGTTTGATTTGCGATGGAGGTGCATTATACATTTTGGTTGTTTAGACAAAGGAATATGTATACCCCAGCTCTGATCTCCATATGGAACGAGTAATGGATATACCATCGGTTCTAGATTGGGGTCCAACACACTGATTATCTTAGTTTTTTTTTTTTTGTTTAATCATATTTATTATATTATTCAAAACAAGGTTAACAACAAATTTTCAGATTACAGCCATGTAGATTGACATTACCATATTTCAACATTTTCAAATTCCCCCCCCCCCCAAATTCTCCCCCCCTCCCTTCCCTCCCAATCAAATCCTCCCCCTCCCCAACTGAAGCATTCAAAATTCTGCTTTTAACAACTGGCGTCAGTGTATCCCAGTAGGGGGACCAGATTCTACAAAACAAGTCTCCAGTTTCTGATGCAAGGTCCGTTATACTATGTCTTTCCAAAGTACACATTTGTATCATTAATGATCTCCAGCGGCCAACTGTGGGCTGTTCCTCGGTCAGCCATACTTGCAGAATAGTTTTCTTCCCCATCAACGTTGCCCGCTGAAGGAACGCTCTTACTCCAGCTGGGGCTTGTCCCTGGATTGTAAATATGTGAAAAAGTTGCTTGGGGGAGTGGTGCCATTTAACACGCCACATACTTGAAACGTGTTCTGCTATACTTTTCCAAAATCCATGAACTTTTGGGCAAGTCCAAAACATATGGCCCAAATGTGCATTTGCGCGACCACATTTCGGACATGAGTCATTGTCTCTCAGTTTAGCCCGATACGCTCTGTGCGGCGATATATGTAGGCAAAATACAAAATTGTATTGGGTTTCCCACCACAGCACATTTTCAGTTAGCTTGTATATCCGTTTAATGCACCTTTCCAATTGCTCTTGAGTGACTCTCACTCCAAGTTCTACGTTCCACTGCTGTGTCACCACTGAATAGTTTGCAGGTTTAGTGTGCTCTCTTAAATGTGAATGAAAATATTTTAACGGGACTCTAGCCTGTGCATCCAGGCCTAACAGTTAATTAAAGTTCTCCCAAGTTTCCATTGTCAATGTCTCTTTCGGCAGGGAGCGCACATAATGTTGTAGCTGTAGATATGCAAATATGTCTGTCTCCGGCAACTTAAACTCTCCACAGAGTTCGCCAAATGGTTTCATCATGCCTTGCTCATTCACCACATGATACACATAGCTCACCACTTTCTTTACCCAATTTTGAAACGTACGGGAAGTGGTACCCACTGGAAATTGAGGATTTCCCTTTATTGGCAGCATGGGAGAACTGACCTTATTAAGGGTAAAGAATTTACATAACCATTTCCAGGTATATCTCAAGGGTTGAAATATCGGGGCTGCCAGGTATATCTCAAGGGTTGAAATATCGGGGCTGCCAAACCCAGTTTCTGTGCCTGACCCCCCGGGGCCTGCAACCAACTTGCAAAATGTGGTTCTTTAAACCAGTGTAACTCAGATGTTGTGAGGGTAAAATATTCTGTGTTCCAAAACCAATCTGAGAGATGTCGTATCCCGCTAGCTATGGACAGGAGGCGCAGATTTAACACTCCCAGGCCCCCCTTCTCCCGGGGCAGCATTGCGCTATTCATTGTCATCTGGGACCTCTTCCCCTGCCATAAGAATGTTGCTAATTTCCTCTTTAGCCACCTCTCGTCCCTACCCCGCAGATACATGGGCATCATTTGATACGTGTAAGCCCAGGTAGGAAACAAGATCATGTTATATAGGGCCACCCGTCCCATCAAGGATATAGGCAACGCCTGCCACCTACTCAATGCCCTCTCCACCTTACGTTTCAAGGGGTCCATGTTTGCTGTATAAATGTGGGTTAAGTCAATTGGGATTTTTACCCCTAGGTACGTCAAATCATCCTGTGCCCACTGCAATGGAAATGGTCCCTCCCATCCCGCCTGAATATCTGACTCGGAAGGCCGAGCCATCGACTTTTGGGTGTTCAGTTTAAATCCAGAGTGGAACCCGTATTCATCTATAACTTCAATCAACCGCCTTAATGACTCTTGAGGCCTTGTCAATGTTAGAAAAAGGTCGTCTGCAAAGGCCAACACCTTCACCGGGTGACCTGGGAGCGAAACCCCCTGAATTCCCGGATCCATTTCAATCGTTCGGAGCAGGGGCTCTAAATATAAAAGAAACAACAAAGGGGATAGGGGACATCCCTGCCTGGTACCCGCCTGTATCTCCAAAGGCTCAGATCTCATGCCATTTACCAACAGTCTAGCCGCATACAAAGCTTTTATGGCAGCCAAACACCAGCCCGATACACCCACGTGCTCCAACGTCTGGAACAGAAAACTCCATCTCACTCCGTCAAAAGCCTTTTTGGCATCAAGACTTGTCAACAAGAGCGGAGTTCCCGTTGCCAGACACCGAGCTATGGTTAAAAGAACCTTCCTCACATTGAGCACTGAGTGGCGCCCTTTCACGAATCCTATTTGGTGTTGCCCTATCAAGGTTGGCATATATATTGCAAACCTGTTTGCTAACACTCGAGCTAAGATCTTAAGATCACATTGAGGATCTCTCCCCGCGTGAAATTCTCTCTCTGTACCACCGCCTCGTAATAGTCCAATAATGGTGCCCCGGGAGAAGCCCAACCGGGAAAAGCTTATAATACTCAGCTGAGAAGCCGTCGGGGCCCAGCGCCGAGCCCTGTGGCAGTGATTTAAGTACCTGCTGTATCTCCTGCATTTGTATGGGTCTGGACAATCCTTCACGGGCGCTCGGCGATAACTTAGGCATCCCTGAATCATCTATATAATCTTGCACTGGGGTCTCTTCCTCCTCTCCCCCCCTGGCGTATAACTGGGCAAAAAATGTGTGGAATGCTTCTACAATTCCTTTTGAGTTTCTTACTCTAACCCCAGAAGGGAGGACCACCGACGTGATCAGCCGTCTCCGCTCCTGAGCACGAGCCACTTGAGCCAGTAACCTCCCTGCTTTGTTCCCAAATCTTCGAAATCTCATTCCTCTCATCCACATTCTTTTCTTAGTCTGTTCGTGGATGAGCGAGTTAAGGGCCACCGAGGTCGCCGCCATTGCTTCTCTATGTCCCCTCGACGGGAACTGCAGGTATCTGGCTTTCGCCTGTCTCAATTCCTTTTCTAACCTAAGGATTCCTGCAGCGATTCTCTTCCCCCTGGCACTCATATATGCTATAATACTCCCCCTAAGTACCGCCTTCGAGGCTTCCCAACACACTATTGGGGACTCACAAGATTCTGCATTCGTATCCACGTAAGCCGTCCACTGTTCCCTGATATACTTCCCAAAATTCTCATCCCTATACAAAAAAGATGGGAATCTCCAGAATTTTTCCCCTGCCCCCAACCCATCCAAGGCTACATCTACCCAGATTATTGAGTGATCGGATACCTCAAGGGGGCCTATCTCTGCTGTTGTTACTTTCGAGAACAGTGTCTGTGCCACTAGTATATAATCAAGGCGGGACCAAGTATGGTGAACCTTAGATTGGTGAGTATAATCATTCGTGAGAGGGTGTAACAATCGCCACGCGTCCACTAGAGTCAAGGCCGTACACATGGAGTCCAGCACCCCCCTCCCCTCTGGTCTTCGCCCCTGTCCCGATCGATCAGCCTGGGGGTCCATAACTGCATTGAATTCGCCCGCCCACACCCAGGGCGCGTCTGTATACTTTAGCCCCAATGCTATAAGGTCTTGGAAAAAAGGGGGAGCCTGGGAATTGGGCCAATAAATTGTACACAGATAGAGCACCTGCCCCTGGATCTGCAGTTTCAATAGGAGTACCCGTCCCTTTTTATCTGAATAAATCAGTTCTGTATGGCACGGTAACCCTTTTCTAATAAGAATTGCTACCCCACTTTTTTTCCCCCCTGATGAAGAATAGTAACACTCACCCACCCATTGTGTCTTCAATTTTTCATGTTCGAGGTCAATTAACTTGGTTTCCTGGATACAGGCAATGTCAGCTTTGTGATGTTTGAGTTGAGTCAAGATCTTGGACCTCTTAATGGGGGACGTGATGCCAGCCACATTCCAAGAAATAATTCTAATTTGCGGCTTATGTTGTGACATCACATCTCCCCCTCTCAGATTTATATTGTAGCCATATGCATTGCATCTCCCAGGAGCCCAGCCCTACTCCTGGAAAGAGGTCATACTGTTTCCCCCCTCTGGCCATCCCCCATACTGCCATTAAATCTCTCTTCCACCAGTGTTTCCCTTTTATTGATCCTGAGTTTTCCCTCTCCTCTCCCCTCTCCTTCCCACCCTCTCCCCCCCCACCCCCCATCCCTTCCCTATTACCAACTAGGTGTGCCGCCATATAGCGTCACCAGAGTCACTTGTGTGCTAGGGATCCCACCCCTCTCTTACCCAAGTTCTAAAATACAACAAACTATTCAATGTCAAACCTCACAAAGACCAGGCATACCACTCTCTCTCACTCATTCCTGGTGCCAGCAATCCACCTCCTTTCCAGGCGCCATTCAGTCTTTTCAATGCTTCTTGTCCTCCTCATGGGTCTGGTACTGAGTCCTGCACTTCTTTGTTCAAAAAAATCCATTGCCAATTTTTCTGATGTAAAAACATTCCAATTCCCCTGCAATTGTATTTTCAAAACTGCCGGGTAGGACAAGGCAAACCGAATCTTCTTCTCTACTAAGGTGGAGCATATAGGATGAAATCTCCTTCTTTTCTCTTGTAATCCAGTTGAATAGACTGGAAAAATCAAGATCGAGGCTCCCTCATATTTCAGAGTGTCCCTTTTTAGCTTATAGCCTTGCATGATCTCCTCTTTATGTATAAAGTTATGTATTTTGATGATCACCACCCGGGGCTTCCTACCAGTCTGGTATCTGCCCAGCCGGTGTGCTCTTTCAATGCAGAAACCCCCTCTGCTATCGGAGAGTGCAAACTCTTGTTGGAGCCATTTTTCAAGCATAGGTCCCAGCAACTTATCCGACACAGACTCAGGTATGCCTACCAGTCTTATGTTTGAGCGTCGGGCCCTGTTCTCTAGATCATCAATTTTTTCTGCTTGCGCATTAAGCTTCTCCTCCAGGGGAGGTCACGTGACGCGATGAGCGGGAGAAGACGCTACGTGCGCAGCTCCTGCCTTCCCTTAGATTCTTTATCAAAAATTCGTCCTAAAAATTGGATACAATACCCCACAAACGAAGGTAAAAGAAGAGTGCTTAAAAGGAGAAAAGTTTAATACCATTTTGGAGGAGAATGACATCTAAGATTACCAGAAAAGACAGAGAAAAGACCCGGCCGCCCGACGACAAGATGGCGGCTCCGGCGAGCCCGGGGACATCTGCGGTGGGATCCGCGTGGGCAGCCGAGATTGTTGGGGAAGTTACTCAGGCATTGGAAGCCATACTGGAGAAAACACTGGGAGCGCTGGATAACAAATTGGAACAACTACATAACAGCGTAACGCAAATACAATTGGACATGGGACAATATCAACAACGGGCAAGTGATACGGAAGATCATGTGGACAAGGTGGAAACAGAAGTAAGTCGCTTACAAAAGCTAATAGCTACTTACACCGATAAAATCGAAGACCTCGAAAATAGATCGAGGCGTAACAATCTTCGCCTCGTGGGGCTTGCTGAAGATCTAGGAGAACGAGACCTGGCCAAATACCTTGAGACATGGCTTACCAAAGAACTACAACGTTGGGCCCGCTGCGAATTGAAAGAGCGCATCGGCTGGGCCTTAAGCAGGGAGCAGAAGGGCGGCCCAGGGTAGTTATATGTCGCATACTTAATTTTGCCCACAAGGTAGCCATTTTGCAGGCGATGAGAGGCGGAAAAGATCTACACAGTGGCAATAGGAAAGTATTATGTTTTCAAAATTACTCTGCCGCGGTAGCGGCGCAACGAAAGAAATTTTCCCCAGTGTGCTCGGAGCTGATACAACGAAAAGTTAGATTTGCACTGATGTATCCAGCGAAACTGCGAGTAACCCAACAAATGGGAAATAAAATATTTACCACAGCAGAGGAGGCGAAAGAGTTCCTAGATCAACTGGAAGGAGAAAACTGAAGCGCTACTAAGCTCACATGAAGAATATATGAAACTGGAAGAGATAAATAACCAAAGCACTAATTGGGGGCACTAAGCTCAAGAAATCTCAACAGAAAGACAATAATAATTAATAGTACTATCACCCTGAAGTTGAGACTGTGTTAACCAACATAGCAGAACAGATATGGGTGTAAACAGTGGAAAACATCAGCAGAAAGAATAAAACACAGAATTCAACTAAGAACTGGGTCCCAATGGATGACTCTACATTATAAGGGAAGCTGAGCTTACAAAAAATGATACAGTAAGACTGAACTGAAATACAGACTGAGCAATTTTGAAGAGGACCAGTGAAACCCATCTAAACTTACTAACTTAACCACAACAAATATCTTGATTCAATCTGACAGCAGTTAATACAGAGATGAAGAAAGGTATGATGAACAAATTTGTCAAGCTGTACTGTTGCTACCATTAAACTGAGCGCAGAATCTTGGATTCAAGATAAGTATAACTATTGTGGAAATAATAAGAAGCAACTTTAAAGAGAGCTATAAAGAGGATGTTGGGGCTTAGTTGGAAGGACCCACAACATGTACGTGGGACTATAATTGACACAGAGGACAATGTTATAACTATAGAAGCCCTGGATTACAAATGAAGTTGTCTTATGGCAAGAACGGGATATAGATGATGAAACACTGATCTGGACGGTGGGAACCACATAGGTTTATGAGGATGATCATCATAGACTTACTGAACTAACCTAATAGTAGATAATACAAGGATGAAGAGAAGAATGTTGAGTAATTATAAAACACTGCATTGATATTTATGTTAAGTTGCACTGTATGGTTAAAGTTTAAAATGTGTTAGTAATCGATAGAGGGGTCAAAAACATGTAAAAGATTCATCAGCGAGCTAATATATAGAGGGAAACAGTAGGACGAATATACTGCATACAAATGAGAACAGGGGGGAAAAAAAGGGAAAGGCGTCGAAGGTGACCTAATTCCAATAGGAATAGAAGGGGATAGAAGGGGGGGAGAGGGGATTCACAGGGGAAGGGAAGAGATAGGGGAGGGGAGGGGAGGAGGGAGGGAGGGTACAGGAGACATTACCAGACAACACAAGTGATACCTGAAAAGAAAGATAGACTATTCGCCCGATTATTTGAACAGGGGGGGGGGGGGCTGGAGGCTGGGCTGGCTCCTCTCGGACACCAAAATCATGTAAATATGGAGATGGAGGGCCAAAGCAGATACACTAATTAAGGTTATTACATGGAATGTTGGGGGCATCCCTTCGCCCATAAAAAGATCAAAAATCTTAAGACACCTCCAAAGGCTTAGGGCTGACATAGCCTTTTTACAAGAGACACATTTAACTGCAGAAGAACATGCTAAATTGAATAAATGGTGGGTGGGGGAATGTATGTCAACAGCAGCGGTGGGGAGAAAAAGGGGAGTAGCAATTCTAATTAGAAAAGGAATAACAAACCACATTCATAAGATAATCCAGGATCCTGAGGGACGATATGTGTTAGCTATTGTCACAATTAATAGACAAAAACTCTTACTGGGCAGTATATACGCCCCAAATGTCCTAGATCTTAAATTCTACAAAAAACTAGTGGCAAAAATAGCATGTTTAGAATCAATACCAATAATACTGGGAGGAGATTTTAATATGACCTGGGATCTACAAGTGGACCGTTTGCACCCTCCGGCAACAATCCACCGAACACAAACTAGAGGACTACCTGAATTATGCACCACACTAGATCTCATAGATATATGCAGGACGTTGCATCCTGGGATCAGAGAATATACACATATGTCAAGAGCTCATGGTACCTCTTCCAGGATTGACTACCTATTAACATCAAGCACATTATTTCCCACAATTAGAGACGCTGATATAGGACCGTGCGTTATCTCGGATCATGCGACGGTAGATATGAATTGGATGGGGGGAGGGGAAGAAGAGAAATTTCGGGGGTGGACGTTCCCAACGTATCTAGTAAATAATGTGAGATTTCGAGAACATTTACAAACGAAATGGGCAGAGTATAAACATTTTAATGAAGACACAGTACCAACTTCAACTAGTTTTTGGGAAGCCGCAAAGGTGGTCTTGCGGGGAGAAACTATCAGTTTTACTACCCAATACAAGCGTGCAAGAGATAGGGAAATTCTGAGATTGGAGAAACAATTGAGAGAAGTGAATAGACACTATGGCTTAAATCCTTGCCCTCGGCTTCGACAGGAGATATTAGAAATACAGGCGGCTTATAACTCCTTACTACATGATAGGGAAGTGAAATCCCAAACATATTATAGATTCCAATTGTATAAATTTGGGAACAAGGGAGGGAAACTTCTGGCAAGAGTTATTGCCCCTAGATACGCTTCCAGAAATATCACTAGTATAAAAACACAAGAGGGAAATTTGATACATTCCAATAAAGGAATTAGACAGGAATTTAAAACATATTATCAACACCTATATAGCTCTACAGATCAAGAAGGGCTATCAGGCACGCAATATCTTCAAAACCTTACGATCCCACAGATAAATGAACATGACCGCAATCTACTGAACGCGGAGATTAGTGAGGATGAGATCACATGGGCTATAGGACATAGCAAGATGGGTAAAGCGCCAGGTCCCGATGGATACAAAGCAGAATTTTATAAATTAATGGGGGAGTCGATTGTACCTACATTAACTAAAGTGTTTAAAGAATGGATATCAAATGGTACATTACCTGAACATTTAAATCTAGCGTGTATAATTGTGTTTCCAAAGCCTAGTCGAGATGAGCAACTAGTAACATCGTATCGCCCTATATCGCTTATTAACCATGAAGCCAAACTATTCGCAAAAATTTTAGCAAATAGACTAGGCCGTGTTCTACCAAAAATAATCCATGAAGCTCAAGTTGGTTTTGTGCAGGGTAGGTCGGTGGCTAAGAATCTCAGACGAATTTTGACATCATTGGAATATTTAGAGCACACTAATGAACAAGCTTTAATGATTAGTTTTGACGCTGAAAAGGCGTTCGATAAAGTGGAATGGTCTTTCTTATATGAGGTGATGGAGGGATATGGTATAAAAGGAGAGTTTGTACAGGCGATTAAAGCTTTATATGCAGACCCTCTAGCGCAGGTAATGGTCAATGGGAACTTATCTGAGGTAATTCATATAGGCAGGGGAACGAGACAAGGCTGCCCGCTATCGCCCTTACTATTTGCACTATATTTAGACCCTCTAATTAGGGATATTCAAGAATGCCCAGCAGTGCCTGGAGTGGACATACAACATCAGCAGTTCAAAATGGCTGCATTTGCAGATGATTTGCTAATTATTTTAAAGAACCCAAAAGAAGCGCTGGGTAATGTATTAGAGATTTTTAGGGAGTTTGGAGACTACTCGGGATTCACGTTAAACCTTGACAAATCAGAGGCCTTAGCTATAAATACAGATGCCCATAGCCTGTGGCCCATAGATTTCCCTTTAAAGCGGGCAACTAAATCTTTTAAATATTTAGGGATTCTATTACCGGTAAATACAAGAGATTTATATGATTTAAATGTTAGCAAACTCAAAGAGCAGACCATGCACCAGTTAAATTCTTGGCAAAACCTTACGATATCCTTGACAGGGAGGATATGTTTAACGAGGATGGTGATAATGCCGCGGTGGCTGTATGTTTTACAGGTTCTACCACTAAAACTCAAGCAGACTGACATAAAATACTTTTATAAAATTCTGAGAAAATTCTGTTGGGCTGGGAAAAGGGCCAAACTTCAATTGAAATTCCTGCTAGGAGGGTGGAGACAAGGGGGAATGGGGATTCCAAATATTAAATACTACAATATAGCTTGCTTGCTAAGACAGGTTAGAGATTGGGTAATGAATACATCGGATCATACACCACTTGAGTATGAGATAGTATACTTCGCCCCATATAATTATCTAGCGTTATTACATACCCAGAATAAGATACTCCCCCATAGATTTAAACATAGTGTTTTGCTCCAACCTACCAGGGAAGCGTGGAGATTTATAGGGAAACTTCTGGGGGGAGACCCCTTTAATACAGAGTTATTAACTATTAGGGGCAACCCGATGTTTGTACCGGGGATAGAGAATCCAACTTTTGTCACGTGGGAAAGAAACGGCATAGCAATTATGCAGGATGTATTGGGGGGTGATGGGCATATCAAAGCAGTAACACAAATGCAAACTAATGCACAATGGAGGGATCATTTTGCGCATAGCCAACTCACGCACTATGTGCGCACACTAAATACAGATGAGATTAAGAAACACTTAGGTGAGAAAATTAGAAAATTCTTCGAAGAAATAGCTGAGGAGGTGCCATCAATCTCCAGTATACATCTGAAATTGTGGGGACTGATGCCTGAGAGAGAGTTTAGTCAACTCCGTCAGAAATGGGAAATAGATATAGGCAGAGCATTGACAGGTTGGAATATTGTAAAACAAATACAGGATATACCCAGAATAGTAGGAGGGGCTAACCTTAGGGAATGTGCGTTTCGCATATTGCATAGGGCTTATTTTACCCAGACACAACTATACAAATCAGGGGGCATCCATACTGCTACCTGCCTGAAATGTCAGAGGGCAGATAATACGCTATATCATGCGATATGGGCATGCCCTGCAATAAAAAAATACTGGAGACACATAGCTGTATTTCTATCTACAACTGTCAATTGTGATATTGCATTGAACCCTCTATGTCTAGTACTAGATAAACATGACGCCTTTCCCAGGCTAAACAAAGATAAAATGATGCTATGCCGTAAAACATGTCTCATTGCCAAGAAATGCATAATGCAGCACTGGACCTCTGCACACCCTCCGACTTTCTGGCATTGGCGGAACCAGGTGCACCAATTGCTCACTTGGGAAGCGAGAGAGGCAAAAGGGACATACAAACGTAAAGAGCGCTTTCTAAAAATCTGGGGGTGTTATCTGGATGGGATGACTCACAGAGGGAGAAGTCGAATTCTTAATAATCTGTAATATATATATTTTTTTTTTCTTTGTTTGTTTTGTTTTTTTTTGTTTGGGTGTCAATTGTGATAACAGAAGATTCAATTATAGGTAAATAGGGGGGGAGGGGGATATTATGATCAAGATGTGATATTGGTTATAATATATAGCCGAAACTGGAGGATAACAAATGAAAACACATAAGTCATCGGAGGTTGATACTATTACACTTTATTATGTAAATGATGTTAATTCCTTCTTTTGACAATAATATCACAATAATATATCAGCTTGTTGGAGGGGAGGAGGGGGGAAGGGTGGGAGGGGAGAAAGGGGAACATGGGGGGGGGGAAAAATTATTACAAACATGTTGTTGATGATATATTTAGATGACTGCGTTGTATATATACTCATTTTGGTGTTGTATAATGGTCTGTTATTTCGATAATACAATAATAAAAAAAGTTGAAACATAAGCTTCTCCTCCAACTCCTCGAGCTTCGGCGCACTTGCGGCCCACGTGTCCTCCATGTCCGACACTCGTTGTTCCAGGGCCTGCGTGCGCTTCGATATTTCTGCCATACTTGCGTCAAATTTTTCCAGCCGGGTGATCAGGGAGTTAAATCTGGGTTCCAGCGCCGCCTCTACCACCTTAGCAAGCTGTGCGAGCTGGCGATCCGAAAACTCTGCTCGCACCTCTAATTCCCCCGCCACCATCTTGGGTTTCGCGGTTGCCGGTGGCGATTTTCCTTTTTCCGTCCGGACGCTTCGTTTTGCAGGTCCCCCGGGCATGGAGACCACAAACTGGTCCATATACTTTTGTGCTTTGGATTGAGGGTTCAAGCTCACCGATGGTTAAGCGTTTCAGCCGTTTTTCATGCAAAACGAGGAGTGGGGTCCCCGGAGCTCAGCCGCTATGCTGCTTGCGCTCTTCATTTGGCTTGTTTCGGCAATGTATTATCAGATCTCTATGTAAGGGAGGTTCCCCATCTGTATTTTGAAAAATGAAAGCCTAGGGGCATTGGCTCTAGAAGCATTGTATCGTCTTGAATTGTTTTTGCGATCTTGAACAATGGCCATTGAAACTGTTGGAGGTTCTATTCTTCTTTTTTGTGCTTCACATATGCACAAAAGGACACACACTAGACATCATTACACACAAATTCGACCCAGACTCAACTACCTACTTACCAACACAAGATGGACACCTACACTATGGTCAGACCACCACAAAGCACATGTCTCCCTCTACTGGCGAAAAACACACAAACGCAATCAACAAACTTGAGCGAACAACATACACCACGAGAGGAAAAATAGACCCCACAATATTCTGGCAACAGATCTACCAGAACGAATGGTCAACAAATGCTGACACCATCCAATTCCTCCTAGAATGGGACGATATATGCACAACGACATTAGACAAAATCGCCCCAATCCAAACCAGAACATCACATAGGAAAAAATCAAATCCATTGTTCACCGAAGAGCTGAAAAAACTTAAAACACAAGTCAGGAAACTAGAACGCGCATGGAACAAAAAGAAAGATGAACAAACACTAAATGCCTGGAAACTACTTCAAAGGAAATACAAATATACCATAAAACAGACTAAAAGACTACATTACAAAACAATGATAGGACCAAACTACAAAGACACTCACAAACTCTTCTACTTCGTGAATAAATTGTTAGACACCACACCAGTTACAAACAGCAGCAAAGACATACCAGATGACGACAACCTTGCGAAATACTACAAGGTGAAAATTATACAATTACGACTTAAAATACCCGCCAGCCCTATTGAACACGCCACACTTCTAGACTGTCTAGACCCAGAAGACGGAATATACCCAGCAGACAGAACCTGGACAGAATTCGAATTACTATCAGAAGACCTCATCTCTGAAACACTTAAAAGATTTGCCAAATCCCACTGCAAACTAGATATATGCCCAAACAACCTCATGAAATCAGCTCCTCAACAATTCATAATAGACCTAACAAACCACGTAAACTTCATGTTACAAAACGGACTTTTCCCAAAGGAAAAATTCTACTCACCCCAATACCTAAAGATACAAAGAAAAGCGCAAGCGAAATAACCAATTACAGACCAGTAGCATCTATACCACTAATAACCAAAATAACTGAAGGGATGGTAACAAAACAACTCACAAACTATCTAAACAAGTTCTCAATACTGCATGATGCCCAATCAGGATTCCGGTCGAACCACAGCACAGAAACAGTATTAATTACCCTAATGACTAAATTTAAACAAATGATTGCAACCGGCAACAATATACTCCTCCTACAATTTGACATGTCAAGTGCCTTTGATATGGTTGACCACGGAATCCTATTACACATACCTGAATATTTTGGCATCGGAGGAAATGTCCTAAACTGGTTAAAAGGATTCCTAACCCTGCGCTCATATCAAGTCACATCAAATTCAACTACGTCTGCTACATGGACACCTGAATGTGGAGTACCGCAAGGATCACCCCTCTCACCAACTATTTTCAACCTAATGATGATCCCCTTGGCAAAACTCCTATCAAACCATAATCTTAACCCATACATATACGTCGATGATGTAACAATATACATCCCTTTCAAACAAGACATTAAAGAAATCTTCAATGAAATCAACCAAAGTCTACACATCATGAACACATGGGCAGATGCATTTCGATTGAAACTAAACGCAGAAAAAACTCAATGCCTGATACTCACCTCCCAATACAACACAAATGAATTTACCGCTATAAACACACCAAAAATAAACCTTCCAATCTCAGAAACTTTAAAAATCCTTGGAGTCACTATTGACCGCCACCTAACACATGAAACTCATGCAAACAACACAACCAAAAAGATGTTCTACTGCATGTGGAAACTGAAAAGAATAAGACCATTCTTCCCAAGATCCGTCTTTCACAGCCTAGTGCAATCCCTCGTACTTAGCCATCTGGATTACTGCAACTCACTATACGCAGGTTGTAAAGAGCAAGTACTGAGGAAACTTCAAACAGCCCAGAACACAGCAGCCAGACTCATCCTCGGAAAACCAAAATACGGAAGTGCAAAACCCTTACGAGAGAAGCTACACTGGCTCCCACTCAAGGAATGCATTACTTTTAAAGTACTCTTAAATTAAATATCACCAAATAGCACACTGTGGGGACTAATCATCCAAGCAAGTAATAGATGTCCCAAACAGTTATATCTGAGGCAGGAATTCACAGCATATCATCTAATGCGTCTAATACATGGGGATAATCAGATTAAAATGCTTCCCACAACCACATGAACAATGTTGTTCCCTCGCACAGGCGAATTGGTGTGGAGCAAATCCTCATATAAATCCCCTTACTTCTTTTTTTCTTTTTATCGATATACATCCATCTTTTATATATCAAAATTGTGCAAATTCACATCAATAAATATATACATCCTTTTTAAACAGTCACTTATCTGTAAAAGGCAGCGATTTAACAGTAACAGGGAACCCCCACCGACATGGCCAAGTTTCGCATAAAGCTTTATCAAGGAAGAGGCTCACGTTTCATCCTGCATCTATCCCTGTATTTCAAAAAATGGCCGCAAAGGATGTATATATTTATTGATGTGAATTTGCACAATTTTGATATATAAAAGATGGATGTATATCGATAAAAAGAAAAAAAGAAGTAAGGGGATTTATATGAGGATTTGCTCCACACCAATTCGCCTGTGCGAGGGAACAACATTGTTCATATGGTTGTGGGAAGCATTTTAATCTGATTATCCCCATGTATTAGACGCATTAGATGATATGCTGTGAATTCCTGCCTCAGATATAACTGTTTGGGACATCTATTACTTACTTTTAAAGTATGCACATTAGTCCACAAAATCATTCACGGTGAAGCCCCAGCCTACATGTCTGACTTAATAGACCTACCACCCAGAAACGCTAAAAGATCATCCCGAACTTTCCTCAACCTCCACTTCCCTAATTGCAAAGGAGTAAAATACAAAGCGCTGCACGCATCAACCTTTTCTTATATGAGCACGCAATACTCCAGTACCACGCAACCTGGAAACAATCTACGAACTAATCAACTTCCGCAAATTATTGAAGACTCATCTCTTTGATAAAATTTATTGAAAGGATCAAAACACATGATGTCCACACACACTGTCAGTAATGCATCAATACATTCTCTTTGAATTTTCATCCCCCTTTAAATTTACCACATTTATAGCTTTATTTACAGAAAAATGTTATACCGAATGATCTCCTACTATTGTTTTGTTGCCCTATCAGTTTCCCATTGTCTCTTTCCATTGTTCTTTTCCCTCAACGATACTCTGTCTTCGCATAACTCCTCACAATGTGATCCATAACCGAGTTGTAACAAATTGTATTTCCATCATTTACAATGTATTGTAAGCTACACTGAACCCGCAAATAGGTGGGAAAATGTGGGATACAAATGCAATAAATAAAAATAATAAATTTTCTACTTCATACAGCATCTTGCATGCGTCTGCAAATGGATTTTCCCGTGCCATAAAATCGCTTAATTGTCTCATTAATGTATGGTTGATGTGTGCATTTGTTGAGATTCGTAGTCTCTGAATGGCTGCTTTATCAGGATCAAGAATATATAATTGAGCAAATTGTCTTTGTCATTTTGAGGATGTAGTGCTGCTGTTCTATGGTAAACAGTACCATTAATTTGAAAATAATAAAGGCCATATCCGGGTGGTGGTGCAATGGTGCAATGTTAGCTCCCATGGAGGCAAAAGCTAAGGAACTATTAATGGACCTAATGTTTTGTACAAAATTCTTTGAATATTCATGTTCCCTGGGGAGAAGCTGTTGTATTAATTCATTGTACCTAATTCCTGTAAGTTGTACTTTGCCCTTACTACAACATTGTGTAAATAGGTTGTCAGAAGGTGTTTCATTGTGAAAATGTTTGGACCACAACTATAGTATTGAGTTTCTTTCTCATTGATACAGTCTCTCATTGCAATTCCTGTGGTTGGAGTTCTGCACTGTGCTGCCACTGCATCCATTCTTGCTTTATTTTGTGTTGTGTCACAGGGTTTTTTCTTTTGTTTCAGATTTCCAATTGATTTGCGCTTGAAATCTGTTATATTTTGTGTAGTCGTTCTTCGTTGCTTGTCTGTCATTTCTGCAAGTCTTTTCCGCCCTAAATCTTTTCGTCTTGTCTTGTTGTTTGTCTCTGTTTCTTTGTCATTTGTTTAATTCTTTCATGTTCCAAATATGTTCTCCTTTTTCTACTTGTTGCTCTTTCTTCTTCATCATTTCTTCAAATCTTTTGCGTTGTATAGCAGTGTGCCTTCTTCTGTGTGTTTGTCTCTGTTCGTCCGTCATTTCAGCAATTCTTTGCCTTTCTGAATCAGTGTTTCTTTGTCGGTTACTTGCACTTTCTTCATCAGTCATCTTTTGTATCCTGGACCTTTTTCTTGCAGTGGCTTTTTGACTTTCATGTGCCTTTTCATCTTCACTCAGAGCTGTACGCCTTTTTCGTTGTGCTTCAGCTCTTTTTCTTTTAACTCCAGCCTGCTCCTCAGCAGTTAGTGTTCTTTTTCTAGTCATGTGATGTTCATCATGTTGGAATGTGTGTTTGATTGTTATTTGTAAGCTACAGTATGTTGGACTGTGCCTCTGCTTCTCCTCGGTACCCTGCCTTCCCCTCCATGTGCTGCAATTCTTCCCTACGCTCTCATCCTCTCCAATGCAATCCATATGCAGCGATTCTTCTATGCCGTTCCTTCTCCTCCCCTCCATCTCCAGCGATTGTGGCCTCTACATGATGTGCACCAATTCTCCTATGTTCTCCCCTCCCCTTGCCTCCCATGCCATCCATATCCTGCAATTCACCTGTGTGCGAGTGAGTGTGAGAGTGAGTGTGAGAGAGTGTGTCTGTGTGTGTCAGAGCAAGAGTGAGTGTGTCTGCGAGAGCGAGTGTGTGTGAGTGTGAGACAGAGAGAGTGAGTGTGTGAGAGAGAGAGAGTGTGTGTGACAGAGAGAGAGAGACAATGTGTTAGAGTGTGATTGCGAGAGATAATGTGTGTGACAGAGTGTGTGAGTGTGAGACAGAGTGTGTGTGAGAGAGTGTGTTTTATTGAGAAAGAGAGAGTGTATGTTACTGAGAAACAGAGAGTGTGTGTGAGACAGACTTTGTGTGTGTGAGTGAGACACACACACACAGTCAGTGTGTGTGTCTGTGTGAGAGAGAGCGAGAGAGCGTGTGACAGTGATTGCACTGTCTGTGTTTTGTATCCTTTTCTTTTTTTTACATATTATCCTGTTTTTTCTGTTATATATAAATGTATCTGCTGTGTCGTCTGCTGGGTACCTCACGGTTCCGTGTCTGCCTAACGTCAGCTCAGCTTGCCTCCAGCTTTCCCTTCCCTCTCACTGTTCTGCCTTCTGACGGCATAACGTCGTTTTGCGAGTGCGGGACAGTAAGGGGGAAGGGTAGCGTTGTAGGCTGCTGTCCTTCGCCTCTCAGTCTCGTGCCATTGCTTACTGTGTTCGCCCATTTCCCCCAACCCTACTGCCTAAATTGTACCTCAGGGTTTATTTTATTTGTTACATTTGTATCCCACATTTTCCCACCTATTTGCAGGCTCAATGTGGCTTACATAGTGCCGCAGAGGTGTTTACAGGCTCCAGGGTAAACAAATACAAGGAGATGTTGTGGTAGGATAGGTTCATGTGGTAGGACCATATAAAAGATTCATTCAGCAGAAGCTTTGTGTAGTGTTCATTTCGGTCTTTAGTGATGTTGTGTCGCAGGGCTCTGTCAATTATGTTGGATCGGTAGGATATGCCTTTTTAAACAAGCGAGTTTTTAGTGTTTTTCTTAAGTGGTCGTACGTAGTTTTCAGGGCTTTTGGCAGTGCGTTCCATAGCTGTGCGATGATGTAAGAAAAGCTGGATGTGTATGTTGATGTATATTTGAGTCCATTGCATTTTTGGGTAGTGTAGATTTAGGTACAAACATGTTGATTCGGAGGTATTTCTGATTGGCAGGTCGATTAAGTCTGTCATGTATCCCGGTGCATCCCCGTAGATAGAATGAAGATACATACCTGTAGCAGGTATTCTCCGAGGACAGCAGGCTGATTGTTCTCACGACTGGGTGACGTCCACGGCAGCCCCGAGGAATGGAAATCTTCCTAGCAACAAAGGTTTGCTAGAGCCTTCGAGCGGGCGTGCGCAGCCATCTTCCTGCCCGTCACGCGAGAGTCCCGATCAGTTCGATAACAAAGCAAAGAGAAAAAGGACAACTCCAAGGGGGAGGCAGGCGGGTATGTGAGAAAAATCAGCCTGCTGTCCTCGGAGAATACCTGCTACAGGTATGTATCTTCGCTTTCTCCGAGGACAAGCAGGCTGCTTGTTCTCACGACTGGGGTATCCCTAGCCTTCAGGCTCACTCAAAACAACAAAGAAAGGTCAATTGGGTCTCTCAACAGCGAGGACATAACAAGGATTGACCTATGAAGAAACATCTGAGAGTGCAGCCTGGAACAGAACAAAAATGGGCCTAGTGGGGTGGAGTTGGATTCTAAACCCCGAACAGATTCTGCAGCACTGACTGCCCAAACCGACTGTCGTGTCGGCTATCCTGCTGAAGGTAGTAATGAGATGTGAATGTGTGGATTGATGACCATGTTGCAGCCTTGCAAATCTCTTCTATAGTGGCTGACTTCAAGTGGGCCACTGATACTGCCATGGCTCGAACACTATGAGCCAAGACATGACCCTCAAGAGTCAGCCCAACTTCGGCATAAGTGAAGGAAATGCAATCTGCTAGCCAATTGGAAATGGTGAGTTTCCCGACAGCAATTCCCCTTCTGTTGGGATTGAAAGAAACAAACATTTGAGCGGACTGTCTGAATGGCTTGTCCACTCCACATAGAAGCCTAATGCTCTCTTGCAGTCCAAGGTGTGCAACTGACGTTCAGCAGGGCGGGTATGAGGACGGGGAAAAAAATGTTGGCAAGACAATTGACTGGTTAAGATGGAACTCCGACACCACCTTCGGCAAGAACTTAGGGTGCGTGCGGAGGACTATTCTGTTATGATGAAACTTAGTATAAGGAGCCTGGGCTACCAAGGCTTGAAGCTCATTGACTCTACGAGCTGAAGTAACAGCCACCAAGAAAATTACCTTTCAGGTCAAGTACTTCAGATGGCAGGAATCCAGTAGCTCAAAAGGAGGTTTCATCAGCTGGGTGAGAACGACGTTCAGATCCCATGACACTGGCAGGGGGCTTTGACAAAAGCAAACCTCTCATGAAGTGAACAACTAAAGGCTGTCCAGAGATAGGCTTACCTTCTACACGATAATGAAAAGCACTAACTGCACTAAGATGAATTCTTACGGAGTTGGTCTTGAGATGTAGAAGGTATTCAAGCAGGGTCTGTGTAGGACAAGAGCGAGGATCTAGGGCCTTGCTGTCACACCAGACGGCAAACCTCCTCCATTTGAAAGAGTAACACCTCTTCATGGAATCTTTTCTGGAAGCAAGCAAGACTCGAGAGACACCCTCAGAAAGACCCAAGGAGGCGAAGTCTACATCCTCAACATCCAGACCATGAGAGCCAGAGACTGGAGGTTGGGATGCAGAAGCGACCCATCGTTCTGAGGGTTGTAAAACAGTCCAACCTCCACGGTTCTTCGGAGGACAACTCCAGATGAAGAGGGAATCAAATCTGACGCGGCCAAAATCATGGTCGCGCAGTCTTGCTTGAGTTTCAGCAAAGTCTTCCCCACTAGAGTTATGGGAGGATATGCATACAGAAGACCCTTCCCCCAATGCAGGAAAAAGGCATCATATACTAGTCTGTCGAGGGCCTGAAGTCTGGAACAGAACTGAGGGACCTTGTGATTGAGCTGAGTGGCAAAAAGATCCACCGAGGGGATGCCCCACACTCGGAAGATCTTGCGGACTAATCCCGAGTTGAGCGACCACTCGTGAGGTTGCATTAACCTGCTCAATCTGTCGGCCAGACTGTTGTTTACACCTGCCAGATACGTGGCTTGGAGAAGCATGCCATGCTGGCGTGCCCAAAGACACATCTGGATGGCTTCCCGACACAGGGGGCGAGATCTGGTGCCCCCCTGCTTGTTGATGTAGTACATGGCAACCTGATTGTCTGTCTGAATTTGAATAATGTGGACAGCCGATCTCTGAAAACCTTTAGAGCGTTCCAGACCGCTCGCAACTCCAGGAGATTGATCTGAAGACCCGATTCCTAGAGGGACCAAATTCCTTGGGTGTGAAGCCCATCTACATGTGCTCCCCACCCCAGGAGGGATGCATCCGTTGTCAGCACTTTTTGCGGCTGAGGAATTTGAAAAGGATGTCCCAAGGTCAAATTGGATCGAATCGTCCACCACTGAAGGGAACTGTGAAAGTCGGTGGACAGCTGGATCACATCCTCTAGATTCCCTGCAACTTGATACCACTGGGAAGCTATGGTCCATTGAGCCGATCTCATATGAAGACGAGCCATGGGAGTCACATGAACTGTGGAGGCCATATGGCCTAGAAGCCTCAACATCTGCCAAGCTGTGATCTGCTGAGACGCTCTGGCCATGGAACAAGAGACAGAAGGTTGTCTGCCCTTGCCTCGGGGAGATAGGCATGAGCCGCCTGGTAGTGCAGCAGAGCTCCTATAAATTCTAGTTTTTGAACTGGAAGAAGATGGCACTTTGGATAATTTAGAACAAATCCTAATAGCTCCAGGAGTTGAATAGTCAGCTGCATGGACTGTAGAGCTCCCGTCTCGGAGGTGTTCTTTACCAGCCAATTGTCGAGGTAAGGGAACACATGCACCTCCAAGTCTGCGTAGCGACGCTGCAACTACCGCTAGGCATTTTGTAAACACCCTAGGCACAGACGCCAGACCAAAGGGCAGCACACAATACTGGATTTGCTGCGCTCCCAGATGGAATCGAAGATACTTCCTGTGAGCTGGAAGTATCGGGATGTGTGTATAAGCATCCTTTGTCCAGAGAGCACAGCCAATCGTTTTCCTGAATCATGGGAAGAAGGGTGCCCAGGGAAACCATCCTGAACTTTTCTCGGACCAGGAATTTGTTCAGGGCCCTTAGGTCTAGGATGGGACGCATTCCCCCTGTTTTCTTTTGCACAAGAAAATACCTAGAATAGAATCCCAGCCTTTCTTGCCCTGGTGGAACGGGCTCTACTGCATTGGCGCTGAGAAGGGTAGAGAGTTCCTCTGCAAGTACCTGCCTGTGCTGGAAGCTGAAGGACTGAGCTCCCAGTGGGCAATTTGGAGGTCTGGAGATCAAATTGAGGGAGTTCCCTAACTGGACTATTTGAAGAACCCACCAATCGGAGGTTATGAGAGGCCACCTGTGGTGAAAAAATTTTTAACCTCCCTCCGACCGGTAGATCGTCCAGCACAGGTACTTTTATAGCGGCTATGCTCATCTGGAGCCAGTCAAAAGCCCGTCCCTTGCTTTTGCTGGGGAGCTGCTGTGGCCGGTCTGGGCGAACGCTGTTAATGGGAACGAGCACGCTGGGGCTGAGCCTGAGAAGGCTGTCGGGAAGGCAGATTGTACCTACTGTGAAGAGGAGGGCGAGGGGGTGGATAAAATGGAAGTGGAAGAAGTGAGAAGGGTCAAGAGAAAAGGGAGACAGAACAGAGCCTTGGCCTTGCTACTTCCCCAGAGAGAGAAAAAAAAAAGGTTTTTTTTCTCCCCACGGGAAAATGGAAGGGGGAGAAAGACTACACTACCCAGCAGCCCCGGGGAAAACCCTGGTACAGAAACTATTTCCCCCAGCAGCCTCCAGGGGAGAACCTAGACAAGGCTAGGGAGTTGTCTCCAGAGAGTAATCAAGGAAAGGGGGAACAGCTGAAAAGTGGGTGGGACGAGGAACCCATGGAGTGGCAAGAGACTGAGGAGAGAGGGAGAGAAGAGAGCCTGGAGGAACCAATGGACATAGCAGCATGGGCTCAATCAGTAGGGAAAAAGCTGAAAAACCAGGTGACCTCTTGGCATTGCAGCTGGGCTGAAAGGGGAAAGAAGGGTCATGCAGGAGGAGGGTCAGTGATATTGAAGGTGTGACCCAGAGAGAGTTCAGGCTGTTTTTTTTTTAACTGTAGATTACTGAACTGTTCAGAGTAAAAAGTGTGCTGTTTTGAGGAGGGATTATTGTTTCCCCCTGTGTGAACTGCTCACAGCAAAAAGGAAGCTGTTTTTTTTTATTTTGGGACTGTTTGCCAGTGCACCTGGAGAAGACAGGTAGCAGTGGTGTCTTTCTTTGTGGGTTTTTTTTGACTGCAGCCTGCAGACGCTCTCCCCCCAGAGGGGGGGGAGGGGAGCACTGAACTGTAGGACTGTTTAAGGTGGAACAAACTGAGTTCTGGAAGCAGTGGGGTTTATGTTGCTTTCACCCCTGCTGTGCTTATGCCCTGAGAAGGGAAAACAGTGGGGCTGTGTTTTGGATTCCTGGTTTGTTTGGAACTGCTGAACTGTGAACTCCAAGGAAATAAAAACTTGCTGATTGTCGTTTGGAGCTTTGATTACCTGAAGTCCGGCCCTGTGGATTACAATGGGGCTATGAGGCTAGACATGAATACTGGTCCCTAGCTGGAGTCTCCGGGGTAGAGTGGAACGGATCTTTCACACTACGCTTATTGTAAGCATAGGGAGCAGTCCTCCTTCCCCTGAAAAAACATCTACCTGTTGAGGTAGATGCTGAAGGCGCCCAGTGGGAGAGCTTGTCGAGGGCGGTTTCCCGCTGGTGGAGCTGCTCTACCACCTGCTTGACTTTCTCGCCAAAAATGTTATCCCCCTGGCAAGGAACATCTGCAAGCCACTGCTGGGTTCGATTGTCCAGGTCAGAGGCATGCAGCCAGGACAGACTGCGTATCACTATACCTTGAGCAGCGGATCTGGATGCAACATCAAAAATGTCGTAAGCACCCCTGGACAGGAATTTGCGACATGCCTTCAGCTGCCTGACCACCTCCTGAAAAAGCCTAGCGTGCTCCACGGGGAGCTTGTCCACCAAGTCCGCCAGTTGCTTCACATTGTTCCACATGTGGATGTTCGTGTAGAGCTGTTAAGACTGAATTTTGGACATGAGCATAGAAGACTGATAGGCCTTCCTCCCAAAAGAGAACAGGGTTCTAGATTCTCGTCCCGGAGGCGCCGAGGCAAAATCTCTAGAACTCCTTGCTCTCTTGAGAGCGGAATCCACAACCATAGAATCGTGAGGTAACTGCGTCCTCATCAACTCAGATTCTCCGTGAATCCGATATTGGGACTCAACTGTTTTGGGAATGGTGGGATTAGTTAGTGGTTTCATCCCGTTCCTAAGCAATGTCTCCTTAAGGACATTATGCAAAGGGACAGTGGATGACTCCTTAGGTGGCGAAGGACCTCGAGCATCTCAGTCCTGGGCTCATCCACAGACACCGCAGGGAAGGGAATGCCCACAGATATTTCCCGGACAAATGAAGAAAAAGAAAGACTCTCCAGAGGAGAAAGCTTTCTTTGTGGTGAAGGAGTAGGATCAGAGGGAAGACCACAAGACTCCTCAGAAGAGAAATATCTGGGATCCTCCTCTTCCACCCACGAGGCATCCTCCTTGATGTCTGACAAGAGATCTCTGACTGCAGTTTTTATTTTTTGTTACATTTGTACCCCGCGCTTTCCCACTCATGGCAGGCTCAATGCGGCTTACATGGGGCAATGGAGGGTTAAGTGACTTGCTCAGAGTCACAAGGAGCTGCCTGTGCCTGAAGTGGGAATTGAACTCAGTTCCTCAGTTCCCCAGGACCAAAGTCCACCACCCTAACCACTAGGCCACTCCTCCACAGTCCGAAACCGGGCCCGTATCGACGCCCAGGAACCCCATTCCTCGATGGCGATGTTGAGAAGTCGACCCCCGTGCCGGCAGCGATGAAGCTTCCTCCAGCGATGTCGACGGAGAGTCGACCTGGGTGGCAGCCAAGGCTGATGCCGCAAGCGGTACCGGTGTCAGGGTCCGCACCACAGGCACAGAGCCAGCTGCCGCTTCTATCAACGGTACCGAGGGCGCAAGCACCCCCGGTACCGGAACAGACTGACGCAGCAGCCCTTCCAGAAGACCTGGGACAATGGCTCGGATGCATTCGTCCAGAGTGTCTGCCGGGAAAGGCTGTGGGGCCGGTGCAGGAGTCAGAGGTAGAATCTGCAAAGGGCGAGGAGGCGGTACCGGGCTGTCCGAGGACCGACACCTCTTGAATGAAGGGTGAGTGGTCCTCCCGGCATCGACGCGTCATGGGTGCCAAATCCTTCGACGTCCCGGAGCTCCCGGTACCGTGTCTAGAAGGAGATCGATGCCGATGCTTCTTAAGCCTTCGCTCGAGGCACGTCATCAGTACTCCTCGGTACCGCGAGGAGGAAGTGGAATCCACACACCTCCTCGGGGTCAGGTCCGAAAGTGGTCGTTCTCGGTGGGCCTGCACAGCAGAAGACTTCGAGACAGGTGGAGACCCACTCAAAGGCTCACTGCTCCCAGCGTGGTGGCCTCCGGACAGCCATTACCTGCGCTCCTGATGTCGATGCCATCTCCGGTGCCGACATCGACGCCGCCGACCTCGGTACCACTGTCGATGCCAAAGTCCCGGGCAAAGCTCCAAATAGTCAATCCCGCTGAGCTAGTCTCGACGCCTGTGCCTGCTTTTTATGGCTAAGACACAACTTACATGCGTCTGGGCGATGGTAGGGTCCAAGGCACTAAATACACCACGAGTGGGGGTCGGTACCTGAGATTGCCCAGTTGCATCGAGCGCACTTCTTGAAACTGCTGGGAATCCTCAATGTCATGGACGGAAAAATAGCGGCGGCGAAGTCAAAGTTCTCGATGGTGCCAAAAAGAAGGGCACAAAAATGAGAAACGTGTACGCGCGGCCTAAAGAGGGCCGCGAAGGAAACGAAAAGAAACTTAAGAAGAGACAAAAACCTAAGAAATAAAGGATTTGAACATTTTTTTTTTAAAAAGAAAACAGCTCAACTGAGTGAAAAATGAAAGAAAAACACGGGAAAAAACTGCAAAACGAAGGCTCTTTTCAGGGGCACACAGAAAGAGACAGCAAGCAGTCACTCCCTTACCGCGGAAAGAAAAGAACTGATCGAGAAGATGGCCGCGCATTAGTGGTACATGTGCTCGAAGGCTCTAGCAGACTTTTGTTGCTAGGAAGATTTCCATTCCTTGGGGCTACCGTGGACGTCACCCAGTCATGAGAACAAGCAGCCTGCTTGTCCTCGGAGAATTTTGTGAACCATAGGGCAGATTTTGAAGGCTATGCATTCTTTCATTGGAAGCCAGTAAAGTTTTTTGCGGAGGTGATTTGCACTTTCAAATCACGTTTTTCCGTAGATGAGTCTTGCTGCCGTGTTTTGCGGTAACTGGAGTTTCTATAAGGTTTGTTCTTTGCATCCTACATAGATTCCATTGCAATAGTATAGGTGGCTTAATACCATTGATTGTGTCAAGTTTCGGAAGGTTGCCCTTGGGAAGAATTGTTTCACGCGTTTGAGTTTCCACATTGCGTGGAACATTTTCTTTGTTATTGATTTTACTTGGTTCTCTAGTGTAAGGTTGCAATCTATTGTAACGCTGAGGATTTTCAGGCTGAGACGGGGAGGGTGTGATCTGGGGTGTTGATAGTTGTGGGGTTCTGCGTGTTGTGTTGGGATGACAGGATGAGACTGTGTTTTTTTCTTTGTTGAGTTTTAGTTTGAATGCATTTGCCCACGATTCCATGGTGTTCAGGCCGAGCTTAAATTCGATATTGATTTCTGTCAAGTTAGTTCTATGAGGGATGTATATGGTGACATCGCCTGCATAGATGAAAGGGTTAAGGCCTTGGTTGGACAAGGTCTTGGCTAGTGGAGTCATCATTAGGTTGAAAAGGATCAGCGATAGCGGTGAGCCTTGTGGTAATCCACAATCTGCCTTCCATGGTGATGATATGTTTGCTTTTTATTTTACTTGGTATGTTCTTGTGGTTAGGAAACCCTTGATCTAGTTGAGTATGTTGCCTCCAATTCCGAATTCCTCGAGTAGGCTTAATAAGATATTATGGTTTACCATGTCGAATGCACTAGACATGTCGAATTGGAGGAGGAGAATGTTGTTTCCTCTGCTTGAATTTAGTTATTAGGGTGAGTAGTACTGTTTCTGTGCTGTGTAGGGGGTGGAAACCTGATTGAGACTCATGCAGTATTGAGAATTTGTTTATTTATTCTGTAAGTTGTTCTGCTACCATGCTTTCCATCAGTTTGACTGACACCAGGATGGATGCTACTGGTCAGTAGTTGGTGATTTCATTTACTTTTTTCTTGGTGTCTTTTGGTATCGTGATGAGTAGAATATTGCCTCTTTCTTTTGGGAAGAAACCTTGCTGAAGCATGTAGTTTAGGTGGGATGTGAGATCTGTTATGAAACGGTTAGGGGCGGATTTCAGTAGGTAGTTGGGGCAAGTATCTAGTTTACAGTAAGTGTTGGAGAACCTACTGAGCGCCCATGCTATTGTGTCGTCGCTAAGGAGGGTGAAGTTAAGCCATATGTGGTCGGCAAGATATTCTTCATTGGTTGGGACCAACTCGTTAAGAAAATTTTTCAATGTCAGTGTTGTCTTTAGTTAGTGTGTTGCATAGGTCTATGATTTTTTCGTTGAAGTACTTAGCAAGATTGTCTGCAAATGGGATGTCTGAGTTTGGTGCAATAACCAGGTTGGTATCTAAGAGTTTGTTCATGAGTTGATATAATTTCTTTGTGTCATTGTAGTATGATCTTTTGGTCTGTCTTATTGCATATTTGTACTTTCTTTGTGCTTGTTTCCATGTGTTGAGTGTGATTTCATCTTTTGTTTTATTCCATGCTCGTTCGAGTTTCTTGGTTTGTGTTTTTAGTTTTTTCAGGTCATCGTTGAATTATGGTATCGAGCTGTGTTTGCGTGAGATTCTTGTTCTTAAGGGTGCTAATTCATCTAGTACGCTTTTGCATCTTTTCCATCGCTGTCTGCCTGTCTGTATTCGTAACATCCCCTATCGTCAGTTCAGCTTGCCTCCAGCGTTCCTTTCCCTCTCACTGTTCCGCCCTCTGACGCCATTATGTTTTGACATGAAGGCGGGACCAGAACGCTGGAGGCTGGCTGACGTTGACGTCATTTGATGTTACGAACCCAGGCAGCCAGACAGCGATGGAACGTTGGAGGTGCAAATTATTATATAGGATGTTATACAGTGTGGACTTCTGCTGCCACTCCTGTTGTGGTTTTCACTAAGATACCTAAGATTTCTCGCATGGGGGTCTTTGGTAGGATGGAATATTGATTGTTCCCTTAAAAGGTTCAGTCAAATGTTTTGTTTTGGTTTTTCATGAGTGTGTATCATGTTTGTTCCACGCTGTTAATAAAAACATTTTACAAAAAAAAAAAAAGTCCTCTTTGGCTGTCTCGATAAAAGGAAGTGCTATCAAGGTCTTTTTCCGCTGGTACCTCACAGCTGCTAGACAGCACCATATTTTCCCAGGCAGCTCCCCTAATTATTGGAGGGGTTGTGCTTTATTGGTTACTATGGGCCATATTTGGTGGTCTTGTCCCAAGGCTCAGACGTATTGGAGGGAAATGCAGACTCAACTGCAACACCGGATTGGCCATCCTGTGCAATGGAACCCAGCAATTTTTTGTTTGGAAAAAAGTCTGTGGGACTTACTCGTCAGCAATCTTTATTGGCTCATCATGCTTTTCACACGGCGTGGCACTGGAACCTTATTTGGCGTGGCACGAAGTAATGAAACTGTACTTTCCATCAGTTTGGTGCAGTAGATCACCAAGTTGTGGTACATTTGTGACAGGGAACGTTTGATTGCACTCTAGAAGTGAGTTTTTAATAGGTGGGAGGACAATTGTGCCCCTTTCTTGGATGTTTCTTCTGTTTGAGGGGGACTATATTATATGGTAGCTTTGTTTTTGTAACTTGGTTTTACGGACCATTCACAGAAGTGGGTGTGGGGAGGGAATTTATGCAAATGTTTTTTTTTTAAAAAAGAATATGTTTCCGCTGTTTGCTGATTATGCAATTTTTTCTGTGTCAATTCAGATTGTTCTCTTTCATGCTAACTGCACTTCTTGTTGGTTTGTATATTCTTTGGTGTTCAGAATTTCATAAACTACTTCTGCAAATTATAAAAATAAAGCACACTTTGCTTGAACTTAAGTAAAGCCAAGTTTATATGGGTCCCTAATCAAGTGGGCACATACTTGACATTATAATGTCTTTTGGGAAATACAAACTCCCCCTTGAATCACAAGGCAGACACCTTGGAATACGGCTAGACCGAACACTTAAACTAATCCTTTCAAAACCAAACAACTTTCAAGAGCTGCTTCTATCATTTGTGACAACTATGCTGCCTAAAAACATAAGCGTTTCCATACTGGGACAGACCGAAGTTCCATCAAGCCCAGTATCCTGTTTCCAACAGTGGCCAATCCAGTTTCACAAGTACCTGGCAAGATCCCAGAATAGTAAAACAAATTTTATGCTGCTTAGCCTAGAAATAAGCAGTGGATTTTCCCAAGTCCATCTTAATAATCACTTATGGACTTTTCTTATAGGAAATTATTCAAACATTTTAAACCCTGCTAAGCTAACTGCTTTTACCACATTCTCTGTAAACGAATTCCAGAGTTTAATTACTCATACAGCGAAGAAATATTTTCTCCAGTTTGTTTTAAATTTACCACTTAGTAGCTTCATTGTGTGCTCCCTAGACCTAATAATTTTGGAAAGAACAAACAAGCGATTCAAGTCTAACCGTTCTTCTCCACTCAGTATTTTATAGACTATCATATCTCCCCTTCAGCTGTCACTTCTCCAAGCTGAAGAGCCCTTGCTACTTTAGTATTTCCTCATAGGAAAATCATCCCATCCCCTATACTATTTTTGTCACCCTTCTCTGTACCTTTTCTAATGCCTGTCTTCTTACACTGAGAAGACAAGTCTTGTCACCGTTGTGCGGGACATGATAATATCAAAGGCTGGATTACTGTAATGCACTTTACATTGGTCTGATTACAAATGGTCTGCAGCAGCTCCAATTGCTCCAATTGATTCAGAGTGCTGCAGCAAGACTAATAGAAGGTTATAGCGATGTGACGACATCACACCATTTTTGCAAAACCTTCACTAGCTCTGATTTTCAAGGCTCTCAAAGGAAATGGCCAAGAGTACTTGAACAGGATCTCCCTCTAGAACCGAATAGCCTCCGTTCTGGTAATTTTCCTTCTTCCTGGCAAAATGCTGTTATATTTCCTCGCCAAAAAAGCATACGCTCAGATAGTTCTGATCCCTCTAATTTTCACCCAATTTCTCAACTCCTTCTGCTATCAAAGCTCACTGAGAAGACAGTAGTTTTACACCTGCAGACCTTTTTGGTCAAAACTAATGCACTACATCCTTACCAATCAGATTTTAGGGAATACAACTTTACTGAACATTCACTTTCGGCCCTAATAAACTCTATCCAAACCACTTTGGAAGTACTCCGGATCTCTGGATTTCAACACTACATTGACTTAGTTCACCATTCTATGCTACTTATATCATCTTCAGTGACTAGATATCTTGAGGTCTGCACTGTCCTGGTTTCACTCTTATTTGCAAGACAGAACTTTCCAGGCCTGAAACTCACACTTTAATTTGTGGCATTCCTGCAGGGCTCCATTCTTTTTAATATTTGTCTTGCTCCTTTGGCTCTTCTCATTCAATCACTGGGCATATATATACTGTATATATGCAGACAACTGTTACTTTTACACTTCCTTCGCATTCTGCTCAGTTTATCTCCAAAATCTCACTTAAGCTTAATTCAATTGCTGATTGGCTGTCTAGTAATTATTTGAAATTGAATGTTTCTAAAACTGTGGCCATTTTATTTCATTCTTGTGGTCCTCCTACATTGCCTTCTTTACTCACTATACACAATACTCAGATCCCTTAACGATTCAATTAAAATATTGGGGGTGATTCTTGATAGCCATCTTTTCTTTTCTGCTTACATCTTGTCCATATTACAAAAATCTTTTTACAAACAGATCTGCAGTCCGTTCTCAATTTGACACTAACTGTTCAAGTTTGCTAGTTCACTCTCTTGTTATATTCTCTTATCAATTACTGCAACTCTCTCCTCCATGATCTTCCTCAATACCAACTTCAAAAGATCATGTGATCCAAACTACTGAGGTCAAACAAATTCATGGTGGCAAAAAATAGGATAGTGTCTCTGCACTCCGCACTGGCTCCCTGTTTATTACATAATCATCTAGTTCATCACATTCTACACTCAGGCATTCCACCTATTCTTTTCAGCTTTCTGATTCCATACACTCCAACACTCACTCTTTGTTCTGCTAACCAACATCTTTTAGTACATCTTTCCTTCTTAAAAATTTGTGCACACCTAGCTCGCTCCACTTGCTTTGGGCCCTCTCCATGTGGAAGTCTCTCTACCTTGATCTTCGCTCTCAATTATCATTTATCAGGCTTAAACCCTTACTTAAAATGCATTTTTTTTCAAACAGGCATACCCATTCACCCAGCATTACATTTATTCTGGGCTCCTTTTTACCTCCTCCCTTCCCTTTTGTATCTTATAATCAGCAAGTCACTATAATAATGACTGATGTGTGAACTGAGCACTTCTTAATATTCATAAACAATTAAATACTTCATATTATTTTTAAAATTATTTTTGAACTTGTCTATTGCCCATGTTTGACTTATTCTTGATGTATACCACCCTTAGTGAATTCCTTCAAAAAGATGATAAATAAATCCTAATAAGTAATGGCTACCCCCCGTCCTTGAACAATACCAGATCTGAGGCTCCCCACCATAGGTATCTGCCTTGTTCGGCTACAGGATTTTGCCACATCCTGAACACATTTTCTACTACAAACTATAAAGGTGTCATATTCCGCTTTTCAGTGGTACAACCAAGACAGTTTGTACATATTATATACAGGTACTTTCTCTGTCCCTAGCGGGCTTACAATCTAAGTTTTGTACCTGGGGCAATGGATGGTTAAATGACTTGCCCAGGGTCACAAGCAGCAGCAGTACAAATCAAACCTGGTCCTCCAAGTTCTCAGCCCATTACACTACCTATAAGGCTACTTCTCCACTCCAACTCTGGGCCTTTCTTTTACCTATGGTTTACAATACAGATCAAAGTTTTTGCTGCCTATCAGGAAAGCAACCATACTTTAAGGGAAATCATGTGTAATCAAAAAGTAAGTACAAAAACTTCACTGATAGCAAGCAATTCAGACTGCTGGAAATTATTGAACATTAGTAAATCAGGCCCATTTCTGACACAAATGAAACAGGCGCTACCAAGGTTTTTGTCGGAGTGTGTATGTTTGAGAGAGTGTGTGTGAGAGTGACTGTGTGTGAGAGAGAGTAAATGTGCGAGTGTGTGTGACAGAGTGAGACTGCTGAGTGCGAGTGTGCCTGCTCTGTCCCCTGCCCCCCTCCAGCCACCCAGCGATTCTCCTCTCTCCCTGCAGCCACCCAGCGATTATCCTTTTTCCTTGGCCCCCTGCCCCCCCTCCCGCCACCCAGCGACTCTCCTCTGTCCCCTGCTCCCCCTCCAGCCACCCAGCGATTCCCCTCTCTCCCCGCCCCCCTGCAGCCACCTAGCGATTCTCCTCTCTCCCCTGCAGCAACCCAGCGATTCTCTCCTGTCCCGTGCCCTCCCTTCCAGTCACCCAGCGATTGCCCTCTCTCCCCTGCCCCCCCTCCAGCCACCCAGCGATTCTCCTCTTTCCCCTGCTCCCCCTGCAGCCACCCAGCAATTATTGTTTTTCCTTGGCCCCCCCTCCCCCGTATCCACCCAGGGATGCTCTTCTCTCCCATGCCCCCCTCCCGCCACCCAGCGAGTCTCCTCTGTCCCCTGCTCCCCCTCCAGCCACCCAGTGATTCCCCTCTCTCCCCAGCCCCCCCTCCACCCAACCAGTGATTCTCGTCTCTCCCCTGCCCCCCTCCAGCCACCCAGTGATTGTCCTCTGTCCCCTGCTCCCCCCTCCAGCCAGCTAGCGATTGTCCTCTCTCCCCTGCCTCCCCTCCAGCCACCCAGTGATTTTCCTGTGTCCTCTGGCCCCCCTCCAGCCACCCAGCGATTCTCCATTTTCTCTTGCCCCCCCCTCCAGCTACTAAGCGAATCTCCTGTGTCCCCTGCCCCTAACAATACCGTCCAAATCTCTCCGCTGCCGTGCACAGCTCAGTGTGCAGGTCCAGTGAATGCTAGATCGATTCGCCGCTGTGCGTCCGCCCTCCCACCTCTGATTGGTTAGCTTTTGCGTGTGACATCCCTTCGCTCTCAGTGTTCCGCCCTCGACTTCATTACGTTTTTACGTGAGGGTTGGGCAGAGAGAGATGTGACATCTTTTTGAACTTACGAACCCTGAAGCCACGGAGTCAGCTTCAGAACGTTGGAGGTGCGTTTTATTATAGTAGATATTCTTCACTTCCAAAGTGCAAAATGCATTGACCAGGATGAAAAACTAGTGTGCAGACATAGCAAGGATACGTTCTTGCTCCTGTTGAGAATCGATAACTCGTTCTACATGGCCCATGATGGAGCTCTGCACAGAATCCATGTGGTTTGTGAGTCTCTGTATCAACTCTAGCTGGTTCTCTCTCAATTCTGAGAGTTCCCGCTGCTGGCTGCGCAGCAGGGCCATCAGCTCCTCCTGGAACTCTGAGTTCACCTGTGTACAAAACAGACTGATAATTACAACTTTGTGGAAGATTATGCTCTACTTCAAACACTTTCCAGCACCCTATCAAATAGGGGTAAATGTGCAAGAAAAACAACATTGCCACTTTTAGATAATCAATTTATTTCTCTAAAGATAGCATTAAGATTTCATGCTCAGCCTATTCCTAATGCATGCTTATTCTAATCAAAAATTCTCTCTTCTAACCATAAGGTAAAGCTGAAGAAAAAATTGAAGAAACATGTAGGAAAGCTTAATTGCAAGGACAAATGGTAAATTTGACCAGCTAAATAAGGTGAAAACCAGGGCATCGCCAGTCATGAAATCTCTGAAAAATGTAGAGGAAAAATTAGAGAAATTCACAGTATCAAACTCTGAAAGGACTCAAAACGACTAACGAGAAAAAAAGAAGAAACAGGGGCAGTCTCAATAAATTAAATTGATGTCTTAATCAGATAATAGTAAATCAAGGTTAGAAAAAAAGATAATTATAAATATTATTGTGCATCACTCATTGCAGGATTTTAGGAAAATGTGATTGTAATGGTCTTCATTATAAAATCTAGAGAGGAAGGGGGAGCCAACAATTGTGGTTCTCACTCATTTGCTGTGCCAACTACCACCAATAAATCTCTTAGGTTTTATATAAGTGCAGTCCAAAATCATAAATCGGTGTGTTTACACACTTATATTGGTTAAAGAGGATCCTCAGATTTACATTCCACATCTCCTAGAACAGAGTAATAGCTTATTTGTAATGGATGTTTGCCGAGGACCGCAGTGTGAAGGATCAACCCAGATTGACACCGGTATGTGTGGTGCCCACAGCAATTATTAGATGTGAATTGCTCAACTTGGCCATTAGCATTACTGTACTATGCTGTGCTCAAAGCATGCAAATTGGAATTATCAGCAGCATTGACTGAACAGCTCTGAGATTATCTTTATCACCATATAAAACTTTGCTAGAAACAAGACTGGAATAGAATATAAATGCATGCACATCCATGAAGGCCATGTAGAGGAATTGCTTGAAGACCCGGAAAAAGCTCCTGGCAGCATCTGATCAGAGGCTGGGGGGGATCTTGGGACTTTTGGAAAATGAGCCTTTTAATCTTGGGACCTTTGGAAAATGAGCCTTTTAAATTTGTTTGTCTCAATGCAAAATGGTGAAGCATTAAAGCTACTGCTTTTAAGCTTGACTTGAGTTGGGAAGGGTGGGGGTGGAGACAAAACTGTTATGTCCTTGTTGTTCAATCAATCATCAGAAGACTGTTTCAACAAGGCCTGGGCACTAGTGTGACCTAATTGGTTCCCTAGGCTCTCTCCTTAGATTTGAGGTCAGCTTTCAGTTATATGCCATACAGATAGGCTGCTATATACATGGAGCCTCTGTTTATGTTTATTTATACACTTCATATACCACTAGGGTTAGATAAGGTCATAGCAGTGTATAAAGTTTTTAAAATTAAATAAAATTTAAATTCCAAAATACAATAGAAAAGACCTAAATATACACTTAAAACAACACCCCCATCGAATGGAATAATAGCCTACTCTTAAAAAAGTCTTTGCAGAATGAAGTCAAAGACCAGCCTGTCCCAAACAGTTTTTGATGACATCTTGGCACAAAAGTCACATGAAGTGATACCGTGACTTGTACACAGATGTTTGTAGCAATCAGCATAATGCTCCATAAAAGCATTTCAAGCATCTCTTGAAGACCTAAGCTTTATTCTTGGACACAGTGAAAAAAAAATATTGAAAAAGACAAATTCTTACAATACAAATGCATCAAGTGGAAAAAACTGTCAAATTGGGCCATTAACACTAAGCACAGGTCTAGGGGGCAAAGGACTGCTACTTTTTCAGTAATAGTGAGTGGTGGCTTTGTAGTAGTAAAGTAAGATTTACTTAAGCTGAAAAACCTGGCTAAGATGTTAATGGGAAAATGGAGGGCTTAGCTCAAAGCTCCACGCCCTTTCCATCCTTTCCCCCCATCTAAGTTTAGATGAGAAAAGGGCAAGAGGCAAAAACACGCTGCAGGACCAGTCTGGCATATATCACCCTTCTTTATTTATTTTATTTATTTATTAGGATTTATTAACCACCTTTATGAAGAGATTCACCCAAGGTGGTGTACAGCAGGTACAGTTTAATACAAAACTTACAATATCCAACGCCGAGTGGATATGTCCAGCAATATATGAGAAGTGTTCGGAAATGCCTACAAAGCTTTCTGGAAAAAAAAAAAAAAAAAAAGAGTTCTGGAAAATCCTTTGTACTGGACTAAGATGTAGTTGATGATGCATAAATGCGGATCTGCTGCAATTTAAGTCATCAAAAGAGTCAAACATTCACTCTTTGATACAAATGTAATCATAAGTACTTAATATAAGACTTACACACTAGAGTATGATTAAAGATTTTTATCTGTGAAGAAAAAGCCTCAGATTCCCTAAATGTACCCTTTAAAATGCTTTCAGAACAGTGGAAGGACTTGTCAAGATATTTATTTATTTATTTCATTTGTATCCCACATTCCCCCACCTATTTGCAGGCTCAATGTGGCTTACATAGATTTGATAACATTGTCATAGCTGGATATCAGATACAGTTAGTTATGTGTAGCGGTTAAGGAAGGGGAGAGGGAAGAAGGAAGAGAGTTGTTAAGGTAGTTATAGAGGGTGTACGATCATAATTCAGTGGACTTAATGAGGTTATAGGTTTTCACTGTAGGCCTTGTTGAAGAAGTATGTTTTCAGAGATATGGTATCACAGGCATAAAAAACCTCCATAGAGTAATCAATCATTAAAACGCCAAAGAGTGTTGCTCTTAGCTTTGATTCATCAGTGCTCTCCGACTTCAAAATTAACAGTACACCGACTGTAGTCGGAGCTTCGCCATTTGGCTGTCTCAAGGTGCAAAGTGTATGATAAGTTTTAAAGCACCGTTCTAGTTCTCGGAACCTGGTGACACTGAGAATTACCACAGTGCTTTAAAACTATCACACACGCCTTGCGACAACCGAGTGTCGAAACTCTGGCTATAGTCAGTGTATCGTACATTTTGAAGTCGGACAGCACTGATGAAAAAAAGCTAAATTATATTCTAAGATAGTCATTATTTTATGGGCAGGGAATTGGGACTTGATATACCGCCTTTCTGTGGTTTTTGCAACTACATTCAAAGCAGTTTACATACTATATACAGGTACTTATTTGTATCTGGGGCAAAGGAGGGTTAAGTGACTTGCCCAGAGTCACAAGGAGCTGCAGTGGGAATCAATCCCAGTTCCCCAGAATCAAAGTCCACTGTACTAACCACTAGGCCTACTCCTCTACTCCCTTTACCATATGGAGCAACACCCTTTGAGTTTTAATGATCTGTGGAGGGTTTTTGTTTAATGTCTGTGATGTTATCATATCCGGACAAGTCCTCACCATTCTGAAAGTATTTTAAAGGTGGAGGCAGGGATCTTTTAATCATACTCCAGAGTGTAAGTCATATATTAGTACCTTTGGC
Source organism: Microcaecilia unicolor (assembly GCF_901765095.1). Taxonomy (NCBI): domain Eukaryota; kingdom Metazoa; phylum Chordata; class Amphibia; order Gymnophiona; family Siphonopidae; genus Microcaecilia; species Microcaecilia unicolor. Next base: position 186,908,304 of record NC_044035.1, read on the forward strand.
TACATTTGTATCAAAGAGTGAATGTTTGAATATTTACTGTCTGAGACAGTATAATTTTGGTTGTCATCAAAGAGTGCATCACAGTTAAAAGTATTCAATATGAGGAGAGATTACGTGATGCTGTGAGCAGAACAGATTGTGTTCTGTGGTGCTCTGGTGGTTCCTTGCTCTTTTTATTCTTCTTCTTTGGATTTGAGCCATCCCAGCACTTTATTTTGGGCATTACAGTCAGCTCCATTTATGGACAACTTTGTTGTAAAGTCTGACTGATGTGCTCATGTCATCTAGAGTAGCAAAGAAAGATAAAAAAGCTCTGCAGCAGAGATGACAAGATAGCGGACATGGCGGGGCCCATGCCTTGTGATTTCTCGGAGGACCAACTTATTCAAATTACTACAGCAGTGGCAAAAGCTCTGGAGCCACATTTTGACAAATTTTCTAGTCACATACAGCTATTTGAGATGCTACTCACAGAAACCCATCGCTGAAGAGAAGAGCTTGAAAAGAATGTCTCTGATATAGAGGATGTGTAGGAAAGTAAGGAGGTAGCAGTTTTGCTGACCCAAATTGCAGGCAAAGCAACAAGATGATTTAGAAAACTAATCACGAAGCAATAATGTGAAGTTTGTGGGACTGCCAGAAACGATTCCAGAGACCCGGTTTCCACAACTATTAGAATGCTGGTTAGCTGAGTGCATGCCTCTTGTCAGAAGGAGGAAACCCACTCAGATTAGAATGTGCACACCACTTGGGCATGTTGAAAATCGGTCAGAATCAACCCGAGTACTGATCGCAAACGGATCGTAAATTATCTTATGAAGTGAATTAGACTTTAGAGGAAACATCGGGAGAATTTCGCTATGATGGGGGACAAATTTTTCTTTTCCAGGATTATTTCAGGATTTCCAGGATTATTCTGCTCTGCTGGAGAAGAGACAATGCTTTACCGCCTATATGCAATCTGCTGTATGATCGCAATATCGCTTTTCATTTTGTATCCAGCGATCTCAAAAGTTTATATAGATGGTCAGTGGAAAACCTTTGATACCGCGCAGACTGCTCAGGAAATTTAACACTCTCACCAGAGCGGCTGCTATGTAATTGATGGTGACAAGGAGGGCCCTTTGGATTTTATATTTCTACTCTATTTTCTAAATACGTTATTATATATGGCTCAGTACTTATTTGTTAAGACGTCTGGGAGTGAGGGAACCTCCCTGGCCAATAGGGTGATCTTGGGTTCTCATGCAATGTGCATGGGAGAGCTGCTGTTAGTTAAGCGATGGGGGGGGGGGGGACTAGGGGGGGAGGGATGAGGGATTACGCTGGGTAGGTGGCAGGGAAGATTTTTCTTTGGGGAGGTGTGAATGTGGACGTTTGGGAGTTGCACAGGGACAGAAATCTTACCCGTTCCCGCCTGTCCCCGCTGGAATCTTATCCATCCCCACCCGTCCCCACTGGAATCTTGTCCATCCCCACCCGTCCATGCAAGAATTTAACCCATCCCCACCCATCCCTGCAAGCATTTAACCTGTCGCCACAAGAATTTAATGTGACTCACAAACCCAATCAAGGTCTATACTCTATAATTGGTTACACATTATACTACAAATTACTCACTAGTAACCGTTTAACATTTATAAAAATAATCTTTATTAATGAATTAATATAACCTTACTAAAATTAAGTCCATTCCCTTAACCCATTGTTATACATCAATCACTACATATATACTCTCATTCACCAACACACTTAAAACCATAAACACTTTTCCAAAATACTCTTTCAGTACACAATTAAATGACATATCTGGTAATTTCTCATCATATCAAAATTTCTCAACAACATATGGTCACTACTCTTTAATCATTTGTATATCCAGTGAATTGGAGTCTCCCACAAGAGCAAACTTCTTTCACATCGCATTCAATGGATCAGGGCGCTGGTGAGCCTTTGACTCTGATGGACGTCTGAGACGTGCTCTCCCTCGCTCAGACCAAAAAAATCGTATGGAAAAGCGCTTTTCATCAAATTTTTTCTTATAAAAACAGTTTCTGGATATAGAGGAGACATACCTTAAACATCGGATGTCTTCATCAAAGTCAGAAACCTTTTTGAATCAGCAAAGCAGACCAAAGCGACTGAAGCACGATCTCCCCACACCTGAGAAAATGGCGTCGGGAAAAAGTGCTCAACCGCTACTATCAGATCCAGCTATGGAAGAGCTGCGAGCCCTGCGTGACCTCTCATCTAAACACTACGAGACAACATGCCAGCTAAAAGAAGAGATAACAACTATCTCAACTACTCTTAATGCCTTTCAGCATCGAGTTGAAGTAATAGAAGAAAGATCAGCACAAACAGCTCTGCAATTATCACAGCTTGATCTCTCGGTAACTTCACACTTCAAGAAACTTGAATCAGACCTGGAAGACCTGGCTAACAGATCCCGACGAAACAACATAAGAATCCTAGGTCTCAAAGAAGGATTGGAAGGGACTAATATAATTGAATTTTTATCAAAATGGATCCCAGCAGTTTTAAACATCGCTCCCCTTCCACATTAAAGCTCAATCAACAACATCCCAGACCAATTATAGCTAAACTGCTTCGGTTTCCACATGCTCTCCAGATTCTCACCACTGCTCGTGCACAATCATCACTCCATATAGAAGGTAAAAACATATTAATTGTGCCTAATCTCGCAAAAACAACTGCACGAAAAAGGAAGGCCTTTCTCAGCATGCGTGCCCACTTCAAGTCGATGGGAGCACGCTTCGGCCTCCAGTATCCCGCCAGAATGACGGTTACAATTCACAATTCAACTAAAACATACGACTCTCCAGAGCAATTACAAGCCTTCATTGATCAATATCACTCTCAAGGAATGACATAATTATCATACAAATTTCACCCTCAAGGTATAGCATATTTTTTCTTTTTTCTCTTGCATATATAAACCCACGCATTAACTCTGTTGTCTCTTACTGAAAACTTCCTCATTATAAAAACGCCTCCAGCAACTTTTCAAAATCATCATTTTTCCACTTTCATAGCACTACTTAAACATTTTTCTTCCTTTTAATGGGCATTTGAAATACGAATCTTTTTTTTTTTATAAACCTCCTTTTAATCAGATGAGGGTATTTAATAATAAAGAACAGGACTTTTCGCTCTAATGGGATTTTGCTCTCCATATCATTTAATTAGTTTCTACTCCCAACGACTACTTCATTAGAGAACAATTAGAGCGATTGTCATTAAAAATGTAGCCAAACCTCTGACTAAATCAGAATACATACAACTACTCCTATGGTCTAGATTAAATTATGTCTCGATTTGGTCTCAAGAATCACCTGCGTACCTTCACACATAATAGAAGAATTCGTCATGCCTGAGATTGTCACTTTTTAACTTCAGTTAATGGCAAACCTCTCCATCTTCACAATGCAACTACGCACCTTCATTTTGGCAGATTGCCAGAGGCAAAACATGTGTCAGGCTTGATGCGCTCGCTTTGCCAGACTTGTCTCCTTGCATCTGAGAGTAACCATATCCACACAGTGGGACTTTATCTCATTGCTTCACAGGTGATTTAACCCCCGGAGAGAGCTTCCAAAAGCTATGAGACTCTTTGAATTCTCCAACAAAAGGAGTGAACTTGAGACCACAGAGAATCACACGCTTTTATCCAAATGATCTCAAATCTCAGAAGTGAAAAGAAGACTTAGTATAATGGTAAAAGATTTTCCCTAAATGACTTATTCATTTATTAACATCAGTTTTAAAAAAAAGGGAGAAATAATGTCTTTATTCATTTATGTAAATCTAAAAAATGTATCTTTTCTTATAACGTGCCTGTTATTTTAAATTTTACTTTCCTGAAATAAGATGGCAGATACTTTACTGTCAAATATGTTGTTATATAATTAATCTCAATTTACACATCCTTATCTAATGTTTTTTCATATCTAATGTGTATTGATATTTCAGACTCCCCTTCTCCTCAGATATTAGAAATATGGTAATATACAAACTCAAATTTCAGAAATGATGAGAAAATCTAGTGTACTGGCAAAGGACTTTCCCCTAATGGATACATCATTCTCAGGCATCAATTTAACAAAAAGTAAATAATACTTTTATCCAACCTTACACATTCTTAACTAATGTATGTTCTAACATAATTTATACTCTTAATTTACTCTTCTTATATCTCTCTCATCTAATGTATCTCCTATATAATAGTCACTCCTATCTCTAGCTTTTCCTCTTTCCTGATGTCAGAAATATGGTAATATACAAACTCAATTCTCAGTAATGTCAAGAAAATCTAGTATAATGACAGAGGAATTTTCCATACATGGCTATTTCATTTATTAACATTAGTTTAACAAAATAAAAAAAGAAGGGGGGGGGGGTAAATACTTTTATCTCAGTTTATATATAACTAAATATTGTATTTTCTTTCATAATGTAAACTCTTATTTCAGATTTTTTCTCTTTGAAAACAATGGTAAATGTCTTATCAAACATACTGATATATATTTCATCTCAACTCACACACTCTCATCTTGTATATCTTCTATCTAATATATATTCTTATCTCAGACTCTTTTACCTTTCTGGTGTCAGAAATATGACATTATATAGACACAAATCTCAGAAATGACAAGAAGATATAGTATAATGACAATGGAACTTCCATGAGTGACCATCTCATTTATAAACATTAGTTAAAAAAAAGGGAAAAAGCAATGGCTATATCTCACTCTATATACTGTCAACTAAAGTATTCTCATCAACTAATGTATACTCATCCAATATATTCCTAACTAAAATACTTTCTTATCTTAGATTCTATCCCTAGAATTACAGCAACAGATATCTTGTTACCAAATATATTGTTACATACCTGTTAAAACCCATATTTACATTTTGAAATATGGCAATGTTTTCACATTGTTATTAACCTCATAATGTAATTTAAATAACCAAGTGCGTTATTCCATATTACAATATATCACTTATCCCCTTCTTGATCTCTCTGAGCGGGGACAGGACTCTTAGATGTCCCTATCACGGGAACCAGCACCATGGTCTTTTTCATCAAATTATGGTTTATGCTTACTTTTTTTGTATTTTGTAGAAGCCTAGTTGTTATTGGCTTTCATAGTAAGTTTTTCTGTTCTTTCTCTGTGCCAAGGAATTATACACTCGCTCTTGTTTCTGAATTTCCCTCAATCAATAATACTGAAAATTATAAATCTTTGAAATATGACCTCTTTAACACCTAACACTCCTCCAACTCCAGCTATCTCTTTAATATCTTGGAATGTAAATGGAGACATCCAGTAAAGCGGAAAAAAGTGTTTACACACCTAAAGAAATTAAAACCTTCTATCATTTTTATACAAGAAACTCATGTAACTGATCTTACACATCTGCTTACTCCATACAAGTGGATATCTAATATAATAGATGCTCCATCTGTTGGAAGGAAAAAATGGTGTATCAATCCTTTTCTCTAAGGATACACAGGTAACTGTAGTAGAAAAGGCTGTAGATAATCAAGGCAGATGGATAATTGCACTTGTAGAAATTGCATCTCAACCCTTACTGTTAGTTAACATATATGCACCAAATTGTGATTCTCCAGAATTCTTCTCCTCCCTTTTTAAAAATATATCTTCCTTTAAAGTAATGCCTATATGCTTCTCAGGAGATTTTAATCTTCCACTAGATGTTTGGATGGATAAACACTCCTCAGCAAAAAAAATTGAGACAAAAGCTGCTCAGACTTTAAAATCCCTCTTGACACAATTCAACTTGGTTGATCCATGGAGAATTTTCCATCCCAACACCAAAGAGTTTACTTTCCATTCACTACCACATAATAGCTTTTCAAGAATAGATTATTTTCTCCTCTCAGCTACTCTCTTACCGCAAGTCTTAAAATCTGATATACACGCTAGAGTCATATCAGATCATCTCCCATCTCTCTTCACATAGCATTTTCAAATACACAAACATCAAAATCACAATTTGGAGACTAACTCTCAGATTTTGAGAGACGAGTCTATCAAATCCCGGTTAGAATCTTTCATATCAGAATCTTTAAATTAATCCTCCGGGTACAGCTGCCCCAATCACCATCTGGGAGTCATTTAAAGCTACCCTGCGAGGAGAATTCATCTCAATATCAGCTCATATTAAAAAACAACAAAATACTCTTCTTAAAAATATGGAAAACTGAGCTAAAGGACTATGAACAAAAATATCTCCTAGATCCAGATCAGAATCTTCTAAACTCTATTTATAAATTAAAATATGCTTATAATAAATTGTGCACTAGTCTTGCTAGAGAAGAAATCTTTCAGACCAAATCCAGATTCTATCTTGAAAGTAATAAAAGCAGTAAACTTCTTGCCAATTACCTTAAGCGTAAACGTATCAAAATTCAAATACCATCAATTAAAAATAATAAAAATAAAGTAACAACTATTACCCCGGATATCCTACAGACATTCTCTGAATTCTATCAAAAACTATATCAATCTGAATTTACTGGAGATTCAAAAGAAATAGAAGCTTTCCTCTCTCCTTTATCTCATCCTAAATGGTCACAAGCTGATAGTAATTTATTATCTAATTCGATTGAATTGAAGGAACTACTGATCGCATTATCTGATCTCCCATCTGGAAAAGCCCCAGGACCAGATGGATACCCAGTTGAAATGTATAAGATTCTCAAAAACTCTCTATCGCCGAATCTGCTGAGTCTATTCAATAATTTATCTCCCAATGAAACTAGTTTCAATCATTTGTCTGAGGCTGTAATAACAGTAATACCCAAACCAAATAAGGATCCCCAACTAGTCCAAAATTATAGACCAATATCTCTCTTAATTCGGATTATAAAATATTTGCCAAAATTCTCTCTAATAGATTAAAAAAAATAATTGGAAAAATAATATCTCCCTCGCAAGTTGGATTTATGCCAAACAGGCTCATCACAGATAACTCAAGACTATTCTTTCACATTTCCCAAATAGCGAAAACTTGTCCTGTCCCTGCCATGGCCATGTCTCTAGACGCAGAGAAGGCATTCGACAGGGTCGAATGGCAATTCTTATTTGCAGTGCTTAAATGGTTTGGAGCCCCTGACAACTACATCGATAAAGTCAGAGTACTATATACTAACCCATCTGCAAAAATTATAGCAAATAATACCCTGTCGGGATCCTTCACAATGGGTCGAGGAACCCGACATGGTTGTTCACTTTCTCCGTTCCTGTTTAACTTAGTATTGGAACCTCTCTTAATTGCAATAAAAAGAAAAACCTGACATTACCGGTATATCATACAAAAGTAAACAGTACAAATTATCAGCATATGCTGATGATATTCTTATTTATATCACCAATCCATCCTCTTCCATACCGGCATTACTTTCACTTCATTAATAACTTCTCAGCTGTCTCAGGTTACAAAATCAATCAATCCAAATCTGAAGTCCTTCCACTCAACATTCTCATGTCAAAAGACTTGATTGATCCCTTCAAACTATCCTGGTCTAATAAATCAATTAGATATCTTGGTATCGATCTCTACTCCTCAATACATGACACTATCAAATTTAACTGTAATAACATATTGACCTTTCTCAAAAATCTTCTTTTATCATGGCACCCCTTAAATATTTCTTGGTGGGGAAGAATTGAAACAATCAAAATGATGGTAATGCCTAAAATCAATTACATACTCAGCATGATACATGTATTATTTCATTCACCATTTTACAAACAAATAGACACACTCCTAACATCTTTCTTATGGAAATCTAAACAATCCAGAATTTCATTAAAAAAACTCAAAGCCCCAAAAGAAAAATTTGGTATCCTTTTTCCAGACTTTATGCTTTATCATAAAGCCTTCATAGCTCAGCAGGGATGTCAATGGTTTTCTACTAACATTGATTATACTCCTACTTGGCTATCGATAGAACAAAATATAGTTCAACCTTTTCACCTTCCCCATCTTCTTACATCTACATTAAGTGCATCACAAAAAGAAAATATAATCATCACTAACACCAAAATATGCCTTTTACACCTAGACGGTATCCTTGAGCATCCACTTAATAAATCTCTACATTCCTCACTATGGTATAATCCAGATTTTCTTATAGATAACAAACCTTTTTATTGGAAAATACGGTCTGATTGTAACATTTGGTATCTCACTATGGTATAATCCAGATTTTCTTATAGATAATAAACCTTTTTATTGGAAAATACGGTCTGATTGTAACATTTGGTATCTCAAAGATATATATAACAGCAAAGAAAAATCCATTAATTCATTCTCAGATCTCCAAACTAAATATAATATTCCTTCTTCACAATATTACAGATGGCTACAAATATCACAATGTATAAAATCATTTAGTAAAAAAAAGAAAATTCCTTCTCCTTCAACTCCCACAATATTCCAACTTTGTGAGACTCTACTTCACACAGGACATGTAGCATCCGCATTATACAAACTATTCTTGTCTTCCATCTATAAAAAACACAACACGCTAATACAAACTTGGGAGAATGACATACATATATTAGTTCCTGAACACATTAAAGATAAACTATGGCTCTCTCTCATCAAACCATTACCATCTGCTAACATATTACAATCAATGTATTTCCTCTACCATAGATCTGTGTGGACACCGAGGAAACTACACTCTGCACGTCTAACCCCCACAAACCTATGCTGGCATTGTAATGGAACATGTGGAACATTACTGCACATGTTATTTGATTGCCCTCATATTCAAAAATTTTGGAAAGCAATATGGACCCATCATTAGTAAAATATTTGATTCAGATATTCCACTAACTTCTTCATTAATAATTTTGAAATCCTGTTCTCCAGAATTCACGTTGTCTCCCAATAATTACAAATTGTTTGACATATTAGTTACTATAGCACAACGTATGATTCTAAATAATTGGAAAACCTCTTCAGTGTTAAATGAACATTTCTGGTGGCAATCTGTTCTAATGTACCACAAGCTAGAATTGGCTTCCGCCACATTCACAAGATCAATAATTAAAACAAATGCTGTATGGTTTCCAATTGCTTCCTATCTTGATTCCATTACAAATGAAACTACATAAATGATAACTACCTATCTTAGATTACTATTATAACTATAATTATATAATTCCTTGGCACACTATAATCCATTATATATCTCCATAATGCATCTTTATTTCTTTTGGTTAATGTTATGTACTATTTACATTGTACTAAAATCAATAAAAAAATCTTGAAAAAAAAAAAAAAAGACTTCTATCATACAGTGGTGGAAATAAGTATTTGATCCCTTGCTGATTATGTAAGTTTGCCCACTGACAAAGACATGAGCAGCCCATAATTGAAGGGTAGGTTATTGGTAACAGTGAGAGATAGCACATCACAAATTAAATCCGGAAAATCACATTGTGGAAAGTATATGAATTTATTTGCATTCTGCAGAGGGAAATAAGTATTTAATCCCTCTGGCAAACAAAACCTAATACTTGGTGGCAAAACCCTTGTTGGCAAGCACAGCGGTCAGACGTCTTCTGTAGTTGATGATGAGGTTTGCACACATGTCAGGAGGAATTTTGGTCCACTCCTCTTTGCAGATCATCTCTAAATCATTAAGAGTTCTGGGCTGTCGCTTGGCAACTCACAGCTTCAGCTCCCTCCATAAGTTTTCAATGGGATTAAGGTCTGGTGACTGGCTAGGCCACTCCATGACCCTAATGTGCTTCTTCCTGAGCCACTCCTTTGTTGCCTTGGCTGTATGTTTTGGGTCATTGTCGTGCTGGAAGACCCAGCCACGACCCATTTTTAAGGCCCTGGCGGAGGGAAGGAGGTTGTCACTCAGAATTGTACGGTACATGGCCCCATCCATTCTCCCATTGATGCGGTGAAGTAGTCCTGTGCCCTTAGCAGAGAAACACCCCCAAAACATAACATTTCCACCTCCATGCTTGACAGTGGGGACGGTGTTCTTTGGGTCATAGGCAGCATTTCTCTTCCTCCAAACACGGCGAGTTGAGTTCATGCCAAAGAGCTCAATTTTGTCTCATCTGACCACAGCACCTTCTCCCAATCACTCTCGGCATCATCCAGGTGTTCACTGGCAAACTTCAGACGGGCCGTCACATGTGCCTTCCGGAGCAGGGGGACCTTGCGGGCACTGCAGGATTGCAATCCGTTATGTCGTAATGTGTTACCAATGGTTTTCGTGGTGACAGTGGTCCCAGCTGCCTTGAGATCATTGACAAGTTCCCCCCTTGTAGTTGTAGGCTGATTTCTAACCTTCCTCATGATCAAGGATACCCCACGAGGTGAGATTTTGCGTGGAGCCCCAGATCTTTGTCGATTGACAGTCATTTTGTACTTCTTCCATTTTCTTACTATGGCACCGACAGTTGTCTCCTTCTCGCCCAGCGTCTTACTGATGGTTTTGTAGCCCATTCCAGCCTTGTGCAGGTGTATGATCTTGTCCCTGACATCCTTAGACAGCTCCTTGCTCTTGGCCATTTTGTAGAGGTTAGAGTCTGACTGATTCACTGAGTCTGTGGACAGGTGTCTTTCATACAGGTGACCATTGCCGACAGCTGTCTGTCATGCAGGTAACGAGTTGATTTGGAGCATCTACCTGGTCTGTAGGGGCCAGATCTCTTACTGGTTGGTGGGGGATCAAATACTTATTTCCCTCTGCAGAATGCAAATAAATTCATATACTTTCCACAATGTGATTTTCCGGATTTAATTTGTGATGTGCTCTCTCTCACTGTTACCAATAACCTACCCTTCAATTATGGGCTGCTCATGTCTTTGTCAGTGGGCAAACTTACAAAATCAGCAAGGGATCAAATACTTATTTCCACCACTGTATCTCCCCTCAGCCGCCTTTTCTCCAAGCTGAAGAGCCGTAGCTGCTTTAGCCTTTCCTCGTAGGGAAGTCGTCCCATCTCCTTTATCATTTTCATCGCCCTTCTCTGCTCCTTTTCGAATTCCACTGTCTTTTTTGAGATGCAGTGAGGTGAGCCGGTTGATATTGTGTATCTGGATTTTCAGAAGGCGTTTGACAAAGTACCTCATGAAAGACTTCAGAGAAAATTGGAGAGTCATGGGATAGGAGGTAGTGTTCTATTGTGGATTAAAAACTGGTTAAAAGATAGAAAACAGAGCGTAGGGTTAAATGGTCAGTATTCTCAACGGAGAAGGGTAGTTAGTGGGGGTTCCCCAGGGGTCTGTGCTCGGACTGCTGCTTTTTAACATATTTATAAATGACCTAGAGATGGGAGTAACTAGTGAGGTAATTAAATTTGCTGATGATACAAAATTATTCAAAGTCATTAAATCGCGGGAGGATTGTGAAGAATTACAAGAGGACCTTACGAGACTGGGAGACTGGGCGTCTAAATGGCAGATGACGTTTAATGTGAGCAAGTGCAAAGTGATGCATGTGGGAAAGAGGGACCCAAATTAAAGCTACATCATGCAAGGTTCCACGTTAGGAATCTCATAATGTTTTCTTGGTATATTACTATCATGTTCTAAAATCATGTAACCCAAAATCCTTCTGTAATACCAAATGTCTATTCTCTTCTATTTCCACTATTCATGATATATTGTAAGCCACATTGAGCTTGCAAAGAGGTGGGAAAATGTGGGATACAAATGCAATAAATAAATAAAAGAGACCAAGAAAGGGATCTAGGTGTCATCACTGATGATACGTTGAAACCTTCTGCTCAGTGTGTGGCTGTGGCTAAGAAAGCAAATAGAATGTTAGGTATTATTAGGAAAGGAATGGAAAACAAAAATGAGGATGTTATAATGCCTTTGTATCGCTCATGGTGCGACCAGCACCTCGAATATTGTGTCAATTCTGGTCACCGCATCTCAAAAAAGATATATTGGAATAGAAAGGTGCAGAGAAGGGCGACGAAAATGATAAAGGGAATGTGACGACTTCCCTATGAGGAAAGGCTAAAGCGACTAGGGCTCTTCAACTTGGAGAAAAGGTGGCCGAGGGGTGTTTATTTTTGTAGAGTCTATAAGAAGGGCTATTAATTGATAATATTAATAGTTTGGACGGGTGAGGTGATAGGGTTCTACTAAAATGTGAATGATTGTCTGTTCCCACTAAATGATTAATTACTCTGACCCAGTATCTTCCAAGACAGTTCTACCCAGCCCTAGAATTAACAAGCTCCATAATTAGAATGACATTGAAATTCAGTGAATAAGAGAACATAGTTTATTTGCATCTTACCAAAGGCAATACAGGTATTAGGCATTCACATCTGGAAGATAGTGGAGCAGCACTTCGCGACACATAGGTGTAGTCAGTCTTCTCTCTTCTGTTCCCTCTCTGCACTCCTACCCCAGCTAACAGCTGCTTTTATACTTTTTTTCTACCATAGATCTCTATGAACATTTTACTTTCCCACCTGCACTTCCGTCATAATTGGCTCATACATCCAATTATAACCAAGTTCCAACTTCAGAGAGTTTGCTTATCTCTTATCCAATTAGGACCAAATTTCAACTTTAGCAAGTTTGCTTATCTCCAAGCTCCGCTCAGCCTTAAATTTAACTTTTCTGCACCTGGCCTTATCTTTGCCCAATTATTTCTTATAGTTTCTCCGCATGCCTATGTCCAGCTGTACACAATCCTTGCCAACTTTGTAACTCTGCCAGGCTTCATTAACTTAATCAGACTGTCACATTTCTTCAGTGAAGTATCAGGACTGAGAGATTCTATGATTTTACAGGCCTAGTTTGCTTAAAAAGCCTGAACCTGTTTTTCACTGCATTCAATTTGTAACAATTATTTACAGGGGCGATATGATAGAGGTCTATAAAATAATGCGTGGAGATGAACGGGTAGATGTGAAGTGTCTGTTTACGCTTTCCAAAAATACTAGGACTAGGGGGCATGCGATGAAGCTACAATGTAGTAAATTTAAAACGAAACAGGCGTCAATTTGAAAAACTCTGTGGGCAGTTTCCTTTTAGGCGGGTGACATACCTTCATTATTTGGGGCTTAATGTTACAGCAGATCTCTCATCTTTTTTACCTTAATTATTCTCCTCTGTTGAACTTTGTGCTTACTGATTTGGACTGGTGGGACGGGTATAGGGTTAGTTGGTTGGGTCAAGTCAATGCGGTCAAATGATGGTTTTGCCAAAATTTTTATACCTGTGTTCTAGTCTGCCTCTGTTACCAAAGATTTCATCCTTCAGTTGAAATAGAAGCTTTTTCGTACATTTGGAAGAGAAAACCTCTGAGGGTACGGAGAGCTTGCATGTATTTGGATCGGGCGCATGGGGGAATGGGGGTCCTCAATTACTCTTATATTATCAGGCTGCTTAACTCAATTCCCTTCTTAAGCAGGTTTCTTTTCCTGAGAAGAGATGGGTGCAACTGGAGCAAGGGAGAGGGAAAATTTCTTCATGCTGAAAGTGTTTCGTCTGGGAATGGGTAGTGCACTTATATCATGCCTGTATAAAGCTTTGATGAGTACCCCCCTTCAGGGCATATTTATGAGGAGAAATGGGAATCACTTTTGGGGTATCCATTGTCAAGGGCTTGTAGGGAAGAAAATCAATAAGACGTTTCTTCACCTCTCTATCTCTGCCTTCTTGAGGGCACAGGCTTACAAAATTCTTTTTCAATGGTATTATATCAATTGTAATATACACGGGCCTTGCTTTTCAAGCTTTTTGGGTCAGGCATGGGAGTTTGTTGGTGACAAAGTGATCATCCTAGCACATTTGCCCATGTTTGGTGGGAGTGTCCTAAAGTCTGGGAATATTGGCAAATGGTGATAGCATTTAGACAGGATGTTTTGCAGGTTGAGCTACCTCTGGACATGTGTATCTTGCTGTTGATTACACCTGGTGATACAGAACCGGATATAGAAAACTCTTATAATTGATTTTGCGTTGTGGACACTAGCAGTTTGCTGTTTACCTTTTGTTTGTTACAATAGTGTTAAAACTGCTTGGTTGGAATAAAGGAAGAAAATCTGGCATGGATCACTTTGTGGCCTTGACCTGAACTCAGGGAAATTATAAAGCTGGGAGTGTTCACCAAGCGATAGAAGGGCTTAAGGCACCCAGGGTTATCATCACAATGGGTATGCCTGGAGCTATCTGTATCAGGAAGGGATCATGGGTTTGAGGAATGTGGTTATGTAAGATGATATTTCTGATTTTGTATTTTATTGCCATTTTCTAAATAATAAATTGTGTTTTGTAGGGATATTTCCCTGTGAATCTCACCTTGCTGGTCTTAGCCTGTATAATCCTAATACATCAAGATGGAGTCTGCAACCTATGACCTGCACATCAGTGAGACAGCAAATTCAGCTTTCTGCTTCTGGAAAATCACTGGCAGTCATGTAACATCCAAGGACATGCTGTGGGCAACCAACCAACCCCTGTATCTCCCTGAGAAGCTGAAAAGGGAGTGAGACATGGCTCCAACAAGCCGGGTGAGAAAAAGAAATGCATACCAAGAAGTAACAGTTTCAAGGTCATGAACAACGGCCGTTTCTTGCTCATGGAAGGAGCTGGACAAGATCAGGATTGGTCCACACTGGTCACCTGGGGAAAAAAAAGGACTAAAAGCGGGAACAGGAAGTTAGTTGGTTGGAATCCATGGAAGAAGTTGCAGCTGGCAAGAGGACAAGTGAGACCCGATGTGGTCCACAACCTTGTGAACTGCCTATCTAGAGAAAGTACCAGTTGGTTCAGCTGTACCCGCACAGAGTGACTGTAATCCTGCTTGCTGCAGAGACCCTGTCCTACTTCTGAGACTAAGACTCGCTGGGAGAGACAGCTCGAGTCTGAGAAGGAACCTGTGCACAACCTCATCCGAGAGACTGCCCGAGAGACAGCCTGGTGAGATAAACAGTGATTTACTTCTTATAGCCGAGGAGTATGGTAGCCGTGTTAGTCCACTCTTAAGGTTATCAATCAGTCACATTTGCTTATTTCCGATCTGAGGAAGAAAGGCAACCTTCGAAAGCTAATCAAGAAATGTATTAAGTTTTGTCCAATAAAAAAGGTATCACCTTATTTTCTTTTCCATGTTTTATTTTGTTTGATTTCTATTGATTACATTGGGAATTACACTATAAATTGGAGATGCGTCTTTACATTTCTCCCCACTGAGCGTACCAGGCTCATTTTAGAGAGTCGAATCAATGTCGGAAGTGTGGTCAATTAGCTGACATCATTATAAACCATAAAGCTGTATTCCTCTATTGATCACCCCACCCCTCACCTATCCACACCCATCCTGTTAGAATATCAATGATATGCTGTGATGTCCCCATGCATACCTCCTACCCACCCCCATCCTCCCACCCTGTCAGACTGTCATAGTAATGCTTGAATGTTTTCACTTATATACACTGTCAGCTAGCACATTTGCTTATTTCCGATCTGACGAAGAAGGGCAACCTTTGAAAGCTAATCAAGAAATGTATTAAGTTATGTCCAATAAAAAAGGTATCATCTTATTTTCTTTTCCATGTTTTATTTTGTTTGATTTCTATTGATAACCTTCTTATAGCCGGAAATTAGTGATTGGTGTTTACCTAAGCTTAGGCTGGTTAGAGTCATGCCCGTGGTCAAGAGATAAGCTGCTAACAATTGTATTACCTCAGAACTTTAGTTCAGTGTTACAAATCAGGTTACCTCGTATTTCAGTAAGAATCAGAGTGTATAGTTAGTGACAATATATTTTGTAGTTCTTTCACCAGCAAGTTATTTTTGAATTTAGCTAAGCCTTGCTTCAGAGTTATTCTATATTTGTATATACTCTTTATCTATAATAAATTCTAATATATGTGTCAGCTGGCTTTAGTTTGTTTCTCTCTTTCGGAAGCATTGGCTTGGTGCCAATCCAGGTTCTATTCATCCCTAGACAGAGATCAGAGTATTTTGCTTGCAAATAATTCTGTATTGGGAACCTGGGCGCAAATGAGATTGGTGGGAGGTGTTTTCCTATAAGTATCATTTGTGTTTACCTACAGTTTATAAAATAAATAAATAAATGACTGGATGACAGGGGAGTGGGCTCCAGGTCCAACCTAAGTTCTTCCAGGAAAGGTGAGTCTAAGAACTCTTCCTATTCCTCCTGGACCTCCCACCAGGGTCGGAGACCAATCCCATCACTGGCTGCCCACACCATCTACACTTGGCCCCAACTGGCAGAAACCCAGGCTGCACTGGTCCTGTTCCACTTGCCAAGACCTCTCTCACATGGCAAACCACTGCTTGGAGCCAATCTGACCCTAGGAACTCCTCCTGTTCCCAGTCCCTAAAACATGGAGGCAGTCAGTTCCACCAGAATCCGATGCCTAGGGAGGCTGCTGTTGCTCATGCTCCGATGCCTGAGGGAACAGAAGCAAGATGGCTGCCATTCACGCCTAAGAGACAGACCACTGGATTCACAGCAGTGGCTGCGGCCAGGTTGGGGAACACTCAGCCTAGTTCCCACAGTTTGCAAAAGGAATACAGGGATCCAGCAGCAGTGCTAAACCTCTCACTCCTGCACTTAGTGCAGCACTGGCTGGCAAGCATACCAGCGCATATGGCTGGCATGCTGAGCTCTCCCTCTCCCCCACCCAACCATAGCCCAACCTAGGTAATAGCTCCTGAGACACTAGCCGAATGGTTAGTGCAGTGACCTGAGAACCAGAGGAAATGGGTTCAATTCGAACTGCAGCTCCTTGACTATGGGCAAGTCACTTAATTCATTGCCCCAGATACAAAATAAGTACCTTTATATAATATGTAAACCGCTTTCATTGTAACCAAAAAAAGGCAGTACATCATATCACATCCTCTTTTTGGGTGTTTGATACAAATTTGTTTTCTAAATAAGCTTTATTTCCCTGACAAAAAGGGAATAAACCTAAACAGGCAGACTGTTACTCTGCCACATTAACTGTTTCTCTGGATCTCACAGCAGCTTTCAATCTTATAAGTCACTTTATTCTACTCTCCAGACTCTCTTCTCTTGGTACCTCAGGTACTATACTAAGCTGGTTCTCTTTTTTACTAAGTAATTGTTCACCAAGTCTCACTTCCCTCTTCCAAATCCGATTCCTATCCTCTGTCCTGCAGAGTTCCACAGAGATCAGTGCTGTCATCCATTCTTTTAAACATATTTACGAGTCCACTGGCAGCCTTAACTTAAGAACTCTTCATTAAATTTCACTTCTATGCTGATGATATCTTCTTGGTTTTTATTCAAGATGCCTATCACCCGGATTTCTCTAATCTTCAAGCATGCATCAATGCAGCAGATGATTGGTTACATCCCAACCACCGTATTATTAATCCACAGGTTGCCCTACAAGTCCATCAGTAGCCCCTACACTGCATAGCTCTCAGAGGCCTTAGTTAAATGTCTTAAATATCTGGGGGTTATTTTCGATTCTCAATTGTCCTGAAATCACCAAATCTCGTCAGTATTCAAATCTTGATTTAATTCATTAAGTTACACAGTTATTTAGATAAAGCATGTACTACTCTTCTTTATGCTCTTGTAGCCTCCAAACTGGATTACTGCAACATTATTTATCATGGTCTACAAACTATTAACTTAAACTTCAAAGAGTTCAAAATACCTCAGTGTGACTACTATCTCATGCCTCTCGTTATGCCCATGTTCCACCATTATTGGCCCAACATCATGACGAATTAACTGCAACTGTCTCATTTTAAACAACGTTTTCTTCCATAAATGTTGACCCAAGAACCATAGGACAGTGAAGAGTCCAAGATAACCCCTAGCACACAGTAAGTACCTTATTATCAGTTTACATCAGAGAGGAAGGTTCCATTTAATAGGGTCTCTTGAACCACAGGACTGTCGTTTCACTTGGATTCAGTATTAGTTTGTTAGAGCAAACTTATCTCTGAATCTTATTATTCCCAGATAGAACAATATCAGGCAGATACATATCATCAGAGGGAATGAAAAAGAACCAGGTTAGAGGTTACAGGCTGGATCTCCTTCACTTTCATGGCATCTTTCTTGTGGAACATTGCCCCTGATCCCCTAAGAATTAAAGCATGCTATGCAAAATTTAGTCAGCTTTAAGACATAGCTTTTTCACTGGACCTTTGACCTCTAAGCTGAAGTCTCTACTGAAATTGAAACTATTCACCTTTCTTTTCTGCCTACCCTGCTTATTTTTCTTGAATCTAGTACTTCTCTGGAATTAGATAAGAATGTTAGAGGGTACTGGTAAAAGAAATAAGATGTCATCCGCATAGCATAATAATTATCCAGAGTTCAAGCTGAGATTTCCTAGGGAAGACATAAAAATGTTAAATACTGGGGATAGCGGCGAAGCCTTGGGAACACCGCAGCCAAGGACCAGTATTTGGAAAATATTTTATTCTGTCGTACACTAACTGCGATTGCCCAAGAACTCTCAAAACTATTTAAATACAGAACCTGAAATATCAATCTGTCAGCCTGGATAACATAAACTCATGATCGACGGCATCAAAAGTCGCTGACATATCAAACTGAAGTAAGTTGATCTATTTTCAAACACCTAGTGCTTCATTCACAAAGAGGTTAGCACACGCAAAAAGGATTCGGTGCTGTGAGATGGTCTGAAGTCAAATTGAAAAAAATGGAAACAAAAGAAATTGTCTATATACTCCATAAAAAGCTGACTTACATAATTCTCTATTAATTTTGCACCCTACGCCTGGAATAAACTTCCTGAGCCCCTACGTCTTGCCCCATCCTTGGCCACCTTTAAATCTAGACTGAAAGCCCACCTCTTTAACATTGCTTTTGACTCGTAACCACTTGTAACCACTAGCCTCCACCTACTCTCCTCTCCTCCTTCCTGTACACATTAATTGATTTGATTACTTTATTTTTTGTCTATTAGATTGTAAGCTCTTTGAGCAGGGACTGTCTTTCTTCTATGTTTGTGCAGCGCTGCGTACGCCTTGTAGCGCTATAGAAATGCTAAATAGTAGTAAAATGCTAAATAGTAGTAGTAGTAGATCCCTTTCTTGGTCCGTAACTCCTAACGTGGAACCTTGCATGACGTAGCTATAATTCGGGTTCTTTTTTCCCACATGCATCACCTTGCACTTGCTCACATTAAACATCATCTGCCATTTAGCCGCCCAGACTCGTAAGGTCCT
Source organism: Microcaecilia unicolor (assembly GCF_901765095.1). Taxonomy (NCBI): domain Eukaryota; kingdom Metazoa; phylum Chordata; class Amphibia; order Gymnophiona; family Siphonopidae; genus Microcaecilia; species Microcaecilia unicolor. The sequence goes on from NC_044035.1 coordinate 186,927,573, forward strand.
CTTTTAATTTTTCACAATCCTGTTGCAAGTTATCGATTTTGAATGACTTTGTGTCATCAGCAAATTTAATTACCTCGGTAGTTACTCCCATCTCTAAATCATTTATAAATATATTAAAAAGCAGCGGTCCTAGCACAGACCCTTGAGGAACCCCACTAACTACCCTTCTCCATTGTGAATACTGCCCATTTAACCCCACTCTCTGTTTCCTATCCTTCAACCAGTTTTTAATCCACAATAGGACATTTCCTCCTCTCTCATGACCCTCCAATTTCCTCTGTAGCCTTTCATGAGGTACCTTGTCAAACGCCTTTTGAAAATCCAGATACACAATAACAACCGGCTCCCCTTTGTCCACATGTTTGTTTACTCCTTCAAAGAATTGAAGTAAATTGGTCAGGCAAGATTTCCCCACACAAAAGCCGTGCTGACTTGATCTCAGTAATCCATGTCCTTGGATGTGCTCTGTGATTTGTTTTTGATAATAGCCTCTACCATTTTCCCTGGCACCGACGTCAGACTCACCGGTCTATAATTTCCCGGATCTCCTCTGGAACTGCGTTACATTGGTCACCCTCCAATCTTTCGGTACCACGCTCGATTTTGAGGATAAATTGCATATCACTAACAGTAGCTTCGCAAGCTCATTTTTCAGTTCTATCAGTACTCTAGGATGAATACCATCCGGTCCAGGAGATTTGCTACTCTTCAGTTTGCTGAACTCCCCCATTACGTCCTCCAGGTTTACCGTGAAGTCAGTAAGTTTCTCCGACTCGTCCGCTTGAAATACTATTTCCGACACCGATATCCCACCCAAATCTTCTTCGGTGAAGACCGAAGCAAAGAATTCATTCAATCTCTCGGCTACGTCTTTACCTTCCTTGATCGCCCCTTTTACCCCTCGGTCATCCAGCGGCCCAACCGATTCTTTTGCCGGCTTCCTGCTTTTAATATACCGAAAAAAATTTTTACTATGTTTTTTTGCCTCTAATGCTATCTTTTTTTTGTAATCCCTCTTGGCCTTCTTTATCTGCGCCTTGCATTTGCTTTGACACTCCTTATGTTGCTTCTTGTTATTTTCAGACGGTTCCTTCTCCCATTTTCTGAAGGCGTTTCTTTTAGCCCTAATAGCTTCCTTCACCTCACTTTTCAACCATACCGGCTGTCTTTTGGACTTCCGTCTTTCTTTTCTAATTGGCCTGGGCCTCCAGGATGGTATTTTTGAACAGCGTCCATGCCTGTTGTACAGTTTTTACCCTCTCAGTTGCCCCCCTAAGTTTTTTTTTACCATTCTTCTCATTTTATCATAGTCTCCTTTTTTAAAGTTAAACGCTAATGTATTTGACTTCCTATGTATAGTTACTTCAAGGTTGATATCAAAACTGCTCATATTATGATCACTGTTATCAAGCAGCCCCAGTACCATAACGTCCATCACCAGATCATGCGATCCACTGTCCCTTTCTAATCTTTCTCCATTTGAAACCAGTATATACCTAAGGAACATATTGCCTATCTTCTGCTTTCAACATCTCACCATCCATTTTGTCTACTCCCTTCTTCTCAGGCTTCAACATTTCCTTCCTTTCATTCAGCCATCTCCATTTTCTCCGAGTGCATCTCATCTTCATTGCGCCATCATGCCTCTTCTACTCTTCTCCATACTCTCTTGCTCCTTCTCCTGCTCTCTGGTGGAAATATCAAACCCAATCCTATCCTATTCATGCAGGTCACACCATGATGTCTCCAATCAAATTTCTGTTCCTCTCCTCTCCTTCGCTTTCTCGTGTGCTCTGTGGAATGCCCGCTCTGTCTCCTACAAACTTTCCTACACCCACAATCTCTTTATCTCTCGTACTCTCCATCTGCTTGCCCTAACTGAAACTTGGCTTTGTCCTGAAGACTCTGCTTCAGCTTCCACCCAGTGTTATGGAGATTACCTTTTCTCCCATACTCCTTGTCTAGTTGGCTGCAGAGGTGGTATTGAGTTACTATTCTCATACTCTTGTAGATTTCAACCACTTCTTCCATCTCAGCCTCACTGATTTTCTCCCTTCGAAGTCCACTCCATCTGTATATTAAGTCCTCTACCTCTCTAAGTAGCAGTCATTTATCGACCCCCTGATGTCCCTTTCTTCTTTTCTCACTGACTTCTACACCCGGCTTTACTTTTTTCTTGAACCTTCATCTCCTTCCCTCATGCTAATGATCCATAAGAGTCAGATGAATCATTAGCATGAATGTTAAAATCCCCAACATTCATGCTAATGATCCATCTGACTCTTATGCTTCTCAGTTTCTTGCTTTAAAATCCTCTTTCAATTTTCAAATGTGCACTACTCCTACTCACCAGAATGGCCACTGTCTTGATCTTATCTTTTTCTCCAACTGCACACTCTCTAGGTTATGAACCTCAGTTCTCCCCCTCTCTCACAATCATCTGATAACTTTCACACTTATGCATCCTCCTCCCCTCCTCCCCCTGGTACCATCCAATCTTCACCAATACATTTAGGAATGTTCAGGCTATTGACTCTTGCACTCTCTCCACCAGTGTTTCAACCCTCTTCTCCACCATTATGTTATGAAAGTCTGTCAATGAGCTTGTCTCTTCCTAATACTATTCTCTCCTCTGCTCTGGATACTCTCGTTCCTCCCATTCCCCAAGGCGTATCAAACACCAACCTTGGCTGACCACTAGAATCCTTTACCTATGTTCCTGTGCCCAATCTGCTGAATGCCTTTGGCTGAAATCCCATGCTGACTTCATATATTTCAAATTCTTGCTGACATCCTTTCAGTCTGCACTTTCATTTGCCAAACAGGACAACTAAATCCACTTGACAAACTCTCTTGGCTCAAACCCTCAACGTCTCTTCACCACACTGAACTCTCTCCTCAAAGTGCCTTTGCCTCCAACCCACTTTCTCCCCATAATCTGGCTAACTCATGATAATGTTCACAAGATTAACCTTGAGTTCTCAACCAAGTCACTTCCACTTCTCTCTTTCTGTCAAGCCCTCTTCAACCCCTGCCTCCTCTTCCAGAGGAGATCCGGGAAATTATAGACCAGTGAGTCTGACGTCGGTGCCGGGCAAAATGGTAGAGACTATTATTAAGAACAAAATTACAGAGCATATTCAAAAGCATGGATTAATGAGACAAAGTCAACATGGATTTAGTGAAGGGAAATCTTGCCTCACAAATCTACTACATTTCTTTGAAGGGGTGAACAAACATATGGATAAAGGGGAGCTGGTTGATATTGTGTATCTGGATTTTCAGAAGGCGTTTGACAAAGTACCTCATGAAAGACTCCAGAGGAAATTGGAGAGTCATGGGATAGGAGGTAGTGTTCTATTGTGGATTAAAAACTGGTTAAAAGATAGAAAACAGAGACTAGAGTTAAATGGTCAGTATTCTCAATGGAAAAGGGTAGTTAGTGGGGTTCCCCAGGGGTCTGTGCTCGGACTGCTGCTTTTTAACATATTTATAAATGACTTAGAGATGGGAGTAACTAGTGAGGTAATTAAATTTGCTGATGACACAAAGTTATTCAAAGTCGTTAAAGCGCGGGAGGATTGTAACAGGATTCCTCCTGAAGAAGTATGGTACAAAATGCAGTCTCGCATTGAGGAACTGGAAGATTTAAAGTTATGCTGGTGAGCTGACCTTTGGGTTTCTCCAGAAGTCTTCCTCCGGTCATGCAGTGCCGCCATGCAACTTCATAAGCTCGACACAGTGGTGGTTAAGTTTTCTATTTGAACACTCAGCACTAACCAAGACTCTATTGCTGGACGTTTGGAGTCTTTTGATCTTTGAAATGGCCTGTTGCAGGCTTTAATATACTGACTTGTGGTTTTTCACTTTGGACTTCGCAGATAATGTACGCAGAGTGATACTATCTTACACATTTATCAAAGTCAAGTGAGAATTTGTACTTTGTAACAAGATTATGTTATGTTCTGCTGCTCAGTGCTGGTTTATATGAGTGGGGATATGTGCTTGGAGTGAATGTATATGTGTCGGTGTGCTAGACCTCAGGTTGAGAGCTCCGCAGAAACTGTGTGTGTGTGTTGATAGTAGATGTACATGTATTAGCAACAATTAAAAGATTGTTTATTTGCAATTGGAGTACATTTGTGATAAGTTAAAATTTAATGCCAAGAAGTGTACAGTGATGCACTTGGGGTGCAGAAACCCAAAAGAGAGATACCGGATAGGAGGGGAGAGATTAGTAAGCTCAACTCAGAAAAGAGAAGTTGGGGTGATGGTGTCCGAGGATCTAATGGTGAAGAAACAATGTGACAAGGCGACAGCTGAGGCCAGAAGGATGCTAGGCTGCATAGAGAGGAGTATAACCAACAGAAGAAAGGAAGTGTTGATGCCCCTCTACATGTCGTTGGTGAGGCCTCACTTGGAGTACTGTGTTCAGTTTTGGAGGCTGCATCTTGCTAAAGATGTAAAACGACTGGAAGTGGTGCAAAGAAAAGCTACAAAAATGGTATGGGATTTGCGTTGCAAACCATACGAGGAGAGACTTGCTGACCTGAATATGTATACCCTGGAGGAAAGGAGAAACAGGGGTGACATGATACAGACATTCAAATATTTGAACGGTATTAATCCGCAAACTTTTTCTGAAGACAGGAAGGCAGTAGAACTAGAGGACATGAATTGAGGTTGAAGGGGGGCAGACTTAGGAGTAATGTCAGGAAGTATTTTTTCACAGAGAGGGTGGTGGATACGTGGAATGCCTTCTCGTGGGACGTGGTGATGAAAACGCTAATGGAATTCAAACATGCGTGGGATAAACAGAAAGGAATCCTGTTTAGAAGGAATGGATCCACGGAATCTTAGTGGAGATTGGGTGGCGACGCTGGTAATTGGGAAGCAAAACCGCTGCTGGGTAGACTTCTACAGTCTACGCACCTGATCGTGACTGAATAGATAGGGATGGCCTTGAGAGTAAATTTTAAGGGGATTCGAAATTAGCTTCAGAACCTTTAGTACAAGAAAAGTGCTGGGCAGACTTCTACTGTCTGTGCTCTGAAAATGGCAAGGACAAATCAAGACCAGGTATATATACTAAGTATCACATACCATATAAAATGAGTTTATTTTGTTGGGCAGACTGGATGGACCATACAGGCCTTTATCTGCCATTATTTACTATGTTACTATGAGCTGCAGATAGCCGCCTGCAGAGAAAGAGAGAGAGACAGAATTTCTGAATTGTCAGAGGAAGGCTGTGCTGAACCCACCAGTTGAGGCTAAATTTGGCTTGGAGAGTCCAAGAGAGATAGAGACCAACAGCTGAGAAGGAACCCCTGACATGGTCTGATGTGGAATCTGGCCCATGAAAGAATGGGAAGTGGACCAATGACCCCAGGGAAATGGGATATAAGATTTCCAAGTACCATTTATTCAATGACTTGACACAGAAACTGTGTTTCGGCCACAGGCCTGCCTCAGGAGTCTTGGATGATCTTTATGGTTCCAAAAGCAGATCTTGGAATTGGGTGGTCTCAGCTGATCTTAGTAGTTCCAAAAATGGATCTTGAGGTTGAGTGGGAGTTAGCGTTCATCCACTTAGGTGGATTACCTTCTCCATGAAAGAAGGTCCAACATAGAGGCCATTGCGCCCAGAACTTGAACATATTCTCAGACCCCAGGACGTGATAGGGAAAGTAGAACCTGATTTGGGTGTGAATCTTTTGCTGTTGAAGAATATGAAGAAATGTCTTCCCTAAGCCTATGTCGAATATCACTCCCAGAAATGCCACAATCTGTGTTGAAAACAACTGACTCTTGATAAAATGGAATACCAATCCTAAGGATGGAAAAAGAATAGCTATCTTGGATGAAACTTGCAGACTTTCTTGATAGGAAAAGTCACAAATCAGCCATATCGCAAGGTATGCATGAAACTGCAATTCATCCTTGTGAAGGAAGGCTACCACTACTACTACTATACCATGACCTTTAAAAAATATCCTTGGTGATGTGGAAAAGATGAATGACATGGTCATAAATTGATAATGTCCCCCAAAGATTGCAAATCTTCAGTGGGAAGGTTAAGTGGGAATAAGAAAGCACGCTTCCTTGAGATTCAGGGAGGTTAGATATTCTCCCTGATGATCTGAAATGATTACAGACTGCAATCATAGGCGGTCGGTGGCCCAACTGTTTGGGAAGGCTAAATGGGGTGGGGTTATGGGTGGTATCAGCGGTGGAGCTTACATCCATAATTGTCTGACAACACACCTAGCTCTGCCCCCACCTACCCGTGCCCTTGTTGACGTGTTTTAAAATTCAAGCAAAATTTGTACAGGAAAACTAATTCAAATAAGCACAATGCTATCACAGAAAACCTATTTACTCTAGCCCATTGTATGGGCTGAAGCCAGTAGGTAGAGCTTGCCATCATTTTCACTCACCCAAAACAATAGCAAAATATTATTAGAAATGAGGAATTGCCTATGCATGGTCCATGTGTAAAAAGTCAAAAGCTGTTCCAGTTGAATAGGATGTGCCTTAAAAGATGGAGGAATATATATTTATCGCTAAAAAACGAAGCCGGCCATCTCAAACCCCAGCCAAATCCAATGCATTTGGCTGGCCGGAACCGTATTATCGAAACAAAAGATGGCAGGCCATCTTTTTCGAAAATACGGGTCTGGCCAGCTGTTTGCGGTGCCGCCAAAATACATCGCCAGCCACGTATTTTGCCGGCGCCGTTCGATATTCCCCTCCACATTATTTAGAAAAAGGAGGGTTAATATGAGTTTCATGGATCAGCAGGACAATACAATTTTGAGGTCTCTCTATAAATTCTGTCCCTTTAGAAAACCATTCATTAACCCCTGTTCCTGGTTTTTATGTAAACCCTTGGTCTGTGAACAATAAGTTTCTTTTGTTTTAAGATCTTTTAGCTTCTTCAGACATAGGTTTTTTGTTTATTTCAGAGACTTGGATAACTGAAGTTGACTATACTATAATTCAATCTCCCAGACAAGACAAAAAAGGAAGTGGCTTAGTTATTTTTAAGAAATTTTTTAATCTGATACTTGCATCCTCTGGATCTCATAAGGAATTAGAATTTGTTATGTCAACTTCAGGATGATTCTTGTATGGGCTGTAATGTAATAGGTGTACTTCTAATCAGGTGCGTAGCCAGATCTCGCCGGGAGGGGGGGCCAGTGCCCGAGGTGGGGGGGCACTGTTTAGCCACCCCTCCCCCCGAGCCGCCGCCACATTGGACCCCCCTGCCTGCTGACGACCCCCTTGAACCCCCCCTCCCGCCACCAACCCATCGCCGCCCGCCCCGCCACCACATCAGATACCTTGTTTGCTGGCAGGGGTCTGGCGCTGAAGAAGACTCTCTTCGGCTGGCGGGGTTCGGGGAGCCCCGCCAGCAAACAAGGTATCTGATGCGGCGGCGGGGCGGGCGGCGATGGGTTGCTGGCGGGAGGGGGGTTCAAGGGGATCATCGGCAGGGGGTCCAGGGCCAAATCTACGGAGCTCAGGCCCCACGTAGCTGCGCCACTGCTTCTAATATATTGTCCTCCAGGTTCATGGGTTAAGGCAGAACAGGAACTGCACGGTGTTATTGCCCAAGTCCCAGTCTGATCATTTTAGGAGATCTAAATTTGCACTTAGAGGATAAGTGGTGTGGTAGCTGTGTTGGTCCACTTTTAAAGGTAATAAATAGAAATAAATCAAAACAGATAAAAGAAAATAAGATGATACTTTTCTTATTGGACTAACTTAATACATCTTTTGATTAGCTTTCAAAGGTAGCCCTTCAGATTGGAAATAAGCAAATGTTGACAAATATCAGAATATATAAGTGAAACACAAAAGCATTCCAATGATAGTCTCACAGGAAGAGAGAGAGGTAGGTTAGGTAAGAAACAGTGAGAGCTGGGTAGATTAGAATCAGGGAGAGTTGGATGGGGTAGATAAAAGGGTGACAAAGCAGTAGAATTTTATGGTTTATAATTGGCTAGGAAACCCAGATCTTTGAATCCTGTCTGGTGGATGTCAAAATATTTCATCATTTTGATTTCAAAGGTCTTAAATTCCTGGATTGTCTTAGATTGTAAGCTCTCTTGAGCAGGGACTGTCCTTCCCCATGTTTAAACTTGTACAGCGCTGCGTAACCCTGGCAGCGCTACAGAAATGCTAAGTAGTAGTAGTAGTGTTTATATTGGCAGTACAGGTATTCCTTTTTTTCAGCACCTTTACAAAGGAGTTAGGGACTGTCATTTCTTCATGTTCAATTGTGAAGCGCTGCGTACGACTGGTAGCGCTGTAGAAATGATTTGTAGTAGTAGTAGTTTAGTTTATTCAGGCTTAGTGCTGTTGGTGTTCCATGTTTCTGTGAGAAATGTTACATATTGAGTAGTGCACTGGTCTCCATGGTAACCATTGAACCTCAGTGCTGCCATGGTGGCATTTTCTCCAGGTTCAAGGCTGGTTTGTGTATCAGAAGCTGTGGAACTCAGCTCCATTTAAATTGGGACAAATTTTCCTTCACTCTCCCATATTGCTTGCCTTGACAAGCAGTTCATTGCATGGCTGGGACAGCTAATACTACGCTACAGTGCTAAAGGTTAGCTGTTTTGGTTTGCCAAAGCAGCTCTGCTCTTTGGTATTGCACACTGACACTGGCCACCACTATATTACCGGCACCACTAGCTGTATGCTGTAGTGTCTCTAAATGCTTCTGTTGCACTTTTGCATCTTTCGTTGTATTGGACAGCTACCGATATTACAGAGCGTCTTCACTGTAGAAGAATAGCTTAATGGTTAAAGCAGCCAGCTGAGAGAGCACAGAGGTTGCTGGTTGAAGTCCCATTGCAGCTTCCCATCAATAGTGCACAATGGTACAAACAGACATATTCTGCTACACCATCTAGCTCTAGCTCTCTGCCACACTAGTTAGCTCCAATGTGCAGCTATGCCAGCCAGTTCTAGTGCACGGCCATACCAGCCAGTTCTTGACTCTCTCGGCAAGAATATAGCTGTGGCTTAGGCATTGGACAACTGAAGTGGCTTCTAAGTCACATTTAGCAAGCTACCTTTTAGAGGTGAGCTTCTGTTTGGGGAAGATCTAAAGAAGTTAGGTAAAGATCTAGGGGACTTTAAGTCTCAGATATTGCCAGAGGGCAAATCTATAGATTCTTTTAAATCCTCTCAGCCTCTTCTTAGGTTTCATTAGGCCACGTGCTATAGGCCAGGCAAATCTAACTTTCAGGGTTCCCACTTCAATAAAGACAAGCTGCGTTTCTTGCTGACAGAGAGAACTCGGCTTCAAACTTTAGGTCTACCGTTGCCTTCTGCACCTCCCAATGATGGAGTCTCGGTTCACTCCTTGGGCTTCGCAATAGCAGGACTCCTCTCCAAGTTCCATGAGGAGTGGACCAGAATTACTTCAGCCCAATGTGTCTTGGAAATACTAAAGTAGGGTTCCAAACTGGAGTTCTCCCATTCCACTGCAGATTTTTTCTTGGAACATCCATGCAAATTCCAGCCCAAATAGCAAGCAGTTGCAGTTCAAGCCACCTTGCAAACGCTTCTTCATTTAGGCACAGTCGAGACTGTTCCCAATTGCAATTGGGGAACAGGAAGTTATCCATTTACTTTGTAGTGCCAAAGAAGGGAGCTTCCTTCTATCTGGGTTTGGACATCAAAAGAGTCAACAGAGTGTTAAAGGTTCAACATTTCACAATGGGAACATTGCAGTCATAGGCACCCCATATAAGAGGCTTGGGAGCCCAACCATAACTTTCTCCTGCCTCCTGTCAGTACCTCCTGCCCTCCTCGAATTCGGGGCAGGAGCAAAAAGAAATTGTATCTTCCTCTCCGGCGCCTCTCACCACTCACTTCTTTTCTTACCTGGCTGCCTGCCCGATTTGCAAATCGCTTCCTCCCTAAGGCTCCTTACCCAGCAGCTCAGAGCACAGAAGAAAAAAAAAATCTGCCAGTATAGAGCCATGTGCTGCAACACTCACTCACAGACAGCTCTGCCCGGAACCTCCTCTTGTGACACACTTCCTGCTGCCGTTCCAGCAGAGCATGGCTGTGAGCCTTGAGTGAGTGTCGCAGCACGTGGTTCTATACCGGCAGGTTTTTTTTTTTTCCTTCTGTGCTCAGACCTACTGGGGAAGGAGCCTTAGGGAGGAAGCGATTCGCGAATCGGGTAGGCAGCCAGGTAAGAAAAGACGTGAGCGGGGAGGGGTGCCGGAGAGGAAGGTACAATTTCTTTTTGCTCCGAATTCGAGGAGGGCAGGAGGTACTGGCAGAGGAGGCAGAAGGTCATGGTTGAGCTGGGGAGGCTTAGTCTCCCCAAGCCTCTTACGAAGGCCTGTGCCCACTTGAGCCCACCCGTTGCTATGGCACTAAACTGTGCTCAGAACCGCTGGGGAAGGAGCCTTAGGGAGGTAGCGAGTCAAGCAGGCCACCGGGTAAGAAAAGAAGTGAGCGGGGGGTGGGCGCCAGCAGGGAGAGGAAGATACAAGTTTTCTTTTTCTTTCTATTTTTTTCAGCGGTCACAACCCCTGGGGAAGGAGTCGTGGCTTTGAATGGGGGGGGGGGGGGGGGGGGGGCTGGCTGCGGTTTTGAAACGGGGGTGGACACGTGGAAGCCCAAGAAGATTGAGAACAGACCTGTGAAGATGTGATTTCATATGCCCTAATGAAAGGTGAGTTTAATTTTACTTCCATTTAATTTCAATATAGTCCATCTTATTTTATAACACCAGGCTTCCTAAGGCACATTACAACAGCTGCTAAGGTGAACCCATCAGGATAAAGGATATCCTCACTGAATTTGGCCATCTCTATTATAAAGAACAGTGTAGAAAAATGAGTACAAAATAGAGTTTATAACTGCTGTCTCTACCAGCTACAATATTTGGAAACTTTCAAATAAGTACAAATATATTGGAAAGTTATGTCGGCCATCTCAAACCCCGGCCAAATTCAAGGCATTTGGCCGTGGGAGGAGCCAGCATTTTTAGTGCACTGGCCCCCCTGACATGCCATGACACCAACCGGGCTCCCTAGGGGTCACTGCGGTGGACTTCAGAAAAGCTCCCACATGCACAGCTCCCTTACTTTGGGAGCTGAGCCCCCCAACCCCCCAAAACCCACTACCCACAAATGTACTGCACCCACTAAAAATGCTCCAGGGACCTGCATACAGTCTCTAGGATTTATTGCTGCTGTATAACTTTGGCACACCAGTTCACACCTGAAGACTAATCTCTCTGAAAAAGTCCTTTCTTGAAATAACCACGTTTACTCACAGTTAACTGCAGATCAGAGGTTGTGCCCCACTGGCAGAGTCCCCTGGTACTAAGATTAGCAGTAGGTCACAGCTGGCACAATGGTGTACAATGCCCTCTTTCAGCACCATTCAAGGTTAGAACTACGTTCTTTGACGTGGGTAACACAATAAAGGGATCTAAAACTGTCTTACAAAAATGGCCACTACAGCACGGACTACAACAGGAAACAAAACAGGGCACACTCCCCAGTAAGCAGGGGGAAAAGCAGAGCCTACCAACTACCAATACCCACCACAATGCATTGCTGATGTGACTCTGCAGTGCAAATAACAGAAAAGGTTCCACACTCACCCCAGAGCCACATCACAAGCAGGCAAAGGCTGTCGAAGGACAGAACACATTCTGCTGTCATGGAGGTGGGTACGGCATTTGAGGCTGGCATAGAGGCTGGCAAAAAAGTATTTGTAACCTGTTTTTTATGCTGGGAGGGGGTTGGTGACCACTGGGGGAGTACGGGGTGGTCATCCCCGATTCCTTCCGGTGGTCATGTGGTCAGTTCGGCCACCTTTTTGAAGCTTGGACCTGAAAAAAAAAGGGACCAAGTAAAAGTGGCTAAATGCTCTTCATCGCCGGGTTTTTTTTCCCATTATGGGCTAAAGCCAGCCATTTCGTAACCCCGCCCATGCCCGCCCCATGTCCCGCCTTTGCGTCGCTGCCAACACGCCCCCTTGAACTTACGCCAGCTCTGCAACGGGAAAGCGGCGATGGTGTCAAAATAGCGGCTTTCGATTATACCAATTTGGCCGCTTTTGCGAGATCGCCGGCCATCTCCTGATTTGTGTTGGAAGATGGCCGGCGATCACTTTCGAAAATGAGCTGGATAGTAACATAGTAGATGACGGCAGAAAAAGACCTGCACGGTCCATCCAGTCTGCCCAACAAGATAAACTCATATGTGCTACTTTTTGTGTATACCCTACCTTGATTTGTACATGTCCTCTTCAGGGCATAGACCGTATAAGTCTGCCCAGCACTATCCCCGCCTCCCACCACTGGCTGTGGCACAGACCGTATAAGTCTGCCCAGCACTATCTCTGCCTCCCAACCACCAGTCCCGCCTCCCACCACCGGCTCTGGCACAGACTGTATAGGTCTGCCCAGCATTATCCCCGCCTCCCAACCACCAGCCCCGCCTCCCACCACCAGCTCTGGCACAGACCGTATAAGTCTGCCCAGCACTATAAAAACATATTTTGGTCCAAAGCAGGTAATGGTCTATTACTTATCAGTATTCAATGCTTAGTGGATATATAACCTGACAGTCAATCAACAATCTACTCTTTAAATTACTACTACTATTTAGCATTTCTATAGCGCTACAAGGCGTACGCAGCGCTGCACAAACATAGAAGAAAGACAGTCCCTGCTCAAAGAGCTTACAATCTAATAGACAAGAAATAAAGTAAGCAAATCAAATCAATTAATGTGTACAGGAAGGAGGAAAGGAGGCCTGTATTTCGATCTATGCGTAATAGTAGTCCAAACTGGTATAGTCAGATCATATTCTAGTACATTCCCCAACTGTCCATTGAAAAGACCCAAAAGAGCCAAGCATAAAAAACAGAAACCAATGCATGATTAAAAAATATGCAATATCAACAAAGAAAGACCTAAAAACCTCTTGATGTGCGAAAATCTCTTTTTACTCAGTCTCGTCTTCACCACTGCAAAGAATTCCCCACAGCATCTGACATCAATGCTGTGGGCAAAGCTTGCTCCCAGACCCAGAACACAAGTAGCTGGAAAACCAATGGGCGGAGCTTGCACCCACACCCAGAGTGTAGATAGCAACACTTGCAAAAAGTGGCTGTGGCCAAGTTAACAAACAGTTTGGCCCAAATTAACTCGCTTGTCAGAATAACTTACAGCACTCAGATGGAAGTTGTCAGCCCAAACCATCTGACTTATTTTATATTTCAACTCTGAAGCCCATTTTTTTTAATGAGCCTCGGCCTTGCATACAGATAAGAGAATGTTGCCAAGGGTGCCAAAGAGTGAGATTTGAAGTACTGTGCCACAGACTGGAAATCCTGTGTGTGAGAAAGTTAAAAGCCTTATTTCTCATGCTCCTGTTTGTCATTTGTGTGTCTGAGATAGTGAAACCTGCACTGGTGAGACCGGATCCAAAATCAGGTGTGACACCCGCAGCATCCCAGAGGGTTTAAAGTGTACATGTCATTAGATCCACAGCATGTGATTCTGAAACATTTTACTGTTACTGACAGACTGTTCAGAATACTCTCAACCAGCTGGAGCAGGTCCTAATGCAGTTTGTCTTTCATTTGAAAATTGCAGTCCCATCACATGTTAATACAGAATGAATGGAACTTGCCTTTTATTTTACTTGATGATAAATTGACCAACTGAAGCAGATGCTTAATGCGAGATGTTGGAATAAGGTTCATATCAAGGTTAACACACCTGAGAATGTGGCATACCACCATGATAACCCATAGCCATATCTGGTATCTTTTCTAAAGGATGCCACTGAAGCTTTCTGTGGTATGTCCTCTGTTCAGGCCACTGAGAAATGCAAGGTTACCATAAGAGAACTCACAGGGATCATGTGCAAGCATGACACTGATAACTGATGGCTATTAACCTAGGACTTCATATATATAATAAATTTAAATAAAGGAAACCTCAAAAGCCTAGGGCACCTACAAAGATGGTCTTCCCTTTAATAGGCTCTCATCACGGGCTTCAATCTAAACTCTGAAACTAACTGCAGTGTAAAACAACTCCCTAATGAAGAAAAAAAAACACTGCAGCCAAAACAACAGAGGAAATTTTTTAATAGTAATGATGTACTAGGTTAATGCCATAGTTATTAAGAAAAGTAACTACTGAAGAAGATAATTGTCAATTGAAAAACATGTGCACAGGTTGTGTGTTGGATCCAAGATGGCATCTAGCTAACGGACGTGTGTTTAAGCTCTCTCCGTCTCCACTGAAATTTGCGCACAGAGATTCGTTGACCCGTAATGGGGAAACGAAAAGGAAAACCCAGTATGCCTACCTCCACAGGCAGGGTGGAACCTACTCCGTTGTGGCAGATGAGTCTGGTAGAATTGGGACTGCTAACGCCGGGATCATCTTATTGTGGACTATATATTATTAAGAAAATTTACCAAGTGTGACTGATTTCTTCATTTTCCATTTGCCTGAATCTTTATTTATGTTGGATTGCATAAATGTAAAACTGAATAAAGTATAATAAAAAAAAAAAACATGTGCACAGAAAAAGTATAATCACTTAGCTTCTCCACCCGGGTGGTGATCCAACATCCAACCTTCAACCAGGATGAGCTCCGATTATATTAACTGAAGCAACATGATATTTCCTTGACAAAGGTCCTTCATTGAGATAATCGTCAATTGAGATAATCATCAATTGAAAAACATGTGCACAGAAAAAGTATAATCACTTAGCTTCTCCACCCGGGTGGCAGTGGCGAAACAGAAGGGACCTTTTGTTGAAAAAATAGCATGTTGCTTCAGTTAATATAATCACTACTACTAAACATTTCTAAAGCGCTACTAGGGTTACGCAGCGCTGTACAATTTAACATAAAAGGACAGGCCCTGCTCAAAGTGCTTACAATCTAAAGGACAAGTGAGTAGACGATACAATGGGGGCAGTCAATTTGGGGCAGTCCGGATATCCTGAAGGTAAGAGTTAGGTGCCAAAGGCAGCATTGAAGAGGTGGGCATTAAGCAGAGACTTGAAGATGGGCAGGGAGGGGGCTTGACGTAGGGGCTCAGGAAGGTTGTTCCAGGCATAGGGTGAGGCGAAGCAGAATGGGCGGAGCCTGGAGTTGGCAGTGGTGGAGAAGGGTACTGAGAGGAGGGATTTGTCCTGTGAACGGAGGTTTCGGGTGGGAACAAAAGGGGAGATGAGGGTAGAGAGGTAGTGAGGGGCATCAGATTGAGTACATTTCTAGGTAAGAAGGAGGAGCTTGAACTGAATGCGGTATCGGATTGGAAG
The DNA here is from genome assembly GCF_901765095.1 of Microcaecilia unicolor. Taxonomy (NCBI): domain Eukaryota; kingdom Metazoa; phylum Chordata; class Amphibia; order Gymnophiona; family Siphonopidae; genus Microcaecilia; species Microcaecilia unicolor. The sequence continues at coordinate 186,942,917 of NC_044035.1, forward strand.
CCAGTGAAGTGACCTGAGAAGAGGGGTGATATGAGTATATCGGTTCTGGCGGAATATAAGACGTGCAGCAGAGTTCTGAACAGATTGAAGGGGGGATAGATGGCTAAGTGGGAGTCCGGTGAGGAGTAAGTTGCAGTAGTCAAGTCGGGAGGTAATGAGAGCGTGGACGAGAGTTCGGATGGTGTGTTCAGAGAGGAAAGGGCGAATTTTGCTGATGTTGAAGAGGAAGAAGCGACAGGTCTTGGCTATCTGCTGGATGTGTGCCGAGAAGGAGAGGGAGTAGTCGAAGATGACTCCGAGGTTGTGGGCAGATGAGACGGGGAGGATGAGGGTGTTATCCACTGAGATAGAAAGTGGAGGAAGAGGAGAAGTGGGTTTTGGTGGAAAGACGATGAGCTCAGTCTTGGACATGTTCAGTTTCAGGTGGCGGTTGGACATCCATGTAGCAATGTCGGTTAAGCAGGCCGATACCTTTGCCTGGGTCTCCGCGGTGATGTCTGGTGTGGAGAGATACAGCTGGGTGTCGTCCGCATAGAGATGATACTGGAAGCCATGAGATGAGATGAGGGAGCCCAGGGAAGAAGTGTAGATTGAGAAGAGAAGGGGTCCAAGGACAGATCCCTGGGGAACACCAACAGATAGCGGGATGGGGGTGGAGGAAGATCCATGGGAGTGAACTCTGAAGGTGCGGTGGGAGAGATAGGAGGAGAACCAGGAGAGGACAGAGCCCTGGAACCCGAATGAGGACAGTGTGGCAAGGAGTAGATCATGATGACAGTGTCAAAAGCGGCGGACAGATCGAGGAGGATAAGGCTGGAGTAGTGGCCCTCTGGATTTGGCAAGGAACAGGTCATTACAGACTTTAGAGAGTGCTGTTTCTGTCGAGTGTAGAGGGCGAAAACGGATTGAAGTGGATCGAGGATGGCATGAGAGGAGAGAAAATCAAGGCAGCGCTGTGAACGGCACGCTCAAGTATTTTGGAGAGGGAAGGGTAGGAGGGAAATGGGGCGGTAGTTGGAGGGACAGGTAAGGTCAAGTGATGGTTTTTTGAGGAGAGGTGTGACTACGGCATGCTTGAAGGTGTCAGGGACAGTTGCAGTGGAGAGAGAGAGGTTGAGGATATGACAGATGGAGGGGGTGACAGTATGAGAGATGGTGTTAAGTAAGTTGGTGGGGATGGGATCAGAGGAACAGGTGGTACTTTTCGAGCAGGAAGAAGGCGAGCGGTTTCCTCCTCGGTGATGTCCGGAAGGAGGAGAAGAGGCCTGAGTTGGTTGGTCAAGGGTTGAAGGGTGAAAAGGAGGAGATGGTTTGGTAGTGAACAAGGTTGATCTTTTGCACCTTGTCGCGGAAGTAATCGGCCAGTGATTGAGGGGAGAGTGAGGGGGGGGGGGGGGGTTAGGAGCGGAGGGCACTTTGAGGAGGGAGTTAATGGTGGCAAAGAGACGACGGGGGTTGGAGCTGACAGAATTGGTCAGTTGGGTGTAATAGTCCTGTTTGGCAAGGAATAGGGAGGAGTGGAGGGAGGATAGCATGAATTTGTAGTGAAGGAAATCTGAATGGGTGCGAGATTTCCTCCAGAGGCGTTCGGTAGATTGGGTGCAGGAACGAAGGTAGCGGATGCAAGGGGTCAGCCAAGGCTGGGGATTAGTACGCTTTGTGGGACGGGAGGTGGATGGAGCGAGGGTGTCCAGAGCAGAGGAGAGAGTGGCATTGTATGCGGAGACAGCCTTGTCAACAGACTCGGAGGACAAGATGGAGGGGAGGAGATTGGAGATACAAGAGGATAAGGTGGGAGGGTCAATAGCCTGGAGATTCCTGGAGGTAGTGGTTAGAGTTGGACGGGGCTGAGAGCTCGTCCTGGTTAAAGGTTGGATGTTGGATCACCACCCGGGTGGAGAAGCTAAGTGATTATACTTTTCCAGTTTCTTGCCAAATGGAGCCATCATGACATTGAATAATATTGGTGATATTGGAGTACCCTGAGGGACCCTGCATTCAAGAATCCAGGAGGCTGAAAATTCACTGGACATCTTGACAAGGTAGGATCTAGTTCTTAGAAAACCACTGAACCAGGCTGCTACTGCTCTAGTTATTCCTATGTTGTCGAGCAGGGTCTTTAGTATTGTGTGATCTACTAGGTCAGTGGTGGCGAACCTATGGCACGCGTGCCAGAGAGGGCACGCAGAGCCCTCTCCATTGGCACGCGCGCCTGTCGCTGGTGGGAGGGAGGCCTGCTGCTGCTGCTGGGTGGGAGGGCGGCCTGATGTTGGGTGCTGGGTGGGAGGGCGGCAGGTCTGGTGCTGGGAGGGAGGCCGGCAGGCCTGGTGCTGGGTAGCCTGATGTTGGGTGCTGGGTGGGAGGGAGGCTGCCAGCCTGGTGCTGGGTGCTGGGAGGGCGGCCTGGTGCTGGGTGGAGGAAGGCCTGCTACTGGGTGCTTCTGCTGGGTGGGTGGGAGGCCTGATGTTGGGTGCTTCTGCTGGGTGGGTGGGAGGCCTGATGTTGGGTGCTGGGTGGGAGGAAGGGAGGGAGGGTGCCTGCCTGCCTGGTGCTGGGAGGGAGGGAAGAAGGGAGGCTGCCTGCCTGGTGCTGGGAGGGAGGGATGGAGGGTGCCTGCCTGGTGCTGGGAGGGAGGGAGGCTGCCTGCCTGCTGGGTGCTGGGAGGGAGGGCGGCCTGGTGCTGGGAAGGAGGGCGGCAGGCCTGGTGCTGGGTGGTGCTGGGTGGAAGGGAGGCCTGCTACTGGGTGCTTCTGCTGGCTGAGAGGCCTGGTGTTGGGTGGGAGGCTGGGTGCTGCTGGGTGCTGGGAGGGAGGGCAGCCTGGTGCTGGGAGGGAGGGCAGCCTGGTGCTGGGAGGGAGGGCAGGGGGGAGAGGAGGGTGGCTGGACATGGGTGGCTGGATGAAAGAGGAGGGTGGCTGGACATGGGTGGCTGGAGGGGAGAGGAGGGTTGCTGGACATGGATGGAGGGCAAGAAATGAAGAAGAAAGGAGGAAAGTAAAGAAATAAATGAAAAGGAAGACCTGGAAACGGAGTTAAGAGAACAGATAGCAGCAGAATCAGAGACTGGACCAATATGGATAGAAAAACAAAATCACCAGACAACAAGGTAGGAAAAAATCATTATTTTCATTTTAGTGTTTAGAATATGTCCAATTTGAGAATTTACATCTGCTGGCTTATTTTGCACTGGGTATACTGGAGCTGTAACAGCTTACACAAATGATTTATAATGAAAAAAAATCATGTTATTTTTTCCTCCTATACTAGTATAATATTTTCAGTGATGTCTGTTTATATGCGCCATGGCTGGTGTAGGGGGTGTGGCTATCATAGGGGTGGAGTCATATGTGGTAACCCCGCCCATAATGAGTACCGGCACTTTGCGATAAATAATTCGATTTTGGGTTGCTGTTTGGGCACTCGGTCTCTGAAAGGTTCGCCATCACTGTACTAGGTCGAAGGTGCTTGACATATTGAATTGTAGTAGTAGTAGTAGTAGTAGTAGTATTGACTGGCCTTGGCTTATTATACTTCTAAATTTTGTGATCAGGATGGTTATGACTGTTTCAGTGCTACAGCATGGTCTGAAGCCTGATTGAGAGCTATGAAGTTATTCAAAGTCGTTAACTCGTGACAGGATTGTGAAAAATTACAAGAGGACCTTACGAGACTGGGAGACTGGGCGGCTAAATGGCAGATGACGTTTAATGTGAGCAAGTGCAAGGTGATGCATGTGGGAACAAAGAACCCGAATTATAGCTACGTCATGCAAGGTTCCACGTTAGGAGTTACGGACCAAGAAAGGGATCTGGGTGTCGTCGTCGATAACACACTGAAACCTTCTGCTCAGTGTGCTGCTGCGGCTAGGAAAGCGAATAGAATGTTGGGTATAATTAGGAAAGGTATGGAAAACAGGTGTGAGGATGTTATAATGCCGTTGTATCACTCCATGGTGCGACCGCACCTTGAGTATTGTGTTCAATTCTGGTCGCCGCATCTCAAGAAAGATATAGTAGAATTGGAAAAGGTGCAGCGAAGGGCGACTAAAATGATAGCGGGGATGGAACGACTTCCCTATGAAGAAAGACTAAGGAGGCTAGGGCTGTTCAGCTTGGAGAAGAGATGGCTGAGGGGAGACATGATAGAGGTATATAAAATAATGAGTGGAGTGGAACAGGTGGATGTGAAGCGTCTGTCACGCTTTCCAAAAATACTAGGACTAGGGGGCATGCGATTAAACTACAGTGTAGTAAATTTAAAACAAATCGGAGAAACTTTTTCTTCACCCAATGTGTAATTAAACTCTGGAATTCATTGCCGGGAAAATGTGGTGAAGGCGGTTAGCTTAGCAGAGTTTAAAAAGGGGTTGGACGGTTTCCTAAAGGACAAGTCCATAAACCGCTACTAAGCGGACTTGGAAAAATCTAAAATCCCAGGAATAACATGTATAGAATGTTTGTACGTTTGGGAAGCTTGCCAGGTGCCCTTGGCCTGGATTGGCCGCTGTTGTGGACAAGATGCTGGGCTCGATGGACCCTTGGTTTTTTTCCAGTATGGGCATTACTTATGTACTTATGAACGGCTGAGTAGTGCATTAGTATTCCATAAATTGTGCTACTAGTCCCTCCATTGTTTTTGTCAGCAGTGGTATTGATGCCACTGGTCTGTAATTAGTGAGTTCATTGATCTTGCTGGTGGGGTCTTTAGGGATTGGCATATGTTGCTGTCCTTGTCAGAAGGGAAATGGCCTTTCAAGAACATACATTCTATGTGTTCAGTTAAGCATTTGATGAACCACTCTGGTGGGTTTTCCATCATGTAGTTTGGGCAGCTGGCTAGTAAGCAACTGGTGTGTGCATAATTGTCAGTAGTGTTTTAACTGAGCTGGTTGTTGGTATCTTAAAGAAGGACCAGATTCTGTTTGCCTTGATGTGGACCTCGTTGATTTCACATTTATGTAGGAAATCTATGAGTGTTGTTTGTGCTGCAGTTAGTACAGATCTTATTTTATTATTTTGTCTTCGAAATATTGTGCGAGCTCGTCTGCTGTTGGTGGTTTTTTGTTTAACGTTACCAAGAGCTTGTGCGTTCAGTACGTTTTTCATTAGTTCATATATTTTTTTCGTGTTTCTCTCTTCTGGGCATACGTATGTGCTGTAGTATTCAGCTTTGGCTCTTTTATAGTGTGTTTGTACTTGCTTAGGGCTTTCCTCCATGTGGTTTTTTTCATGTCTGATTTGTTTTTTGGACCATTTTCTTTCCAGTTTCCTGAACAGTTTTTGGGGTTTTTAAAAATCTCTGATAGTTCCTCATTGAACCATGGGTGTGGTTGTCTATTGAAGTGTGAAGGTGAGTTTGTTATGGTCTGACCATGGCACCTTTGCCCAGTTATGATTCTCTATTATATAGCTGTTATTGGCTAAGAATCTGTAAGCTAGTATGTCCAATTGGTGACCTTTTACATGAGATGAGGTGGCTGGTGCTGTTTTGAAGTTCCATTGGTTCAGGAAGTTTATTAGAAGCCTAGTGTTGGCGTCATGTTGCTTGTCTAGGTGCAGATTTTTATCACCTAGTAGAAAAACATTCGATAAGTTTATGCATATTTTTGATATGAAGTCCATGAAGTCGTCTTAGGCGTTGGACCATCTTCCAGACGGGAGGGTAGAAAGTACACCACATAATATCAGTTACCATCGAATCTTGATTTTGCATGCTATGATTCAATCGCAGGGGATATATGTTCAGCTATGGTTTCTACCGTAAAGAAGGATTTGAATATTACGGCGACCCCTCTTCTCTCTTTAAGTTCTGTTTATATCCCGGTGGGCATAAGTCAAGCAATACTGGGTCGTCTCGTATTTGCAACCATGTTTCTGTTCTGCATAATATACCTAATTGCTCGGTTTTATAACTGCTGATCTTGCATTTATGTAACCTATAGGAATGGGTACATATGTATCAATGTTGGTGTACTTAACAGTCTGTAAATGTCTGTGTATTCCATCATTTTGATGTTGTGGCCATTGCAATTGTTATATGTGCTTATCTTTTTGGTATTGGTTAGAGTGTTGATCTCTGGTTTGTTTTGGTTTTAAAGTTGGTCCTTCCAGTTGGTGAGGGAGGGGGTCGGTTTTGCTGTAATAAGTACAAGGATTTTGTTCCATTCGTTGATTAGGGGGAGGGGGGAGGTGAGCTGTATAGGACAGGTATTTGTGAGACAAAGGTAAGTAGCTGACCTTAAGCACTTCTTGGAATGCAGCTATGAGAAAAGCTTCCACAAGGTAAAATTATGTATAATCATACCTGATAATTTTCTTTCCATTAATCATAGCTGATCAATCCATAGACTGGTGGGTTGTGTCCATCTACCAGCAGGTGGAGATAGAGAGCAAACTTTTGCCTCCCTATATGTGGTCATATGCTGCCGGAAACTCCTCAGTATGTCGATATCAAAGCTCCATCCGCAGGACTCAGCACTTAGAGAATTACACCCACGAAGGGACACTCTGCCCAGCTCACCACCGCCGAAACGGGGGAGGGGAATTAACCCAGCTCATCCCACACAAGTGGGGGAGGGGAATCCGTCCAGCTCATCCCCGCGGAGCGGGGGAGGGACACCACACCCGCCGATGCGGGGGGATCTGGCTTATCCTGCAACCGCAACCGCGGGAGGAGCTGACTGACCCTAACACCGCCGAAGCGGGAAGGGTACAAAGCTGCCCTACAGCCGCACGAAGCGGGAGGGAGTGCGGCAGAATTTTAAGTCTCAATCCAGCCCCGTAAAACGGAGGGGAGAGGAATGCAGCAGCTCACTGTAACACAACTCGTCTTAACTCTTGAAGAATCCAGTGAAAAAAACTTGAACACGAAGTCTTCTGAAGTAACTGAAGGACTAAACTTGAACCTGAAATGCAACCAGAATAAAACAGTACAGATATCTGGGAGGGGCTATGGATTGATCAGCTATGATAATGGAAGAAAATTATCAGGTATGATTATACATAATTTTACCTTCCATATCATCAAGCTGATCAATCCATAGACTGGTGGGATGTACCGAAGCAGTACTCACCCAAAGCGGGACATTGAATCCCTGACCTCAACACTGAAGCTCCAAACCGGGCCTCCGCCCGTGCAGCCACAGTCAAACGGTAATGCTTGGAAATGTATGAGCCGAAGCCCAAGTTGCCGCCTTGCATATCTCTTCCAAGGAGACGGACCCGGCCTCTGCCATCGAGGCCACCTGAGCTCTAGTGGAGTGAGCCTTCAGCTGGATAGGCGGCACCTTCCCCGCGGCCACATAAGCCGCTTGCAATGGCTTCCTTGACCCATCTTGCCACTGTAGGCTTAGCAGCCTGCAGACCCTTACGAGGACCTGCAAACAGGACAAACAGATGATCCAATTTCCGGAAATCATTGGTCACTTCCAAGTATCTGATGATGACTCGTCTCACATCCAGATATTTAAGAGCAGAGTACTCCTCTGGGTAGTCCTCCCTACGAAAGGAAGGGAGGACAGAGCTGCTGATTCACATGGAAGCGAGAAACAATCTTGGGCAGGAAGGAAGGCACTGTGTGAATAGTCACTCCTGCCTCAGTGAACTGCAGAAAAGGCTCTCGACATGAGAGCGCCTGGAGCTCGGAAACTCTTCTGGCTGAAGTGATAGCCACCAAAAAGACTGCTTTCAACGTCAGGTCTTTCAGAGATGCCCTCGACAAGGGTTCAAAAGGCGGCTTCTGCAATGCTCTTAGTACCAGGTTGAGATTCCACGCAGGCACCACTGAGTGCAGAGGAGGGCGCAGGTGATTAACTCCCTTGAGAAAGCGCACCACATCTGGCTGCGAAGCCAGGGAAGCACCCTTCAGGCGGCCCCTGAAGCAAGCCAGAGCCGCTACCTGGACTTTAAGGGAACTGAGCGACAGGCCTTTCTCCAGACCTTCTTGCAGGAACGCCAACACTGAAGCAATTGGAGCAGTGAAGGGAGGAAAGTGAGCCTGCTTCACACCACGCTGCAAAGATACGCCAAACCCTGGCGTAAGCAGTAGAAGTAGAGCGCTTCCTCGCTCTCAGCATAGTGGCGATGACCTTGTCTGAGAAGCCCTTCTTTCTCAGACGCTGCCGCTCAATAGTAAGACCAAAGGGGGAGGGATCCTCCATCACCACGGGACCCTGATGTAACAGGCCCCGCTCCACTGGCAGCCGCAGAGGATCGTCGACTGAGAGCCTGATCAAGTCCGCATACCAGGGACGTCTGGGCCAATCCGGACCCACCAGGATTACCCTGCCGGGATGCTTTGCCACCCGGTCTAGCACCCTGCCCAACATGGGCCAGGGCGGGAACACATAGAGAGCTCTTGAGTCGGCCACTGTTGGAGAAGAGCATCTACTCCCAGGGATCGAGGGTCCCGTCCTCTGCTGAAAAAGCGCGGCACTTGGCAATTGGCCGATGACGCCATCAGATCTAGGCTCGGCTGGCCCCAGCGCTTCGTGATGTCCAAGAACGCCTGAGCAGATAGCTGCCACTCTCCGGGCTCCAAGGTATGGCGACTGAGAAAGTCCGCCTTGACATTCATGACTCCAGCAATGTGGGCCGCTGACAGCTGCTCCAGGTTCGCTTCTGCCCACCGGCATAGATTCATAGCCTCCTGGCTAGAGGGGCGCTCTTGGTACCTCCATGGCGGTTGACATAGGCCACAGCCGTGGCATTGTCCGACAGTACCCGTACAGGCTTCAACACCAAGTACCGGGAAGAACTTCCAAAAGCGCCAACCGAATGGCTCTGAGTTCCAGGAGGTTGATAGACCACTTTGCCTCTGCAGGAGACCAGAGCCCCTGCGCTGTCCTTCCCCAAGCAGTGGGCTCCCCCAGCCCGACAACGAGGCGTCCGTCGTGGCGACAATCCACTCTGGGGTCACCAGAGGCATTCCCGCAGACAACTTGTCTGTCTGCATCCACCAGCTCAGCGCCTTGCGCACTGCTGGGTCCAAGGGAAGGCGCACAGCATAATCCTCCGACATCGGAGGTCCAGCGCTGCAGCAAAGAGTGTTGAAGTGGTCTCATATGAGCCCTGGCCCAGGGCACAACTTCCATCGTGGCCGTCATAGAGCCCAACAGCTGCACATAGTCCCAAGCCCGAAGGGGAGAGGCTACTAGGAACTGGTCCACCTGAGCCTGAAGTTTGACAATCCGATTGTCTGGCAGGAACACTCTGCCCACTTGGGTGTCGAATCGAACTCCCAGGTACTCCAGGGACTGAGGCGGGCGCAGCTGGCTCTTCTCCCAGTTGATGATCCATCCAGGGAGCTCAAAAGAGCAACTACCCGGTCCACAGCTTTGCCGCACTCTGCATAAGAGGGGGCTCCGGATCAACCAGTCGTCCAGATAAGGATGGCCTTGTACCCTTCCCTTCGTAGGAAGGCCGCGATGACCACCATTACTTTGGAAAAGGTCCGCGGAGCAGTAGCCAACCCGAAAGGGAGGGCTCTGAACTGGAAGTGTCGTCCCAGGACTGCAAAACGCAGAAAGCGTGATGAGGAGGCCAGATGGGAATATGTAGGTACGCTTCCTTGATGTCCAAGGATGCCAGGAACTCTCCTGCCTTCACTGCCGCTATAACAAGCGAGAGTCTCCATGCGAAAGTGCCGCACTTTCAAGGCCCGATTGACCCCTTTGAGGTCGAGGATAGGCCGGACAGAACCTCCTTTCTTTGGTACAAACAAAGTAAATGGAGTAACGTCCCTTGCCAATCTGACTTTTCCTGGCACCGGAACGACCGCGCCCAGGCGGGATCAGATTGTCCAAGGTCTGCTGCACTGCCACAGCTTTGACCGGAGACTTGCAGGGAGAGATACAAACCCCTTCTTTTAAGGGTCGGCAGAACTCTAGTTTGTAGCCGTCTCTGATGACTTCCAGCACCCACGCGTCTGAAGTTATTGTGGTCCACTCGCCCAGAAACGAGGACAGCCGTCCTCCAATCTGCACTGGGGCGTGGACCAAGACCCGTCATTGGGTACGAGACCCTGGGGGAGGACCCGGAGGGAGCACCTCCGGGACGGCGGTCTCTGCGAAAGGAATTGCCTGCTTGGTGGAGAAATTCCTATTAAAGGAAGAGGGGGCAGAAAAACCCGACCTGCCCGGGCGGGGTACCGACGGGCTTCCTGAAAACGTCCTCTGGAGGTACCGGGACGAGCACTAGCCCGAAGCCCTGACCTCTGGTAACTTCTTGCCCTTAGACGTGCCGAGATCGGTCACCGATTTTGTCCAGCTCGACCCCAAAGAGCAGCTTGCCTTTAAAAGGCAATCTAGCCAGCCGGGATTTAGAGGCGTGGTCAGCAGACCAATGTTTCAGCCAAAGCCAACCGCCGCGCGCAGAGACTGTCTGAGCCATGCCTTTAGCTGAGGCTCTCAAGACATCATACAGCAGTCTGCCAAATAGGCTAAGCCCGATTCCAGGGCCGGCCAATCAGCCCTCAAGGAATGATCCGAGGGGGAAGCCCGCTGTACCATAGTCAGGCACGACCTGGCCACATAGGAGCCGCAACTGAGGCCTGCAATTTAAAGCAGCCGCCTCAAAGGACGACCTTAAGGCCGCCTCCAATCTTCTGTCTTGAGCGTCCTTTAGGGCTGTGCCACCTTCCACCGGCAACGCCGTTTTCTTAGTCACCGCAGTGATTAAAGAATCCACGGTAGGCCACAGATAGGCCTCACGTTCACTCACAGCCAAAGGATAGAGGCGGGACATAGTCCTAGCCACTTTAAGGCTCGCTTCTGGGACATCCCATTGAGCCGAAATTAAGGTGTGCATGGCATCAGCACGTGGAAGGTTCTAGGGCGGGCGCTTCGTCCCCAGCATAATGGCAGAGCCAACAGGGGCTGAGGGAGAGACGTCCTCCGGAGAGGAAATCTTCAAAGTGTCCATGGCCTGTAACAACAGGTTGGGCAAATCCTCTGGGCTAAAAAGCCGCGCTGCAGAGGGGTCATCCGCTCCAACCGAGCGGGGATCCGTCTCCTCCAAGGAATCCGCAAAGGACCGTTGGGAGACCTCAGACATGCTGCCCTCATCTACATCGGAGGAGACAAATTCCTCCAAGGCCTGGGAATCAACCCGAGGGCGTTTACCCTCTGGGAACCTCAACCTCTCTACCAGACGAGGGAGCAGGGGCAGCGTTGTGCATGAGGAAGGCCTGATGCAGCAGCAAAACAAACTCGGGGGAGAAACCCCCCAGACTGTGCACTTCCGCAGCCTGGGCAACAGCCTAGAACGCACCTCTCAACCGGCGCTCTCAATAGCGGGGGCGAGACATGCTGCGCATCCAAAATGGCGTCCCGGCGCGAAACTCCGCGAAGGAGCCGCGCGGGAAGAACGGCTCTTAACTTTAGCCGCTTCTGTGCCGTCGCCCAAATTAAAGGCGTTCATGGCATTAATGTCTCCAACCTCAAGGGCGGCCCAAGAAGAAGCCGTCCGAGCCGCGTGGCCGGCCAAGATGGCGGAGGCGGAGGAGCGGGGGATGGGGCGTTTATGGCGGGAAAAACCGCCACGCCGTAGGAAGGACCGGGACATTCATCGGTCACGAAACTGTCACCCAACAAGGGCGAATCAGGCTTTAAGACCCCCGCATCCCCTCTAGAAGCGCTCAAGCGACCCGGGGAGCGACCCTTTGCGCCCTCGCCCTCCGACGCCATATGCCACGAGGAGAAGAATCGGGGAACCCCCTGCCCGCTATAAAAAGGTAAAAATTACCTGCTGTCCGCTCCGAGTTGTAATGACCTGGTGTCCCAGTGAGTAGCTGCAATAGACGCTTAAATAAACGTCGAGATAAACGCCTTTAAAGACGTTCAAAAATTTTTTTTTTTTTTTAACGGAGCCAGCGGGAGGGGGGAGAAAAGGAGGGACCTGGCACCACCAGGTTTGCACTTGCTCAAAAGAGCCCTCAACCCCAGGCACTCAACAAAACCTAAAAATTAGGCTTGGAGGCCTAGCCAGAGCTGCTGCTGTGTGTGACCACCACCTGCTGAGATAGAGAACATACTGAGGAGTTTCCGGCAGCACATGACACATATAGGGAGGCAAAAGTTTGCTCTCTATCTCCACCTGCTGGTAGATGGACACAACCACCAGTCTATGGATTGATCAGCTTGATGATATGGAATGCTTGTTTTACAACTCCACAAAACTTAAATCTTGATAACATACATTTACATAACTTTATTCATCTCAGAGTGTTGCTTAACTTTATTGTTTAATTCTTTTCTAAATGCACTTAAACAGTTTTATTAAAGTCAGAAACATTGCATTTATTGAGGCCGTTGTATCTTCTTCCCCAGATTACTAGCGTGTTTGAAGATCTTGATTTATTTGGCCAGAGCAGATTTTGTATTAAAGTAGGTGAAATATCAGAACTTTCTATCTATTAAGTATAACAACAAGCCAGTTTGTCATTGGCAGCAACTAATAGGGGAGTGTTAATTTCACAGACAGTGCTCGATGAGGGTCTGAGTCCCTTTGAAGAAGGAAAGTTGAGTTTCTCTGATAGACTGTAGTCATTCAGTAGAACTGCTTATTCAATTTATATTTTGTACTTTTATATCTGAAACAAGGTAAAATAGTTTTAAAGTCCATTACCTGATATCTAGCAGGCACTCTGTTCACTACAGACATTGATCTAAAGACTGTATTTCACTTTTATGAGATTATTTAGAAGTTTAATTGAGGGGGAGCTTCAGCAGGATATCAGAAATGTAGAGATATATAGGTTAAAGCTATGAATTTTAACTCACAAAATTGCAGTTATGGTTTCATCATTATGCATTTCCTAAATCCTGATGTTGCTTGATGATCCAATTTATGCAGATCACTGGAGACTTTTTCTTTTGTTACTAGTAAAAAAGGCCCATTTCTGACACAAATGAAACGGGCGGTAGCAAGGTTTTCCTCGGAGAGTGTATGTTTGAGAGAGTGTATGTGAGAGTGACTGTGTGTGAGAGAGAGTGAATGTGCGAGTGTGTGTGTGTGAGAGAGAGACAGAGTGAGTCTGGGTGCGAGTGTGTCTGTGAGAGAGAGAGAGTGTGTGTGAGAATGAGAGTGTGTGCAAGTGCGTATGTGAGACAGTGTGAGAGAGTGTGGTGTTTCACCCAGATACAGTGTTTGCGAGAGAGAGTGTGTATCATACAGACTCTCTGTGAGACGAGTGTATGAGACCAAGAGAGTGTGTGAGTGACTGTGTGACACAGAGAGTGAATGTGATACAGTGTGAGACACAGAGTGGTGTGAGAGACAGTGTGTGTGAGAGTGAGAGAAAGACATTGTGAGAGAGCGAGTGTGTATGTGTGAGAGTGTGTGTGACACAGATGCCTCCCCTCCCTCCCTCTCTCTGGTGTCAGGCCCCCCCCCCCTCTCTCTGCAGGGCCGTGTCTAGGGTCTCTGGCGCCCTCTGCAGACTATCAGTTGGTGCCCCCCCCTGCAGATTATCAGTTGGCGGCGGCGGCCTCCCCCCACACCCCCTCCCGTGAAAATGATCGCTCACCACTTGCCACACTGACAGGAATTGTCAGCAATATTCTTAGAAACAAATTGCTATACATTGCAAAATAAGATAGCAGATGTAAATTCTCAAAGTGGACATATTCCAAACACTAAAATGAAAATAAAATGATTTTTTTTCTACCTTTGCTGTCTGGTGACTTTCTTTTTCTGATCATGCTGGCCCAGTATCTGATTCTGCTGCTATCTGTCCTCTTAACTCTGTTTCCAGGGCTTCCTTTCCATTTATTTCTTTACTTTCCTCCTTTCTTCTTCATTTCTGGCCCTCAGCTTCTGCCTATTTTCTCTATCCATGTGCAGTTTTTCTCCTCTCTTCCTTTTCCCTCATTTCATCTCCTTCATCTCTCTTCCCTCCCCTCTATGTCCAGCTATTTCTCCTCTCTCCCTGAGCCCTCCCATCCATGTTCCTCTGTCCCCTGCCCCCTCCATTCATTCCTATCCAGCAATTCCCCTCTCTCCCTGAGCCCTGCCCTCCCATCCATGCTCCTCTGTCCCCTCCATTTATCCCTAATTCCCTATTCAGCAATTCCCCTCTCTCCCTGAGCCTTGCCCTCCCATCCATGCTCCTCTGTACCCCTCCATTCATCCCTAATTCCCTATCCAGCAATTCCCCTCTCTCCCTGAGCCCTGCCCTCCCATCCATGCTCCTCTGTCCCCTCCATTCATCCCTATCCAGCAATTCCCCTCTCTCCCTGAGCCCTGCCCTCCCATCCATGCTCATCTGTCCCCCCCCCCCTCCATTAATCCCTATCCAGCAATTACCCTCTCTCCCTGAGCCCTGCCATCCATGCTCCTCTGTCGCCTCCATTCATCCCTAATTCCCTATCCAGCACTTCCCCTCTCTCCCTTCCATGACCCCCCCTCGCATCCATGCTCGTCTCACCCCTGTCCTCCCGCTCCCATGTCCCAGTTGGCCTGGCCCGCCCTCTTCTCCCCTCCCCCTTCGCATCCATGCTCGTCTCTCCCCTGCCCTCCCGCTCCCATGTCCCAGTTGGCCTGGCCTGGCCCGTCCCTCTTCTCCCCCCCTTCGCATCCATGCTCCTCTCTCCCCTGCCCTCCCCTCTCCCATTGTTCAACTGCCCACCCTCTTTTAACCCCCCAACATCCCTTTTCTTTTCTGTTTAAATGACGTCAGAAAAGGCTAGAGACATCGGGAGCGCCGCCTCCATCACTGACGCTGCGCTCCTGGACCGCCACGGAGGTAAATTTAAACAGAAAAAAAAGAAAAGGGATGTTGGGGGGAGAAGAGGGCGGGCAGTTGAACAATGGGAGCGGAGGGCGAGCGAGGTGAGCATGGTGCGGCGGCGCACCCCTGCCATGCTTACCCCGCTTACCGTGTTGGCACGGCCCTGTCTCTCTGGGGTCTGAACGTTACTGTGCAGGATGCTGAGCTCTGGCTGTGCTTCAAGGAACTGACCAATCCTATTTAATAGAATGCACCTCCAAAATTCTGAAGCCGAGAAACTTTGTGTGGTTGGTCACTTCTACGTGTGACGAACCCAGAAGTATGTGATGTCAATTCAGGAGATGGATACAGAGAGCAGGAATGCCTCAGCCATGCAGTCAGCTTCAGAATGTTGGAGGTGCGTTTTATTATATAGGATTGTTACAGATCCAGCCCATCACAGCAAAAAGAGAGGTTTCTTGCTTGTAAATTGCAAGGAAGCAAAAAGTTGCTTTTATCCAGTCAAAATTTATTTGTTACATTTATATCCCACATTTTCCCACCTATTGGCAGGCTCAATGTGGCTTACATAGTACCGTAAAGGCGTTCGCCAATTCCGGTATGAAGAAATACAGTAATGTTGTGGTACAATAAGGTTCGTGTGTACAGACACATTAGGGAATCGTAGAGAGGAAGAGTTATTATATATCCATTACGAGCTTTGGTTTCGTTGTGTTGCAGGGTACAGGCATTTAAGTTGGGTTGGTAGGGTATACCCTTTTGAACAGGTCATTTTTTAATGATTTCCAGAAGTTTAGGTGATCATAAGTTGTTTTCACTGCTTTTGGTAATGTGTTCCATAGTTGTGTGCTTATGTAGGAAAAGCTGGATGCATAGGTTGATTTGTATTTGAGTCCCTTGCTGCTTGGGTAGTGGAGATTTAGGTATGTTTGTGTTGATCCTGTTCCATTTCTGGTTGGTAGGTCTACGAGGTCTGTCATGCATCAGAGCCAGTGCAGTTTTTCGGAGGGGTTTGGCGCTTTCGAATCGCGTTTTTCCAAATATAAGCCTGGCTGCCGTGTTTTGAGCGGTCTGAAGTTTCTTTATAATGTGTTCTTTGCATCCCGCATAAATTCTGTTGCAGTAGTCTACACGGCTTAGTATAAAGCGAATGCTATACACCTGTAGAAGGTATTCTCCGAGAACAGCAGGCTGATTGTTCTCACTGATGGGTGACGTCCACGGCAGCCCCTCCAATCGGAATCTTCACTAGCAAAAGCCTTTGCTAGCCCTAGTGCGCCGATGCGCACCGTGCATGCGCGGCCGTCTTCCCGCCCGAAACCGGCTCGTGCCGGCCAGTCTCATATGTAGCAAGACAAAGAGAAGGGAAGACACAACTCCAAAGGGGAGGCGGACGGGTTTTGTGAGAACAATCAGCCTGCTGTCCTCGGAGAATACCTTCTACAGGTATGTAGCATTCGCTTTCTCCGAGGACAAGCAGGCTGCTTGTTCTCACTGATGGGGTATCCCTAGCCCCCAGGCTCACTCAAAACAACAACCATGGTCAATTGGGCCTCGCAATGGCGAGGACATAACTGAGATTGACCTAACAATTTATCCAACTAACAGAGTGCAGCCTGGAACAGAAAAAACATGGGTCTAGGGGGGTGGTTGGATCCTAAACCCCGAACAGATTCTGAAGCACTGACTGCCCAAACCGACTGTCGCGTCGGGTATCCTGCTGCAGGCAGTAATGAGATGTGAATGTGTGGACAGATGACCACGTCACAGCTTTGCAAATCTCTTCAATAGTGGCTGACTTCAAGTGGGCCACCGAAGCTGCCATGGCTCTAACATTATGAGCCGTGACATGACCCTCAAGAGCCAGCCCAGCCTGGGCGTAAGTGAAGGAAATGCAATCTGCTAGCCAATTGGATATGGTGCGTTTCCCCACAGCCACTCCCCTCCTGTTGGGATCAAAAGAAACAAACAATTGGGCGGACTGTCTGTTGGGCTGTGTCCGCTCCAGATAGAAGGCCAATGCTCTCTTGCAGTCCAATGTGTGCAGCTGACGTTCAGCAGGGCAGGAATGAGGACGGGGAAAGAATGTTGGCAAGACAATTGACTGGTTCAGATGGAACTCCGACACAACCTTCGGCAAGAACTTAGGGTGAGTGCGGAGGACTACTCTGTTATGATGAAATTTGGTGTAAGGAGCCTGGGCTACCAGGGCCTGAAGCTCACTGACCCTACGAGCTGAAGTAACTGCCACCAAGAAAATGACCTTCCAGGTCAAGTACTTCAGATGGCAGGAGTTCAGTGGCTCAAAAGGAGGTTTCATCAGCTGGGTGAGAACGACATTGAGATCCCATGACACTGTAGGAGGCTTGACAGGGGGCTTTGACAAAAGCAAACCACTAAAGGCTGTGCTGAGATCGGCTTACCTTCCACACGGTAATGGTATGCACTGATTGCACTAAGGTGAACCCTTACAGAGTTGGTCTTGAGACCAGACTCAGACAAGTGCAGAAGGTATTCAAGCAGGGTCTGTGTAGGACAAGAGCGAGGATCTAGGGCCTTGCTGTCACACCAGACGGCAAACCTCCTCCATAGAAAGAAGTAACTCCTCTTAGTGGAATCTTTCCTGGAAGCAAGCAAGATGCGGGAGACACCCTCTGACAGACCCAAAGAGGCAAAGTCTACGCTCTCAACATCCAGGCCGTGAGAGCCAGGGACCGGAAGTTGGGATGCAGAAGCGCCCCTTCGTCCTGTGTGATGAGGGTCGGAAAACACTCCAATCTCCACGGTTCTTCGGAGGATAACTCCAGAAGAAGAGGGAACCAGATCTGACGCGGTCAAAAAGGAGCAATCAGAATCATGGTGCCTCGGTCTTGCTTGAGTTTCAACAAAGTCTTCCCCACCAGAGGTATGGGAGGATAAGCATACAGCAGACCCTCCCCCCAGTCCAGGAGGAAGGCATCCGATGCCAGTCTGCCGTGGGCCTGAAGCCTGGAACAGAACTGAGGGACTTTGTGGTTGGCTCGAGATGCGAAGAGATCTACCAAGGGGGTGCCCCACACCTGGAAGATCTGTCGCACTACACGGGAATTGAGCGACCACTCGTGAGGTTGCATAATCCTGCTCAACCTGTCGGCCAGACTGTTGTTTACGCCTGCCAGATATGTGGCTTGGAGCACCATGCCGTGACGGCGAGCCCAGAGCCACATGCTGACGGCTTCCTGAAACAGGGGGCAAGATCCGGTGCCCCCCTGCTTGTTGATGTAATACATGGCAACCTGGTTGTCTGTCTGAATTTGGATAATTTGGTGGGACAGCCGATCTCTGAAAGCCTTCAGAGCATTCCAGACCGCTCGTAACTCCAGGAGATTGATCTGCAGATCGCGTTCCTGGAGGGGACCAGCTTCCTTGGGTGTGAAGCCCATCGACATGAGCTCCCCACCCCAGGAGAGACGCATCCGTGGTCAGCACTTTTGTGGCTGAGGAATTTGGAAAGGACGTCCCAGAGTCAAATTGGACCAAATAGTCCACCAATATAGGGATTTGAGAAAACTCGTGGACATGTGGATCACGTCTTCTAGATCCCCAGCAGCCTGAAACCACTGGGAAGCTAGGGTCCATTGAGCAGATCTCATGTGAAGGCGGGCCATGGGAGTCACATGAACTGTGGAGGCCATGTGGCCCAGCAATCTTAACATCTGCCGAGCTGTGATCTGCTGGGACGCTCGCCCCCGCGAGACGAGGGACAACAAGTTGTTGGCTCTCGTCTCTGGGAGATAGGCACGAGCCATCCGAGAGTTCAGCAGAGCTCCTATGAATTCGAGTTTCTGCACTGGGAGAAGGTGGGACTTTGGATAATTTATCACAAACCCCAGTAGCTCCAGGAGGCGAATAGTCATCTGCATGGACTGTAAAGCTCCTGCCTCGGATGTGTTCTTCACCAGCCAATCGTCGAGATATGGGAACACGTGTACCCCCAGCCTGCGAAGTGCCGCTGCTACTACAGCCAAGCACTTCGTGAACACTCTGGGCGCAGAGGCGAGCCCAAAGGGTAGCACACAGTACTGGAAGTGACGTGTGCCCAGCCGAAATCGCAGATACTGTCTGTGAGCTGGCAGTATCGGGATGTGCGTGTAGGCGTCCTTCAAGTCCAGAGAGCATAGCCAATCGTTTTCCTGAATCATGGGGAGAAGGGTGCCCAGGGAAAGCATCCTGAACTTTTCTTTGACCAGATACTTGTTCAGGGCCCTTAGGTCTAGGATGGGACGCATCCCCCCTGTTTTCTTTTCCACAAGGAAGTACCTGGAATAGAATCCCAGCCCTTCCTGCCCAGATGGCACGGGTTCGACCGCATTGGCGCTGAGAAGGGCGGAGAGTTCCTCTGCAAGTACCTGCTTGTGCTGGAAGCTGTAAGACTGAGCTCCCGGTGGACAATTTGGAGGTTTTGAAGCCAAATTGAGGGTGTATCCTTGCCGGACTATTTGGAGAACCCACTGATCGGAGGTTATGAGAGGCCACCTTTGGTGAAAAGCTTTCAACCTCCCTCCGACCGGCAGGTCGCCCGGTACTGACACTTGGATTTCGGCTATGCTCTGCTGGAGCCAGTCAAAAGCTCGTCCCTGGCTTTTGCTGGGGAGCCGAGGAGCCTTGCTGAGGCGCACGCTGCTGACGAGAGCTGAGCGCGCTGGGGCTTAGCTTGGGCCGCAGGCTGTCGAGAAGGAGGATTGTACCTACGCTTACCAGAAGAGTAGGGAACAGTCCTCCTTCCCCCCAAAAATCGTCTACCTGTAGAGGTAGAAGCTGAAGGCTGCCGGCGGGAGAACTTGTCGAAAGCGGTATCCCGCTGGTGGAGCTGCTCTACCACCTGCGCGACTTTTTCTCCAAAAATGTTATCCGCACGGCAAGGCGAGTTCGCAATCCGCTGCTGGAGCCTATTCTCCAGGTCGGAGGCACGCAGACATGAGAGTCTGCGCATCACCACACCTTGAGCAGCGGCCCTGGACGCAACATCAAAAGGTGTCATACACCCCCTCTGGCCAGGAATTTTCTGCACGCCTTCAGCTGCCTGACCACCTCCTGAAATGGCTTGGCTTGCTCAGGGGGGAGCTTGTCCACCAAGCCCGCCAACTGCCGCACATTGTTCCGCATGTGTATGCTCGTGTAGAGCTGGTAAGACTGAATTTTGGCCACGAGCATAGAGGAATGGTAGGCCTTCCTCCCAAAGGAGTCTAAGGTTCTAGAGTCCTTGCCCGGGGGCGCCGAAGCATGCTCCCTAGAACTCTTAGCCTTCTTTAGGGCCAAATCCACAACTCCAGAGTCGTGAGGCAACTGCGTGCGCATCAGCTCTGGGTCCCCATGGATCCGGTACTGGGACTCGATCTTCTTGGGAATGTGGGGATTACTTAGTGGCTTGGTCCAGTTCGCCAGCAATGTCTTTTTTAGGACATGATGCATGGGTACTGTGGACGCTTCCTTAGGTGGAGAAGGATAGTCCAGGAGCTCAAACATTTCAGCCCTGGGCTCGTCCTCCACAACCACCGGGAAGGGGATGGCCGTAGACATCTCCCGGACAAAGGAAGCGAAAGACAGACTCTCGGGAGGAGAAAGCTGCCTTTCAGGAGAGGGAGTGGGATCAGAAGGAAGGCCATCAGACTCCTCGTCAGAGAAATACCTGATGTCCTCCTCCTCCTCCCACGAGGCCTCACCCTCGGTATCAGACACAAGTTCGCGGACCTGTGTCTAAAGCCGTGCCCGGCTCGACTCCGTGGAACCACGGCCACGGTGGGAGCATCGAGAGGTAGACTCCCTCGCCCGCACCGGCGAAGCTCCCTCCGCCGACGTCGTCGGGGAGCCTTCCTGGGAGGCGACCGCAGTCGGTACCGCAAGCGGCACCGATGTTGGAGACCTCACCCCGGGCAAGGGGCCAGCCGGCGCCTCACTCGACGGTACCGGAGGCGCAAGCACCCCCGGTACCGGAGGGGAAGGGCGCAACAGCTCTCCCAGGATCTCTGGGAGAACGGCCCGGAGACTCTCGTGCAGAGCAGCTGTGGAGAAAGACATGGAAGCCGATGCAGGTGTCGATGTCAGAGTCTGTTCCGGGTGTGGAGGCTGTTCCGGGCTGTCCATAGTGGAGCGCATCGACACCTCTTGAACAGAGGGTGAGCGGTTCTCTCGGTGCCGATGCCTGCTGGGTGCCGACTCCCTCGGCGACCCAGAGCTCTCGGTACCGACACGGGAAGGGGACCGGTGACGATGCTTCTTCGACTTCTTGGGACAAAGCATGTCACCGGAGCTTCCCGGCACCGACGAGGAGGACGTAGAATCCAGCCGTCGCTTCCTCGGGGCCGAGGCCGAAGAAGGTCGGTCTCGGGGGGGCTGTACCGCAGGAGCCCTCAGGGTAGGGGGAGACCCACCCGAAGACTCACCGCCACCAGCAGGGGAATGGACAGCCCTCACCTGCACTCCAGACGAAGCACCACCGTCCGACGACATCAGCAGACGAGGAGGTCCCGGTACCACCGACGCCGACGCCGCCTTCCGATGTCTCAGCCCCGATGCAGAGGGTCGATGCCTCGATGCAATCGCGGCCGAGGATGAAGGTCTGGACGCTGGCGACGTCGATGCACTCGATACTCCCGGTGCCGATGCCGACTAAGAGCCCGAGAACAAAACGTTCCACTGGGCCAATCTCGCTACCTGAGTCCGCTTTTGTAAAAGAGAGCACAGACTACAGGCCTGCGGGCAGTGCCCAGCCCCCAGACACTGAAGACACGACGCGTGTCTATCAGTGAGCGAGATTACCCGGGCGCACTGGGTGCACTTCTTGAAGCCGCTGGGAGACTTCGATGTCATGGGCGGAAAAATCGCGCTGGCGAGATCAAAACTCGTAATGGCGAAGATGGCACCACAAAAAAGGGGAAGAAAAACTTCGAACCGAGGCCTCAAAGGGGCCTACCCCGACGACGAAAGAAAACTTAGCGGGGCAAAAACTAGAAATATAGGAAGGGGAACAGACCGAAAAGGTCTCCTTCCGAATGTTTTTTTTTTCTTTCGTAGCGAAGTCCAAAAAAGACGCGCGAGGTTGACTTTCGGGGCGCGAACGGCGTAAACACGACCGTACAGAGCGCGGACAAAAGAAGAATGGCCGGCACGAGCCGGTTTCGGGCGAGAAGACGGCCGCGCATGCGCGGTGCGCATCGGCGTGCGAGGGCTAGCAAAGGCTTTTGCTAGTGAAGATTCCGATTGGAGGGGCTGCCGTGGACGTCACCCATCAGTGAGAACAAGCAGCCTGCTTGTCCTCAGAGAATTGATTGTATCAAGTTGCGAAATGTTTCCCTTGGGAAGAATGGTTTTTTATAGTTTGGTCCTTCACTGAGTGAAGGAAAGAAAACTCCAGAGACAGGAAGGCGGTAGAACTAGAGGATATGAAATGAGGTTGAAGGGGGGCAGACTCAAGAAAAATGATAGGAATGACAGGGATGTGGTGGAGATGAAAACAGTAACGCAATTCTAAAATGTGTGGGATAAACATAAAGGAATCCTGTTCAGAAGAAATGGATCCTCAGAAGCTTAGCAGAGATTGGGTGGCAGCACCGGTGGTTAGGAGGTGGGGCTAGTGTTGGGAGGCAGGGCTACTGCTGGGCAGACTTCTACAGTCTGTGCCCTGAAAATGGCAGATACAAATCAAGGTCAGGTATACATGTAAAGTAGCACATATGAGTTTACCTTGTTGGGCAGACTGGATGGAAGTACAGGTCTTTTTTTTCTGCTGTCACCTACTATGTTACTATGTAATAAACTGAGGCCTGTAACCCGACATATACTGAGCAGAAGTATGTAAGAATTTGAGTACTAAGTAAACAAATAGTGCTTTACTTAGCCTAAATTGTGGGATCATGATGTGAACACAGCTAGGGTATTAACTATGCTAAACTTACTATACAGGTAAAATTCCTATTTGCCAGATAGGACCATTTGTGTCTGACTTAGTGGGGCAGAGTGGCAGTAATGCAAATGTTGATATTGCCCACAATTTTATTTTTCTTTTCCGATCTCCATATTGTGATTTCGCAGACACAATTTAAAATTGGGGAGACGATGTTTCAGGCATTTATTTGGAAGGGAAGGAAACCAAAGTTCTGAATTGCCACTCTTTCTATGCCACGGATACGAGGCAGAATTGGCCATCCGAACCTGCGATTATATTATCAGGTAGCGGTACTGAAAGCTCTTTGGGAGCTTTACATGGAACATTCCCAGATTGATTGGGTATATCACAAAGGTGCTTTATTGCATACTTGAAAAATTTTTGATATACCAAGGAATGAAGCTTTTGGTTCGCTACATAAATACCCTTCTCATCTGTTTTTAGACCCTTATGAGCAGATATTCAAGACAGATGGCGGGTGCCGGGTTTGTTGTTCCCTTTTAGCAAAGTGAAGCATTATCGTCCCAGTTCCACTGCATACTTCAGTTGTTTTTGGGGTGGCTTGGCTGAACTTGGATGGGGACTATGTTCTGATCTATTTCACAAGGGATCTCTGGTGTCTCTTGCAAAATTACAAGAGTGGACTTATTAAAATTCCCTTCTTTCAAGTTTTTCAACTCTCTGATTTGCTCTTAGGAGCTGACACTAAGCAGAATTTACATAGAGCTCCTACTACACTTGAAACAATGCTCTATAAGGTTCCCCATAGGAAGGGGATTTTGTCTCACATTTATGGTTCCTCGTTGGATCATGGGCGTGCTCCTCCTTTTCCTTATCAGCAAGCTTATGAACAATGGTTGGGGTGCTCCTTGGACAGTGGGGTGTGGGAGCAAATCTGCTGGTATATCCATAATTGTTCCTCGATTACAAATTAAAAACAGATTCAATATAAGCTTCTTCACCACAGTGGCGTAGCCACAGGTGGGCCTGGGTGGGCCAGGGCCCACCCACTTAGGGCTCAGGCCCACCCAACAGTAGCACACATTTAGTGGTAGCTGGTGGGGATCCCAAGCTCCGCAAGCTGAAGACTTCCCCCTGATGGCAACGAAAACACTACTCTCCACAATAGCGGCACCTGCGCATGCTCAGTTTTCAGTGCATGCCTGCTGCAGACTGCCAAGATGGAAAGAAGCGTTTTCTCACCAGCTGAGATATTTTTTGGGTGGTGGTTGAGGGGAGGGGGAGAGAACACTTAATTCCCACCCACTTCTTGCCTAGGCCCACCCAAAATCTGTTGTCTGGCTACGCCCCTGCTTCACCAGAAGTATTGGTCTCCTCACCAACTCGTTCATATCTCCAGTTTTGAGACTGGATTTTGTTGGAGATGTTGTGGACAGGTTGGCAGTTTTGAACTTATGTGGTGGGATTAACCATTTATACAGGAGTTTTGGTTGGGGATGTGGGTAGTAATCCAAACTTGGACAGCGGAGAACAGGGCAAATGATCCTGTGTTTCCTCCCAGCTGACTCTCCTAAATGGTTTCAACATTCTTTAATGGATACTTTGATTTTAGCAGCAAAGATGACTATTGTTCAGCAGTGGAAAGCTACACAGGCTCCCACTATGCAGGCCTGGCTATACGTTTGCATGGAAATGTATAAATTTGAACAACGTACATTTTCCCTCAAAGGAAAGAAAGCGTGGATTATAAATAAATAGGCACCTTTGTTTAATGGACTCCACCTGAGGCCAGGTCATGCTAATTGATGTTGCTCTTTGGGGGTTAACACTTGCAACTTATGGTTTTGGTTACTCTTTTACTTATTGAAAATTTTCTTGCTGGGGTGGGAAGGTAGGGGGTTGTTCTTTTCATTATTACAAAAATGCCACTTCTGTTCATACCATTATTGGATGAGTTGTTGTGCATCTTGGTTGGTGGTGTTTAATAAATATTATCTTTCAAAATAATACTCTTATCTGAGACAAAAGGCTGCTGTTTTGCATTCCATCCAAAGTGTAACCCTGCTTTGCTTCTGAATGACCAGTTGAGGAACACTCTGCCACCTGCTGGATGTCTGCACCATCTATTCAGGTTGTATGTTTACCATGTACTGTTGTATAGTGCTACTGGGGGTTAAGCATGGGCTGAACTAAAAGCCTCCCTTAGAGACTTATCAATTGAAAATTCTTTGATTAGACTGTACCAATTCTGGTCCCCATCTAGAGAATTGCCTTGATAACAGCAGTTAGCTGACACACTGGTCCCCATCTAGAGAATTGCCTTGATAACAGCAGTTAGCTGACACACTGGGACGAGTGGGTGCACACCTGGGAAGCAGTGACCATCAAACGGTTTGGTTTGATATAACAGCTGAAGTGGAGGGCGGCCACTCTAAACTCAAAGTCCTGGATTTCAAGCTTGCTGACATTAGTAAAATGGGGGAATACCTGAGGAAGGAGATGATGGACTGGGAGGACGTACATGAAGCGGAAGGGCAGTGGTCCAGGCGGAAAGAAGTAATAAATAGGGCAACAGACCTTTATGTAAGGAGAGTAAATAAAAGCAAGCGAATAAGGAAACCGATATGGTTCTCCAAGCAAGTGGCTGAGAAAATAAAGGCTAAAGAGTTAGCGTTCCAGAAATATAGAAAATCTCAAGAAGAGGAACAAGGGGAGGAATACTGGATGAAACTGAAAGAAGCCAAGAGAGAGGTACGTCTGGTGAAGGCGCAAGCGGAAGAACAAATGGCTAGAAATGTAAGGAGGGGCGACAAAAATTTCTTCAGGTATATTAGTGAAAGAAGAATGACTAAAAAGGGAATTGTGAGACTAAAAGATACAGCGAACCGCTATGTAGATAATGATGAAGAAAAAGCCAATTTGCTAAATAGATACTTTTGTTCGGATTTCACTGAAGAAAATCCTGGAGGAGGACCGCGAGGGACTGGCAAAAGTACACCTGAGAATGGAATGGATATAGCACCGTTCACGGAAGAGAGTGTATATCAACAACTTGGAAAGCTAAAGGTGGACAAAGCCATGGGACTGGACAGGATCCACCCCAGAATATTGAGGGAGCTCAGAGAGGTTCTGGCGGGTCCTCTTAAAGATTTGTTTAATAAATCCTTGGAGACGGGAGACGTTCCGAGGGACTGGAGAACGGGGGAGGTGGTACCTCTTCACAAAAGTGGTGATAGGGAAGAAGCTGGAAACTACAGGCCGGTAAGCCTCACTTCGGTTATTGGAAAAGTAATGGAAGCCATGCTGAAGGAAAGGATAGTGAATTTCCTAGAAGCCAACAAGTTGCAAGATCCGAGACAACATGGTTTTACAAGAGGGAAATCGTGCCAAACGAATCTCATTGAATTCTTTGATTGGGTAACTGGAGAATTGAATCATCGACGTGCTATAGACGTAATCTACTTAGATTTTAGCAAAGCTTTTGACACGGTTCCCCACAGGAGGCTCTTAAATAAACTAGATGGGCTGAAGATAGGTCCCGAAGTGGTGACCTGGATTAGGAACTGGTTGACGGACAGACGACAGAGGGTGGTGGTAAATGGAGTTCACTCGGAGGAGGGAAAGGTGAGTAGTGGAGTGCCTCAGGGATCGGTGCTGGGACCGATTCTGTTCAATATATTTGTGAGTGACATTGCCGAACGGGTTAGAAGGTAAAGTTTGCCTATTTGCGGATGATACTAAGATTTGCAACAGAGTGGACACCCGGGAAGGAGTGGAAAGCATGAAAACGGATCTGAGGAAGCTAGAAGAATGGTCTAAGGTTTGGCAATTAAAATTCAATGCAAAGAAATGAAAAGTGATGCATTTAGGGAGTAGAAACCCACGAGAGACTTTTGTGTTAGGTGGTGAGAGTCTGATAGGTACTGAGGGGGAGAGGGATCTTGGGGTGATAGTATCCGAGGATCTGAAGGCGACGAAACAGTGTGACAAGGCGGTGGCCATAGCGAGAAGGTTGCTAGGCTGTATAGAGGTGTGATCAGCAAAAGAAAGGAAGTGTTGATGCCCCTGTACAAGTCGTTGGTGAGGCCCCACCTGGAGTATTGTGTTCAGTTTTGGAGGCCGTACCTTGCGAAGGATGTTAAAAAATGGAAGCGGTGCAAAGAAAAGCTACGAGAATGGTATGGGATTTGCGTTCCAAGACGTATGAGCAAAGACTTGCTGACCTGAACATGTATACCCTGGAGGAAAGGAGGAACAGGGGTGATATGATACAGACGTTCAAATACTTGAAAGGTATTAATCCGCAAAAAAATCTTTTCCGGAGATGGGAAGGCGGTTTAGTAGACGAGAGGACATGAAATGAGATTGAAGGGGGGCAGACTCAAAAAAGATGTCAGGAAGTATTTTTTCACGGAGAGGGTGGTGGATGCTTGGAATGCCCTCTCGTGGGAGGTGGTGGAGATGAACACGGTAACGGAATTCAAACATGCGTGGTATATGCATAAAGGAATCCTGTGCAGTAAGAATGGATCCTCAGAAGCTTAGCCGAAATTGGGAGGCGGAGCAGGTGGGGGAAGAGAGGTTGGTGGTTGGGAGGCGAGGATAGTGGAGGGCAGACTTATACAGTCTGTGCCAGAGCCGGTGATGGGAGGCGGGTCTGCTGGTTGGGAGGCGGGAAATACTGCTGGGCAGACTTCTACGGTCTGTGCCCTGAAAAAGGAAGGTACAAATCAAGGTAAGGTATACACATATGAGTTTATCTTGTTGGGCAGACTGGATGGACCATGCAGGTCTTTTTCTGCCGTCATCTACTATGTTACTATTTTCTCAGATGTTTTTATTTTAACACCTTCATTGTCTTCATTGCTGCCATTTCATTTTGTTCATGCTGCTATCGTAAATAAAGAAGCACTCTATTTTTATAATACCCAAGGGTGTGGAGTTAGGTCTGTTATTATATGAGAGTTGTGAACTCGAGTTTATAGATAAAAGGGAACACGATTGCTTTCCAGACATTACTTTGTCTAATGCTAGAATGTGGCAGAGTCCCGTTCTGTACAAGTCAAAAACCTCTCCATAGTTCTGACTGGGTTGCTTCTGGTTTTTGGAACTTTTATAGTCATTTACTGAGACAAGAGGAAGCATCGTGAGTACATTTCTGCAGACCTGAAGAAGATGATGGACAGGCATTGCCACCAGCTCTTTAGGGAAAGGGAAATGGGACTTGATATACCGCCTTTCTGAGGTTTTTGCAACTACATTCAAAGTGGTTTACATATATTCAGGTACTTATTTTGTACTAGGGGCAATGGAGGGTTAAGTGATTTGCCCAGAGTCACAAGGAGCTGCAGTGGGAATCGAACTCAGTTCCCCAGGATCAAAGTCCACTGCACTAACCACTACGCTACTCCTCCACAAGCCAGAAAGAGGCATCTGGGGCTCACTTTTCACTCCATTCACTCTTATCAGTTCAGGAGAAAGATCACTCCTGTTCACAGTAACACAGTAAGTGATGGCAGATAAAGATCTGAACAGTCCAAAGGCAGATATAAGGCTTCCTCAGAATCAAGACATTACAAGTGGAGATGTTCAAAGGCCTCAATATTGATAGAAGTTGAGCAGCTGGTAACATAACTAGCTATAATACAAAAGTAAAATATCTTTCCATAATTTTGCAAATTAAAACACCAAAGAATGTTCAAATAATCAGCTAATACCTAACAAAGAAAGCACTGAATTAAGTCAAGATTTATTCAGTGCTTTCTTTGTTAAGTCAAGATACAGGCATCAACACTGTTTCAAACAGCTAAGTGGCATGGAAGAGTCTCATGGACTGGCTCCACTGTCACTATATCCAACAGCACATTGATATTTGTGCTGAGTGCAAATACATTCATTTGCTTGAGACATCAAAAGATATTCAAGGATTCTCCTCCCAGCTTCTGCTCAAAAAAAATTTGCTGAGACCAAAAATGGAGAGATCACATTTGTAACCAAGGCAGATGCATGGATGGCTTTGGTATGGACTCTTAAAGAATACTGTGGCTATGCCATCAAATGAGAACTTGAGCTCAACTCTAAATACTTAACACACTTAAAAGTAGGCAAACAAACTGTCCTCAGTCTCTCTGCACCTATCACTGATGGAGAATTGCCAATACTGCTGTACTTTAAAAAAAAGGCCCAAGTAATGCCTCCTTGTGCCTAAAATGCACTGCTAAAGAATCCCTTTGGTGTAAAGTGATTGAATTAGCAAGGTTCTCAGATCCTAAAACTGAGTTCTGAGGAAGCTGAAAGACTTCTCAATGCTGAAGGATTGCCAGCACTGATAAGAGGCACTACTAAGCTGCAGGATGGAACCAAAGAAGTCAACTAACATCACTCTTTAGAGCCTGACAGCTCTAGGCAATATCTGGGCAGATCTCACACTTAAGATCATCATGCTTTAAGCCTAGATAGCCTCTAAATGTTTATGAAAAATTGTTATATCGCTCATTACAGGCAGCATCAGAGCAGTTTACATTTTGTAAAGATCACAGAAGAGCTAGAAAACTGAAAAAAGAGAGGAAACTGGGAAATTAGATGTATGGGTATATGCTTTCTTAACAGCGGATGGATACTAATGTAACATGACGGTTCAATTGTCAGAATTAAATATACAGCAGAATTATTGAAATGTGTAGCATAATATTGATTAAGCTGAATCAGATACAAAAATACAGCTTTAAAAATATATTTGAAACTGCAGCAGAAACTGGCTTTGATAGCAGGGCTAGTCAATTACAAACACTTAACAGAGACAAAAGGTACTGGGATATAGCTTCCTTCCTCCCCCTTTAACAAAAGACAGACTGTTTCAAAGTTTTAAACTGACTCTCTTCCTCTGATCAAAAAAGCCTGGCTGATCAACACAACAAAGATCAAAGGTAACCAGTAGAGGCAAGGAGACAGGCAGGCGGGAAAGGTGTAAAATCCACCTACTAAAGACAAAGGACACCTGCTGGCCGCCCCAGACAAATCTTATCAAAGGAGTATGTATCACAGAGATTCAAGCAGGAAACCTTGCACTTCAATAAACCATTTGTCAGCAAAATCCAGACAGGAAGTTTTGTGATGTCATAAGACATGAGACCAAGATACCACAATGCTTTGCAACTACTCAGGGTCTAGTGGAAACCAAAGATGCCAGGGTTGCGGTAATCCCGCCCAATTGGGCGGGTTTTTGGACGCAGCTGCGGGGGATTTCCCGTTCGTGCGGGTTGCGCGATTGGGCGGTTTCAGCAGTCGTGGCGGCGCGTGATTGGGCGGTTTTCGCTGCCGCCGATTGGCCGGCTTTCCCCGCATTGCCGCGGCAACCGCCAATCAGCCGCCCAATCTGGCCCTTCTTATGTGCGTGCGAAAGCGGAAGTTTTCCTGTTCAAATCCGATCCCGGAAGAGAGAGGAGGAGAGAAGAAGCAGAGCAGAGAGCCGCCTCGCGCCACGTGTAGACTGAGAGAGAGCGACAGCGTCGTCGACCGTCACCACCCCACCACCACCCGACCCGGAAGAGAGAGGAGGAGATCACTCAGGAGGACTCCCCGGCGACCGACCCAACTGACTCCGGAAAGAAAGAGGAGAGCAAGAGCAGAAGATCAGGAGGAGGAGAGCAGCAGCTGCCAGCTGCAGCAGAAGAGCCTCGTGGAGAGAAGTGTGGACCCGAGAAGAGCACCATCCAGCTACTAACTAAGTAAAGTTTCTTTTAGAAATAGGCTGGTTTAATAGGGTGGGGGGGGGGGGGCACCTAGGTACCATGTGGATTTTTTTTTTTATCTGTTTTACTGTCCCTTTAATCAGGAGAAAACAATTTTCTTGTTTTCTCCTGATAAAAGGGCCAGTGAACAGACATGATAATTTTGTATTTTATCCTTTGCAACTTGGGTAGTGCCGCGTGCTGTGCCAATTTATGTGCGTCCGTCCATGATGATTTGGCTGGTTTAATAGGGTGGGGGGGAGGGCACCTAGGTACCATGTGGATTTTTTTTAATCTGTTTTACTGTCCCTTTTATCAGAAGAAAACAATTTTCTTGTTTTCTCCTGATAAAAGGGCCAGTGAACAGACATGATAATTTTGTATTTTAGTCCTTTGCAACTTGGGTAGTGCTGCGTGCTGTGCCAATTTATGTGCGTCCGTCCATGATGGACGGCCATACATGGATTGTGGATTGCTATTTGCAGTGCTGCTGCTATATTGTAAAACACACTTCCCTTTTTTAATTTTTATAGTGCTACAAGGCATACGCAGCGTCCATAGACAAAAAGACAGTCCCCACTCCCTGCTGATAGTTTTCTACTTCCCGACCGTTCATATTTATATTATAATGGGAAAGTGGGCATCTTATACCAAGAAATACTGCAAGAGCTGGGAGAAAGAGGCACTCTTAAAAGACTGGATAAGGAGTGTGCCAGGAGACGACAACAAACCATATTGTCGTTTTTGCAAAGCTGAGATACATGCACATCATCATGATTTAGTGAACCATGCCAATACAGCCAAACATAAGAGGAATGCAGTGCCATTTTCAAGTACTAGGTCATTATTTGATATGGGCTGCCAGTCTATCACTATCGACAAATCGACCAAGACAGCAGAGCTGACGTTGGCGGCACACGTTGCGTGCCATTCCAGTATCGCAACAATCGATCACCTAGGCGAGGTTATGAAGAACATTTCGGTAAAAGACATTTATTTATTTATTGTTCGCTTATATCCCACATTTTCCCACTCATGCAGGCACAATGTGGCTTACAAAACATGAAATAAAATAAAATTACAGAATAGGAAGCTTAGAAAAGTATACAAGGAGTAAGCAGGGGGAAAAAACATCTAACAGGGTAAACTAGCGGGGTAAGAGACAGGAGGGGTCTATCAGTCAGCGGTATAAAGTGAGGGGTAGGTCTTGGCAAAGAAGTATGTCTTCAACAACTTCTTAAAGAGGGCGTGGTTCGCTTGAGTTTTGAGGTGTTGTGGAAGAGCATTCCAGTGCTTAGGGCTCCAGTAGCGGAAGGACGAGGCGAAGATCTTCTTGTACTTGACACCATTACAGTTTGGGAAGTGCAGATGAAGGTAAGAACAAGCAGCAGGATTGGCGTTCCTGGGCGGGAGGTCGATCAAGGGGTGCATATACTCCGGGGCAAGCCCATAGATGATTTTATGGGTCAAGGAGCAGAGCTTAAAGGCAATGCGCTCCTGTACAGGCAGCCAGTGTAAATTGAAACGCAAGGGTTCGGCATGTGCAAAGCGTCGTTCTATTAGGATGAGTCTCGCGGCAGTGTTCTGAACTGTTTGGAACTTTTTCAACAGTGAGGCCTAGCAGCCTGCATAAATTCCGCTGCAATAGTCCAAGTGGGAGAGGACAAGCCAGTGGACAACTGTGCGGAACAAATCTCTAGTAAGGAAGTATCTTATACGCCGAAGCCTCCACATGGCATGAAACATTTTTTTGGAGACCAAGTGCACATGATTGTCCAGCTGGAGGTGTGTGTCCAGTTGCACTCCTAAAAGCCGCAGGCTGGTGGCAATCGGAAGGGCAGAGCCCAGTACTGGGAGCACTGTGTCATTTACTGGGGTGTGGGTGGACAAGAGGATAAGACAATGGGTTTTGTCCTTGTTTAATTTGAAACGGAAGACCAGAGCCCAGTGTTCTATGGAGGAGAAGCAGGCATCAATGAGGTGGACAATTTCCGACACGGTGGTGTGAAAGGGAATGTAGACTGTAATATCATCGACGTAGATGAAAGGGTTGAGGTCCAGTTTTGCAAGAGCAGCAGCTAAAGGCATCAACATAATATTGAATAAGGCAGGTGAAAGTGGAGAGCCCTGCGGAACCCCACAGGAGGCCTTCCACGGATCAGAAGTGACATAGCTATACACCGCATGAAATGTTCTGCACTCATCAAGAATGTCTTTGGCCCTGCAGTCCACCAAGAATTGATTTCGGACCTGTGCACAAATGACACGTCTTATTCCTTGATCATCGATGAAAGCACAGATATCGGCCTGGAGAAGCAGCTGTGTGTGATGGTGCGCTACTACAGCAGTTCCTTGAAGTGTATTACCACTGCATTTCTAGGAATATTAGCCCTTGAGACTGGTACTGCAGAAGGAATATTCAATGCCATAACCAATTTTCTTCAATCAAATCATCTTCAAATAGGCAAATGCATTGGCTTAGCAACTGATGGCTGTAGTACCATGTGTGGAAGAAATAATTCAGTAATAACACGGTTCCGTGAAGTGTGCCCCAACATTGTACACATAAAGTGTATTTGCCATTCAATTCATCTGAGTTCTTCGCATGCGCTGATGGTGCTGCCAAGGAACATTGAATTCATGGTTGCTGAGACCTATAACTGGTTCTGCCATAGTACTGTTCGCCAGCAGAAATACAAACAGATATATCAGTGCATTAATGTTGGTCAAGAACCACTAAAGATCCTGAAGTTGTCAGACACTCGCTGGCTGTCCATAGCTGCTTGTGTTCAGCGTGTGCTTGATCAATATGATGAACTGAAGCTTCACTTCCAGATAGCGAAGGATGAGGCACGCTGCCACACCGCCGACCAGCTCTACCAGATGTACAACACACCACAAAACAAGCTGTACTTGACATTTTTGAGGCCCATACTGCAGGAAGTCAACCGAGTGAACAAGCTGTTTCAGTCTGATAAAGCGAGCCCTGTCCGTTTGCTCGATGAGCTGATGACATTGTATCGCACCATGCTGCTGCGGCTTGTGAGACCGACCACATTCACATCGTGGGGCGCAACTCTCATGTATGATTTGGAAGACAGGTCTAAGCATCTACCGCTGGCAGTGATGAACTTTGGTATCGAATTCCAGTTGGCACTGCATGACTCTGGAATTGAACCCGCATCTGCAGAACACATTAAAGAATGCTGTAGAAATCACCTATTTGAACTTCTGAGGGAAATGCATCAGAGGCTACCGTCAAACGTCCACCTGCTAGAGTCTCTGTCAGATCTTTCTCCATCTATTGTCCTTGGAGCCCTGAAACCACAGCTGTCGAAGTTGTCATTTCTACCTCTGTATAAAGGTCGTATTGGAGATCTGGAGCAACAGTGGCTGCGGATCAGCAGTGTGTTATGGCCAATCCAAACTGACAATGAGATCGAGCAGTTTTGGGTGACTGTAGCAAATCACACAGATGCTACAGGAGATCATGACTTCCTCCTGCTGGGGAATTTTGCCCTATCTATGTTGGCTTTGCCTTTCAGCAATGCAGCTGTGGAAAGAACCTTTTCTCAGATGAATCTTATCAAGACCAAACTGAGAAACAGAATGCGACAAGGCACTCTGGAAGCCTTGTTGCGTATTCGTAGCTACATGGGGCACAAAGGCATATGCTGCAATGAGTTTGTTCCTACAGATCGGATGCTGAGTTTATTCACGTCTGATATCTATTAGACTACAAGCCAGGCCGAGGAGGAGGATGACGCGATATCCGACGATGATGATTGTACACCTTCCTGCAGCGGAGTTTCCAGGTCGTAAAAGCCCAGTGAGTACTGTGCTCGGAGGGGGTGGGTGTGGGTAGCCTGACTGACCATTGGGTGAGACAGTTCCATTTTCATCTGTCTCAGTGTAGTTATAACTGTTCCATCCTAATCTGTTTCTTTTTCTCTTTCTGTTTCAGTGTTCCTGTGCCTGTTCCTGCCTTGGAGATGGACGGTGATGGTCCTGTTCCTGGACCTCTGGGCATGGCTTGGTGTTCCTGCTACTGTTTCTGTTCCTATTCCTGGCCATCAGCAGGAACACCAGGGCAGTTCCAGGAACAGTAAGATTGTGGCAGGCCTCAGTGTGTACTCTGTTCCTGGGCCTGCCTCAGTGTTCTGTTCCTGGCCTGGGCCTACCTCAGTCAGCATTGCAGCTTGTGTTTTCCAGGTGCGCTGCTTCTATTTTTTTTTTCAGGTGCTCTGTTCCTGCCTCAGTCGGTATCCTGTTCCTCTTGCCTCAGCATTTCCTGTCGGGATCTTCTTGATACTTAAGCTAAGTTCTTGCTTAAATTAATCTACTAACAAATGTAAATTGAAAAGTATATAAATATATTCTCGAATTCCTCATTAATATTCATGATTTCCTCATGAATATTCACGATTTTTCATGATTATTCACGATTCCTCATGAATATTAACTGTGGGCTCCTTTTGGGCTTCTTTTGGCCAGAGATTGGGCTGGAAAGGTTTTTTGCGACCTGGCAACCTTGGCAAACCAGGAAGCAAATGCACACAGGACATGCACTCATATTTCTCTGCAAACAGACTATAAAAAGGCTGGAAAAGCCCAGCTCTCGAGCTCTCTCTCTCTTCCTGGGACCTGCAGCCCACCTGCCTCTGCCTCCTCGCTGGACCACAGCATGCTCTACAACAAAGACTGTTCTGTAAGTTATAACTTCTGATTTAGAACCCTGCTACCTTACTTAAGCACAGATTCTCTGTAAAGATCTGTAAGACCTACCTCTCGTTTGCAATATTATTTATATGATTTGTATTTTAAAATAAATCCTTTTGAAGCTAAATATATATATTCTGTTCTTTACACATGCTCTTAAACCTGGTAATGCAGGTTAATGCAATCCAATAAATATATTTAATTCCTTTCATTCAGTGTAATTGTAGATCTTGTTGCTTTAATCGGCAACTGGTGGAGAATTAAAACACACACACACACACACACACACACATATATATATATATATACACATAAAAATTATAAACATTAGCAAGTGCTCTAGAGCTCTTTCCCCCAAGATAAATCATTTCTTGCAACATTTAATTTGTGGAGAATGTGGGCAGAGATACTGTACGAGTAAAGTAGCAGTGTTCTTAAATTGTATTTTGATTTTGCTGTTTTATAACAGAAAACTGAGTATCGGGTTTCATTAATTAAATTTCCAATTGATAAATTGATAAGGCTTTCAGGTATTCAGAATGTTATGCTGGATGGATATTTGGGCTCTGCCAGTATGGCAATATATAGGTACTTACACACTTATTACATTTATGTACGGTATAACAACAATTTTAGCCATACTCTGCCACAAAATAAAAACCAATTTTGCAGCTTCTGTTGAGGAGGATACACACACAGAGAAACACTATTCTAGGGGTACATAACCCCACTTTGCTTAAGCGATGCATAGAATCCTCGGGCCCCAATCCATGGACCCCTAGTGTAGTGGAGGACATTAGTAGCATCTCTGATATGGAGAGCAAATTCGAAAAATATTGTACTTTATATTCAATTAAGGAAGGGAGCAAGAGAATTTCTGCATGCACTTGGTTAATGTGGGCCATGTGTAAGAAAGCCTTAAAAGAACATGCAGAATTGAATGATAAATTAGCTACAAAAGAGAAAGAATGCACGCAGATAGGCACAGAAAAGGATTTCTTGATCACAATGACTAGGTGCTTAAATTATCAATTAGACTATTCTAAGCAGCAGATAGAGCACCAGCAAGCTCAGGAAAATCAAATGAAAACCCAAATTTTAGCTTTAGAAATGCAAGCAAATCAGGTCCCAGGCCTAAAACAACTAACCAGAGAGCTAATACTGCAGACATCCCCCCTATAGGTGAGAATAACACTGACCATGTAAGACAAAAAATACAGGATTCTCATGTGCAGATATCAGCTATCTCAGGCCTTCCGTGTGCCCCTCCAGATACAGCTACAGCCATGCCTGTTTCAGCCGTGGTAAAAGTATCTGAGGCTAGACAGCTAGCGGGAGGACTCATCCAGACGATCAGTTCCCAGCACCTCTCACAGACAGACATAGAGGTGATAGCCAAGCAGATAGGTAAGATAGACCCTGATAAGCTCCCCATGCTTGTGTGGTATTATGGAAATTAGAACAGGAAGGGAGGATTGATACAGATGAATTAATTAAAGTGACCCGTCTCTGTATTAAATCTGAATTTGCAGAACAGATGGAGGGAGCTATTGAATCGGCAAGACAAAGGGGTTTCTCTTTGCTAAATTTGGCAATCGCTGCGAGTGAATCCTTTGGCATGAGAACGTTCAAGATCTTAAGTACCTATGTCCAGCAGGGCAAAAATGAGAGCATTGAAGATTATGAAAGGAGAGCAATCCTATTGCTAGTTATGACAGGGGAAGTGGAAGGCAGAGATTTCAGAAGGCAGATCCCAGGAGATCTTCTAGATGTGCAAGTAGATGATGAGAGGTTATGAGAAATTTGTCAGGGCATGCATCCTACTATCGCAAGAGCTATCTGCTCTTGGGCCCCAGGTGAGCCCACCTCTGTCAGAAATTTATGCATGAGGGCAAGAAATGTTCAGAAATATCAACCGTATGCACTACATCCAGTGGCGGCAGCTGTACCCACTTTATACCCTGATTTAGCTCCATACCAAGAGCAGGCCCCCCCAGGCCCCCTCACAGCACCCAAAACCCCAGTGCATAGGAACACAGCCTGTTCTGTATTCTGATTTAGGCACTCATAAAGGTGAGACTTCAATTATGTATTCAGCTCCTCAGTACATAGATCAGCAACCTGTTCTGCAGTCTAATTTAAGTAAATATTCAGCTCCTCAATACACAGATGCACCACCTGGGCCGCATTCTGATCTAAGCTCCCATAGAAGTGAACCTCTAATAAAGAAATCAGCTCCTCAATATGTAGATACTGAAACCCACAAGCAAGCATGTGACATTTTGAAATCTCATGGGGAGAATATTACATATTAGGAGAACAAACCCACTGGTGTCATTACAGCAAGGGCCTTACAGATAGCTACCCAGAACTTTTATAACAAGAGAAATCTGCCCCCAGATAAGCAGAAACCAATAACTGCAGGTCCTACCGTGCCAGACACTGACATATTCTCAGGCCTCCCTGAAATGTATTTCAAGGAAACATGAGGAGATGCGTCCAGCCTGGACTGGACTTCTCCACAGCATGACCCACTCTGCAGATGACAGTGGGATCCAGGTGGTTGATTTTTAGTATAGGTTGGACAGGAATATATTAAAAGAGTTTTGCTAAGAACCTTTTGTAAATAGTTTCTAATGATTTAAAATGTAGCTTCTATTGATCTTTTGAATGTTTAAGATTTAATTATGTCTCTCTGCAATAAGTAAGATTTAAAAATGTCTCTCTGTGATAGCTTCTATTGTAATTTGTTTTTGATAATATTGTTTAAGGATTTAGAAATGTCTTTTTCTGATAAGTGACCCCCACTAGAGCTGAAACTGAATACTAAGAAGTTTTAAAAATCCCTCCTTATAATAGGTAACTCCCGCTGGAGCTGAAACTTAATATTGTGATTTAATGTGAATTAACAAGATATGCTTATTATTGTAGAATGAACTAAAGCCTAGCTATATCCACCTTGTATGCCGTGATCTAAAACCCTGAGAAGGAACTGTGAAGCAAGAGAGGGAACCCCTACCAGAACCGTGAAGAGCCATGTGACCTGCTAAATTAATGTGAAAGTGTCTTTTTCAGAGTTCGAGATTGAATCTAAGATTTTTATGGTGCTAGTAATTAATACATACATGGCTATCTCAGATATATTTCTAAATAAACAGATCTGTGCTATCTCTATTTATGAGATAGTAATATTTTTATGGTGCTAGGAATTGATATATACATGGCTATCTCAGATACCTTTAAAATAAACTGATAGTGATCCTGTTCTACTTATGAGATAGTAATTTTTGCTTATTTTGCGCATAAGAAGTACTTCTAGATGAATGAAACTGCTGTGGGAATCCAGGTTGGATTCCACATACGCTGCTTTTGTGGTTTTTTTTGTGTTTACTTACAGGTTAAGCTCAATCCTGGATCTGGAATGGACGATCGGAGACCTAACGGCCTAATAGAGCTCTTTGTTTGTTTGACATGTGGTCTCCATGTTTATGTGTTTGTTTTATGTTATGGGGTACCCAAGAAACTATAAACAGACATTCATAGGCCCTCCCTACTAACAGTCTTTCCATTAGTTCACATTGTACCATGTCCTTTTCCAAGAAATGAAAAAGAGACCATTTTCACTGCCAGGCAAGCTATAGAAAAGAATCATTCAAGCCATGGCTCACATATAATAAGTTCTACTAATTGCTATCTAAGGTTATATATTCACATGTGTATATTTGAAAATATGAGCAAAGGTTTCTCTTTACATGATCTACTAGATACAGTCAGTATAGTGAATGTTTCTGATATTCTATATCACAGCCAGTACGTATACAATGTCTCTCTCTGGAATGAAATATTGGTTGTGTGCAAAGCACAATTAACATATCTTTTCTAAATTCTTTACAACATTAAACACATGAGTATGGTCTACTAAATTGCTAAACTGAACTCTGCTAAAGCAGATAAATATGGTAACCTTTTACCACACATTACCCATAAATAGTTTCTCTCTGAAAAAACAAAATTTCTCTCTGAAAAGTATTTCATGGTACTATACCATGACTCTGTTTTTGCTTATTTGGTCAATGATTAAGTAGATATTGTGGTATAGGATTGATAGGAATAATTATTTTTTGTGTAATAGTAAACTAGGAAATTATTATGATAATTGCATACATATGCCTTTCTTATGTCTAATGATAACAGTAGTATAGCAGTTCCTTATTACCGTTCTTGTTTCTGTATTAGAACTATCTGTCCTTCTATTATTGCTAATGATGTACTGTTCATAGTAAGTGAAGGTTTAAATCTGTGTCCCCGTGATACCACTAAAATTACAGGATGTGATTTTAGTAATTGCAGACCAATGCTGCAGTATGTTTCCAATGATTTATCCATACACACTCCTGAACTACTACCTATTCCCTTAGATGTTATTGCTATTAATACATCAGTTAGCCTCTGAAATAGAGAATATAGGAAAACATTCACAGTGTCAGGAAACATTTTTCCTTGGAATGTCAAATGCTGAGAATATGACTGAATAGATTGTTCCATCCCATTGCGGTGGTAAATTGGTCAATTGCGCACTCTCATGCTATTGATTTGGCTAGCATACTGGGTAAGATATCATGTGGCATCAACCTACGCCCCTGAGCAGGTGACACAAAAAGAGATGGTCTCTGGAAATAGAGCAATATGACACTTGCAAGGCGGAAGTCATATAAAGTGTACTTGCAAGCCTATTTTAAACCAGAGCAAAGCCATACTCTGTCACCTGACTCAATAGAAGTCTAATGAAACTGATGATAGATGACCACAGAAAACTTAACCCTAGCTACCTAAACGTAAGGCATGAGTAAGAGCAAACAAAGGCAATAATGATGAGTCTTTTGCTTATAACAGTCATATACCAACTAAGGACATATTCCAAGATTCATAGTGACGTGACATAGTAGATGACGGCAGGAAAAGACTTGCACGGTCCATCCAACCTGTTCAGTGTCCACTATCAAAAGATTCACTTCTCCCAATATACACACCAATGTCAATAGTCCAATATCTTGGCTATTGTTTTATTTGAATTCTGCTTCTGTGTTATGTTAGTGTTAAAATTGTAACTTTTTATAGTTATTTGTGATTCTCCGTTCCAATACTGGGTTAAATATTGTCACTAAGAATCAAGAGAGGGAAATATGTAACATGATGTCAGTTCAATTGTGAGAATTAAATATGCAGCAGAATTATTGAAATATGTAGCATGGGGGGGGGGGGTCACGTGATGGCTGGATTCTAAGCGGACGTCCTTTGGCTACTCTCCCCACTATCGCTTAAACAAAACGGCAATATTTGGACTTCCCGGCCCGCTTGGAAGGATAAGGAGCGTATCAGAGGAGTTGTGACTTACCCCCGGAACAGATCTAGTGGTTGCTGAGCATGACGGAGGCTGTCTTCGGGGAATGCCAGCCCAGACTCCGAGCACACAAAACAATCGCGGAGCACACCACGCGGCCAAGATGGAGGAGAGAGCTCACAGCAGGCACCGCCAGTGATAGCGCTGCAAGAAGCAGCGATCAAAGAAATAATGAGGCACATGGCGGCGGTGCTTGATGATAAACTGTCAGCCTTGCGTACATTTATGGACGATCTGAAGGAAAATCTGGTGGCGCAAGGGAACAGATTACAGCATGCTGAGGAGCACATAGCGAGCCAGGAGGACCTGGTAAGTGGGGTGAATTCCCAGATGGCGGCGCTTGAGAAGAGATGCAAACTCCTAGAAGACAGGGTGGAAGATCAAGAAAATCGCAGCCGTAGAAATAACATCAGGCTGGTAGGAATACCAGAAAATGTAAAAGAGAAGGAGCTTTGGGAGCTTATGGAGACATGGCTGCCTCAAGAGCTGGGACTTGAGGTAGAGGGCCAGAAGCTGAGGGCTGAACGGGTGCACCGCGTGGGCGTAATGAAAGAGCAGAACAGCAGACCGCGCCCGGTGATAGCCCGTGTTTTCAATTATGCAGATAAAGCACAGCTAATGGCTAAATATCGCCAGCGCCGAAATTTGGTATACGGAGGCACTACTATCTTGATGTTCCAGGATTTCTCACAAAGAGTGTCGGAGCAGCGGAGGCGCCTGTCCCCTTACTGTTCGCAGCTTTTCAACAAGGGAGTAAAGTTTTCATTGCAGTATCCAGCTAGAGTCCGGGTTGTCCACGAGGGTAAGGTTCTGTTCATGGAGAGGCCTGAGGAATTACAGACCTTTTTGGCTAAATTGTAATTTGTGGCAAAGAGTTGTAGTGAAATGTCATTTGAACAACAGCTAGAAACAGACGGGTGTCCACATGGGGGCCTACTGGATCCTTGTGTTGCCCTTATGAATTGCTGGATTTATACATGAAGCTTGCTGATGTGTATCTGGGAGAGTGAAACTATACACGGTGGGTAGCCAGTCACCTGGTGGCAAGTGCAGAGGTGCCTTTGGAGTGTGGAGTGGCGCAAAGATGCAGTAGTGAGGATGAAGATGGACTCAATACTTCTTGGGTCTGATGCACCAGCGACACAGACTTTGGACTCTGAGTTATGCCATAGTTTTGTTTTTCATTCTGCTGATGTTTTTCCTATTTGTGTAGTCTGGGGAAGCATAGTTGTATTTTCCACTGTTTTTTCTTCTGGGGGATATAGCAGTGCAGTTTGGTAAGGGAGAATGTGGGAGTCCTGGGAACTGTTGCACATCCATTAGACTCCTCAAATGGAGACCCCCACTGTAATAGCTGCTATAAGAGGGTGCATTGGAGTATTTCCCAGGTTAGTTTCACGCTTATTAGTATCATAATGGGGTAAGCCTTAGCTTGTTCTTGAGTTTTTTGTTTATATTGCGCTGGATAGGACATATTGGTAAAGGGGGAGGGACTAATAGCAGGTGGGGGGGAATTGAGTTTCAGCGGCAGGGGAGCAGCTTTCTGTGGAGGGGGTTTGTAATACTGGAGATTCTTGGGGGGAGGGGGGGACCGGGGAGGGATAGGGCAGGGAGGGTGTGTGTGTGTGATATGGGGGATAAGTGGGGATTACTGGATGAAAGCATCTGGAATGAGATGGCTGATGTGGCAGATAGGGGAGAAGGAGTGGGGGGGAATAGGTGAGGGGGAGGAGGGTGTTTTAAGGGGAAGGGAGAGGGGGTGGGAGGTTATTCTTGGAGTATAGGGGAGACTGGTTGCAACAGGGGACTGTATCCTTACACCATGGAAGGAGGGAGGTGGTGAGCTGGGACACTACCTCGGAAAGGGCTTGGGACTGCTTGATTTCGGGCTCTTCATGGTTTTATGAGTAATTTGCGGTTTGGATCGTTGAACATTGATGGGATCCACTCACCCATAAAACGCACCAAGATTCTGTCCCATTGCTCCAAGATGAAAATAGATATACTATTCTTGCAGGAAACGCATCTTACTCAAATGGAGCATCAAAAATTGAAGCGGGGGTGGGTGGGAGACTTAGTTTCTTCATCTTTTAATAGCAGACAATGAGATGTAGCCATCTTGTTTCACAAGAAGCATCAAGTTTGCATGCACAAACTGATTCAAGATAAGGGGGGGTAGATATGTCATCTGGTTGGGGGAGGTGGCGGGCCAGAGGATTGCTCTTTGTTCTGTATACGCACCAAACGCATACTCTCACTCTTTTTTCAGGCCTCCTTGCGCAGCTGGCTGATATAAGCGGATATCAGTTGGTAGTGGGTGGAGATTTTAATGTCACAGCGGACCCCCTGATTGATTGTAAACCCGCCAAACCTAGACCATCGGCGTGGAAGGATAGAGGGGTAAATTTACTGCTGAGTGAGTTGAGTTTATTGGATGCCTGGCGATTGCTGAACCCGGATTCCCATGACTATACATTTTTTCTCTCAGGTGCACGGAGTGCACGCCAGGCTAGGCTATCTCCTTTTAGATGCCTCTCTGTTTGCGCGGGCAGTGGCAGAGGATATTGTGGATGGGGCTATTTCAGACCACTGTTTGGTTTGGGTTGATATAAGATTGCAGCAGCATACGGTGAAGCCAGTGTGGCGCATGAACCCTACGCTTTATTTGGATCCTGAGTTTCAGTCTTATTTGATAGAAAAGTGGGAGAACTATTTGCAGGATAATGATCCTGATTCTGTAGATCCTATTAGTTACTGGGAAGCGGGAAAGGCGGTGTTAAGAGGGCACATTCTGGCTTATGGCGCAAAGTCTTGGAAGGAAAGAGAGAGTCAACTTATAGCTTTGTCGGCCCAATTGCAGCAATTGAGAGGGCAACATATTTATACCAGAGATGAACAGGTGAAACAAGAATATTATGCTATATAAGTACATAAGTACATAAGTAGTGCCATACTGGGAAAGACCAAAGGTCCATCTAGCCCAGCATCCTGTCACCGACAGTGGCCAATCCAGGTCAAGGGCACCTGGCACGCTCCCCAAACGTAAAAACATTCCAGACAAGTTATACCTAAAAATGAGGAATTTTTCCAGTCCATTTAATAGCGGTCTATGGACTTGTCCTTTAGGAATCTATCTAACCCCTTTTTAAACTCCGTCAAGCTAACCGCCCGTACCACGTTCTCCGGCAATGAATTCCAGAGTCTAATTACACGTTGGGTGAAGAAAACTTTTCTCCGATCGTTTTAAATTTACCACACTGTAGCTTCAACTCATGCCCTCTAGTCCTAGTATTTTTGGATAGCGTGAACAGTCGCTTCACATCCACCCGATCCATTCCACTCATTATTTTATACACTTCTATCATATCTCCCCTCAGCCGTCTCTTCTCCAAGCTGAAAAGCCCTAGCCTTCTCAGCCTCTCTTCATAGGAAAGTCGTCCCATCCCCACTATCATTTTCGTCGCCCTTCGCTGTACCTTTTCCAATTCTACTATATCTTTTTTGAGATACGGAGACCAGTACTGAACACAATACTCCAGGTGCGGTCGCACCATGGAGCGATACAACGGCATTATAACATCCGCACATCCGCACACCTGGACTCCATATACGTAGGCAGATTAACGAGATTTTGACTGCACGGGTGTCGCAGGACATCCAGATGTATAAATATAACCTGTATTGCTGGGGGAATAAAGCAGGGAAGTTGTTGGTGTATAATTATGGTACAGCCAGAGACCCCCCCACTGGAATGGTGGCGGGCCCAGTCATAGAGCTCAGGCCATTACAGACCTTGGCTGAGTCAGAAATCTGATGGCTGACATAACTGGGAGCTTACTGGAAAAGTATGGCCTAGTTTGTAGCCCGGATTGAGGCCTAAATAAGCTAAATTAGAAAAAGTTAGGTCAATAGATATGGAAACAAAATGGAGGATTTCAGCACAAAATGGAAGCTGTATCTGTTACAAAGTGGAATTTTCTCTAATGTAAGTTAGAAAAACAAGTTGAGAAATGAGTGAGTCATGCCAGGTGCAAAGAAAATAGGGAACTAGCTGTCCAAGAGGGAAGGGAGACTTTCCTGTGAGCAGGATTGTGGTCAGCCATGGTGTGAGAAAGGAAAGGTGTAGCTGGATGCAGGGTCTTGCTTAAGATTTGTGGTCAAGCGAGCTAGAGACAAAACCATGTTAGCAAGATAAAAGCTACTCATTAGCATGAACCAATCAGTGACAATCATGACATTA
Source organism: Microcaecilia unicolor (assembly GCF_901765095.1). Classification (NCBI taxonomy): domain Eukaryota; kingdom Metazoa; phylum Chordata; class Amphibia; order Gymnophiona; family Siphonopidae; genus Microcaecilia; species Microcaecilia unicolor. The sequence goes on from NC_044035.1 coordinate 186,987,619, forward strand.
GCATAGATCCAATCAGGTATATCTATTGTCATATTATCCATATCCTGAGGGCACCTATAAAAATCAGGGTATTTCCTGGTTTAAGTTAGAGAGAAGGGTTGGCACTCTCTCTCTCCAAGGGAAACCAATGTGTCCAGCAGAATTGACAAATTACCTAATTGCTTTCCCTTGTAAAACTTTTAATTGGTAAAAGAAATTATAAAAGATTAGGAACTAATTAACACCTGTTTGCAGCTGGATTATTACATTCCTATAACTAATTGATTGTACGTGCCTGTTGTCAAACACTGATTTGACTTGTACCTTGGCAAATAAACTCCTCATTCCAAATGATGATTTGTGGGCTTCACTTAATGATGAAAGGCTGTAAGTATAAATGCTTTTGCTGTATCAGGCTATCTTTCGCTGCATTGTATAACTTGTAATCTAAATCCAGTTTGTCATAAGGCTGGTATCTTTTCCTTAGACCTAACATCTCTCTTAGTGGCAATTCCTTTTAGAACTTCACAACTCCTTGATTATCCCAGTACTAGTGCTATTTAGAGATGGAGTCAGATTTAAGGTCACTCCAGCCTTCTTGGGGGTCTCTGAACCCTAAAATTAAAACATTGGCTACATTGGTCAAAAGTAGAAGGGCGAAAAAGACTATTACTAGAATTCGAACAGCAGGGGGCGGTGTGGCAACAACTGAGGCAGAGATACAGCAGGAGTTTGTTAACTTTTATAAGGCACTGTATGACAAAGGGGACGTAGATAGAGCATAGAGGGAGTCCTTTTTACAGGGATTGGTTCTCCCCCAGCTATCTCAGGCTGAGAGGGAAGCTTTGAATGCTCCCATGACAGGAGATGAGATTGGGCAGGCAATTAAACGCTTGAAATTGGCAAAGGCGCCGGGGCCTGATGGGCTTGGGCCTGAGTTTTACAAGATACTGGGCACAAAAATTAGTCCTCCCTTTCAAGACCTGTGCCATCATCTCTGTGCGGTGGGAGAGGCTGGGGGATCTTTGACACACGCACATATTGTGGTGCTCCCTAAACCTGGGAGGAATGAGGAGTTGTTAGGCTCTTACCGCCCGATATCGCTTCTCAACCAGGACATAAAGCTTTTTGCGAATATCCAAGCCCATAGATTGGGAAGGGTGTTGCCTGCGCTGATTCATGAAGATCAAGCGGGGTTTGTGCTGGGTAGATTTGAGTCATCTAATGTCCTTCAGGCTTTGACAGTTCTACAAAAGATGGGGGCGGTGCCGGGAGATGCCATCATCACCAGTTTGGATGCGGAGAAAGCATTCGATAAAATTTTGTGGGATTACCTGTTCTGGGTGCTTCCCCAATTTGGAATTTTGGGTACGTTTCTGGGTGGTATAAGAGCTTTGTATAGTAATCCCATGGCTCAAATAATGATCAATGGAGCGCTTTCTCCAATTTTCCGGCTTGAATGTGGTACGAGACAGGGGTGCCCGCTTTCACCCATGCTTTTTGTGCTATTGCTTGAACCTTTTGCGGTAAAGATTAGGCAGTCTAGTCAAGTGAATGGTATAAAAATTGGGACGCACGAATTTAAAATAAATTTGTTTGCGGACGACATGCTTATATATTTAGATCAAGCAACCACGTCGCTCCCCAACTTAATAACGCTGCTCACGCAATTTGGGTCTTATTCTGGGTTACGGATAAATTTGGACAAATCGGAGGCACTGGCAGTCTCTTCTCCATGTGGTTTGCAAACTAATGCCAGCGTTTCCGTTGGCATGGTCAGCGGGCACCCTAAAGTATTTGAGAGTGTATCTACATAAAGATTTGAAGGAAGTTTACCGTAAAAATATTCAGGACAAACTTGGTAGTATTAAAGCGCTGTGCAATAGGTGGCGTGAGTTACCCCTTTCGCTGTTGGGCCGGGTTGCACTAGTTAAAATGGTTACGTTGCCCAAGATCCTTTAACCCCTGCAGATGCTGCCTTTATAGATTACAAATAGGGATGAAAGTTGCTACAAAGGGTACATCGGATCTTTCATATGGGCGGGGCGTCGGGCCCGGATTGGAGTTGTAAAACTGGTGCACTCTAGAGCGCGGGGGGTTTAAATCTCCAAGATCTTCGATTATACAATGTGGCGTCCCTGCTAAGGTGGATTCATAAACTGTATACGGGGGCCTCGAGGTTTGCACCATTTTACATATGGGAGGTAGATTCTCTACCATTCGCAGTTTTCAGTTTGCTGCGGGGCGGAGTGAAGGGAAGGGCGGGCTTGAGCCCTTTGCTTCGCCCGTTGCGGAGGGCATGGGATTGGTGGAGGAGAAGTCTTGGGGGTGCGAGAGGTCCTTCCCCTTTTATGACTGCAGTGGACAATCCTCAGTTTCCAGCGGGACAGGGGTTGACCCGATTTACGGCGTGGGCACGCCGGGGATATCGTTTTGTAGGACAATTTTTGGAGGAGGTTATCTTCCCACTTTTGAACAGGCACAGGAGGCCTGGCGTTTGGTGCGGGCAGACTTCATGCCCTTTTTGCAGTGGAGGCATTATTGTGCCACATTAACTTCTGTGGAAGCTGGTGGCCCGGCCTTCTCTCGATTGGATAAGATCTTCTGCCAGGTATCAGGGGCGGCGAATAAGCTTGCGATTTGGTATGCTATAGGGAGGGAGCAATGGCAGCTCCTTTAGTGAGCTGGCGAAATGGTGGGGAGTGCAGTTAGGAGAAGAGATAACAGTGGAGAAATTGGCGGCATACTTCATTAGTGCATTTAAGGTGACACCCAGTGCAAATTTGCAAGAAATGTAGTTTAAGCTCCTGCATGGTGCTTTTATAACAAGGGAGAAGGGAAAGAAAATGGGGCTCTGGGAGGATAGTAAAAGTTTGAGATGCAAGCAAAGGGAGGGGACTCTTATACACACTTTTTTGGAATGTTTGATATTGCAGGAGTTTTGGAAGAATGTGCTCAGAGCTATAGAGAGACTGATAGATGTCTCTTTTGAATGATCTTATAAGGTATTGCTTCTGGGGGATGAATTGGAGTTGGGATCACAGGGCTTGTCATCTTCTCAGGTGTGCTTTGTATGTGTGGCACTGATGATAGCTCGGAAAGTTGTCCTAGTGAACTGGATTGCAGAAGCACCACCCACAGTGTGCCAATGGCTGGCTAAGATGAATCAGATGGCATGTTGGGAGCAAACAAGACTGAAGGCCTCTACAACCAAGGCTAGTGCAGTATATAGTTCTCTGTGGAAACTATTTTCAGTGGTACATAAGGGGCCCTAATATACTCCAGGACTTGGTGGGGGGGGGGAGTTACGGAGAGGTTGGGAGGGTTTCTTTATTACAAAAAATCTCAGAGGGTGCATGGGAGTGCATTACACTTTGGTAGTCTGAATTATGCATGCTTCATGTAATGTAGGGACTGGGTTTGCAGATTCACATTGAGAATGCTTCGCGCATCTGTTGTCAAATTATGTTAGTTGCTGTTTACGAGTTCCTAATCACACATTGGTCCAGTGCGCTTAGTTGTGTTTTCTTTATTTGCGCATTGATTAGTATCTTACGGTGTGCTGTGCTATTTTTGTACTTCTGTGTTTCAATAAAAATATATTTAAAAAAAGAAAGAAATGTGTAGCATAATATTGAGTATGCTGAATCAGATACAAAAATACAGCTTTAAAAATATATTTGAAACTGCAGCAGAAACTGGCTTTGATAGCAGGGCTAGTCAATTACAAACACTTAACAGAGACAAAAGGTACTGGGATATAGCTTCCTTCCTCCCCCTTTAACAAAAGACTAAGAGACTGTTTCAAAGTTTTAAACTGACTCTCTTCCTCTGATCAAAAAAGCCTGGCTGATCAACACAACAAAGATCAACGGTAACCAGTAGAGGCAAGGAGACAGGCAGGCGGGAAAGGTGTAAAATCCACCTACTAAAGACAAAGGACACCTGCTGGCCGCCCCAGACAAATCTTATCAAAGGAGTATCTATCACAGAGATTCAAGCAGGAAACCTTGCACTTCAATAAACCATTTGTCAGCAAAATCCAGACAGGAAGTCTTGTGATGTCATAAGACATGAGACCAAGATACCACAATGCTTTGCAACTATTCAGGGTCGAGTGCAAACCAGGAAGCAAATGCACACAGGACATGCACTCATATTTCTCTGCAAACAGACTATAAAAAGGCTGGAAAAGCCCGGCTCTCGAGCTCTCTCTCTCTTCCTGGGACCTGCAGCCCACCTGCCTCTGTCTCTGCCTCATGGCTCCTCGCTGGACCACAGCATGCTCTACGACAAAGACTGTTCTGTAAGTTATAACTTCTGATTTAGAACCCTGCTACCTTACTTAAGCACAGATTCTCTGTAAAGATCTGTAAGACCTACCTCTCGTTTGAAATATTATTTATATGATTTGTATTTTAAAATAAATCCTTTTGAAGCTAAATATATATATTCTGTTCTTTACACATGCTCTTAAACCTGGTAATGCAGGTTAATGCAATCCAATAAATATATTTAATTCCTTTCATTCAGTGTAATTGTAGATCTTGTTGCTTTAATCAGCAACTGGTGGAGAATTAAAACATATATATTGCTTTAATCAGCAACTGGTGGAGAATTAATATATATATATATTATATATAATAAACATTAGCAAGTGCTCTAGAGCTCTTTCCCCGAAGATAAATCATTTCTTGCAACACTAAGAACTACTGGCTTCAAAATGTCACCCTATAAGTATCCTGTGCAGCCCACAGCCAACCAACATTTCTTTACCAAAGCAATAAGGAGTAGATATTCAGTAAGCGGTGATAAGAGGTTTTTTAGGCTCCGATGGCGTTCTTCCTGGATATTCAATGTGGGCCATACCAGAAACAGCACTGAATATCCAAGTTAATGCAGCTGGCTCGCTCTCATGTGGTTAAGTACAACACTGCAGAAAGATAGGATTGTGTTTTATGCAGTCCAATTTTGCAGCTTAATTTAGGGGTTAAGTTCTGAATATCGGCACTTAACTGTGTAAGTGCCGACTCTGCCCCCAGACCCCTCCAAAAAATAGCTAGCTCTCAGTTTAGCCATCTATGCCAACGAATAACAGCAGATAACCCCACACAAGCAATTTAAACAGCCAGGAGGCATTTCTAGACAGTTAAATCACTTTGATATCAACCCCTTTTCTTCCTTCGAAGTCCACTCCATTTGTTTCTTCCCTCCTCTACCTCTCCTAGTAGCAGTCATTTACTGACACCCTGAAATGTCCCTTTCTTCTTTTCTCACTGATTGACTCCTGGCGTTTCCTTCTTTCTTTAATCTTCATCTCCTTTCCTCATTCTTGGGGATTTTAATATTCATGATAATGATCCCTCGCTTATGCTTCTCAGTTCCTTGTTCTAACATCCTCTTTCAATCTTCAACTGTGCTCCACTACCCCTACTCACCAGAATGGCCACTATTCTTGATCTTCTCAAACTACTCACTCTCCAGTTTCTGTGACTTAGCTCTTCCTCTATCATCTGATAATTTTCACACTTACACACTCCTCGCCTGTCCCGTCCAATCTCCACCAATACATTTAGGAATCTTCAGGCTATTGACTCTTCTACTCTGTCCTCCAGTGTTTCAAACCTCCACTGTAATCCAAATCGGTCAATGAGGCTGTCTCTTCCTATAATACTACTCTCTCCTCTGCTCTGGATACTCTCGCTCCTCTTATTCCTCGTTTTGTAAGGCGTACCAAACCCCAACCTTGGCTGACCTCTAAAATCTGCTATCTACATTCCTGTGCCCGAGCTGCCGAACACCTTTGGATGAAATCCTGTGCATGCTGATTTCATCCATTTCAAATTCTTGCTGACTTCCTTCCTTCCAGTCTGCTCTTTCACTTGCCAAACAGGACTACTACATCCAGTTGAAAAACTCTCTTGGCTCAAAAACTCAACGTCACTTTGCCACACTGAACTCTTTCCTCAAAGTGCCTTCACCTCCAACTCCCCCTTCATTTTCTTCTCAGACTCTGGCTATTTTCACGATAAGGCTCACAAGATTAACCTTGAATTCTCAGCCAAGTCACCTCCACCTCTCCTTCCCTCAGTCCATTCTCTCAGCCCTCCTTTAACCCCTGCCTCCTTTTCTTCCATTTCTGAAATCACTGAAGAAGAAACTGCAAATTTTCTTTCTTCCTCGAAACTAACCACCTGTTTCTTTGATTCTATTCCCACCCACCTACTTAATATTCTCTCTTCTACTGTCATCCCTTCTGTCACATCCTCAATCTTTCACTTTCCACTGTGACTGTTCCTGATGCTTTCAAATATGCTATAGTTACACCACTCCTCAAAAAAACCTTCAATGGACCCTAACTGTCCTTCCAACTATTACCCCATCTCCGTCCTCTCTTTCCTATCCAAGATACTTGAATGAGCTTGTTCACCACTGTTGTTTTGACTTTCTATCTTCTCAAGTATTGTTGATCCAATTCAATCTGGTTTTCGCCCTCTTCATTCAACTGAAATAGCCCTTGCTAAAGTCTCCAATGACCTGTTCCTGGCCAGATCCAAAGGTCTCCATTCTATTCTCATCCTTCTCGATCTATCTGCTGCTTTAGACACTGTTGATCATAGCCTACTCCTTGATAAGCTGTCCTCACTTGGATTTCAGGGCTCTGTTCTTTCCTGGTTTTGCTCTTATTTTTCTCATTGCACTTTTAGTGTATACTCTGGTGGATACTTCTCCACTTCTATCTCATTATTGGTTGGTGTATATCAGGGCTCTGCTTTTGGACCTCTTCTTTTGTCCAACTATATTTCTTCCCTTGGTGCTCTGATCTCATTCCATGGTTTTCAGTATCACCTTTATGTTGTTGACTCCCAGATCTACCTCTCCACACCAGAAATTTCAGCAGGAATCCAGGCACAAGTATCAGCCTGCCTGTCTGACATTGCTGTCTGGATGTCTCACCGCCACCTGAAACGAAACATGACCAAAACTAAGCTTATCATCTTTCCCCTTAAACCCACCTCTCCTCTTCCCACATTCTCTATCTCTATGGATAACACTCACATCCTCCCTATCTCATCAGCTCGTAACCTTGGGGTCATGTTTGACGACGCTCTCTCTTTCTCTGCACATTTCCAACAAACTGCTAAAACCTGTCATTTCTTTATCTATAATATCACCAAAATTCGTCCTTTCCATTCTGAGCACACTACCAAAACCCTTATCCACACTCTTATCACCTCTCGCTTAGACTACTGCAACTTGCTTCTCACAGGTCTCCCACTAAGCTATCTCTCTCCCCTTCAATCTGTTCAAAATTCTGCTGCACGACTTATATTCCACCAGTGTCGCTATGCTCATATTAGTCCTCTCCTCAAGCCACTTCATTGGCTCCCTATCCGTTTCCGCATACAGTTCAAACTCCTCTTACTGACTTACAAGTGCATTCACGCTGTACCTCTCCGTCCTTATCTCTTCCTACACTCCGCCCTGGGAACTCCATTCTTTGGGTAAATCTCTCTTATCTGTACCCTTCTCCTCCACTGCCAACTCCAGACTCCGTTCCTTTCATCTTGCTGCACCATATGCTTGGAATAGACTTCCTGAGCCAGTACGTCAAGCTCCATCTCTGGCCGTCTTCAAATCTAGGATAAAAGCCTTTTTGATGCTGCATTTAACTCCTACCCTTATTCACTTGTTCAGTACCCATGTCTTTTTATCATTGCCACCTTAGTATTTCCCTTATCTGTCCTGTTTGACTGTCCTGATTAGATAGTAAGCTCTGTTGAGCAGGGACTCTCTCTTCCTGTTCAAGTGTACAGCGCTACATACGTCTAGTAGTGCTATAAAAATGATAAGTAGTAGTAAGTAGTAGTAACATTCTTTTTGTTATCCAAGGACATGCATGCATTTGCAGGCTCTCTTTACAATTCCTGCAATGCTATTTATGCCAGTCTAATCTAAAAAAACTTCAAACCTTACAAGGTACAGTAGCCCGCCTTCTTTGCCAGGTAAAAAAAGGAGTGATCACATCACTCCCCTTTTACTATGTTTGCACTGGCTCCCAGTCGAATACAGAATCAAATTCAAAATCCTGACCCTAACCCACAGAGCAATCCATGAAGGTACCTCATGGTTCTCTCACCTCAAACCTTCCTATAAGAAATTTCAAGCATCCTTAAAAATTAATTTTTTTTTAAAAGTTGCTTTTAGTGAGGCCTGAGAGGCCTATATGTGGTTTAATCAGCAGCACCAATGCTTATTGCTTTAATAGAACTGTCATTTTTAATTTTATGTTCTACTACTTTTCATTTTAGTGTCACTTTAATTTTGAATGGTTCTTTCCTTTAACATTTATGGCGTTCTTTTCCTTTTCCCAAATTATAATTGTAAACTGCTTTGATTTGTGTCCCAAATATATTAGCAAACCAAAATATTAGCAAACCAAAACCTCAACCCACACATATACGCAAACGACGTAACGATCTACATACCATTTAAACAAGATCTAAAGGAAATTTCCAATGACATCAACTAGAGTCTACAAATCATGCATTCATGGGCGGATGCATTTCAGCTGAAACTCAATGCAGAAAAACCCCAATGCCTAATACTCACCTCTCAACATAACATGAACAAATTCACCTCCATTAACACACCAAAACTGAATCTCCCAATTTCGGATACCCTAAAAATTCTTGGAGTTACCATTGATCAAAACCTAACACTTGAGAGTTACGTGAAAAAAACAACCAAGATGATGTTCCACTCAATGTGGAAATTAAAAAGAGTAAGACCTTTCCTTCCCAAGGATCGTCTTCTGTAACCTGGTACAATCAATGGTACTGAGCCACCTAGACTATTGCAACGCACTCTATGCTGGCTGCAAAGAGCAAATAATCAAGAAACTTCAGACAGCCCAGAACACTGCAGCTAGACTCATATTCGGTAAAACAAAATATGAAAGTGCCAAACCCTTACGAGAAAAGCTACACTGGCTCCCACTTAAAGAATGTATCACGTTCAAAATATGTACCCTAGTTCACAAAATCATTCACGGAAATACCCCAGCCTACATGTCAGACCTAATAGACTTACCACCCAGGAACACTAAAAAATCATCCCGCACATTCCTCAATCTTCACTTCCCCAACTGTAAAGGTCTAAAATATAAACTAACGCATGCGTCAACATTCTCCTACTTGAGCACACAATTCTGGAACGCGCTACCGCACAACTTAAAAACGGCCTATGAACTAACTAACTTCCGCAAACTACTGAAGACCCATCTATTTAACAAGGCATACCACAAAGATCAACAAATGTGAACTCCTATACATATATCCGTAATTGTCTTACGATATTTGCTTGTTAAACCACCATCATGCTTTATCATTATCATGTTACCCAAGATCATTATGTAATACCAAATGTTTATTTTCTTATATATTTCCACTATTCATGATGTATTGTAAGCCACATTGAGCCTGCAAAGAGGTGGGAAAATGTGGGATACAAATGCAATAAAATAAATAAATGAAATAAGTGTTAAACAATAGTCTTAAATAACCCATGTTGTAGACTGAAGTTGGAACTTAGAAAGAGTAATCCCTCTAACTCTTAACCCCAGAGATTATACACAGGGAGGTTCTGGACTGGTCTGGAGGGACTAAAGGAAAGAAATTAGCAGTTAAGATCTACATTTCCCCTTCCTTATACAAGGGAAGTACCAAAGCAGTGTCTATGAAGTGGAGGGGTCTAGTAATCTAGTGGTCAAAACACGTTCTGTGACCTGCATGCCTTCAAATCTAACCTATTGTGTCAAATGAAGGAAGCAGGACAACCAGGTAGCAGCACCACAGATCTCTAGCAACAGAATTAGACTATGAGCTGCTCAGGAGAAAGCTTGGCCTCTGGTAGAATGGGCTTTCAGAATGGAGGGTACTGGGAGACCCTTAATTGGACAGCCTCCTTAATCAAGCAAGCCACTATTGCCTTAGAGGCCACATCTTCCTTTCTTGCCCCTCTGAAATAAACAACCAATCTGAACGCCTAAACTCCTAGGTCTACTCGAGTTAACAGTGCAGCACTCGCCTCCTGCACAACTGATGCAGATGCTTCCTGTCCTCATCCCCTTTCATTTTCCCAAACAGAAGAGGAATCACCTGATTAATGTGAACAAGCACATGACTTTTGGAAGAAAACAGAATCAGTTGAATCACCACCTTTCCATGAAATCACCAGTTTGAGTTCCTGACATGATGCCTACAATTGTGAAAGCCTCGTGGTAGAACAAATAGCCATCAGAAACCCCGCTTTCAATGTGATATCATTCAATGAGGCTTAATTAAGGGGCTCAAAGGGTGACTGCTATAAAACAGAGAATGAGGTTCAGATCCGATGGCAGCAACACTGGACACCTAGGAGGCCTCAAAAGCTTTACTCCTCTGAGTAAACGTACAACATCCTCTGTCAGTTGTAGAAAATCCTACAACTGACAGCAGTCACTATAGAGGTTTTACTTGCTGATCTACTAGCATCCATGTTGGATTTGTCATCATTGAGGAAGAAGGCTTGATTTTACAGATATGCTACAGCATTCTTATACCATCTATTTACATCTGTAAGAGCTGCTTAAGGGAGTTTATCTTCCAGTTTGTCTTTGCCTTCGAGAGCATTTGAATAATTGGACCCCTGAAGCAGGTGATGTTATGCCAAAATGTGGCTCGTGTTGGGTCTTTACAAATAAAGGACTCCAGATTACTCCAGTCTTGAAGGCCTTGTCGTGCTTTTTTCATTGGCTGTTTTTGTACTCTTGAACCCTCTCTTTTGTTACCAATCTTACCAGATCCCCATACCCAAATCTGCATACTAGTCCCCTGCCTTGCAAGTTCCTCAGGGGAAACAGATAAAATATTAATGGCAACAATGTGTCTATTGTTGATGACAGACGCTTTTTCTTACAACTGAAAAATCTGGAAGCCTTTCCATTGGCCACTAGTGCCATGAGATCTATGACTGGCTACCCCAACTCTGGATGATTTGAGAGAAGGCATCTTTTGCCAGGCTCCACTCTCCTGGATCCAAAGTGTTTTTGCTTAGGAAGTCTACCTGGATGTTTGCTGGCCTCATATGCTGCCATCAGATCTAACAGATACTGTCTCACCACCTGTGCTACTTGTTGGCTATTGGTTCCTTCCTGGCAATTCACATAGGCCACTGCCATCATACTGTCTGATGTCACCCTTACTGCCTTGTTCTGAACCAGTGACACAAAGCCTATAATGCTGGTTATATGGCTCACACCTCCAAGTGGTCGAACAAACCAAGACATCTTCTTCACCGACCTTGAGCTACCTCACCCTGATAATGAGTTCTCCAGCCCTTCAGGCGTCTATTGTCACCACAGGCCAATCTAGTGTCTTCAGATTCATACCTCATTCTAGATTGGCAGATTTCAGGATCTCGGGTTGAGTGGGGAACATTCAGATTCTGCATCCACTGTTATCACTGGACAAAAGAGCCCTCCTCAATGAATGCATATGCGCCCTGGCCCTTGGTATCAACTCCAGTCACTGCCACAGATACCAGCATCTTCAACATACTGAATAGGTTCCTGATTTGTGACCACAATTTCCTCTGTCTTTACAGGGTCAGGAACATTTTCACATGAGTGTTGAACTGTTCTATCACCAGCGATGATGCAGCTTGCTCTTGGATTAGCCAACAATTATACTTCTGCAGGAAGTAAACCACATGACTCGCCACTTCATACAATTTTGCTCAGATCAAGTCATCCAGAAAACAATGAACCGACACCCCTTTGTTATACAAGGTGGCCATTACTAAGACTATCACCTTGGAGAATGTACTTGACACTGTGGCTAACCTGAAGAGCACAAAACTGAAAATGACAGCCTGAAGAAAACACTGATATTCCACCTAAATGGGAATATAAAGGTATGTCTCTATCAGATCCAGAGATGTGATAAGCTTTCCTTGACGAACTACCACTATCATCAATTTTAGAGTTTTCATATGGAATTCTGAGTTTACGTGTTTGAAATCCAAAATGGGGCAGAATATTCCCTCTTTCTTGGGCATCTCAAAATATAAGTAATACTTGCCTGTGCCTCATTCCTCTGGAGGAACCAAAATATCAGCCTCTAGCTGCAATAATCTCTCCAGCATCCCTTTGACTGCTGCTGCCATCAGCTAGGACAGACATTGAGACTGCATGAAACCATCAGGAAAGGTATAAGCAAAGTCCAGAGTGTAAGCTTATAAGTCCATGGACATTATTTGGACCTGCCTCTGGTAAAAATGCCTTACCTATCCTCGTTGCCGAAGAATGTAGTGACAGCAGCTGGCCTTACGGAATTTAAAGGGGGTTTGGCCTGATTCCTGAAGGAAAAGTCCATTGAACATTATTCTTTTTTTTTTTGGGGGGGGGGGGGGGGGGGGGGGGAGTTTGCCGGGTTCTTGAAGCCTGGATTGGCTGCTGTCAGAGACAGGATGCTGGGCTTGATGGACCCTTGGTCTTTTCCCAGTATGGCAGTACTTATGTACCAGTCAAAAACCGATCAAGGAAATAGCCAACATTAGCTTCCTGACTAGGCCTACTAGACCAGATCTAGACTACACATGATAGCTCACCTACCAGCTGCTCGAGACTGAACTACTGCCTGACTGTGGGCTGCACAGAACACTTACAGAGTGATATTTGAAGACAGTAGCTCTCAGTCTCCATCTGCTGGTAAGACAGCATATACCCATACATCTGGACTGGTCTGGAGGGAGGTTAAAGAAATAATAGAGCTTAATGTAAATGTACATGAAATCTCTCTTAACAGCCAGTTTCAGACATCATCTAATTGCAAGTCAGCCATCATTTGAAGCAGTTTGTTTACTACACAATAGAAGAGAAATAAAACACAGTGACATATAAGGATAAAACTGTATCAGAAAGGAAAAACGAGTTGAAAGAGGATGAGCCTCCCTCTGACTGGTAGGTCACTTGGCACAGACTATACAGTTACAATGCTCTCTAGGAAGGAGTCCAAAATTGCTGTTTAGACAGAGGGTGTCTGGGAGTTTTGACCCCGCTGCTGTCTTAGATATGAGTGCGGAGGTATAGTCCTTGGAGGAGAAGGAGAAGCAGGAGTGGGAGTGTAACAATGCTTAGACATAGTAATTGGAGCATTGATGTCCTCCTGCAAATCTTCTAGAAGGAGCAGAAGTCTGGCCTGGATAGAGTTTTTATAGAATCTATATGTTTCTTGTCGACCACTGCCTTGACTGTCAACAAACAAGTTTTCTCCACGACAAGGGACATCTGCTAGACGTTCCTGAACAGCAGATTTGAGGTCAGAGACCCCGAGCTAGGAGAGACATTGCATTGCCACTGTTAAGGCAAAAATGCAAGAAGAGATTATTAAAGGCCTGTCTTGCCAGATATTTATGACAGTCAAGAAGTTTCCTGAGAAGCTTATGGAATTCCTCAGCTTTCTTGGGGGGAAGGAATTTTGCAAAGGATAGACTATGCTGAATTCGAGATTTTAAGTAAATTGTGGAATAAAGTTGGTAATCCAATATACGACTGGTTACACTGTAGTCTGAAAAGTTTTCCTGCCAAGAAAGTCTAATGTTCTAGAGTCTCTGCCTGGAGAAGCAGAAGCATGAGATCTTGCACAGTGAGTATGTTTTAAAGCAGATTCCACAACTAGGAAATGAGGAGGTAACTATTTTCTCAAAAACTCAGTGGATTTTTGTATCCTACACATTGTATCGATTGTCTTTGGGGCTACCTGAACTGTCAGTGGAGTCTCCCAGGTTTTTAGTAGCGTATTTTTAAATAATTGTATGAAGTGGAACAGTGATTCCTTCCTTAGGAGGAGCCATAATCCAGAACCTCAAAGAGTTCTGAACAAGGTTCTTCCTCTGTCTCTAATTTGAAAGGTATGGCTTGAGCCATTTCACGGACAAAGCCAGGAAAGTATATACTTTCTGGGGGAGACCTATGCCTCTCAGGTGGCGGAGAATGATCAGATGGAATGCCACATGACTTCTCAGCTGAGAGGTCCAGTCAGTCCTGATCTCCCAGGAGAGGTCCGAATCTTCAAAGTACTGTTCATGGGAAGTACATGGAATAGAGTGGTAATTAGAGTGCTGGCTCTGTGTCGAGGTGCACCGAGGTATGTAAGTCTCTGAAGCTGGAGAAAGTTCTCCTGCCAATGTATGTGTCAGTCGGGTTCGTGCAGCCCCAGACGCTCGATGCTGACTGGTGTGCGAGACCTCTCCCATGACTGTCTCTCTAATGTATCGAAAGGCTAGGCCGAGGCTGGCACAAGCACCCTGTAAGCCTGTATAGACTATGAATGCAGTAGCCCTGAAAGCTCCTCCTTCAGCATAGCCCAGATTTCTTCATGTAGAGTAGGTGTTGGTACCGGTTGAGAAAGCAGTATGGATGCAGCCTGAGTAATAACCTCTGCAGGCGCAGGAGATCTCAAACATTTTGAAGGATCTCAGTGAGAAATAAGTTGGAGAGAAGGAGAGCGGTCACAGTAGCCTGGACGATTCCCATGCATCGAGGACGTCGATGTAGGGGAGGTGTTGGCAGAGTACTTGGAAGGAGAATGATGGTGATGCTTCTTAGGTTTTTTTACGTTGCAGGTCCCTCAAAGCACACAGCACTGATGAAGAGGACACAGAATCCTTACATTGTCACGGTACCGAGTCCAACACTCTCGATGTTGCGTCAGTGCACTCAATGCAGGTTCCCCGTCGAGTGCTGAATCCCCTGCCATGCTCTATGAGGATGCCAATGTCGATGCAGAATCATAACGTTTTTCACACTGGACTCTGTGGGCTTTAAGGGTACTGTATGTCCCAGTGCTCTGGGGTTTGTGCCTGAAATAATCCTATTGCATCGAGTACACTTCTTAAAGCCACTTGGCACCCTCATTGAGATGGAGGGAAAAGCAGCCAACACAAGGCCAAAAGGCTCTATGGTCCATGGAGCTTGAGCAGTCACATACCTGAAAATGCTCGATGCTTTCCCAGCATAAGATGGGCTCAAAGGCCAAAAATTGGGGAGGGGGGGAGAGGGGGGGGGGGGAGGAAAGAAAAATATGAAGAAAAAATATTCCAAAAAAGGTAAAGCCCCAAAAAGGCAAAGGTTTGACATGCTGAGGAGAGATTAAAATAAAAAGAAATCTCTCTGCTCCGTGGGAAATGATAGATTGCTGGCCCCACACACTAGTGTCAGGTTGGAAGGCACCTGTGCATCTGAGTGACAGTGCACTTGGCAGTGTCTGCGCTGGTTCTGTGGACGACATCACCCATACGTGAGAATATTATGCCTGCTTGTCCTCAGAGAATATAACTATATTATTATTATCTGTATATTTCTTTTATACATTATTTGTTGTAGTTTACTTTGTATTTTATTGCACTCAAGTTTTATTTGTATAGTTATTTGTTTTGAATTAATTTGTGGTGACATTTTCTAAAAGAAAGGAATTTCAATGACTGGGAAGGGAGTTCTGAAGCAGGCATACAATACTTTTAAATGAGAAATGAAAAAATACTTACATATTGAGAGGATGATAGAATGGATTCATTAATCTGACAGAAATGAAGTATGACTGGGAAAGATCATACAGAATAGTTTGAACAAGTTTGGGGGCACTGCAGTATTGCCAACAGCCCACACTTCACTAACTTGAGAGCAGAGATAAGGAAAAACAAATAATGGGCAGAAACTTGACTTAATACAAAAGGTCATGGAACCCCCACCTTGGAACCAAGAAGTTAACTTCCCCCAGAAAACTGGGTCAATGGTAGCAGATAACTAACTATCCAGAAAAGCCACAGAGACCTAGAAGCTCGAACAACAGCTTCTCTAGCTGTAATATCTGTGTAGATTACTACCGATCTAAATTAAGTGCATGGAAAACAAACTGTTTGGATAAGGAGTGAGGTTCCACAAGCTGGAAATCCTCTGGAACTAGAAACAGAGATAAAGCCTTAGCAGTATAGACTGGAATATTAAAATAAATGGCCAGACTAGATGTGTCAAATGGTCTTCTATCTGTCATCTACTACATAACAGTGCAACGCATCAAGCAAAGTTATTTCCAGGGCATGTTATTCCCAGGACCTTTCTGAATGGGCAAACCACCTGGCTAACTTAACAGAAAATTTATGCTACTTGACTATCAAATATTTCTGGGGAGAAAACTGCCTAGGAAAAATGTCTGCATATACACACTTTTTACATAAAAATGAATGCTTTGCACTAACCTGAAGATCAGGCTTTCTTGGTGACTGTGCCCGGTCCCTGAAAATCACACAAACAGAGAAAGATGAATGGAAGTAAATGAGAAATTACCAGTGTCACATGCTTAAAAAGTTTAGATCTTAATCACCCCCTCCCCACAACAAGCCCCTACAAACTTACCAGTGGATCTCTATTCAAACACGCTGAGGGAGGGAGTGGGAGGAGAACCATTTTCAGAAGGTTGAAGGGGCTAACCTTAGAAGTTAACTGATTATCTCTCACTGAATAAAATTACCTCCCTGTGACTAAATGGCAAAAATATTAATGTAGATAATTAAAAAATGGGCTGCTCCAGGTTGGAAGTTGGTCCCAGTGCTTAGAACTTAGGTTGTATTTTCAGAGCTAACTGGCTAAGTGTAAGTTGTAAAGACTAATCTCTCAATATATATATGTATACCATTTGATATACTGCTCTTCTAATGTAATAAAAATCAGAGTAGTTTACTTAACAGTCCAGCTATACAGAACACTAATTCAAGTACAATAAACTACCAAAACTAAATATACAAAATATATAGTTTTAGTAATTAACCACTCATTTTTCATACTCTACATACCACTATGTGTTCACATGGCACTCCAACCACTCATGCCCCTGAGAAAGCTGTGACAATCAACATATGACTGAAACATTAGCTGCTGCCTTTTTTTTTTTTTTAATATACCTGGAAATATTTGGCACCAGTACCAAATCTCCAGGTATAACCTGATCGCAGGCAATTATCCAGATATCAGTGATATCAGAGTGAGTATCTCCACTATGGGGTAACCTGAAAATCCACCCAGACACTACCAGGATAGCGCTTGGACAGGAATTATCTTGGCTGAGACCTTGAGGAACCATTGCCCCAGGCACAAGAACTTAAGATTGTGACCCCTCTAGGGACAAAGAAAGTACCTCCATAAAATAAACGTAAACCGCTTTGGTTGTTACCACGGAAAGGTGGTATATCAAACCCATGATCCTTTACCGCATTTCTGAGAACAGAAGGGATATCATTGTGTAACTCACATACATTTGGAATGTTGAGGGAGGGATGTTGGTATGTTGGGTGGCTCTGTTATACCCCTTCGGGCTGATCATGAATTGCTCCTGAAATTCTTTTATGCATGTGTTGCATGTTTCTGTTCTATTGCTAATTCTTTTAAATAGTTATTACATATTAAAAAAAAAAAAGACTACATTCATCTGCCTCAGTCAGTACAGCTGCTGTCTTAGCATGTGTTTAAGTACACAGAAGTCATCCACTGAACTTTTGAAGGAGGGTATTCATACAACTGAGGAGAAGCAATCCTTAGAAAGTATGTCTTTCTGGAAGACCTCCTTCCCAAGATGGTTTAAGAACCTAGGATCATTCTCTACATTTATTCATCTTTTACAGCCAATTCAACAACTACAGCTATATGGAAATACCGTGTCTTGCATCTTGTTGAATTCAGGAGTTTGCTGCACTTTGTAGGTGTTTGCCACATATGAAACTGCTGTTTGTGAAGTAGGTAATAAACTGGAATTGCCACCCCAGCTTTTAGTGCTCCTGTGAACTTTAGAAGTCCAAAGACATCCTGTGCAGTAGGAATGGATCCTCAGAAGATTAGCTGAAATTGGATGGCGGAGCAGGTGGGTGAAGAGGGGTTGGTGGTTGGGAGGCGAGGATAGTGGAGGACAGACTTATACGGTCTGTGCCAGAGCCAGTGATGGGAGGCGGGACTGGTGGTTGGGAGGCGGGAAATACTGCTGGGCAGACTTGTACGGTCTGTGCCCTGAAAAAGACAGGTAGAAATCAAGGTATACACATATGAGTTTAGCTTGTTGGGCAGACTGGATGGACCATGCAGGTCTTTTTCTGCCGTCATCTACTATGTTACTATGTATGCTACTATGACATCAGTTCTAGGTTCAGCTTCTTGTTGGAGGAGAAAAGGAACTTCCCATGTGATGTGCTATATATACCACGGGTAAGAGAACCTCTTAAAGAGATAGATTTCTTATAGGGGGAGGCTCAGAAGGAATTCCTGTGAAAAGGATTTCCCCTTTCAGGAAGGATACCTCTGGAATGAATGGCGGCTCTAAATAATCTTCTAGGACATTTTTAGAATGTTCGAAACATGATGAATACTGGGGTAAAGGAATGGCCACTTTGTGACTCGGTATCCAAGGCAGATATAAATACTATAGGATCCACAGAAGAGTGTAGAAAAATAAAACTGAAGGGATTGAAGAGACTGCTGCATATGGGAAGGACCAGGTATGCTCAGAGCTGTACAGTATCTATAGAACGCACCTCCAACGTTCTATGAAGCCTCCACAAGTCCCAACGTTCTAAATGCATGGTGGTGAAACCCGGAGTTGCCCATGAGTGTTTGCCCCACCCCCGCGTCAAACGTCATGACGTCGAGGGCGGAGCAATGGCACTCAACCAATCACATCAACCAATCACATCGCTCTGCCCATGACGTCATCTCATTTGACGCGAAGGCGGGGCATCTACAACACTACAAGCCAGGCAGGGGGAGCAGTAGGTACTCCTCTCCCTGCCTACGAATCACCTCACAGGGCCCCCCCCTGGCGCAACAGCAAAGCCCCTCCGTGCAGGCGCATCACAGAAGCCCCTCCCCCCGGCGCATCAAACAAGACCACTCCCCCCGGCGCAAAACCCAAGCCCCTATCCCCCCACCCTCGGGCACATCAAACCCCTTGCCACCCGCAGCAGTGGCCTGTACAAAAAAGAAAAAACAAAATAGAAATAAAAAACCTAAAAAACACCGCACCGTAGACAGCCAGCTGGCACTGGCTGTTGACTCTGCAGCCGCTCCTCCTCTCCCCTGCACGTCACTGCCCCTGCAGGAAAACCCCGGAGGAGTGCAGCGACGTCACAGGGGGAGAGGAGCAGCAGCTGCAGAGACAACAGCCAAAGCCAGCTGGCTGTCTACGGAGCCGTGTCTCAGGTTTCAGGCACTTTGTCAACAATTAGCCACACCCCTTAGCAACAGCTTCAACAAGAGCTCATGGCTTCCTGGCTGTGTACGGCAGTGGTGGAAAAAGATGTGGAACTGCAGGTAATCTGTCTTAGCCCGTCTGCCTAAAAACGAAACAACTGCTGTGCTGTCACGCTGTGTACAAATCAGGGGCATATCTGCGTGGGGCCTCAGGGGCCAAGGCCCCCGCATTCCTCTCTCAGGCCCCCTCTACTTTGCCTGATTGAAAAAATTCAATTGCAAATTGAAAAAATTCAATTGCAAATTGAAAAAATTCAATTTGCTGCTGCTGCGCTGCTGCTGCTTTAAACGACGTCTTTCATGTTCCAGGCAGCTTCAGCAACGCTAGCAGTTACCCTTGTGGCCCCCACACACACCAGCTCCTGCCCTCAACGTCACAGTAACAGCGTTTACCTCCTGGAGCGATCCCATCCACGGCGCGAAGAGCCCTGCCCCCTACAGCAGCACGATCAGAGTCGGAGACGCAAGCACGCACGCCTCGTGGTGCCTCACTGCTGCTCACCCGCCTGGCGTCGCGCTTCTCACTTGTTCGCGCCTTCACTTCGCGCCAAAATCAGAGGAGGACGACGACAAGGAGTGGAGAACGAGCACTGACGAGCCCACCACCACCAGGAAGCCACCATCCGCTGCAGAAAAGGAAGCCTCTCCCTTGCGGTGCACTGCAGGCAATTTGATACTGCCTGCCTGCCTGTTCTAATCTGCCTAACTGTTGAAGAAGCCTCTCCCTTGCGGTGTAGCCTCAGGCAATTTGATAGTGCCTGCCCTCCAGGCTCCACCACTGTAACTGCCTGCCTGCTGTCTACTCCAGTCCAGAGACTCCAGGTAAAAACAAAACAAAAAAAACGTTGTGGACAGGAGGTGATGCCGGGTTGTGGGGTTAGAATAGATGTTGGACTGTGGGGATGGTGGAGTAGGGAAGGACAGGAGGAGGTATGAGACAGACGGTGGGGTATACAGAAGTACCACGCTCGATTTTAAGGCAGGGGAGAAGCTGGGTTTTATATGAAGGGGTTGGGGGGTATGGAAGGGCAGGGGAGATGTTTGGCTATAGGCATTGGAGCCGACTCTGTGGGTGCTTGAGCACCCCCAATATTGGAAAAAATCCTTGTATGTGTCCAGGGAGGGATTATTTCCATTGGGCTTAGCACCCCCAAATACTTTTGAAAAGTTGGCTCCTATGGCTATAGGACATTTTCTGTATGTTCCTGCTATCTTCTTTTGTTTAATTATGGAATGCGTGTGCCTGTTCAGGGCTATGAAGTAGGCAACCTCTGCTGTTGGGTGCTCTATTTACGGACCGGGTAAAAGTCAGATCTCCTGGATCTGCTTGATCCAGTCTATAACACTTTAAAGCTGGAGGATCTGGCTTTTTCCCAATTCTCTGCTCTGCCATATCCTTGGATCCTCTGCTGTCATGGTCTGCTTTGCACTGGCTTTTCCTGCTCAGGAACATAAGCATTTTGTATTCTTCACATTAAAGTTGGATCCAGAGGTCTCCAGGGATGTAGCAGACTGGGTAAAAGCCCGATTTAAGGTGTTATAGACTGTATCTTATGGATCTAGGGTATCTAGATTTTATCTATATTCCTATATTTATGTTTAATTGGTGTTAGTCCCAAGGGGGGGGGGAATTAATAATGATCAGCACTGTTGTGTTCTGTGTCCATCCCCTGATTTACTCAAATTCAGATTGATAGACCTGGTTGGGCAAAAGGTGCTTTATTTTTATTACAGGTGTAAATGTTTGGAATATTAGCGTATAGATGTGTACGTGTCTAGTTACATGCATATGAACACTAGAATATTGTCTAACTGCTATTTGGCAAATACCCCCTTAACTTGCATGGTATGTCTGAGAAATATATTTAAACTCTGTTGCTGGAGATGCTGTGTCCCACAAATTTATTTATTTTTTTACATTTCATGCGTATTCAGATAATTAATTTGTGTGTTTAACTTTGGGTAGTAAGTGATCTTGCATTTTGCTCCATACAGTTGATAATGCCTTTTTATTTTATTTCTCCTGTGCTGTATTGCTTATAGAGAATGTGATTTCTTAGTGTTTCCTATTCTAATTGTTGCTCCTTAATTGGTGAGAGTTGGTCTGTATTCTGTGAGTGACCAAGGTGAGAGATTCTGCTGGTACATGGTTTTCGTGGGGATCTATAAGAGTCTGGACTTGTCTGGCTTTTCCACTGGGAAGCTTATTGTTGTTCTGTGTTTTTACTGCTGCCTTTTGTGTGTTCAGAATTGTTGCTGTTAAGTTTGCTACATGGGCTCTGAAAAGCATCTTTGCAGGATTTAGTGTTACTTCACAAAGTATATGGTATTGTTGGTTCTATTATTGAGGTGCTGCCAGAATTTCTGGTGGATGCTGGGTAGAGGAAGCACCGACAGGATCAAAACTGCTGCTTTTTGCATGTTACTCTTATTGCCCATGGTGTCATTATATTATGATTCCACTACCCACTTTTTAGGAAATAGGATCTTCTGTGTATATCACAAAACTTAAAGAAATTCATTATGATTTTAGCTTCCAAGAGAGAGAAAGTTCCTGACAGTGTTCCCAAGAAACAAAAGAATTTCCTGACAGTGTTCCTTAGTCTACCCCCATGGCAAAACAAAGTTCTTTGCTAACTTACTTAAAAAAATACACATCTAGAAGATCATGGCAAGGATGAAGATAGAAACAAAAAGCCACGACTAGAAGAACATGGCGAGAATGTTGATAGAAGTGAATCATTACCTGGTCCCTCTACCTCTACAAGTTCCACTTTATGCCCACAGATTAGTAGATCTGGTATAATGGAACCAAAAGAATTACCTTCTGATTTATCCGACATTAATGAACCACCTACACAACCAAAGTTGCAGTCTTTCCCAGTTAGTATAATTGGTGACAAGTCCAGAAGTTTTTCCTCTCACTGGTATAAATTTCGCTGGTTAGAATATAGCATAAATCAAGATACAGTGTTCTGCAAAGTATGCAGACATTTTCCTGATACCAACGCTGATGATGCTTTCATCAGAACTGGCTTTAAAGACTGGAAGCATATGACTCGTGGCTGCTCAAGACATGACTTAAGCATGGCACACTGTCTTGCCCTGAAAAAATGTGAAGACTACAGACGAAGTCACCTTCCAGGAGGTCGTGGAACTATTTTAAATCAGCTAAACCATAATGCCATGAGCCCTTCTGTTATAGAAAGAAATCGTGAACATATCAAAGTAGTGCTTGATATTGTGATGTTCTGTGCAAAGCAAGAAGTTCCACTACGTGGACACAGAGAGACCGATGATGCTTTAAATAAGGGAAACTTTTTTGAATTGTTTAAACTCCTCAGCAAGCACAACAACGAAATACAAAGTCGTCTTGAAAAACTCCCTAAGAATGCAACTCTGATGAGCCCAGGTATTCAGAATGAACTGTTGGAATCGGCCACTGTACTACTGATTCGCAAAATCAAATCTGAAATACATGAAATCAGTAATACATACTATCCAATTCTGGGTGATGAATGCAAAGATCTCTCTAAGCGTGAGCTTGTTGCAGTATGTGTCAGATACCTACACAAGGGGGTAACAAAGGAAAGGGCAGTTGGATTTGTTGACACTGCAGACATGACAGCAAATGGGATTTCAGATAAAATCATGAAAGTGCTTGAGGTTCTTGAGTTAGATCCTGAGTTATGTGTTGGCTTCAGCTTTGATGGAGCATCTGTAATGTCTGGAAACAAGGGAGGTGTTCATGTGATTTTGAAACGCACATTTCGGCGGGCTGTTTATGTGCACTGTAATTCTCATCGCCTCAACCTGGTCCTCTGCACAGCATCTAAAGCATGTCCCTCTGTTACCACATTTTTTGAAACTCTGAACGCCCTGCATGGTTTTATGACAGGAACACACAGGCATGCTCGTTTTCTGGAAGTACAGAAAGAACTGCATCCTGATAGACAATGCCTTGAACTTGAACGATCAGCAGACACAAGATGGAGCTCAAAATCTGGCTCTGTGAAAAAAGTACTGTTGCTTTATGATGTTATTCTTGAAGTGCTTGCTGAATTTTCAAATTCTGCTGGACAGACAAAACTAGAATCCCATTTTCTGCTACAACAAATAGAGACAAAGAAATTCTTATTTCTGTTAGTTACATTTGGGAAATTGTTTGAAAGTAGTGATTTTGCCACTAAAGGTCTACGAACGCCACTGTGTCTGTTACAGTTTGCATTAGTCTGATAGAGTGTCTAAAAGAAACTTTTGTTCGGTTTAGGGAGAACACATCACACGACTTTGACAAAGTTCTTCAGTTAACAGATGAGCTCATGGAGAAGTATGATATTGAAAAGTGGGATATCTCTTCATCTCGAAAGGCAAAGCTACCTGCAAAGATTAGCGATACATTGGTTTTTTCAACGTTGGGTAAATCTTCTTGTGTGCAGAGCAATGAAGATTTGAGACATCTGTGGAATGAGATTATTGACTGTCAGATAACAAAATTGAAGAATCGTTTTCAAGATGATGCTTATGGAATGATGACTGCTTCTGCTGCCTGTATGCCAACATCCGAGTCCTTTGGCCAAAGAGAGAATCTACAGTCCCCAAGCACTTTGTTTAGCATCACCATAGAAGAAGCAGAATTTTCAGTGTTTGTTCAACATCTAAAACGCAAGGTAGCAGAAGGTGTAAATTATCCATCATTAATTGAAGTGCTAGACAACTGCAGTGTGGATATCTTCCCAAATGTCAATGCCCTATTAAGAGTACTTATCACTCTGCCAATGACAACCTGCACTGTGGAACGACTCTTTTCTGCTGTGAACCGGATCAAAACAGCATCCAGAGCCTCAATGCTCACCAGCCGCCTCCATAATCTATCACTTTTATCTTTTGAGAGAGAACTATGTGATTCATTGGACTATGACAGCATTATTCATATATTCAACAGCAAAAGACGGACCCTCATTCTTTAGTGAGAATAGAAGATACAAGCCATCAATCAGTTTGTTACCCCACAATTTAACTTTTTATTTAAAGATTCATTGGTCCTGCCCACTAGACAGTTTTGTAAGAGCAAGTTTATGGCCACAATTATATATCTGAAGAACAAATGTTTATTAATAAATTTTCTTTACCACTTGGTTTATGGATAACAAATGACAAATGATAGAAAAAATAAAAATTTGACCCCCCAAGATACCTCAACCGCAGAATTTGTAAAACAAGAGAAAAAGCTCTTCAAAGAATTTGACCAGAAAGGAAAACTGACTGTTTCATTATAGCTGTGTTCCATATAGAGAGCTATTTCAGAAAAGAGTAAATTAAAACCTGACACTGGAATGGTTAAAGAGAAAAACATTTTGATATAAAGCTTAGACATTCATAATTGCAGCTACAGACAGAGATGGTTCATAGTCAGCATCAATGACAATAAAAAAACATGCAACAGACAAATCCAGATTTTGAGGCACTGAACTAGGTGTAAAGAGCGGATGGATGTTTCCCTGACAATCCTTTGCCTGCTCCTTCATAAGGAGATGGGGGTAGAAGGAACACTGTCAGGAACTACAGGGATTGAATGGATTGTCAGCCTCAGACAGAAAGGAGAGAAATCAGTAGAGCCAGAGGAATGGAAAAGAAGCCTCTTGAAAGGTATTTCCTTATTTTATTAAATCTTTATAAGGCATTTTTATTTGTTAAACAGAGTTGAAGGATATGCCACTGCAGTAATTATTTTGCAGGACACTATGATGTGTGTTTAGAGGTTGACCAGACTGAAGTCTACTATAATGGGATAATGCAACTTTGTTTAAAAATGTCAGTGTTTCCATGGTTTCTATAAATGTGTATGTGGTTTATATTGATGCAGGACTGACTGTGTGCTTAGTAACCCATCATCAAGAACACTGTAAAGCATTATTTAGCAGTATACCAAGCACTACTCAACCTGTATGCTTAGTGCCCCCCCCCCCATTTTAACTCTGGCCCCCTCAAAATGTCAGGTCTAGATACGCCCCTGGTACAAATGATTGAACTCTGCTTCGGGGGCGGGGCCTACAACACAGACATATGGAGAGCAAGGGAAGGAAAGGGTCATGGAAATTGGAGGCGGGGCCAGAAACACAGACATACGGACTGAGCAAGGGAAGGAGAGGGTCATGGAAATCACTTCACCACACACACTCTGACACACAAACACACATGCTCCATCAGACACACACATACACACTCTTCAAATCCCTCTGTCTCACTATCACACACACTATCGTGAAAACCTTGCTAGCGCCCGTTTCATTGCCTACCGAAATGGGCCTTCCATACTAGTTTATAATATTTGGGAGAGCTGTATCTTCCTGCTATCCAATGACATCACACACTTGTTTGCTAGATTTAACCCTGCTTATTGATGGACTTCCACCTTCTCAAAGTTGATATACGGAACATAGGAGAAGGGGTGGGTGGGTGTGGGACAGGTCTGGAAATTTATACATCATCCTTTATTACAGGGGTGACCAACCAGCATCGTAAAAGATGAATGCATCTTCCTGGGACATCTCCCTGATAATTAAACTAATTCTGATCATTAGAAGTCGCAGCAACCCAAAGTGATGAAGCAGCAGCATTCTCACTGACTGCTCACCACAAACACTACAGGGATGCCTGTAAACGGCAAAAATCGATTAGAATCAAAGCTGGAGTGCGTTTTGATGGCAACTCTGGTAGTTATGAAGTAAGACCTGTGCCGGGCAGACGTCTACAGTCTGTGTCCCAAAATTGGCAGGGAGAGACAGAGATTAAGTATACCAGTATTTAATTATGAAGTAGAACCTGTGCAGAGTGCCAGATTCAACTCTGGCCTCCTTGATGGGCAGACTAGATGGACCGTGCAGGTTTTTATCTGCCAACATTTACTATGGCACTTATTTTTGAAGCATATAGATGTCTCAAAATGCCCAAATGGACGTCCATATGCTTGAAACATCCAAATCCCGATTTTGCAAAGAGAGAAAAGGGACGTTCAACACTGTAGTACATACAAATAACAATGGGGTGTGTTGTAGGCAGGACTAGGGAGGGCCCAAAATCAGGACATCCAACAGCAATTATCAAACGGGAAGGAACATCCAAGCCTAAAAAGGAGGGTGTCCTGTTGGACCTGTTTCACTCACATCCATGGTACAATAAGGTGCTCCGATTGAGCAGCTGACAAGGAATTAAGGCATGATATCTCCTTAATCCCCCCAGTGGTTGCTGTCCCCCTCCCTCACCCAGAAAGGGAAATTGAAAGGGGATACCAGGCTCTATGCAGCTTCAGATATTATGGGCATTTTTAGTAAAGCAAAAAGTCAGTCTGAGAAGCAGCCCAGTGGTTAGTACAGTGGACTTTAAAACCAAGGGACCCAGGTTCAAATTCCCCCTCTTATTTATTTTTAAGAAAAATATTTACTATACCTAAATATATAAGCCACCTGCAAGCCTGAAGGCTATTGAAGTGGTGTACATTCAGATACAGTAGGTATTTTTCTGTTCCTGGAGGGCTCACAATTACAAAATAAGTGGGATTTGACCAGTGTCCCTTGGTTTAAAAGTACATTGCACTAACCACTAGGCTACTTCTCTGCTCTGCAGGGATGTCTGTATAGCCATTCTTCTAAGAATGTTGCCACAGACATCTTGGTCTCTGCTTTTTTGCTGTTCATATGTTGGATGTTCCAGTTTGTAAAATGGCTACTCATGCTGGACATCCTCAGCACAAGGACATCCATCTCAAGTATTTCCTGTTGGAAAATAAAATTTGAGATGGACATGTCTATTCTGACTTGGACATCCTTTCGAAAATGCCCCTCTATGTCACTATCCAGTTTATAATCGAAAGTGATCGCCAGCCATTTCCCGACACAAATCGGGAGATGGCCGGCGATCTCGGGAAAGCAGCGAAATCGGTATAATCGAAAGCTGCGTTTTTGACAGCATCGCCGCTTTCCCGTCTCCTCGCCAGCGAAAGTTCAAAGGGGCGTGTCGCCAGCTAAGCAAAGGCGGGACATGGGCGTGGCTACCAGATGGCCAGCTTTCACCGATAATGGAAAAAAAAAACTCGGTAATAAGCAGTATTTCGCCGGGTTTACTTGGTCCTTTTATTTTCACGACCAAGCCTCAAAAAGGTGCCCCAACTGACCAGATGACCACCGGAGGGAATGGGGGATGACCTCCCCATACTCCCCCAGTGGTCACCAACCCCTTCCCACACTAAAAAAATAAAATTAAAAACCTTTTTTGCCAGCCTGTATGCCAGTCTCAAATGCTGTACCCACCTCCATGACGGCAGAATGTGTTTTATCCTCCGACAGCCTTTCCCTGGTTGTGATGTGGCTCTCGGGTGAGTGTGACACTTTTTCTGTTAGCTGCACTGCAGAGTCACATCAGCAATGCATTGTGGTGGGTGTAGGGTACTGGGCTGTACTCCCATGGTGCTTTTCCCCCTGCTAACTGGGTCAGAGTGTGCCCTGTTTTACTTCCGTTAGTCCATGAGGTAGTGGCCATGTTTGTAAGCCAGTTTTAAATCCCTTTCATGTGTTAGCCACGTTAGAGAACTTTTCTTACCTTGAATGTGGCTGAAAGAGGGCATTGTACACCATTCTGCCAGTTCTGACCTACTGCTAATCTCAGTACCAGGAAGACTCTTTGCCAGTGGGGCACAACCTCTGATCTGCAGTTAACTGTGAGTAAACGTGCTTATTCAAATAAAGGACTTTTTCAAAGAGATTAGTCTTCAGGTGTCAATTGGTGTGGCAAGCTTATACAGCAGCAACAAGTCCTGTCCCTGGAGCACTTTAGTGGGTACCGCAGTGCACATAAGGCAGGCAGACCCAAACCCATCCCAACCCCTACCTGTAACTCTTGTGCTGGTAATGGGAGCCCTCCAAAACCCACTGTACCCACATGTCTAGGGTGCCCAGTTGGTGTCCTAGCATGTCAGGGGGACCAGTGCGCTACAAATGCTGGCTCCTCCCATGACCAAATGGCTTGGATTTCGCCGGGTTTGAGATCGCCGGTATTTTTTTCCATTATCGCTGAAAAACAAACCTGGCCATCTCAAACCCGGCGAAATCCACGCCATTTGGCCGGGCTAAATCTTATCATAAAAAAAAAATGGCCGGCCATCTTTTTCGATAATACGGTTCCGGCCAACTGTAGCACTGCCACCACAATAGATCGCTGGCAACCTATTTGGCCGGCGACGTTCGATTATGCCCCTCTATGTTACCATGTCAGAGGATGATCAGTTACAGCAATGCATCAGAAAGGGACCATATAGGGGAACACTCCCCCTCATACCATGAGAAATGAGAGTGATACCATGGTGTACATGGGGTTACTGATGCCATGGGCTGAAGAGAAGTAGAAGCAGAGACTGAGATCTCATTAGTCAAGAAGAAAGAGCACTCGTCTTCTTGTGTCATAGACGTTAGGGTATGGAGAGAAAGAACGGGCTGAAAGAGCGAGAGTATGAGAAATAAAGAGGAGGAGAGAAAGAGAACATAAGAAATGCCATGCTTACAAGAGGATGGGGAACTAATCCTATCTGAGTAGTTGAAGGAAACCAATGAACTTTGAGGAA
Source organism: Microcaecilia unicolor (assembly GCF_901765095.1). Taxonomy (NCBI): domain Eukaryota; kingdom Metazoa; phylum Chordata; class Amphibia; order Gymnophiona; family Siphonopidae; genus Microcaecilia; species Microcaecilia unicolor. The sequence continues at coordinate 187,016,547 of NC_044035.1, forward strand.
GAGTATTTTTCAGTTATGCAGGTCCACCATTACAGGCACTCAAAGGGTTTGAAAGGAAGACTAGCAGAAAGAACAACTTGAAGGTTTGCTGGGGTTCTATGAAAAGGCTAAGCAGGGCAATTACACTGTTCTATAATTATTTATGTGGCTGGAAATTTAAAAAGGTATGATTAAATGGGAGCATAACTTAGGAGAAGAAATGAGTGGGGTACAATGGGTGAGAATGTTAAAAGAAAATATGAAAATCTCTTTATATGCTCTAATTATGGAAAACTCATAGAAAGTAGCATCTTGATGGTATTTAACACTGACAGGAATTAAAGAGATAGATCCAGGAGCCTCAGCTAGCCGTTGGAAGTAGGCAACTTTCTGCACATATTGGTGGACATGCCCCAAAATTCAAGACTTTAGACACAGGTTACAAAGGCCATGACTGTTAGAGGGGGTACAAAGGTGGCAAAACAATCCAAAATTAATTTTTGTTAAGTTGTATCACAGGGAAAAGGGAAAATGGGAGATATGCATAGAGAGGATAGGTTTGTCAGCTGGGTGTGAGATACTAGCATACTGGAAAGACAGAGGGGTCCTATCCTGCAAGACTGGAGAAATAGGCTTGGGGTGCTGACAGAAATGGAGTTATTGACAGATAACAGGAGAGTATATAATGCCAAAGATGGTAAAGATTAGAAGTGTCTTCAGAAGTTGTTGGGGGAGTGAGACAGCTAAGTTGGAAACAAAAGCAGGGGTTTATTATGTCTGGAGGGTAGAAGCAAGAAAGGGGGGTTAAAAAATGGGGAAGAAGAAAGGGAGTTCCTGCAGGGACTAGGCGTCTGAAGGAGCTGACAGCTGGCTGAAATTGTACTTTGAGAAGAAATGTTGTGGGAGAACAGAGGCTCAATGAGAAGGGGAAAGAGGGAAGGGGGAATACAAGGAGAAATACGTTACAACTCTCTATATAGCTGAATTATGCTGATGCACATTTTGATCAGAGCTGTATGTTCAAGCTCTTGATGGAAAAAAATAAAAAATGTATTGAAACAAAAAAAACAAAGTCATGCTGAGGCAGAACCAGTGGTCCACTGATAACGGCATCCTATCTCTGACAGTGGCCAGTCTGGGTCACATGGAAGAAACCAGCAGATCCTAAAAGTAAAGTTCACTTCTTGTTGCTTACTCTCTAAAAATAATAAAGACACTCAAGTGTACTTAGAAAAAAAAATGTTTTTAACAGATTGGTCCTCCAGAGAAACCTGCCCACTCCTTGTTTAAATTCGTTATGCTTGACCACATTCTTTGGCAACAAATTTTAGAGCCTGAAATAAAAACTTAAATTTAATTTCAATCTGCTACTTCTTAGTTTCATGGAATGTGTAGAAGTCTTACTGTTGTTTGATGGCGTTAAAAAAAACAAACAAAAAAAAAAACGCCCCCTATTAACTTGCTCTCCACAGCTCAATCTGTAAGCATCTATCATAAGAACATAAGCCCTGCCATACTGGGACAGACTAAAGGTCCATCAAGCCCAGTATACTGTGGCCAATCCAGGTCACAAGTACCTGGCAAGATCCCAGAACAGTAAACAGATTTTATGTTGATAATCCCAGAACAGGGGTTCTCAACCCAGTCCTTGGGACACACACAGCCAGTCATATATTCAAGATACCCAGAATGAATATTTATTTGCATAGAATGGAGGTAGTGCATACAAATTTAACGCATGCATATTAATAATGGGTATTCCGAAAATCTGACTGGCTAGGTATTTATTTATATATTTCAGTACATTTATACCCCGCCTTTTGCCACAGTGTTGCGGCCCCAAAGCGGCTTACAATGAACTTATTTTTTTTATTTGCAAGTCGTCTTTATTATCCACTGAAACAGCACAATGGAACCACAAAAAATAAAAGAATACAACATGCTGATTCTAATATAGGAACCTGCCAATACAGCTTGTATGATTACAATCAATAGTTTCAATATAACTATGTCAACAGCATTGAACTTCACATTTTTTATCCAATTTTCAAGAAAACAAAGATTTCTCCCCCCGCCCTCCCATCCCCCCCCCAAGGTGGACACTACTGGGCATTACCCCTCATGTCACTCTTTGTACATAGCAGCTAGATTTATAGAGCATCAAAAGGGCCAGGCTCCCAAACTGAACGCCATTTTCCCATTTGTTGTTTACGCTCTGTCACTAGTCTCTCCATTTCACGAACATACCTCAACTTATTAAGCCATCTAGGTAAAGAGGGAACCCCCTCCTTTCGCCAATGTGCCGCTACAACCACCCTTGCTGTGCCGACTGCATGTTTAACTAGGGTCTGCTGGTGTGACAGTAGGCCTGCGATCCTAGCTGAAAACAGGAACACCTCAGGGGCCCATGGCACAACACACCCCAACCAGTTCAGTAGCCTGAAATGTACAGCCTTCCAAAATGCACGAATTTTGATACAGCTCCACCAAATGTGCCCCATTGTACCTTTGTGACCACACCTTCTCCAGCACATGTCCGATGAGGACGGAAAGATCCTCTGCAGACGGGCCGGTGTAAGGTACCATCGATATAATACTTTGACAGCGTTCTCTTGCAGAGGAACATGAATTGATACCCGCATCACTGCTTTTTCTATTCTCTCCCACTCGGACTCTCCCAGCTTCACACCCAATTCCCGCTCCCAGCCACCCCTGTGCGTTCCACAACCGGGTGCCTGCTTACTTATGGTGTGGTACAGGGAACCTATCAAGCCCCGGGAAGATTCAAACTTCTTGCATATCTCCTCCAGGTCAATTTTCTTACGCTGCATTACCTCTCGCACCGCCTTACTCTTGAGAAGGGATGCCAACTGGCAATAAGCAAACTCATCACCCTCCACCCCTGGGTAACTATCCCGCAGTGCATTAAAGGGCAACAGGGAATCAGTATCAAACAGTTGGCCCCTAAGTCACGCCATTTGGTGAAAATCCCCTTTACTGTACCTGGCAAGAATAAGGGATTAAAAGCAATTGGAGTGTACTTGGTCAATACACATTGTCTCTTAGGAAACAAACTATCCCAATAATGAAGTGTAACAGCTATGGAGGGGCAGGCTCATTCAGCCAGATTTCTAAAAGGCCTTGGTAGCCACATTATGGCACTCAGTGGCTGGTCACCCATCGAATGTTGTTCAATATGCACCCATTGGCGATCTGGATAATCTTGGTACCATTCAAGTGCTGCTTTCCCTTGTGCTGCCTTATAGTACCAGGTAAGATTGGGTACTCCCAACCCGCCCTTCTTCCTTTCCTTATATAATAGCGATCGTGCTAACCGCGGTCTTTTTCCTGCCCAGACGAATCTCACCAGTCTGTCTTGCAGAGTAGCCAAGAATCGCCTGGGCATTATCACAGGCAGCGTCTGAAAGAGGTACAACAATCTGGGCAATATGTTCATTTTAAGGATGGCTATTCTGCCGAACCACGAAGTTCCCAGCTCTCCCCATCTCTCCAGATCATCCATAATAGTTTTACCCAATCCCCTATAATTTGCATTAAAGAGTTCCGACATTTCCCTTGTAAGCATCACCCCCAAGTACCTAATCTGTTTGGGAGCCCAACGAAACGGGGATGAAATCTTTAAGGACTCCACCACATCATCAGTGAGTGTTACGTTCAGAGCCTATGATTTTGCCATATTGACCCTGAAGCCTGATACTGCAGAGTATTCTCTTATCATCTGCTCGAGATGTGAGAAAGTAGACTGAGGTCGAGTAACAAACAGCAGCACATCGTCTGCAAAGAGGGCCATTTTATGGGTTCTATCTGCTATTTTGGCTCCCGAAATATTAGGGTCTAACCGCACATGGGCCACGAAGGGCTCCATCACCATTGCAAACAGCAAAGGCGACAGGGGACAACCCTGCCTAGTCCCTCTATGCAGCTTCAATAGCTCTGAATTTCCACCATTTATCCGGACACACGCCCTTGAGGATTCATAAAAAACCTGAATCCACCTACAAAACTGTGTTCCAAACCCCATGTTCTCCATTACTCTATACATAAAGGGCCAGTGGACCCGGTCAAAGGCTTTTTCCGCGTCAAGGCTTAAGAGACAAAGCGGCTTCTTATTTAGTTTTGCCAAATACATGATATCAACCAACTAATATTATCCATCGCTTTGCGGTAAGATACAAAGCCCACTTGGTCTGGGTGTATAAGGACTAGAAGGATTGGGGCCAAGCGATTGACCAAAACCTTGGCCAGAATTTTGACATCAGTATTTAATACCGAATGGGTCTATAAGATCCGCATTCAGAATAATCTTTGCCTGGTTTGGGTAGCACCGCTATCCACGCCTCCATCATTGACTGAGGTAATGATCCCCCTTTCCCAACTTGATTAAACAGGTCTGCTAAGAGCGGAGCTAATTCGGGGGCAAACTTCCTATAGAACTCATTAGGCAACCCATCTAAGCCAGGCGATTTACTCAATGGCAAACTACTGATCGCCTCCTGAATTTCCTTAGGGGTAACCATCTCATTTAGTAGTGCCTGTTGTTGGGGGCTCAGGGAAGGTAGTTCACTGTCCCTTATATATTGGTCTATAGATTCCGGGGGGGGGGGGGGGGGGGGCTAATCCCCTGGGTGTACAAATCCTGGTAGAATTCCCCAAATCTTTTTCGTATTTGCTCAGATGTACCTAGCTCACCCCCTCCCGAGTCCCGTATCTTTAAAATAGCCCGGTCAACTTTTTGTCTGCGCAACCTTATGGCAAGGAGACGCCCCACCTTGTTGGCATGCTCGTAGGAGTTCACCCTGTTCTTAGCTTGTAGCATACTAAGTAGCTCAGAATATACAGAATCTAGCCACGTTCTCTGATCGCTAAGCTCTCTCAAAACCCGCTTGGACCCAGTTGCCTTATGCTGTTCCTCCAGCTGACGAATACTCTCCATACATTTTGCTATCTGCGCCTTACGGGCCTTTGATTTTTTACTAGCTACTTGTAAAATGTAGCCCCGGGACACCGCCTTCATGGCATCCCATACAATGCTGAGCGAGGGTCCCGATTCCAGATTAAACTCAAGATACTCTTTCAGCATTTGTTTATATCCTTCCACCACTTCCCCGTCCTGTAGAAGACCCACATTCATTGTCCATCTTTTATCTTTGTTTTCAGCCCTTATAGTTGGCAAGGTAACCCATATTGGAGTGTGATCAGACAGGGTCATACTGCCAATCCCTGCATCAGGTCCCCGTTCCACTAGAGTGGCATCCAAGAATAGGTAGTCAATGCGAGAGTAGGTTTTATGCACTGCGGAATAGAATGTATAATCTCGCACCCTCTGGTATTTTACCCTCCACATATCCACCGTACCCAAGGAGTTTGCTAGAGATCTTAAAGCCAGGGAATCCCTCTGCCCTTCATTTCTAGTGGGGCCTGATCGGTCAAGTCCTGGATTCATCACAGTATTGAAATCCCCTCCTACTCCGCCTGTCCGGTGTTAGGTGCATAAATGGAAACTAATGTGAGATCTACTTGATCAATTTTTATATGCAAAAAAATATAACGTCCACCCGTGTCCCTTTTCACCTTGATCACCTGGGCACCCACTGCAGCATGAATTAGGATCGCTACTCCAGCTTTCTTTGATCCCGCTGCAAAGGCGAAATACGCCACCGGGTACTCCGAGTGGGAGAGAAGTCTTTCATATCTGCCCGCCAGATGTGTCTCCTGAAGGAGAGCCACATGAGGCCCTAGTTGCCTCAATTCTTTATAGAACTTTTGTCTTTTCTGAGGCATGTTCAGGCCTTTCACGTTATAGGAAAGAATCTTTAGGTCAGTACCCATCCTAGTGTGATGTGAAAAAGCTTGTCAGCCACTGCCCTTCCTGACAACTCTGTATAGTGCCATATTGCTTTGTACCCATCATTTCCAGTAGTGACCTGCCCCCTCCACCTGTTGTAACCAATCTCCCGCCCTCCCCTCCCAACCCGCTTCCCCCAAAATCCCCAGCCCCATGAACTTCACCCACCAGCCAGAACCTTTGGGTCCTGAGTGGGAGGACTCCCCAACGTGCCCCAACAAACACCAAATGATCCCCCAAACCCTCACAACATTCCGCCCCTCCCCCCTTTCTGCTTATACCGTCATCCAGTCCCACTTCTGCAACCCTCCCTCCTGAATTCAACCCAGTCTCATACCAGCTCAACTCCCACATGCAACTTAAATCAGCGACAGAGATAGTGCATGGAAACAGAGTTATCTGCCCATAAGTCATTACCAACAACACAAAGTCCTATCAATCAGGTTCGCAGTTTAGCGTCTTGCTTCTTGGATTTTTGAGGTACTCTCTTCCACTGCTGCAATTTTTCTCGAGTTGCAGGAGCCATGTCCCCTGTGGGTACAGCCAGTGTGGTCAAACCAGCTTCATGCAAGAACTTCCACACCTCCTCCAGCCGACGAAACCAGTGCTGCTTGCCTTTAAACTCCAAGCTCAAGGCAAAGGGGAAGTTCCACGTATAGGATATCTTCTCCTTCTGCAAAATTTCCAGCCCTGGTCTCATCGCTCGCCTCTGCGTTAATGTAAACAGTGATAGATCCTGGTAGACGGAGACTCTTGCCTCATTATATTCCACTGGCGGATTTTGGCGCGCTTTTTGCCATATTTTTTCTTTAAGCATATATGATGAAACTCTCACCACTATGTCTCTGGGTCTGTTGTCTGATGGTTTCCTGAGAGCTCTGTGAGCCCGATCAAATATGAGGTCTGTCGGCTCCAATTGCTCACCCAATAACTTCTCGCATATCGATCTCACAAGCGTGGGCACATCTTCCATGTTACCATTTTCGGGGACTCCACGAAATCTAAGATTTTGACGTCTCCCGCGGTTTTCCAAGTCATCTAGTTTATATTGCAGGTCTTCAGACTGTTCATTCAGCTTTGTAAAACGGGCCTCTGCTGCCTCTGCTCTCTCACTTTGTTCGTCCATGCGCTCTTCCAACGTCTCGACCCTGCCCCCTAGCTCACGGAGATCAAGGCTGATGGCATCCACGTGGTTGAGGATTTCTTGTTTAGAGGCCTTGATCTCTGCCCTGATCTCTTTGAGACATTTGGCCAACTCTTTAGGTAAACAATGAACTTATTAAAAATAAATAAAAACAAATACATTGCAGTTACATTTTAGTAAATTAGAGTGGGAAAACAGGGAAGGAAGGGAAAAGAAAGGGAAAAAGAAAGGGAGACAAAGATGACCGATGAAAGTGATCCCCATTCCGGACTGCTGCAGGGCCCAGGTGTTACAAAGGAAGCTGGAGACAGGCATCCACAGCGACGGAGTCATCAGAGCAGGCGGACCAACGGTCATCCTCCACAGCCTCAACCGTCGGGGCACTCCAGCCAGGGGCCACCACCACTGCAATTCCACCAATTCGGCAGAAGAAGAAGAGCCAGGAAATTAATCCAGCCGGCTGTGAGAAGATCGCGAAGGCAGCAAACTGTCCAACAGTTAAGATGACGAGCTGGGGGGGAGGAGACAACAGCATGGCAGAGCACGTCGGGCAGACCCGCAGAGCAGCGGCAAAACCAGCAGCTTGGCCGGATCAAGAGGAGCCCGAAGAAATGAGATCGCCGGCCTAGCGAACCGGCCCCGCAGACGCCCCGACAAAGCAGGTATGTCCCGAGGATTGGGTTGAGAACTCCTGTTACAGAAATAAGCAGTGGATTTTCCCAAGTCCATCTTAATAAAGGCAAAGTTTCCAATTAGTCATGCAATCAAATGTCTCATTTAACTACCTAGCACTCAAGAGAATTTACCTCCCTTTAAATCTACCTAGGTGTCACACATTCTTACCTTCCTGAGCCTGTAATAACTTCTTTAACTGAGAAGGATCCATAAAAGCATACTCTTTCCCTTGAAATTTCACTTGACATTGTCTAGGTAATACCACAAAGGTCATGCCCAAGGGAAAAACCCTAGGTATGAATTTGAGAAATTCCCTACAGATCATTTGGATCCGTCAGTAAACATGCATAGGAGAACCATGAAAGTGAGCTATTTCTTTAAATCAATACCAAATCTTTCAGCACTACAGGAAAAGGTAGCCATTACGGTCCCTCTTTGTGTTCTTTCTTGAATAGACATCTCTAGTAGTGTGCTTAAATTTGCCACCAACATCTCCTCACTCCCTCCACCTAAAATATTTTTAATAGAAGTATAAAAAGCTTTAGAAATTCTTGGGAGAGATGACGGGTCTAGGGGCATCTTCAACTTATACTGTTTCAACATCTCTGTTGTTGCAATTATATTACAGTATATTTTAAAACCCCTCAACAAATTGCAAAGTAGGGGTAGACCAAGGGATTCCACAAAAAGAGAGGAACTAGAGGTAGTGAAACAAATTTTTAATCAAATAGGTCACAAAAGAATCAAAAAATCCAACATGTATTGTTCAAATGAAGTTAAAGATTGACTGTATAACAATGTCCACCATATTACAGTTGTATCCAAGGACCCAACAGATATCTGTGTTTCGTCATAAATGCCTGCTTCAAGGGTCACAACATTGAAACACACCAAACAAGGCCATTAAAAACAAAACGGTTGAATAAATGAATTCAAGAAATCAACTTAATAGATGAAATAAAGCAATGTTACTCACCTGTAGCAGGACAGCAGGTCAAGTATTCTCACATGTGAGCGACATCATCTGACGGAGACTGTGCGGACTGTGACTAGTGACTTGAAAAACTTTCTAGCAGCGTCCCACCGCATATGTGCTGAAGCCTTACTGCCCAACGCACGTGCTCGGGTCACTCAGTCATTGTAAAAAGCTAAAGAATGCAACTCCGGAGAAAGTGACATCATCGCTCAAGGATGGTCATGTGAGCACTGAGCTCTGTCAAGGCAGTGGCCTTTTGGTGATTTTCTCCCCTCCTCAGCCTCCTCCGTGGAGAAAAAAATTGTGGTCCCCTACGTGGATGAGCAGAATGTCCACTAAAAAGAAGTTGGAGCACTTTAAGTATCTCCTACAGGGTGCCGATACATGACGCTCACAAGGCCACAGAGCAGGAACGAGTATGGCCAATATGGCTTTGGACCCAGTGGACACAGATGACAATGAGGCTGCCGTCTTTTTGGGGTCCAACAAAGAGGAGATCACCAAAAACAGATGGTGCGATAGTACTCAAGTCCAAAATGCAGGCAGTGCGTGTTGACTTTCAGATCAGCATGACATCGGGGAAATTGGGGCCCCCATAACGCAGGTCGAGGAGTGCGCGAAGGGCCTTTGATAAGCGTGTGCAGTCTTTGGAGTCATCTAGTCAGAAGGTGAGGCAAGAACGGCAGAAGATGTTGGACTTCATTGGAGACCCGGAAAGCAGGTCTCAATGACAACTTGTGATTTCGGAGTGTTCCAGAGACAGACCAATTCCAGGACTGTGTGAAAACAGTCACTAATATTTGTCTCTTCTTGCTACAGTCAGAGGATCATGCAGTAGGTTCCTCAGAACCCCAGGAAACAACGTTTGATCATGCGCATCACAGTGCTGGCCCACGCAAGGATTCAGCCCCTCAGGACATAATAGTACGCTTTAAGGACTTTTCAGTGAAGGATATTTTGAGAAAGGCGCGGGCCCGGAAGGACTATCTTGGAGAATTGCAAGATTTCCATCTATCAGGATATGGTGCGGACAATTCTTACAGAAATGGAGAGACTTGCTACCTGTGATGCAGTACCTACAAAATGCCCATTATAGTTATAAGTGGCTTTTTCCCTTTGGACTTCTGATTACTGTGGCTGGCAAATCGAAATGAGTGAAAACTTGTTCAGAGGCCTGGAAAGCATTGGAAGAACTGGGGTGCACAGGCTTGCTGGACCCTGGGGGCTATTCCCTCTTGGGATCCTGGTGATAGCCATAAATGGCAGGTAGTCTCTGGCAAGCAGTCCAAGGCTTTGCAGAGTGGGGAGCTACAGGACATGTGAAGGAGTTTTGAACTGTTGGTGGCATTATTTCTCTGGAGGGACCAAATATTTCATGAGTGCAAGAACTTTTGTGATGGTGTGGGAGAGCTTGTCAGTTTGTTTTAGGGCTCAAGTGTAGAGGTGGGGTGGGGTGCTAAGGGTCTTGCTCTAGGGCAGGGGGATTCTTCCTTTGGAAAAAAGGCTGGCTGAAGGATGTCAAAGCCAGCATGATTCACAAGGTTTGGAGAGGGTGATGGGAGAGCAGGAGGGGTTAAGGACATGGGTTGCGTGGGATACAGGTGGGATCCTGTAATGTTAATGGATTAAATGATGTGGGAAAATGGAGTATCATATCTAATGAGTTAAAGTTGCTACAATGGGAGACATAATTTTGTTGCAGGAGATGCATTTGCGGACTAGAGACCAACATTACTTTTGCATAAAAATTATTAAGTCTGTAGAATCCATAATTTTGAAGGAGATGGGAAAACGGGCAGGTTGGCCATACTGAGATCAAATTGTTCCTTCGATGTGGACACAGTTTATAAAGATCCAATGGATCTTTGTATGGAAGTAATGGGGAATCTCCAGGGTACTAAGATCACCTTTGGAGGAATGGCCTAGTGGTTAGGGTGGTGGACTTTGGTCCTGGGGAACTGAGTTCGATTCCCGGCACAGGCAGCACCTTGTGACTCTGGGCAAGTCACTTAACTCTCCATTGCCTGCCGCATTGAGCCTGCCATGAGTGGGAAAGCGCAGGGTACAAATGTAGCAAAAAATAAAATAAAAAATGTAAGCTCCTAATAAAAATCAAGCCCCCTTTTTTCAGAGTCTGGTGGAAACTTTATAAACTTTTGCTATGGGACAGGTCATTATGGGTGGGGATTTCAATTTGGCTCCGGATAGTGCTTGGAATAATTACAAAGCGCAGGGTGAATATAACAGCATTCTGTCTTTGGCCCTTCTTCTTACCTCTCCCAGCACAGCACTCCAGCAGGCCCCCTCTCCCTGCTCCTCAGGGACAGGGATTTTGTTGATCCATGTTCTGTATTGTTTGTGATCTATAAAACGATAGTTGTACAGAATATTGTTTCTTTTTATACTTTAATAAAATAATATATAAAATCAGAACTGTTGGAGGCTTGTGTGGATGGGATCCGATAGAGCTCAAGGGGACAGGGACAGAACGGGGACAGAGCTCGCGGGGACAGGGACAAACTTTGTCCCCACGTCATTCTCTACTGGGAATTTCATCGCATTGGACTTGAGGTTTTCCTTGTATGTTTTTCTGCAAATAAAAAAAATATATTTAAAGTGAAAAAAAGAATGTAAATCCAAGGGGAGATGGAAGGGTATGTGAGAATACATGGTCTACTGTCCTCGGAGAACACCTGGCTACAGGTGAGTAACTTTGCTTTCTCTTAGGACAATCAGACCATTGTATTCTCACATGTGGGAATCCCTAACTACCAGGCTCAGTGAAAAACAACAATGCTAGGACAATATGGACCTGAAACGTCGAGGTCTGTACTCAATCAACCTGAAACAATTTGTGTTGTAGCTGTGGAGGTGCAGCCTGGAACAAAACAAAACTGAACCTGAAGGGTTGGCGTTAGATTCTAGATATCAAACAAATTCTGTAGGACCTTCCGACCAAACCAGCTGTCACATCAGGCATCCTGCTCAAAGCAGTTATGAGAGATCAGGCGACCCTCAGGGGGAGGAATGCTGGCTTCGGCCTAACCCCTGGTAAGCCTTTCCTGAGCTGAGAGGTGCCCAGCTCTACCACCGGCTGCCTTCAGGTGCTGTGGAGGACTTGCAGCTCATCTGCATATCCTTACAGCCTTCTCCGGGGTGACACCCAGGTCCACTCCGATCCACTCAGGGCCTCCGCTCTAGGTGCCCAGCGCTCCCACCAGGTGCTGTGGTGGACTTGCAGCCCTTCTGCATTTCCTCACAGCTGTATCCGGGGTGACTCCAGTTCCACCCCAATCTTCCCAGGGCCTTCTCTCCAAGTGCACAGAGTTTCCAGGTGCTTTTTGGCTAGGATCAGGCGACCCTCAGGAGGAGGAATGCTGGCTTCGGTCTAACCCCTGGTAAGCCTTTCCTCAGCTGAGAGGTGCCCAGCTCTACCACCGGCTGCCTTTCAGGTGCTGTGGAGGACTTGCAGCTCATCTGCATATCCTTACAGCCTTCTCCGGGGTGACACCCAGGTCCACTCCGATCCACCCAGGGCCTCCGCTCTAGGTGCCGCGCGCCGGGGCATTTTTCTCTTTGTATCTAATCTTTTTCCAGTTGCTAAAGTACCTTAATCGTTTATGGCCCCTATTCACATTCTCTTCCTAGCTCTATCCCTTCCTAATCTTTTCCCTCACCCCCTACCTCTCTCCGCTACAGGAACTCACTTCCCATCCATTGACTTCATCACCTCACCTTCTCTCCTACCCTCTTCCTCCCTCTTGGCTTTTAATCTCCGCCTCTTTCTTCCCTCCATTTTGCCTTCCCCATTCCACCTAAATACCTCTCGCCTTCGACGCCTTCGTGGCCACACCTCTCCTACTCTCCTCCGCTCTCTTTTACTCCTTCTCTTACTCTCAGCTGGTGACATCAATCCCAATCCTGGCCCTCCTCACCAACTATTATCCAAACTCTACAGATCTCACCGTGACCTCTCTAACCTCATCTCTATTCCTCTACTCCCCTCCTCTTCTCTGCCCTTCTCTTGCGCCCTATGGAATGCCCGCTCTATCTGTAACAAACTCCTCTATATCCAGGACCTCTTTATCTCACGTCACCTCCATCTGCTCGCCATAACAGAAACCTGGCTCTGCCCTGATGACTCTGCTTCAGTCACAGCCCTGTGCCATGGCGGTTATCTATTTTCACATACTCCTCGCCCTGCTGGCCGTGGCGGCGGTGTTGGACTACTTCTCTCTCCCTCCTCCAGATTTCAACCCCTTCTTCCACCTCAATCTCACTGTTTTTCCTCCTTTGAAGTCCACTCTATCCGCCTTTTCTCTCCTCTGCCTCTTCGAATAGCGGTCATTTATCGTCCTCCTCATAAGTCCCTTTCATCCTTTCTCAATGACTTTGACGCCTGGCTTGCCTTCTTCCATGATCCCTCCTCCCCCTCTCTCATCCTTGGTGACTTTAATATTCCTGCTAATGATCCTTCCAACTCTTATATTTCCAGGTTACTCGCTTTAACGTCCTCCTTTACTCTCCAACTATGCTCCACCTCCCCCACTCATCAAAATGGTCACTGTCTTGATCTCATCTTCTCCTCCAACTGTTCACCTTCTAGTTTCCTTGCCTCTGATCTTCCCTCCTCTGATCACCATCTTATAACTTTCACACTTAAATCTCCTCCCTCCCAGTCCCGTCCTATCTTATCTAATTTATCTAGGAATCTTCACGATATTGACCCTTCATCTCTATCCTCCCATGTTTCAAACCTCCTCTCTACTGTGGCACCATCCACATCTGTCAATGAGGCTGTTTCTTCTTACAACAATACTCTATCCTCTGCCTTAGACACTCTGCACCTTTGATGACCCGCCCTGTAAGGCGTACAAAACCCCAACCTTGGCTGACTTCTAATATCCGCTACCTACGTTCCTGTACCCGCTCCGCCGAACGCCTCTGGCGGAAATCTCAGGCCCTTGCTGATTTCTTACACTTTAAGTTCATGCTGACCTCCTTCCAATCTGCTCTTTTACGTGCCAAACAGGATTATTATATCCAACTGACCAACTCTCTTGGCTCTAATCCTCAACTTCTCTTCACCACATTGAACTCTCTCCTCAAGGTGCCCCCTCCCCCAACTCTCCCTTCATTATCTCCTCAGACCCTTGCTGAATTCTTTCACAACAAGGTTCTAAAGATAAACTTTGCTTTCTCTACCTCACCACCTCTCCCTCCACTAGTCCGTTCCCCTCTCTCTCCTTCCCCTCATTCCCTTTCCTCCTTTCCTGAAGTTACTATTGAGGAAACTACACTTCTCCTTTCTTCCTCAAAATGTACCACCTGTTCCTCTGATCCCATTCCCACCCACCTTCTTAATGCCATCTCTCCTGCTCTTATTCCTTTTATCTGTCACATTCTCAACCTCTCACTTTCCACTGCGACTGTCCCTGCTGCCTTTAAACATGCTGTGGTCACACCTCTCCTTAAGAAGCCTTCACTCGACCCTACTTGTCCCTCTAATTACCGACCCATCTCCCTCCTTCCTTTTCTCTCCAAATTACTTGAGCGTGCTGTTCACCGCCGCTGCCTTGATTTTCTCTCCTCACATGCTATTCTTGACCTACTACAATCTGGTTTTCGCCCTCTCCACTCAACCGAAACTGCGCTTACTAAAGTCTCCAATGACCTATTACTGGCTAAATCCAGAGGTCAATATTCCATCCTCATTCTTCTTGATCTTTCCGCTGCTTTTGACACTGTCGATCACAGCATACTTCTTGATACCCTGTCCTCACTTGGATTCCAGGGCTCTGTCCTTTCCTGGTTCTCTTCCTACCTCTCCCTCCGCACCTTTAGTGTTCACTCTGGTGGATCCTCTTCTACTTCTATCGCTCTGCCTGTCGGCGTACCTCAGGGTTCTGTTCTTGGTCCCCTCCTCTTATCTATCTACACTTCTTCCCTTGGTTCATTAATCTCATCCCATGGCTTTTCCTACCATCTCTATGCTGATGACTCCCAAATCTACCTTTCTACCCCTGATATCTCACCTTGCATCCAAACCAAAGTTTCAGCGTTTGTCTGACATTGCTGTCTGGATGTCTCAACGCCACCTGAAATTAAATATGACCAAAACCGAGCTTCTCATTTTCCCCCCCCAAACCCCCCCCCCCGCTCCCCCCATTTTCTATTTCTGTTGATGGCTCTCTCATTCTCCCTGTCTCCTCAGCTCGAAACCTTGGGGTCATCTTTGACTCTTCTCTCTCCTTCTCTGCTCATATCCAGCAGGTTGCCAAGACCTGTCGTTTCTTTCTTTACAACATCCGTAAAATCCGCCCCTTTCTTTCCGAGCACTCTATCAAAACCCTCATCCACACCCTTGTCACCTCTCGTTTAGACTACTGCAATCTGCTTCTTGCTGGCCTCCCACTTAGTCACACTCTCCCCTCTCCAGTCGGTTCAAACTCTGCTTGCCCGTCTCATCTTCCGCCAGGGTCGCTTTACTCATACTACCCCCTCTCCTCAAGACCCTTCACTGGCTCCCTATCCGTTTTCGCATCCTGTTCAAACTTCTTCTACTAACCTATAAATGTACTCACTCTGCTGCTTCCCTACACCCCTTCCCGTGCACTCCGCTCCATGGATAAATCCTTCTTATCTGTTCCCTTCTCTACTACTGCCAACGCCAGACGTCGTGCCTTTTTGTCTCGCTGCACCCTAAGCTCTGGAATAAACTTCCTGAGCCCCTACGTCTTGCCCCATCCTGGGCCACCTTTAAATCTAGACTGAAAGCCCACCTCTTTAACATTGCTTTTGACTCGTAACCACTTGTAACCACTCGCCTCCACCTACCCTCCTCTCTTCCTTCCCGTTCCACATTAATTGATTTGATTTGCTTACTTTATTTATTTTTGTCTATTAGATTGTAAGCTCTTTGAGCAGGGACTGTCTTTCTTCTATGTTTGTGCAGCGCTGCGTATGCTTTGTATCGCTATAGAAATGCTAAATAGTAGTAGTAGTAGTAGATGAATTTATGGACAGATAACCACGTTACAGATTTGCAAATCTCCTCTATGGAGGCTGATCTCAAGTGGGCTAATGACAGGGCGGCTCTCTCATGAAGTGAACAACTAGAGGCTGTACAGAGATGGGCTTACCACCCACACAGTGTTTTGTAAGCAATAATTGCAGAGAGATGAACCCTTACAGAGTTGGTCTTCAAAACCGAATAGAGGTGGAGGCGGCATTCAAGCAGTTTTTGTGTAGGACAAGTGGGGGGATCTGAGGCCTCGCCCTCAAATCATACAGTAAACCTCAACTTAAGAGTAACATCTCCAAGTGGAGTCTTTTCTGGAAGCCAGCAAGATGCGGGAGACACCCTCAGGCAAGCTCAAGGTTTCCAATTCTATGCTCTCAAAATCCAAGCCATAAGGGCCAGGGATTGGAGGTTGGGATGCATAACGTTATCCTTCATTCTGCGTGATGAGGGTCAGAAAACAGTCCAATCTCCAAGGACCTTTGAGGAATAACTCCAGAAGAAGAGGGAACCAGATCTGCCTTGGCCAGTAGGGCACAATTAGGATCATAGTTCCCTGGTCCTGCTTGAGTTTCAGCAAAGTCTTCTCTATAAGAGGTATTGGAGGATACGCATACAGGAGACCCTCCCCCAATGCAGGAGAAAACCATCTGAAGCTAATCTGCTGTGTGATCTAAGCCTGGAGCAGAACTGGGGACTTTGTTGAGATGAGTGGCAAAAAGATCCGCCGAGGGGTGCCCACTCTTGGAAGATCTTGCAGGTAGCCATTACTGAGAGACCACTCGTGAGGTTGCAAAACTTTGCTCAGTCAGTCCACTAGGCAGTTATCCTTTCCTGTAAGGTATGTGGCTTAGAGGTTCATCCTGTGAAAGAAAGCCCACTGCCACCTGACACAAGGGGTAGGCTCTGAATATTATTTATTTATTGCATTTGTATCCCACATTATCCCAACTTTTTTGCGGGCTCAAAGTGGCTTACAATTCATCGTGGATATGGGAAATAGAAGGGAACATACATTTATTATTAACACAGAGTTTGGGGTTAAATGATAGTATTAAAGTAAAAGATAGTATAAAACATTTCTGGATAAGTCAAAGATTATACAGTTACATGTGTTGATCTTTGTTGTATATATATATATATATATATACACACACACACACACACAGATCCCGTACACCCCTACTTCTTTACACAAAACACTGCAACCTGGCTGTCCATTCAGATGAGAACAATTTGGTTTTGCCGACAATCTCTGAATGCCTTTAGAGTATTCAAAATGGCCTGCAGCTTGAGACTGATATGAAGGTCTGTTTCCTGACCAGACCAAGTCCCTTGGGTGTGAAGCCCATCTACATGAGCTCCCCATCCCAGGTTGGATGCATCCGTTGTTAGCACCTTCTAAGGAGGTGGATTTTGGAATGGTAGCCCCACAGTTAAATTAGCCTGAATTATCCACCGGAGAAGGGCATGTCAATTCTTGAAGACATCTGTTATGTTCCCAGCCACCTGAGAACACTGGGAAGCTAAGGTCCACTGGGCTTCTCTCAAGTGGAGACATGCCATAGGAGCAACACGTAATGTTGAGGCTGTGTGGCCCATCAATCTCAACTTTTGCCAAGCTGTGACCTGCTTGCGAGCACTGACCTGCCAAGTCAGCGATGTCTTGCTTGTGGAAGAAAAGCCTGAGCCTTCTTGAAGGGCTCTTATGAGCTCCAATCACTGAACTGGGAGAGGGTTGGACTTGGGGTAATTTATAACGAACCCTAGTAACTCCAACACCCAAATAGTTGGGCTCATTGACTGACGCCCCCTCCTGTGATATGCTCTTGATCAGCTAATCGTCCAGAGAGGGGAACACACACACTCCCAGCCTGCGTAGAATGTGCTACTGCTGCCTAGATATTTGAACACCCTGGGAGCTGATGCGAGGCCAAATGGCAGTACGCAGTACTAGTAACATAGTAGATGACGGCAGAAAAAGACCTGCATGGTCCATCCAGTCTGCCCAACAAGATAAACTCATATGTGTATACCTTACCTTGATTTGTACCTGCCTTTTTCAGGGCACAGGCCATACAAGTCTGCCCAGCAGTATTTCCCGCCTCCCAACCACCAGTCCCGCCTCCAATCTCCGGCTCTGGCACAGACCGTATAAGTCTGCCCTCCACTATCCTCACCTCCCAACTACCAACCTCTCTTCCCCCACCTGCTCCGCCACCCAATTTTGGTTCTATATGAAATCTGAGATACTTCCTGTGATTGGGAACTATCGAAATGTAGGTGTAGGTGTCCTTTAGGTCCAGAGAGCATAGTAACTCATTTGTCTGAATCATGGGGAGAAGTATGTCCAGGGAAACTGTCCTGAACTTTTCTTTGACCAGGAATTTGCTCGGGGACACATTAGGTCTAGGATAGGTCGAAATACCCCCATTTTTGGGGGAACAAGGAAGCACCTGGAATAGAATCCCTTCCCTTCTTCCTCTAGTGGCACAGGCTCGACCACATTGGCCTGGAGAAGGGCAGAGATTTCCTCTACAAGTACCTGCTTGTGCTGAGCAACGGTGCTCTCGGTGGGCAATCTGGTAGTTTCTGCCGCCAATGGTGGGAATAATCGAAATGGACTATTTGAAGAACCTACCAGTCAGAATTGCAAAGGGGCCACTTGTAATGGTAAAAATTCTGCCTCTCCCCCACCGGAAGGCCATCCAGGATGGTTACCTGGAGTGTGGTTATGCTTTCCTGGAGTCAGTCAAAATCTCGCCCCTGGCTTTGACTGGGGCACTGGTTGGAACATCTGAAGACAGGGTTGATGAAGTCAGGGATGCTGGCCTTGGGACTGCTGGGCAGAGTTTATGTTTATTATGTGACTTTATATACTACCTAACTTGAGGACAAGTGGGAAGGCAGCGGGAACCTACGCCTTTGAGAGTGGTAAGGTCATCACCTAGATCCACCAGAAACCCACTCGGAGGTAGAGGGTGCAGTTGGAGGGTCCGAGACAGAGTTTGGATGGTATCTGTGTGTTTCTTTATGAGGTCAGCGACCTCTTCCACTATCTCAAAACAAGCTGTCCCATCGGCATGTAACATACACTAACCTCTCCTGAACTGCCAGTTCCAGGTTAGAGACATGCAGCCATGAAAGTCTGCTCATCCCCACAACCATGGCAGAGAGTCTGGATGCCATATCAAGAGAGTCATAAGCCCCTTTGGCCAAATATTTGCGGCACTCCAACCGCTTCCTGGCCAACTTGTGAAGCACTGCACCCTGCTCCTGTGGGAGAGAATCTACCAGACCTGAGTGTACTGCGGACCACGGACTGCAAGTACAGGCTTGTGTACAGGTAGTAGGAATAGATGCAGGCAATGAGCATCGAGGCCTGAAATGTTTTCCTCCCAAATGAGTCTAGTGTCCAAGCCTCCCTATCTGGGGGCGCCAAGGCATAAGTACTGCAACACTCATTTGAGGGAGGATTCAACCACCAGAGAATAGTGTGGCAATTGAGCTCTCTCAAATTCAGGAGCCTTCTGGATATGATACTGAGTATACACCTTCTTCGGTGCTACCCTGCACTGAGAGGGGATATTCCCAGTTCTTCGTCAGTGCATCTTTAAGGATAAGGTGTAATAGTACTGTGACATATTCCTTAGGAGGAGATTCAGAGTCTAGCACAATTAAATTTCTGCCCTGGGTTCTTCCTCTATTTTTAACAAACGGGATAGCAGAAACAATCTCCCTCACAAAATCAATGAAAGAGAGCCCCTCAGGTGGAGACTTTCGAGGGAATACTATATAACTCCTCTTCTGAGAAGTAATATGGGTCTTCCTCTGAGTCCCATTGAGCAGTCCCCAGACTCTTCACCATACACAGAGCAGGCTGAGACAGTCTGTGTCTGCTTCGGCTCAGTGTAACCATGTCCATGCCCCGAAGAGCACAAAGGTACAGCCCTACCCTACAACTGCAGAGAAGCATCCTCCCTCAACGACGAGAGTAGCATCGTATGATTCGAAGTCAACACCTGTCGAGGTGAGGACCATGTCTGCACAGACATAGAAGGAGCCTCAGGGAGAAGCTGGGGTTGATCTGCAAGTGGCCCAAGCACCCTCGATGCCTGAAGAGACTACTGCTGCAGCTTCTAAGCCAGCTCGTCCTTGAGCATGGCTCGGAACCGGTCATCGATGGTACGCATCAGCAAAGGAGAGGGAGCTAGTAGAGAGGCACCCTGAGAAGGCGTCAGTGTCAAACTAGTAGTGGGGACCTGGGTGCTCGGAGGCTCATGCACTAACACATCTGCCAAAGAGGGGAAGCGCTCCTCTTGGTGCCAGCGCTTCTTGGGTATCAGCGATGCTGATGTCCCAGTGCTCTTGGCACTGTGCATCGAAGAGGACCAGAGCTTCCCCGATACTTGTATTCACAGTCCTTTGGTGCCAAGGATGACATTGAGCCTGAAGCAGACTGGTCCTGCCAACACACACAGAAGGTGTTCTCTCCACGAAAGAGCAACGAAGTCTTCTGAGAGATTTAAAAAAAAAAAAAAGCATCGCAGCCAAATTAAGCTCCATAATTTTAAACCGAAAAAGGGGAAGTCCAAACTGAGGTCGGCTCTCCAGCCTAAAACGAGCCAAGCAGGTCGCTAAAATGAAAGGAAACATGAAATGCTGAAAAACTACTAAAAATAAAAGGAATTTAAAGAAAAATAGAAATTAACAACAAAACACTAAAAAAGGAAGCAGAGGAAGGCAAAAAAAGCCACAGGGGAAGACACTGTGACGTTAGAAAAAATATGCACTATGAGAACACCAATGCATCTTCCCAGCTCCACGGAAAGACTAAGACTGAGGGACCTGAGCTTGTACATCAGGCGTGGTAGGATGCTGCTAAAAATTTCTTCAAATCACTAGTTAGCATCCACCCCATGCCCCTTCGGATGCTATCACCCACATGTGAAAATACTTGGCCTGCTGTCCTTGGAGAACATCTGTTATAGATGAGTAACTTTGCTTTATTTTATCTTTTGAGTTGATTTCTTGAATTCATTTATTTAACCATTTTGTTTTCTATGTCCTTTCTTTGGTATGTTTAGATGTTGTGACCCCTGTAGCAGTTGTCTAAAGTGAAACACAGATCTGTGTTGGGTCCTTTGATACACTGTAAGGTACTCTGGTGGATGCTGTCATACAGTCAATCTTTGACTGCATTTGAACATTACATATTGGATTTGTTAAATTCTTTTTATAACATATTTTATTAAAATATATGTTTCACTACCTCTAGTTCCTCTCTTTTTGTAGAATCCCTTGGTCCACCCCTACTTTGCAGTTTGGTGGTTGCCTTTAGATGTAGGATGTTCATCTCCTGTTTGTGCTTTTGGAGATTAAAAAAAAACCACACACACACACATGTAAACTGTTAACTCGCAATTCGTTTTCTATGCTCTCTAATCTATTTTCAAGTAAATTATTACCCTTCACCACGGAAGGATTAACCCCCCCTCCAAAACTTGATGTTCTCTGAATATTCATTTAATATCCCACCATGTGAGCTACTTTAGTTGCTGCTTCACCAGAAAATGAGCACAGCTGAGCCAAACAATTCAATAAAGTTAATTTCTGCTATCATCTACTATGCTACCTTTCATTTTTGTTATGCATCTCCACAACTCAACATGGATGACTTCTTTTGGAGGAGTGTCCATAGATGACACAATAGTCCCAATATAACCCCCGAAAGTACATGGCTTCAAAGAAAACTTAACAGATAAACAGAATTCTGAGTACATTCAAAAATGATGTCATTCAGAGATGATTCTCTCAGTCCCGATACTTCAGGTCCATCTTTCTGTTGTAAATCCTCCTTCCTATTATATTTAAGTCTTGTAATGGACTAAATGTAGTATTGGTGTTGGGCCCAAAGAAGCATTAAGTGGCTGAAGCGGTGAGCAGGGATCAGGACTCAAAGAAGGAGCTTCTGCTTTAACGTTTACACTCACAGGCACTTCCTTCACTATATTGTACTGTTACTTATAGAAATCATGAAGTTATTCATGGGCCCTTGCACTTTTGATACAAGCAGAGACACTGAGCCTTACATTCTCCCTTCTTTTCATTTTTCCTTTCCTCTTACCCATTTATACATAAAGAAAAGAAACGGTACGTTTCAGATGAAGCTAACCAAAATAACCAGTCAATACAGTCACAATTCCTCAACTGGCTCAGAAGAAGCACCAAAGCTGCCAGATGTGCCCTGTTAGTCACACCCCTTTGAGCATGCAATCACAGGCATGTGTCCCCAGCAGCATTCTGCAGCAAAGGAAAGCTCTGAAAAGGTCCAGGGTGCCCAATGACAACATCAAACACTTGGGGAGGGACTACCAGCAGGACTCTGCCTCTTCCTCCGACAACCCTCAGCACAATAAAGAGCAGCATAGATCTCTCCTCCAGCTTAATGCATGGCAGGGACATGCTCTTAAAGAGTCCAGGGCACCCAATGATGACATGAGATGCCTGAGAAGGGTCCACCCGCAAGAATCTACACCTTTTAGCTTAATACAGAGCCGCACATACCTCTCCTCCCTAATCAAGTTACTTTATAACATCTTCTAGTTCTACAGTTCTTTTCCTCAGTTCCTCTGGATCATCACATTTTTACTGTTTGCTTAATGTGTTATATCAGTTCATGTCTATGCATTTCTGAGGAAGAAAAATGTTCCTGGCCACTGCTGGAAGCAGAGCTAGATGGATCATTGGTCTGACTCAGTATGACTATTCTTATATTGATATTGCTGCAATGAAAAAGTTCTATTTTTTGACCCAGCAATTTCTTTCTGTTCCGTTGACCTACCGTACCTTCAACTTTAATTGCCTACATTTTCCTCCTCCCCCTGTTATCTAACCTCCAACACTGGCCTAGCAAATAGGATAGATCATGAGTTCCTCTGGAACAGGAACAAGTGCATCCTAAATCTGGCTATTAGATGTCACCACTGAGTGCTAGCTGACACTATTTTCCTTCATGAACTGTAAGGCAACATCTCCAGCTGGCCTCAAAGTACTGACTTGTGAATTAACCCTAGTTTATGTGCATAGCAAAACAGTACAGCCACAGAATCACTGGGCTGAAGAAAAAGCAGAGTTGCTTATCAGTAATGGGGGTTTCTCCATAAGCACCTGGGGAATAGTCACACTAGATGGTGACATTAACCTGACTACTTCATGGTGCAAGAGCTCTTCCACAGCTCAAGAGCAGCCTTTGACTTCTAAGTATGAATGGGCATTTCTGTGATTGGCCAGGTATCTCCTTCCCATAGTCAATATCTTAACTGCAGTTGTAAGAGGT
Organism: Microcaecilia unicolor; assembly: GCF_901765095.1. NCBI lineage: Eukaryota > Metazoa > Chordata > Amphibia > Gymnophiona > Siphonopidae > Microcaecilia > Microcaecilia unicolor. The sequence goes on from NC_044035.1 coordinate 187,039,547, forward strand.
ATAATTTGGTGTTGTCAGTAGCAGGGACAGAGGGAGGATATTACTACTGCAACCTTTTTCTAGAAGTAGTGGTATATTAAGCCTGTAAATAAACCTGCATTTCCCTGCTTATCCATAGAGAAAGTACAGTTGCTTACTTGTAACAAGGGTGCTCTATAGACAGCAGGGAAATGCAGGCGTACTGGAAGATGAGGGTCACCGTACCCCAGGAAACTTCTTGGTCAAAGACGAGAACGTCCTTTGAAGAGCTCTGATCCAAGTAGTAATGTCTGGTGAAGAACTGACTAACAAGTTGCCACTTTGCAGGACCTCCCACGGCAGTCTCATGAGGCTGCCGTATGTCTCAGCAGCCCTTTTGCGATTGGAACCAACATGGGCAGAACAAAAGAACAGAAGAGTAGCCATACTGGGTCAGATCAATGGTCCATCTAGACCAGTGTCCTGTGGCCAAGCCAGATCACAAGTACCTGGCAGAAATCCAAATCATGGCAACATTCCATGCTGCAAATCCCAGGGCAACAGTTGTTTCCCATGTCTATCTTAATAGCAAACTATGGACTTTTCCTCCAGGAACTTGTCCAACCTTTTTTAAACCAGATATGCTAACTGCTGTACCACATCCCCGACAAGAGTTCCAGGGCTTAACTATTCATTGAGTGAGAAAAATATTTCCTCCTATTTATTTTAAAAGTATTTCCATGCAACTTCCTTGAGTGCCCCCTAGGTCTTTCTACTTTTGGAATGAGTAAAAAATCAATTCACTTCTAGGATTTTGTAGACCTCAATCATATCTCCCCTCATCCTTCTCTTTTCCAAGCTGAAGAGCCTTAACCTCTTTAGCCTTTCCTCATACTAGAGGAGATCCCATCCTCTTTACCATTTTGGTCGCTCTTCTTTGAACCTTTTCCGAGATACGGCGACACTCAAGGTGTGGTCACACCATGGAGCGATACAGAGGCATTATAGTATTTTCGGGTTTTATTCACCATCCCTTTCCTAATAATTCCTAGCATCCTGTTTGCTTTTCTGGCTGCCGCCACGCACTAAGCAGAAGATTTCAGCGTATTATCTACACCACCACCTAGATCTTTTTCTTGAATGCTGACACCCAATGTGGACCCTAGCATCAGGTAACAATGATTTGGATAATTATTTCCAATGAAGGTCTGTTATAAAAAGTAGACCGATACACATATATAAATACAAAGAAATAATTTATTCAAACCAAGATAAAAGCAGTACCCGACGTGGCCACGTTCGCCCTCAGGCTGCGACAGGGGTAAAACTACAAATAAAACATAAAAATAGTGATAACATCATCTCAAGTTATATATATATATATAAAGTCATAACATAAAATAAAGTACAATAAATGCATTACACATTCAAAAGTAAAATGGAGGAGGAGATAAGACAAGCCACTTTCCAAACATATAAAAGTGTATAAAACGTTGGATGGATTTAATCAAATCCAATAATGTATCAATACATACCTAAAAATCAGGGGTGATCAACATACCCCTTCAAAAAAAAGCCTAAAACAAAATTAAAAAGATATACATTAATCCCATCTTGATCAGCCCATGTATCGTAAACTCTACATCTCACCAGTCAGCTCAATTAAAATTCTCATCATATCAACAATTGACTATATTTCATGGTGTAAAGCATTCAATTACTCACTGAGGAGCAGCCTTTTATGGTCGGGGGGATGGAGTGGGGAGCAGTTTCATTTACAGTTTTGGAGTGGCCAATATTGGTCGCATATTCAATTTTGACAGAAACTGAACATCCTGGGTTTAGATGAACTCCAGAGAGAGGATTACCAGGGATATAAGGGAAGGTCTGCAGCTGCAAAACAGAAGATGTGGCTTGTGCCTTGTTCATAACTGTGTACTCTTGTTGAGCAAGCAGGAGACCAAAACCACTTTAGATAGTTAATCGTTACCTTGAAAAGCCTGTGAGGAAGACAAGTGTCTTTATATTTCAACCTACATCAATAAATCTTTTTGTTTGCCTCTGAACTGCTGGCTAACTGTAAGTTAAAGGCCCAGGCCTCCAACGCTCGCACTCTTTCCTACAAGCCCATTAACTGACCAAGTACAATATTAAGGTTCCACACTGACCAGAGGATCTTGTTTGGGGGACCTTTACCTTCAGCAGATCCCTCATAAAGTAGGGGATAAGGTGGTATGTGGACAGGAATATGTTGCTGACTACTTTGTGCTAGGCCACCAGAAGGAGAAAGATGGAAGTGCACCAACATAGTTTTCAGTTCAGAGCTGGAAAGGTGAAGGAGGTATGGAAGGATGTGGGGAACTAGGCACGTCATGGAGCCCTATGTTAGGATGCTGCCCAGTGGAAGAGAAACAAGCCCACTTAAACTGGTATGATCTCCAAATGGAGGGTTTCCTGGCAGAGCATAGACATCATAGGCATAAATGGGAGACCATTTGGGAACCTTTCATCTCTCTAAGTGTTCTGTTTGAATAATGTGTGACTTGGGTAGGAGAATGATTATACCCTCTTGTTCAGGAGAGAGAGGGGGGGTTGGGGAGGGGGGATTACTTTTAGTAAAAAAAAAGATCTAAAGTTTTGAAGTTTCATCTCGCTGTAGGAGTTTGGACTGGTGGAAAGGTTTTCTTGTTTGCATCTTTATTTTTTCATTGCTATTCGACATTTGTCCATGTACGATAACAATGATATTGGAGATATTATGTATGCTTCCTTTCATGTCTGAACTGTTAATAAGGACTTCTTGCAAATTAAAAAAAATAAAAATAAAAAAGTTCAATCTTCAGGCTGTCAAACATGGGTTCTGAAGGCTGAGGTGCAGGAGGAGGCCCTGTTACTGAGTGGGTAGGGAGGGCTGGTGTACCCAGGAAAATTGGTTCCTCAACTTGCGTGGTAACCAGATGTGTCCAGACAAGCAACGGCCAGCGAAGAACTCGAGAAACTAACAGAAACAGTGAAAAAGTGTAAAGATCATGAAAAGTTGAAATGCATCGTGAAAGAAGCTGCAAGAGTCTGTATGTAGAAAGAAGTACATCACACATTTTGTACTGTAAATTGTTGCAAACAGGTTGAGATATGGATGTCCCAGCACCGGAAGTGTGTGAAAGAGACCAAGGGATCAAGAGATCATTCATGGGATTGAGTTACCAACTGAGCAAGTCTGCATTTTGGTTGTGCTTCCCAGGAAGATAGACTACCCAAATTATTCTTGGTATTGTGGAAGCAAGGTTCTGCGTGTGTTCAGCCTCCTGGCAGAGGCAGAAGGATCCTGAGCCTCCTAGTTTGCTGACATAAAACACAGTTACTTGATTCTTTACCCAGGCAACAAAGGTGCTTAGGGCGTAGAAAAACCACCCTTCATTCCAACAGGCAGATGTGAAGACATTACCTTCCAGAGCTCTTGGGTCTTGAAAGCCAGCATAGAAATGCCTGTTACGAGTGGGAGTTGGGGGTGAGGGGCTTGGAATGGGCAGCCCCTGTTGAGGTTGGACGGGTAGCACCACCACTGCAAGGAGTGCTTGAGACACAAATCAGAATCCAGACATCCTGCTTTAAGTTTTCATTTTTGTTTGAATTTGAGAAAGAGTGCACTGTTCCACAGTCTACCAGTGTCAGGAGGCGTGAAGATTTCTCAGAATTAGCTCCAGTGGTTGAGCAAGCAGATCCATGCTTCTTTGCCTGAAGTGTGCCCCAACATGTGGAGACAACATTGGGGTTGAGCAGTGGTCTAGGATATGCCAGTTATATGCTGCTGTTGGTATACAGACAACATCCAGCTTGGCAGGGGTCTAAGAGATGAGGTCTTACCTCTCCAACAACCCCAACTGTGCTAGAACTGAGCCCAAGAAGAAAAGAGCTGTGGCGGCCATGTCAACAGTTCTTTGTGGTTTTCTGCTCCTTTTTTGGAATTTTGTTTTTATTAGTTAAGTGCCACTGTAATGTCCCAATGGAAAACATAGCATTACTGTCCTTTTCTGTGCCACTGAGGAGCGTAGAAAAAAGACAAAGAGGAATCTGGACAAGCATGGCCAAAAAACTTCTCGAGCTGGGGGAGAGCTCCCTCAACACGGAGCCATGAGGATATCATCATCTAGTGTACCTACATTTCCCTTGCTTGTCTGCAGAGAAAGATGATTTTGAGAACTTCATACACATTACGAAGTCTAACCACTGGAGCTGCGTGTCTATATGTAACATAAAAATTTTGTTTACCATGTTTTGCTTTTACACCCCCAATCTATAAATTGCCTAGGGACGGTTTCCTACACCATGAAATTTTAACATACCCTTCATCTTTTTTGCTCTTCCTTCTGGGTTTTGGAGACGCTCGGGGAGAAACCTTGGCTTTCCAGTCTTTCACAGGCACTCTTTGAGTAGATCCCTTGGCAGCAAAATTTGCAGATGTGATAGCCAGGCTTTCAACTTCATCATCATGATCACTAAAAGTGAAGATTATATAAGAGTTAAGTGTGTCCTATGGACATTAAAATCTATTTCACCCCCACAACATAAAACAGTTTCAGTAAACTGATGGTCAAACGGTTAAAACGTTTAGTTCAGATATTACAGTAGAGAGTTAACACAAATAGAAAGGCTTCTTAGCTTTGTCACAGATGCAGGCAGGAATAAGAGCACGATGCAGTTCTGAGTGCAACAAACAATACCATTGACTTTCTTCATTTAGCATTGTTTTCCTAAAGTTGTGTACATGTAGCCAACGTTTCCTGCACACAGCAGAATAAAATTCAATCACATGTGGAAGGATGTCACCAATGGCAACGAGCAAGGACTGTACCCTAGCTACAGCTAGCAAACTAGGACCTTCAGAGGATATGTGAGAGATTGTGCATACTCCCTGGTGCTGAGAGATCCCCTCCACCCACCATTACGCTTAACAGCTTAACCTCCAGGGGACATGGGAAGGCATGTTTAACTGATTTGGCTTGTCCACAGAAAACCACAGTTATGGCTAAGCAACTTTGTTTTCCACATATGTGGGGACTACTTTGTTTTGTTTTGATTTTTCCCTTTGAAAAAATCGTATAAAATGTATAGTCTGCATTATCCATAAGATCTAAATGGATTGAAATAAAGAAAAAAAATAAAACATTAACAACAACAAACTCAAACAATAATAAAGAGCAAAAATAACCAAGTACATACACATGTACCGATATTTACTCCACAAAAACAGAGGAGGAGGGAAAAAGAAAAGAAAAGAAATAAAAGGCCTGACCAAACAAAATATAAAGAAATGACTATTCTAACAGGAAACAAAATCAAACAGTTACATTAAGGCCCAGCCCAAATACATGTGTTAGGACTCCATGCGTTCCTGTTTCTTATTATCCACAAAAACATGAAGTTGAGAGGGCTCAAAAACTTCTCTCTCTCACCATCAACAGTAAGTAAATATTTACAAGGAAAACAAATACATATTTTTGTGCTTAACGTGACTGCCTCTTGGTACATCACAATAAATTTTCTTCCTTCAATCTTGGGTGGTGTCCTACAAAAGATTTGGTGCTTTTGGGGGGGGGGGGGGGGGGAAAGCTTCGAGATATCATGATAAATATGAATGCATCCAATATGACACATTTGAATTGTTCTGCTGCTGAAGGAGCTTCACTTGCTCAATTCTGGTCATCTCAAAAAAAAGATATAGTGGAATTAGAAAAGGTACAAAGAAGGGCGACAAAAATGATAAAGGGGATGAGATGACTTCCCTATAAGGAAAGGCTGAAGCATCTAGGACTCTTCAGCTTGGAGAAGAGACGGCTGAGGGGAGATAAAATAGATGTCTATAAAATAATGAGTGGAGTAGAATGGGTAGATGTGAATCCTTTGTTTAATCTTTCAAAAAATACTAGGACTAGGTGTACGATTGTGCCCATGTTTCATGCTCTCATTCATTTTGCCACCTGGTGATCAGACCTGGTGGCTGTGATGGACTGTCTGCTTGCTGTTTCCCATGTTCCAGAAATCATTCCGGTCCGGATCTTCCAGCCTTCCAGACTGTCGTGGGATTTTTGGAATTAAGCAGCACCCTTACCTGGTGACCTCCCTGGTATTTTGCCTTTATTAACCACCTGGAAACTTTCTAGTTTGCCTTTGCAACAGAGACCCTCAGACAGTGGCGTTCCTAGGGGGGCTGGCACCCAGGGCGGATCGCCGCAGCGCCCCGCCCCCCCCGATGCAGCGCGGACCCCCCGGCGAAAGGACACCCCCGCGAAGGAATCCCCCCCCCCCCCGCCGGGTGCACGCCGCCGTGGGGGGGGGGGGGGGGTGCCACGCGCGTCTGTCCTCCATTGTTCCATGCTTCTTCTCTGCCCCGGAACAGGAAGTAACCTGGAAGCATGGAACAACGGAGGACAGGCGCAAGCGGCACCCCCCTGGCGGCGTGCACCCACCGCCCCCCCTAGGAACGCTACTGCCCTCAGAAGAGTTTTCATCTGTGTTTGTTGCAGTGCTATCCTTGCTACTTTCAGTTTCAGCTAGACCCTGCTTGTTTCCTGGTTTATTCTACTGTTTGCTGCCTGCCCAAGACCCTGCTTGTTTCCTGGTTTATTCTACTGTTTGCTGCCTACCCAAGTCCCTGCTTGATTCCTGGTTTACTACTGATTGGTGCCAGCCTATCGACTCTGTTTGGTTCCTGGTTTCCCTTCTGCTTTGCTGCCTGCCAGTAAGACTCTGCTTGATTCGTGGACTATTCTCCTGCTTACTGCTTATTGCTTCTGTTCCAGTCCAGCTGCTCCAGTACGGCCTGTGCCCGTCTGTCTGGGGTCTGCCTTGCTGCCTGTTTGGGTGGTTCTCCTGCCGCTGCCAGTTATCGGTAGTGGCCCAAGAGCTCACTTTTCCTGACCAGTGTGACAGATTGTGACACTAGGGGGCATGCGATGAAGCTGCAAAGTAGTAAATTCAATACGAATCAGAGAAAACTTTTCTTCATTCAAATAGCAATTAAACTCTGGAATTCATTGCCAGAGAATGTGGTAAAGGCGGATAGCTTAGCAGGGTTTAAAAAGGGTCTGGACGGCTTCCTAAAGGAAAAGTCCATAGACCATTATTAAATTGACTCTGGGGAAAATCCACTGCTTATTTCTGGGATAAGCAGCATAAAATGTATTGAGCTTTTTTGAGGATCTTGCTAGGTATTTGTGACCTGGAATGGCCACTGTTGGAAACAGGATGCTGGGCTTGATGGACCTTTGGTCTGTCTCAGTGTGGCAATACTTATGTATTTATGTTTTCACATTAACCGACAACAGGTCAGTCCTGTTTACGTTGATAATCAAGACTGTACTGTACACTAAATGAGGTAAACTTGGAAACAGCAAAGTGAAACCTAATAATAGGACTACCATGAAACAATATAAAAAATATACACATTTAACAGACTGCAGAACAACCATGTAATAGAAATACAATATATGTCAGTAAAGGAAGTGAGGTATATCAAACCAAATAAACCATAAATCACTTGTACACTTTATGGAGCAAGCTATAAACTCCTACTGATGTCAACAAGCCACGCAGAAGAAGCATGCTTAGTGTACTCCTTAGAGAATGACGCGGGGGCGGGGACCCACAAAAACCACGGGGATGGGGACAAACGTTGTCGCCATGTCATTTTCTACTTTGAAGCCTGTTAATTAACTGGACTGTTAAACATGAACAGTGATGCCTACAACGATATTTTCATTTTTTGGAAAAACAAGCAAACATGCAGGCCACAACTAGCAAAATTTGCATGGAGGATCCTGTACATCCTGCTACCAGCACATCTTCTATTGCAGGAAGGACTGTGGAAGACAGGAGAGCTAGATTGAATCCTAAAATTGTTGATGACTTCTTATCCATCCACAGATTAAAAAACTATAACAGTGCATCATAGGGCACATTGGGCATACAGAATGGGTTGTATTTTATACCCCTGGACATTTTAACAGTGTGAATTAGAATTTCTTGGTGTAGTAGAAATCAGCTATTGTTGGGATTGGAAGGGTAGAGGGTGGTGGTGGGAAGGAGGGCTATTATAGCTGCTCGTTGTTATTACTGTTTTCTATTTGTAATTTATACACAACAGTTGCACAGCATATTGTTCCTTTTTTATACTTTAATAAAAGCATGTCAATATAAAATCAAGTGTTCAAGGCTTCTACAAACAGGAACAGAGACAGGGCCTGCAGGGACAGGGTGGGGATGAAAACAGGACCTGCGGGGATGGGGTGGTGACGGAGACAGAACCCATGGGGATGGGGTGAGAATGGGGACAAACTTTGTCCTCGTGTCATTCTCTAGTACTCCTTCATGCATACTTTGAGTGGGTCCTTGTCTTTTTGGTTGTTTCTACTTTGTCAAAATTAGATCCTTGTTTTGGATCTGAATCAAATGGTTACTACTAATATTTTTCTCTAGAAACATCATGTGGTTGTTATTGTTGTAGTTACTATGGTTTTAAATATAACTGGAGAGAATTTAAACTGAGGTCAGCTAAGGGATATACTTATAATCAGTTTTACTAAGCTGAGGTTAATATGGCCACTAAGCATTTGTACAGGGATATACACCTCATCCAGCTCCCTCCTTACTTTACTTAAGGAAGTTAGTCATACAGTGAAATCATGTTTTCATGTACATAAAATATTACATAAGTACATAAGTATTGCCATACCGGGAAAGACCAAAGGTCCATCAAGCCCAGCATCCTGTTTCCAACAGTGACCAATCCAGGTCACAATATACCTGGCAAGATCCCAATCACAATATACCTGGCAAGATCCCAGGTTTATCCCATTAACCTTGTTAATACTGGAACAGTTAAGAATAACATTCCAATCTTTATGATCTGCTTGTAGTTTAAAAAATACTGTTGTATGGAGGCATTGTGATTTGTTTGTGCTTAATCAGGTTTGCCAATCAATATAATATTTGGTTTCATCAACCAGGCATTAAATAGAGGAGTACTATAATACTGGCAAAATTGGAGTCTGCTCAGATAGAGGTTCCTCTTTTCTCAGTCTGGAGTGTTAGTTTCTTGCCTAAGCTTTGAAAACATCAGGTACATCAAATATCTGGGACAGGTAGAATTGGGTCTGATGAAAGCAACCAAATAGATCTTAATTTAGCTCAGATGTTGGTCCTTGGAAACGTTAGAATTCATATTGATCAATCCCCCAGTATATAACACAGTAGATGATTTCTTATAGGCTATGAACTCATCGAGATTTTTGTGCAGCTTTTTAAATCTCAAGCATCGAGGAAGATAGGCCTTTATACCACATTATTCGACTCTTTCCTATCTTCAAGTTAATTTGTACATACTTCTGGTCCCTTGGTCAAATCACACATTTCTTTTCAATTTCCTTTTTGATTTAGGTGTTTAAACACATGGCTTAATTTGTAGAAAAAAAAAAGGAAGTGAAACTGTGGAGCTAGGGGAGGGCGTGGGTGGGACAGGGGCAGTAGAAGGACAAAAGGAGCTAGATTAGAGAGTGGAGTAACAGGGGGCGTGGCCTGGAAGGCTTTCAAGATGGCTGCTTAGCCCTTTGCTCTGCATCAGCTCACCCTCTGAGATATGATTTTTTAGACCACGGTTTATTAAGAGTTTCTTTCCTCACTGCACAGCTCACTCCTAACATGGCAGCCAACAAGCCGGCTACAGGAAACCCAAGTTTTGCAGTAGTATCTGGACTCAAATGACATAAAACAGATCCCCTGACACTGGAAAAAGCCTTAGCCTGTAAAGCAGCATTGTTGGTTCCCTCCACAATTATGAAGGAATTTGCTAATATCAAGACCGTGCTGTAGGCATAATTGGATGTTACAACTGTTATTAAGAATGACCTGGAAATCTTGTCCCAGCAAGTACAAGACTCACAGAATCGTACAGAATAATTAGAAGTAAAGCTGCAGAAGCTTGAGCAGAGGGACAAACAAGCGCAACTCAACACCCAACTGCAGAGCGGCCTTGAAGATCTTGCGAACAGGAACTGCCAGAACCATAAGAGCCTGTTCTGTGGGTGCTTGAGCACCTCCAATATTGAACAAACTCCTTGACTGTGTCTAGGGAAGGGTAACTTCCATTGGGTTTAGCACCCCCAGTCATTTTGAAAAGTTGGCTCCCATGGCCAGAACAACATACAACTGTTGGATAGGTAGGAAGGTGCCAATATCATTGAGTGCCTAGAACATTTGCTCCATCAGCTGCTCGTGCTTACCTTTACACTGCCTCTTGAAACAGAGCACACCCATCGGGTACTCACAGTTAGGAAAGGAAGGGAACTCAGCCCAGGCTGGTTGTGATTTGAGTCGTCTGCTATATTCACGTGCAGGCCATACTGCAGGCAGCAAAACAAAAATAGCCCTTAAAAGTTGGTGATTGTAAACTTCATCTTATTCAAGATTTCACCAGCACAACAGAAGCAAAGTGCAAGGAGTTTTTGAATTTTCAGCCTCAGATAAAGGCATTAGGCACCCAATACGGGCTGCTATATCCCACTCGCATGATACAATACTTACCTTCAGAACCAAACACGTACATTCAACAGGTTGGAAGATCTCGGGAGTTTTATTAAAACTGGTATGGAAGGCTGACTGATTCTTTTCCAAGCTCAATATGTGTTAATTCAGTCAAGTCATCACTGGTCACAGCATTCCGGATAAACAGACCATGGGCCATCCAACTTCAGTTATTTTTTGTCTCATGTGACCAAGATAAAAGATAGCAACAACTATAACTTATCTGCACAGACTAGACTGTTTAGTTTCCTCAATCCTCGTTTAATTTTACCTTTTTTTATGCAGTATATGTTGTCACATAGGATAATGCTCTTTAAGGTTGTGCTCTCTTAACATTCTTTCTTATTTTACAGAAGTGATGCCAATAACTGTGTATTATATCATTTTCATTTATCATTCTATTACACCAGAATGGTTTTTTTTTGCTACCTTTTCTAATGTGTGTCTTAATACATTCAGATTGCACAGTTGTAAGACGTAGGTATAACTTATCATTTTTGTTTGGGTACTAAGTATGTATGGGTGTCGTCGAATATGGTACAACTTTGATTTACTTACCAGGCACTCACTTCCCCCCCCCCCCCCCCCCCCCCCCCACCCCCCCCCCCCCCTTCTCGCTGAGCTGGCATGTGCTGTGCACACTGTTTCCCATGTTAATTCTCTACTGGTTGTTTTCACACAGAGTATTCTGCTAACCAGGCTTTTGGATATTGGACTACCTGGAAGTGTTATTAACTGGTTCTTTTCCTTTCTCTGTAACTGTACTTTCTCAGTTTCTATATCCTCCTATGTCTTCCCCACAATTATGACCTTATGGAGACCTCAAATTGTCACTCCTATTTAATGCTTGTTGCTCTTATACAAGAACATTCTGCGTGTTCTTACTTTTCTATGGACAATATTTTATTGGCATCTTATCAGGATCCAGACCCCACCCCCCCTGGATTTTTTTTGTTGCAGCATTGTCTTGATGCAGTTACCAACTGGTTGCATACAAATCAACTTATATTCATTCAGAAAACCATTGCCGGTTAGGTAACATGTCATCCCTCGAGACTCTCAATTTCTCCGACAATCCAGGGTGCCCCAATTACATTAGTAGATTCCTTTAGTTATTCAGGCATTTACTTGGACTATCAACTATCATTCAAACAACAGGTTGTCACATGATAAAATCTTGCTTTCGAGAACGTCTTATCTGTTCTGTGTGTTCATATTTTGACAACATAACCTGTGCACCTCTCCTTTATGCTTTTGTTACCTCTACTCTAGATTATTGCAACTATCTATTCTGGACTATCCTGAGTTCTTTTAAAGAGAATTCAGACTTCCAAAATACTTCTGACCATCTCCTGTCTTCAGCAGAACGCTTTGAGCCTGACACCTCTCTTTCTTTGTAATCACTGGCTCCCTATTCCTTACTGCATTAAATTTAAGATTCTAACATACTAACCTTCATAATGCCCACCCATCTTATCTTGCGTTCTTGATCTGCCCATAAGTTCCATCTCGGTCCCTCAGATCTAGTTCTGAGCATCATTTTTCTATTCCATCAATCTGCTGTATTCAATATGCATTTACTCGTCAGAGCGCCCTTTTCTATCTAGCCCCCTACTTATGGAATTCCTTACCACTGACTTTCAGGGCTGAAATGTCCTTTCTAAAATTTAAGGCTGGGTTGAAGACATTTCTTTTTCTAAAAATTCCTGGGACAGGTAGCCTCATGAGGTGGTCAGTGGGCAGTTTTAATCTTTTTCATCTCATCTGTTCTCTTTTTAACTGTATTGTCAGATTTTTTAGCTCTTTTCTTTTTTCTAGTTTTTAATCATGTAAACTGTTTTGGTGGTTATTCCATAAGGCGGTATATAGTAAACACCACAAACATCCATACTGATGTTTCTTGCAATTGTGGCTCCAGGTTTAATGTCTCCTCACTGAGCTTTGTATATTCATGCCTGATTTTATGTACAGATGTCACTGCAATTTTTTTTCGCCGACTGTAAATGGTGTCAATCACTCCATTAACCCCACCAAAATCTTACAATATATGAAGAAGCAGCAGGCAAATGTTTTATTGCAGGAGACACACCTTTCTGACTGGGAATCAACAAAATCGATAAGGGAATGGAACGGTCTGGGCCGCTATTCGACAGCATCCCACAAGAAAAATTGGGTGGTTACGTTATTTAAGAATTCACTGCAAATTGTGGTAACTGCTCAGTTGCAAGCAATAAGCCACCCTGCTGGAGACTTAAAGTCAGATGAAGCGAATGCTACATACCTGTAGAAGGTATTCTCCGAGGACAGCAGGCTGATTGTTCTCACTGATGGGTGACGTCCACGGCAGCCCCTCCAATCGGAATCTTCACTAGCAAAGTCCTTTGCTAGCCCTCGCGCGGCCGTCTTCCCGCCCGAAACCGGCTCGAGCCGGCCAGTCTCATATGTAGCAAGACAAGAGAAGGGAAGACACAACTCCAAAGGGGAGGCGGGCGGGTTTGTGAGAACAATCAGCCTGCTGTCCTCGGAGAATACCTTCTACAGGTATGTAGCATTCGCTTTCTCCGAGGACAAGCAGGCTGCTTGTTCTCACTGATGGGGTATCCCTAGCCCCCAGGCTCACTCAAAACAACAACCATGGTCAATTGGGCCTCGCAACGGCGAGGACATAACTGAGATTGACCTAAAAAATTTACCAACTAACTGAGAGTGCAGCCTGGAACAGAACAAACAGGGCCCTCGGGGGGTGGAGTTGGATCCTAAAGCCCAAACAGGTTCTGAAGAACTGACTGCCCGAACCGACTGTCGCGTTGGGTATCCTGCTGCAGGCAGTAATGAGATGTGAATGTGTGGACAGATGACCACGTCGCAGCTTTGCAAATTTCTTCAATGGAGGCTGACTTCAAGTGGGCTACCGACGCAGCCATGGCTCTAACATTATGAGCCGTGACATGACCCTCAAGAGCCAGCCCCGCCTGGGCGTAAGTGAAGGAATGCAATCTGCTAGCCAATTGGATATGGTGCGTTTCCCCACAGCCACTCCCCTCCTATTGGGATCAAAAGAAACAAACAATTGGGCGGACTGTCTGTTGGGCTGTGTCCGCTCCAGGTAGAAGGCCAATGCTCTCTTGCAGTCCAATGTGTGCAGCTGACGTTCAGCAGGGCAGGAATGAGGACGGGGAAAGAATGTTGGCAAGACAATTGACTGGTTCAGATGGAACTCCGACACGACCTTTGGCAAGAACTTAGGGTGAGTGCGGAGGACTACTCTGTTATGATGAAATTTGGTGTAAGGGGCCTGGGCTACCAGGGCCTGAAGCTCACTGACTCTACGAGCTGAAGTAACTGCCACCAAGAAAATGACCTTCCAGGTCAAGTACTTCAGATGGCAGGAGTTCAGTGGCTCAAAAGGAGGTTTCATCAGCTGGGTGAGAACGACATTGAGATCCCATGACACTGTAGGAGGCTTGACAGGGGGCTTTGACAAAAGCAAACCTCTCATGAAGCGAACAACTAAAGGCTGTCCTGAGATCGGCTTACCTTCCACATGGTAATGGTATGCACTGATTGCACTAAGGTGAACTCTTACAGAGTTGGTCTTGAGACCAGACTCAGACAAGTGCAGAAGGTATTCAAGCAGGGTCTGTGTAGGACAAGAGCGAGGATCTAGGGCCTTGCTGTCACACCAGACGGCAACCTCCTCCATAGAAAGAAGTAACTCCTCTTAGTGGAATCTTTCCTGGAAGCAAGCAAGATGCGGGAGACACCCTCTGACAGACCCAAAGAGGCAAAGTCTACGCTCTCAACATCCAGGCCTTGAGAGCCAGGGACCGGAGGCTGGGATGCAGAAGAGCCCCTTCGTCCTGCGTGATGAGGGTCAGAAAACACTCCAATCTCCAGGGTTCTTCGGAGGACAACTCCAGAAGAAGAGGGAACCAGATCTGACGCGGCCAAAAAGGAGCAATCAGAATCATGGTGCCTCGGTCTTGCTTGAGTTTCAACAAAGTCTTCCCCACCAGAGGAATGGGAGGATAAGCATACAGCAGGCCCTCCCCCCAATCCAGGAGGAAGGCATCCGATGCCAGTCTGCCGGGGGCCTGAAGCCTGGAACAGAACTGAGGGACTTTGTGGTTTGCTCGAGATGAGAAGAGATCCACCAAGGGGGTGCCCCACGCTTGGAAGATCTGGCGCACCATTCGGGAGTTGAGCGACCACTCGTGAGGTTGCATAATCCTGCTCAGTCTGTCGGCCAGACTGTTGTTTACGCCTGCCAGATATGTGGCTTGGAGCACCATGCCGAGACGGCGAGCCCAGAGCCACATGCTGACGACTTCCTGACACAGGGGGCAAGATCCGGTGCCCCCCTGCTTGTTGACATAGTACATGGCAACCTGGTTGTCTGTCTGAATTTGGATAATTTGGTGGGACAGCCGATCTCTGAAAGCCTTCAGAGCGTTCCAGATCGCTCGCAACTCCAGAAGATTGATCTGTAGATCGCGTTCCTGGAGGGACCAGCTTCCTTGGGTGTGAAGCCCATCGACATGAGCTCCCCATCCCAGGAGAGACGCATCTGTGGTCAGCACTTTTTGTGGCTGAGGAATTTGGAAAGGACGTCCCAGAGTCAAATTGGACCAAATCGTCCACCAATACAGGGATTCGAGAAAACTCGTGGACAGGTGGATCACGTCTTCTAGATCCCCAGCAGCCTGAAACCACTGGGAAGCTAGGGTCCATTGAGCAGATCTCATGTGAAGGCGGGCCATGGGAGTCACATGAACTGTGGAGGCCATGTGGCCCAGCAATCTCAACATCTGCCGAGCTGTGATCTGCTGGGACGCTCGCACCCGCGAGACGAGGGACAACAAGTTGTTGGCTCTCGCCTCTGGGAGATAGGCGCGAGCCGTCCGAGAATCCAGCAGAGCTCCTATGAATTCGAGTCTCTGCGCCGGGAGAAGGTGGGACTTTGGGTAATTTATCACAAACCCCAGCAGCTCCAGGAGGCGAATAGTCATCTGCATGGACTGCAGGGCTCCTGCCTCGGACGTGTTCTTCACCAGCCAATCGTCGAGATATGGGAACACGTGCACCCCCAGCCTGCGAAGTGCTGCTGCTACTACAGCCAAGCACTTTGTGAACACCCTGGGCGCAGAGGCGAGCCCAAAGGGTAGCACACAGTACTGGAAGTGACGTGTGCCCAGCTGAAATCGCAGATACTGTCTGTGAGCTGGCAGTATCGGGATGTGTGTGTAGGCATCCTTCAAGTCCAGAGAGCATAGCCAATCGTTTTCCTGAATCATGGGAAGTAGGGTGCCCAGGGAAAGCATCCTGAACTTTTCTTTGACCAGATATTTGTTCAGGGCCCTTAGGTCTAGGATGGGACGCATCCCCCCTGTTTTCTTTTCCACAAGGAAGTACCTGGAATAGAATCCCAGCCCTTCTTGCCCGGATGGCACGGGCTCGACCGCATTGGCGCTGAGAAGGGCGGAGAGTTCCTCTGCAAGTACCTGCTTGTGCTGGAAGCTGTAAGACTGAGCTCCCGGTGGACAATTTGGAGGTTTTGAGGCCAAATTGAGGGTGTATCCTTGCCGGACTATTTGGAGAACCCACTGATCGGAGGTTATGAGAGGCCACCTTTGGTGAAAAGCTTTCAACCTCCCTCCGACTGGCAGGTCGCCCGGCACTGACACTTGGATGTCGGCTATGCTCTGCTGGAGCCAGTCAAAAGCTCGTCCCTTGCTTTTGCTGGGGAGCCGAGGGGCCTTGCTGGTGGAGCTGCTCTACCACCTGTTCGACTTTTTCTCCAAAAATGTTATCCGCACGGCAAGGCGAGTCCGCAATCCGCTGCTGGATTCTATTCTCCAGGTCGGAGGCACGCAGCCATGAGAGCCTGCGCATCACCACACCTTGAGCAGCGGCCCTGGACGCAACATCAAAGGTGTCATACACCCCTCTGGCCAGGAATTTTCTGCACGCCTTCAGCTGCCTGACCACCTCCTGAAAAGGCTTGGCTTGCTCAGGGGGGAGAGCATCAACCAAGCCCGCCAACTGCCGCACATTGTTCCGCATGTGTATGCTCGTGTAGAGCTGGTAAGACTGGATTTTGGCCACGAGCATAGTCTAGAGTCCTTGCCCGGGGGCGCCGAAGCATGCTCCCTAGAACTCTTAGCCTTCTTTAGGGCCAGATCCACAACTCCAGAATCATGAGGCAACTGAGTGCGCATCAGATCTGGGTCCCCATGGATCCGGTACTGGGACTCTATCTTCTTGGGGATGTGGGGATTAGTTAAGGTTTTGTCCAGTTCGCAAGCAATGTCTTTTTCAGGACATGGTGCAAGGGAACAGTGGACGCTTCCTTAGGTGGAGAAGGATAGTCCAGGAGCTCAAACATTTCAGCCCTGGGCTCGTCCTCCACAACCACCAGGAAGGGGATGGCCGTAGACATCTCCCGGACAAAGGAAGCGAAAGACAGACTCTCAGGAGGAGAAAGCTGCCTTTCGGGAGAGGGAGTAGGATCGGAAGGAAGACCCTCAGACTCCTCGTCAGAGAAATATCTGGGGTCTTCTTCCTCCTCCCACGAGGTTTCACCCTCGGTGTCAGACACAAGTTCACGGACCTGTGTCTGTAACCGTGCCCGACTCGACTCCGTGGAGCCACGTCCACGATGGGGGCGTCGAGAGGTAGACTCCCTCGCCTGCATCGGCGAAGCTCCCTCCGCCGACGTAGTCGGGGAGCCTTCCTGGGAGGCGACGGCAGCCGGCACCGCACGCGGTACCGACGCCGGAGACCTCACCTCGGGCGATGGGCCAGCCGGCGCCACGCTCGACGATACCGGTGGCGCAAGCACCACCGGTACCGGAGGGGTAGGGCGCAACAGCTCTCCCAGAATCTCTGGGAGAACGGCCCGGAGGCTCTCGTTCAGAGCGGCTGCAGAGAAAGGCATGGAGGTCGATGCAGGCGTCGACGTCAGAACCTGTTCCGGGCGAGGAGGCTGTTCCGGGCTGTCCAGAGTGGAGCGCATCGACACCTCCTGAACAGAGGGTGAGCGGTCCTCTCGGTGCCGATGCCTGCTGGGTGCCGACTCCCTCGGCGACCCAGAGCTCTCGGTACCGACACGGGAAGGGGACCGGTGACGATGCTTCTTCGATTTCTTGGAACGAAGCATGTCACCGGAGCTTCCCGGTACCGACGAGGAGGACGTAGAATCCAGCCGTCGCTTCCTCGAGGCCGAGGCCGAAGGAGCTCGGTCTCGGGGGGGCTGTAACGCAGGAGCCCTCAGGGTAGGGGGAGACCCACCCGAAGGCTCACCGCCACCAGCAGGGGAATGGACAGCCCTCACCTGCACTCCTGACGATGCACCACCGTCCGACGACATCAGCAGACGAGGTCCCGGTACCACCGACGTCGATGCAGCTATCCGATGTCTCGGCGCCAATGCAGAGGGCCGATGCCTCGATGCACTCGATGCACTGGCAGCCGAGGATGAAGCTCTGGACGCTGAAGACGTCGATGCACACGATACCCCCGGTGCCGATGCCGACGAAGAGCCCGAGAACAAACGTTCCACTGGGCCAATCTCGCTACCTGAGTCCGCCTTTGCAAAAGGGAACACAGACTACAGGCCTGAGGGCGGTGCTCGGCCCCCAGACACTGAAGACAGAACGCGTGCCTGTCAGTGAGCGAGATAACCCGGGCGCACTGGGTGCACTTCTTGAAGCCGCTGGAAGGCTTCGATGTCATGGGCGGAAAATCACGCTGGCGAAATCAAAATCCGAAATGACGAAAATGAGCACCAAAAACTTTGAGGGAGAAAAATCTCGACCGAGGCCGAAAAGAGGCCTACCCCGACGACGAAAGAAAACTTACCGGGGCAAAGACTGGAAATACGGGTAGGGGCAAACGAAACCCAAGGGGGTTTGCGGAGCACTTCCCGAACGAATTCAAATATTTTCCGAAGAAAAAACACGTCGACTGGACAAAGGACGCGCGAGGTCGACTCTCCGGGGCTCGACACGGCGAAAAACACAGCCGTACCGAGTGCGGACGAAAGAAGACTGGCCGGCTCGAGCCGGTTTCGGGCGGGAAGACGGCCGCGCATGCGCGGTGCGCGCGAGGGCTAGCAAAGGACTTTGCTAGTGAAGATTCCGATTGGAGGGGCTGCCGTGGACGTCACCCATCAGTGAGAACAAGCAGCCTGCTTGTCCTCGGAGAACGCCTCTACCTCAAAAATACAAGTCACACAAGAGTATTTTGCTAATGACATTAAAGATTTGTCTCCTGCTATTATTTGGGAAGCTTATAAATGTGAGGTCATTAGCTATGTAGCCTGGGAAAAGGCAAACCATACCAGAACCATCATAGAATTGGAAGCTAAAATTACTGACTTAGACATTCCTAGATGTCCATGTCAGCCCTGATTGATTTCTGCAATGCAAAGAAAACTAAGTTTGACTATAATAATCTTCTAAGCCAGTAGGCGAGCCACCAAGCTTTTCTACAGAAATTAAAGCTAGTCACTTGCTAGCAAGCCAGTTGAAATCCAGAAGGACCACAAACTTGCGTGTCTGTGACGGGGCTGGACAGCTCTGCACAACAGACCCTGAGATTGTAGAGCAATTAGCTCAATTCTATTTCAAGTTCTATACTTCAATTTGTCCAATAGATTACTCACAGCTGGAATCCTTCCTTGAGTGTTTACTGCATCCATCACTACAGGAACTGCTTATAAGGGAAATGGGGAAAGGGATTGGGACTTGATATACCGCCTTTCTGTGGTTTTTGCAACTACATTCAAAGTGGTTTAAATAATATATACAGGTACTTATTTGTACCTGGGGCAATGGATTGTTAAGAGACTTGCCCAGAGTCACAAGGAGCTGCAGTGGGAATCGAACCCAGTTTCCCAGGATCAAAGTCCGCTGCACTAACCACTAGGCTACTCCTCCACTCAAGGAATCTAGAGGTCCCCAACTCTATTCAAGATATAACAGTATCAATCAAAAATTTAGCAACCAGAAAAACACTTGGGCCTGAAGGCCTCCCAGTTAATTCTACTGTGTGATATCCAGAAAGGTTAGCCAAGACTCCTCACATATTTTCAGCTGTACTCTGGGGTACCTGTTGGTCGTTTCAATTAAGCTGTCATTAGTGTCTTGAGAAAACCTGGGAAAGATCCCATGTCGGTCGCCAGATACCGACCTATATCCCCTTCTCAATTTAGATTACAAGATCCTTCCTAAAATTCTAGCAGATAGATTAGCCTCAGTACTGGGTACCCTTATCCACCATTCCAAGCAAGGTTCATGAAAGGCCATTGCATCTCTGCAGGTTCAGTTTTGGAGATGCTTTCCTGAATTTTATTTTGACACTCTACAGTGCGCTCAGCTCCTGCATCTGCTAATGGAGTATTCTCAGAAGCCTTCAGCCTACAAAGTGGCACCAGACAGGGTTGCTCTTTGTCACCCCTGCTGTTTAATCTTGCCTTGGAAACTTGGTTTATGGTGATATGTCAAGATCCTTCTGTAGAAGGCATCGGCATAGCCAGAGTGGAGTGCAAACAGGGCACCTATGCGGACGATATCTTGCTTCTTTTATCTCAACCAGAACAATCTTTTATCTGCCATTATTTTGATCATCAATTCATACTCAATCATTTCAAGCTATAAAATTAACTGGAGCAAGTCGGAACTCATGTCAATGAATGACCACTGTCTGCAGTCAGATGTGGCTCAATTTGATTTTCATTGGGCTGGTACAGGCATTATATATCTATGAATGAAGTTAACCAAGTATGCTGAAGAAAATATGAAAAGGTGGATGGCTAAGACTGAGTCCATTCTGGTCCCTCAAATCAACTACATTGTGAATATCTCTCCCTGTCTGTTCCCCAGACAATTTTATAAACATGGGACAGCCGTACTTAAGTTTCTCTGGTCTAGTAAACTTTTCAGGATAACCGCCCACAAGCTGAAAAATCTCGAGAGCTGAATAGTTAATTTTCCTGATTTCTACCTTTATATCTCACTCATAATGCGATATAGGCTGCACTAGCTTGACCAATCCTAACAAAGTCATCAATCCTCACATTTATTTTATTTTTTTATTTTTGTTACATTTGTACCTCGCGCTTTCCCACTCATGGCAAGCTCAATGCGGCAGGCAATGGAGGGTTAAGTGACTTGCCCAGAGTCACAAGGAGCTGCCTGTGCCGGGAATCAAACTCAGTTCCTCAGGACCAAAGTCCACCACCCTAACCACTAGGCCACTCCTCCACTTGCAACTTGAGCAAGCAGCTGCTCGGATGATCCTCATACTGCTCCTATGGGCCATGGCTCTTCCTACATTTCCCCAAGAGCACTATATGATTTCTAATACTAGTTCAATGGTATGCTATGTGGATCTTTTGCAAACTATTCCTTTTGCCAAAACTGGAGATATGATAGAGATCTATAAAATACTGATTGGAATGGGTAGATGTGAATTTCTTGTTTACCCCTTCCAAAAATACTTGGGACTAGGGGGAATGCAATGAAGCTACTAAGTAGTAAATTTAAAACAAACTGGAGAAAACATTTATTCACTCAACGTGTAATTATGGAATATGTTGCCAGAGAATTTGGTAAACGCAGTTAGTTTAGCAGGATTTAAGAAAGGTTTGGATAAATTCCTAAAAGAAGCGTTCATAAGCCATTATTAAGATGGACTTGGGAAAATCCACTGCTTATTTCTAGGATAAGCAGCATAAAATCTGTTTTTCTCTTTTGGGATCTTACCAGGTACAAGTTTTGGGAGCCTCCTACAGAAGTAACAAACCTGGAGATCTGGACTTGTGGCTGAGATGAAATTAGTTCTGTCTGGTTGATTATCACAGCTCTGCAGATTTTCAGAGGAAATTTACAAAAATCTCTTCAACGGAAAGTGATTTGAAGGTTCCAAGGATCATTACAGCTGAACATATTAAGAGGCTGTGAATGGTTCCTTGGTGAAGGGGAATTTATATTTAGAAAATAAAATACAAAGGGTTGAAAATCTAATCCAAGGAAATTATTGAAGATTTCTTAAATGTTCTTATTAACAAATTAATTTCAGCTAAAGATATGTTGAGACAGGATTTCTTGGATATTTTACACATGGATCCGATTTCTCTTCCCAAGTTTAAGGCATATTATATATGTAGTTCTATATACTGAGGGTATCAGGGGAGGAAACTGGGAATACACTGAACAAAAATCTGACTACTCTTTTAGAGGCATCAGTTTAGAAGTCCACATATGCGAGTGCTGTGGTGGTCACTTTTGCCAACCTCACAGATCAAGATTTGGTTTTATCTTCCTTCTTTAAGATGAGATTGATTCCCTTTCATGATCAACCTACATATGTATATCCAGATGTTTCTCCCAAAGATTAAGCAGCTTGTAGAGAGTTTCTAAAGTTAAAGCCGAGAGCTTTGGCTCTTGGGATGTCCTTTTTCCTGAAATTTACCGGAAGATGTATGCTGAAGTTTCAAGGGAAAGATTATGTCTCCCTTGATCCTCTTCATTTGAAGGAGCTTATACAAGCTCAAGAAAATATGGTTTGCAGACACAATTTAGGAGTTTAATTTAGGTCTCTCAACTCTTGGTTTAAAGGGAATAAAATGTTACGTTAAGTCAGGTAGTGGGAATCAGCTGGTGAAATTGATTCCTTTTGTTTTTCTTCTAGCAGTTTATTTTGTTCTTATTGATGGGGATGGGAAATGGGACTTGATATACTGCCTTTTTGAGGTTTTTGCAACTACATTCAAAGCGGTTTACATATATTCAGGTACTTATTTTGTACCAGGGGCAATGGAGGGTTAAGTGACTTGCCCAGAGTCACAAGGAGCTGCAGTGGGAAGCAAACTCAGTTCCCCAGGATCAAAGTCCACTGCACTAACCACTAGGCTACTCCTCCACCCTCTTACCATATTTTTCTCTTTCTTTCTTTTATTTTGATATAGAAGCAAGGATTGTGAGATCTTTGTAGAGTTTTACAAAGAATTGCCTTATTTTATTTTCTTTGGGGTCCTTTTACTAATCTGCACTAAGAAATTAGCTTAGCATGCCCTTACACAGGCCTTTCCCATGTGCTAATCCTAATCCATTTCTAGCACGGCCAGCAAAAAAGGCTTTTTTCAAAATTGTTTCATTAATGCTTGTGCGCTAAAAAAAAAATAAAATAAAAATTAGTACAAGAGCTTTGCCATCTATTTAGGTGGTGGTAAGGGCTCCCACATTAACCGTGCACTAGCTAGTTAATGCACAGTAATGTAGATGCAGCGCAGGAATGCTCACTCTTCACCCGACATGCCCCTTCAAAAAAATTTACAAAATAATTACCAGGTGCTTAGGGTGCGACCATGCCAAAACTAACGCAGAAATCTTAGGCTACTTTTGCTGTGTTAAGCATGTGTTAGTATTTAATGCAGTTTAGTAAAAGAGCCATTTGTTTAAATGATGATTCTTATTTTAGTTATTATGTTTCTTGTAGTTCTTTAGAGAGTAGGTTAAAATAAAAGGAAAACAGAAGTTTAAAAAAATGTAGCAGCTTTTTTTTAAGGTTCCCAATACATCTCTTGCAGAGAAAATTATGCCTGTAGTTCTAAAATGTGCTACTGTAGATTCTGTTGAAAAAGCTAATTTAAATATTGCAGATTCATCTAACTATTGACCAATATTTTAACTATAACACACACAAGAGAGGTTCAGAACCACAACCATCAGAATGCAGGGAACTAAAGCAGATCAAACTACTCGGCTCAATAATCTTTCTAAGAAAAGTAAGATAAAATATTGGAGTGCAGAGAATTAGAGCAGATTAATATCACAAACTACAGGAAAGTCTATAACCTTTACTTTTGAATAAATCCTTTCCACCATCATCCAGTTATCCACTGTTTACCCTCTATAGCATCAGAAACACTGTCCCCATTTGTAAATACCAGATCCAGAATGGCTCCATCCTACATGGGTTCCATTACCAACTGCTGGAACAGTTCGCCCTGTAGAGAATTCAGAGATTATACTTCTAGATGATTTCACAACTATAGGAAAATTACATTTCAACTTTCCTACGTCTGTTTCTTACTGTATATACTTTTATTGTTTTGTAAACCGCCTGAGTGGCTTGTCTATAGAACAATATTTCAACTAGAGAGACATCTGAAACTTGGATGCCCCAATCAAACTCTGGCATACTAAAATCACCCATAAGCAGTACTTCTCTTTCATAGCTATATTGAAAATGCCTTCAGTCAAATCTGCCTGTGAAGGAGGCCTGCAATCACACTAACAAAAACAGTTTCCATTCCCTCCAGATTAACCTTCTTCACCCCTTAAATGAACCACATTTCCCCGGCTGCCACCAAATCAAAGTCAGTGTCTTCGATCGCAGGCTCTAGATCCAGAACCTTTTTTGTCTATACTAGAGCATTAGAATACCCAGTTTTATAGATGTTGCCCTTTTCCCCCCTGTTTACTAAGCTGCTCTAGCGGCTGCTCTGCACTAATGTCAACACAGTCCATCACCTTGAATCGACTATGTCAGCACTGCCACACTGCTTAGTAAACAGAGGAATAGGTGTTGAATCTGCTGGAGAAAGTGGAGGGCGTTCACGCTGTTTGGACGTGAGATGGGAGGAAGTTGTGGTTGTCAGGTTTAGAGAAGGAAGGAACTGGGCCTTTATCATAGGGAAATTCTACATAAAAATTAAAAACAAGGAATGCAGAATTTGTAGTATGTAAGAATTTCAAAATTTTTACACAGAATTTTAGTTTTAATTTAGAATTCCCCCACAAGTAAATCATAGCACCAAAACCTTATCTCTCTATATAAAACGCACCTCCAACGTTCTAATGAAGCCTCCAAAAGTCCCAACGTTCTAAATCTATGGTGGTGTAGATATCCAGTTTGCCCATGAGTGTCTGCCCCGCCCTCGCGTCAAATGTGATGACGTCGCAGGCGGAGCACTGACACTCAACGAATCACATCGCTTACCCGCTGATTCCAAAGGAAGGGGAGGAGTAGGGAAACACCTCCTCTCCCTGCCTACGAATCAGCTCTCTGTGCCCCCCCCCCCCCCGCAACACCCAAGCCCCTCCGCGCTGGCACATCACACAAGCCCATACCCCCCCCCCCCCCACATCAACCCCCTCGCCACCCGCAGACGCCAATACTAACGCTTCTCCTGTTGAGCAGCAGCGGCCAAAAAAATAAACAAAAAAAGATTTTTAAACCTGAAACACGGCTCCGGACAGCCATCTGGCATTGGCTGATGTCTCTGCAGCCGCTCCTCCTCTCCCCTGCATGTCACTGCCCCTGCAGGAAGACCCCGCAGGAGCGCAGCAATGTCAGAGGGGAGAGGAGGAGCGGCTGCAGAGACAACAGCCAATGCCAGCTGGCTGTCTACGGAGCTGTGTTACAGTGAAGGAAAACACAGCAGGAATGCTGACAAATAGAAATGGAGTTATAATTACCAAAGACTGCTCTCCAGAACACAGGCATATTAACGATTTGGCAGGCAGGTTACCAAGTGCTTAAAGGAGCTTCTAAAGATTCCGAGCATTCCTCTAGGGAGAATAGTCACCACAGATATTCCATCATTGGGTTGCCTGGGGGTGTCTACTCTGCCATTCACGTCATAGCTGTTTAGTTTCACCGGACAAAATAAACCTCCTGCTTTTACTGGATGCAAGTGAAGTGCTTCAAGCAGGGGCGTATCTGAGGTTCGGCGGTAGGGGGGGGGGCAGGGGCTAGAGTGAGGGGGCACATTATAGCCCCCCCCCCCCGGCCACCCCCCCTACCGCCGTTAACCCTCCCTCCCCCGCCTACCGCCGTCACCTACCCCCGAGGTCCGCTTCTTCCTGCCGGCTTTTAAAATATTGCTTCAGCTGGTGGGGGACCCCAACCCCCCGCCAGCCCAGCCGCGGTCTTCTTTAACGTCTTCATCCTCGTCGTGCTGTGAAAGCTGCATGCATCCTTAGTTCCAGTTGGACGGAGTCTGACGTCGCAGTACGCTGACGTTACAACGTGCTGCGACGTCAGACTCCGTCCAACTGGAAACTAAGGATGCATGCAGCTTTCACAGCACGGCAAGGATGCAGACGTTAAAGAAGACCACGGCTGGGCTGGCGGGGGGTTGGGGTCCCCCACCAGCTGAAGCAATATTTTAAAAAGCCGGCAGGAGGAAGCGGACCGCGGGGGTAGGTGACGGCGGTAGGCGGGGGAGGGAAGGAGGGAGGGTTAACGGCGGTAGGGGGGTCCGGGGCGAAATCTGCGGGGGCCCAGGCCCCTGTTGCCCCACGCAGATACGCCCCTGTCTTCAAGTCC
Source organism: Microcaecilia unicolor (assembly GCF_901765095.1). Classification (NCBI taxonomy): domain Eukaryota; kingdom Metazoa; phylum Chordata; class Amphibia; order Gymnophiona; family Siphonopidae; genus Microcaecilia; species Microcaecilia unicolor. The sequence goes on from NC_044035.1 coordinate 187,065,422, forward strand.
TTCTGTCTCCATTCAATAGGATTACTGCTCTGTAGTCTGGCATCATAAAGAGGGGATGACCCTGAAACTCAGAGGGGAGGGGGAGAGGGAGGGCCCCTGGCAAACACACTCTCATTCTCACACAGACATACTCGCACCCAGTCTCACTCTCTTTCTGTCACACACACACTCGCACATTCACTCTCTCTCAAACGTACACACTCTGAGGAAAATCTTGCTAGCGCCCGTTTCATTTGCGTCAGAAACAGGCCTTTTTACTAGTTATTATATAAACATAAAAGTCTTTGTCCATTCTGCCCATCCATACCATCTAATTTCTACTATCCCTTTCTTTCCCTTAGAGATCCTTTAGATTACCTACTTCAAAAGTTTAGATTCTAGACAATGGTATCTCATGATGATTAGATATTTCTTTAGCCTTCAAAACTATTAATTACTTTATTTTAATTGACAGATACCAAGTTTTGGTATTAAAGCCACTGTGCCACTTTATGAGCCTTAAAATCATAAGAATTGCCATACTGGGTCAGATCAAAGGTCCATCTAGCCCAGTATCCTGCTTCCAACAGTGGCCATCAGGTCACAAGTATTTGGCAAAATCCCCCAAACTAGCAAGATTCAATACTAACCACCCACTACATACCTTCATGGAGTGTTGGCTAGTCTTCGTAATTTTTGAAAGAGTAAATAATCTATTTGCATTTAGCTGTTCTATTCCACACAGGATTTTGTAGACTTACACCTCCATTCAGCCATCTCTTCTCCAAGCTGAAGAGCCCCTTACATCTTTAGCCTTTCCTCATACGAGTCTCGTTACATCACCTAAATCATTTTGGTCTGCTATATATATATTTTAAGATGTAGTGTCCAGAACTGCACACAATACTCAAGGTGAGATCACACCATAGAGTCATACAGAAACATTATACCAATCCTTGTTTTATTTTCTCTTTCTTTCCTAATAATTCCTAATTTACTGCTTGCTTTTTTGGCCAGCACAGCTGCATACTGAGCAGAAGATTTCAATGCATTGCCCCACGATAACACCTAGATCTTTTTCCTGGGTCGTGACCCCTATCGTGGAACTTAGCATTATGTAGCTATAATATAATTTATTTTTTCCCAATGCTCATTACTCCGCACTTGTCCACATTAAATTTCATCTGCCATTTGGCTGCCCAGTCTTCCAGTCTCACAAAGTCCTCCTGCTATTTCTCATAGTCTATGTGGTTTAACAACTTAAATAGTTTTGTGTTATCTGCAAATTTGATCACCTCATTTGTTCCCATTTCCAAAAAGTACCAGCCCCAGTACAGATCCTTGTGGCACTCCATTATTCACTTTCCTTCATTTAGAGACCTGGCTTTTTAACCCTACTCCTACTCTCTGTTTTCTATCTTTTAACCAGTTCCCAATCCACAACAGAACATTGACTCCTCTTCTGTGGCTTTTTAATTTTCTCATTAGTCTCAAAGGCTTTCTGAAAATCTCAAATACACTGCAAGTGTCCAGCTTTCATCCACTGAACTGTGGGGCCTCAGTGAGCTTTGAATTCCTCACTGCTGTTTAATTTGTATTTGGCACCAATAAGTTATTTTGGATAGGCTGAATGCAATTTCCACATTTTTGCTGATAAAATCCAGATTACATAGTAAATGTCAGCAGATAAAGACCTGCACAGTCTATCCAGTCTACCCTACAAGGTGGCCAGAGTTGAATCTGACACTCTTCAACTCCCTTCTTCGTTATGATTACACACTGGTATATTTAATCTCTCTCTCCCTGCCAATTTCAGGGCACAGACTGTAGAAGTCTGCTGAGCCCCGGTCCTACTTCCCAACTACTGGACTAGCTGTCAAAGCCCACTCCAGCCTTAATCCTAATCTGTTTTGTCATTTACAGGACCCACACCATAAAAATCTTCCCGGGATTGGTCTAACTTCCCAACCTCTGAAGCTGCTGTCAGAGCTCACCCCAGCTACGAGATCATTTAAGTTTTATACAGTAAAAAGATGGAATCCAAATAAAGCTAATGATTCTCTGTGTTTATCCCATGCATTCTTCAATTCTGTCACTGGTTTAATCAAATTTTAACTGCCAAAAATTTGATCATTCTTGTAATCTTTTTAGATCACTTGTCTTGTTATCCACTCTATTGCAAATCTTTGTGTTGTCCGCAAAAAGGCAAACTTTCCCTTCTAACTCTTCAACAGTGTCACCCCAAACAAGGATTCAGGGTGGCCTGTGAAATAATACAGCCGGACAAAGGGATATAAATGAAAACAAGTGTTTATTTGATTGAACCTCTATAGTTCAAATACATAGTCTTAAGCAGGCCTCAGACTGGCAAGGCCTGAACACAGTCTGTGGCTAGTAGAGTGGCCCCTCCCGAAACACAGCTTGCGATAGTCTCTCTCAGTTCTTCTCCGAGTACTAAGTTCTAGCTCCAGCAAGGCTGGTCAGTCTCAAATAAAAAGTAAAAGCGGCTTAAATCAGCCAGGTCACAATTCTTACCATGGGTGGTGGTAGCGTACACTGGGGCTTCAATTCCTTCTTCTTTCTGGGGCCTCCATAACCTCAGTCAGGCCCTGTCTTACATACTTCCTGGTTTAGGCTCCACCCTTCCTTCCAGCTCACTTGCTCCCAGGCGGGACTAGTGCTTTTAAGGTGGCTCAGGCTGTCTAAAAGACTGTTCTTAAGGGTGAGGGGCAGAGTTATATAAACCCCCTCACATACCCTCCCGCTCAACCGTACCTGGTTGAGTGCCTGCCATTTCAGGGTCCACCTCCCGTGACAAAGTCCGCATTAGCATGCTCTTGGCCCACTTGATGTCTTACCTGATAGCTAAAGGGCTGAAGACTAGGGAACCAGCACATTACACGTGCACTGGAATCTTTATGTTGAGCCATCCATTGAAGGGGTTGGTGGTCAGTGACCAACAGGAAGTGTCACCCCAACAGATACTACTGGAAGGTGTCAAGGGCCCACTTGACAGCTAGAGCCTTCTTCTCAATTAGTGCATAATTTTTCTCTCTTGGAAACAGTTTCCAGCTAATGTATGCCACTGGGTGGTTTTCCCCATCTACTTCCTGGGCCAGAATGGCCCTGTGTCCAACCTCTGAGGCATAGGTCTACACGACAAAGGGTCGGTTGAAGTCCAGGCTGACCAACACTGGTTCTGAACAGAAATCTCTCTTTAGAGTTTGAAAAGCACCATCCAGCTCTTCAGTCCAATATATCTTCTCTGGAGCTTTCTTTTGCAATAGACATGCTAGTGGTTCTGCTTTCTCAGCAAACCTTGGAATAAACTGGAGAATACTAACCAAGCCCAAGGAATGTTCATACTTGCTTCTTTGTCTGGGGTACTGGCACCTGGCTGATGGCCTCTACTTTCTGTATCTGGGGTCTCAGTTGCCTTTCCTGACCAAGTACTCCAGATATTGCCCACCCAAGAAGCACTTTTTGGGATTCACTGTTAAGCCCAGCAGTCAGTAGACTATCCAGCACTGCTTCTACTTGGATGAGATAGGTCTTCCAATCCTTACTATAGATGACAAAATGTCATCCAAGTAGGCAGCTGCGTAGTTGCCATGGGGTTTAATTGGTAATCAACAAGGCACTAAAAGGTAGATGGGGCTCCATGAAGGCTGAACAGTAGCACCGTAAACTGGAACAAACCCTGGGGTGTTGAAAAGGTCATCTTCTCCTTGGTAGCTGGGGTGAGAGGTACCTGCCAATATCCCTTGGTTAGGTCCAAGGTTGAAATGAATTGAGCTCCTCCTAGCTGCTCAATGGGTTCATCCACCCTTGCCATGAGATAGGCTTCTAATTTAGAGACAGCATTCACCTTCCGAAAATCAATACAAAACCAGATGCTCCCATCCAGCTTTGGTACCAGGACAATGAGAGATGACCAATTACTGGTAGACACTTCAATAATACCCAATTCTAATATATCAGCAACCTCTTTTGCCACACCTTGTGCTGGACTTCTGGGATTTGATAATGATGTTGCTGGACTTCCACTCCTGGCTCGGTGATATCATCATGAGTTGCAAGGTGGGTTCAGCCCGGCACTCCAGAGAATACATCTTCATTCCGGTATACCAACTGCTCTGGGTCAGCCTTCTGCAAAACGGACAGTTGGTCACCAAATGGAACTGGCAAAAGTCCGGATTCTGTTGGGACTTCTGGCCCAAAGTGGACTAAGGCTGCACCCACTTCTTCAATAACTTATATGGAAGATCTTCGCCTTGTCTCTTGTCAGGCTGGGCCACCTTATAATTGACACAGCACATCTTTTCCACCACTTTATAAAGACCTTGCCACTTGCATAATAATTTATTCTCGGAGGAGGGTAAAAGGACTAGGGACTCAACCCCCAGCTACAAGTTTCGCTGTACTGCCTTCTGGTTGTAAGCTCGGGTTTGACCTGCTTGTGCCTTTTCCAGGCAGAGTTTGGTGGCCTCACCAGCTTTCTTTAGTCTCTCAAGCATGGTGAGCACATATTCAGCCAAGTTCCTTCCCAGACTGGGTTCTTCTTCTCAAGCCTCCCAAATCACATCCAGGATTCCCCTAGGTATCCTCCCAAATAACAATTCAAATGGAGAGAATCCTATTGAACTCTGGGGCACCTCCCGGATTGCAAACAGTATATATGAGAATAGGGAATCCCAGTTCTTCCCATCTTCGGCCACAAACGTTTTCAGCATCTGTTTCAGAGTCTTATTAAAGCATTCCACCAGATCGTCCATCTGTGGATGATAAACTAATGTCCGCAAGGTCTTCACTTTTAGCAAGGCACATAATTGTTTCATGACTCAAGATATAAAGGTAGTACCTTGGTCAGTCAACTAGGATCCCCATTCGGGAGACTTCCCACAGAGCATTAGCAACTGTGGTAATTTTCATATTATGCAAAGCAATAGCTTCTGGATAACGAGTGGCATAATTCAAGATGACCAGAATATACTTGTTACCCTGGGTGGTGCATTCCAGAGTTCCCATGAAGTTCTCTGGTCACCCAGTCAAAGAAATCAGATTTGACAGACATTTTCTTCTTTTGGCAAAACCATAATGCCTCAAATCTTGTAAGACACTGGACTCAGGAATTTTACTATCCTTTCCTTCAGCAGCACCGTCATTATTTTTCCTACCACTGAAGTGAGGCATACCAGCCTGAAGTTTCCAACTTCTTGTCTGTCACCATGTCTGTGGAGAGGGACCACATCTGCCCTTCTCCAATCCCATGGAACCTTCCCTGTTTTCAAGATCTATTGTACAAATCTTTATGAGGGCCCACCAAACCTCTTTGAGCTCCTTCAACATCTTTGGGTGTACCTCATCTGACCCCATGGCTTTGTCCACTTTGGTTTTCTAGTTGTTCATAAACTCATTCTTCTGTGGAAGGTACGGTATCAACTCCACTCACATGTATGCCTTCATCAGCCAACAGGGATCCTTCTCCATAATTTTCTTCTGTGAACACAAAAGTATTTGTATGTCCACCTTTTCCTCATCACCCTCTACAAATTGGTTCTCAGTCACTTTCAGTCTCAATTCCATTTCTAGCTTTCCTCATTTCTCCAATAAACCTAAAAAAATAAAAAAAAATAAAAAAAGCTGTTACCTCTCCATGCCTCTAGCCATTTTTCTTTCTCCTGCACTTTTGCCAGCAGTATTTCTCTTCACTTTTATGTGATATTCTATTTTATGATCTTCCTTCTGTGTTCTCTTGTACTTCATAAATGTCACGGTTTGCCTTTATTCCTTCAGACACATGTTTGGTGAACCATGTAGGTTTCCTTTTCCTCTTGATTTGTTTACTTTTCTTACTAAAACTCCATCACCATTTTTACAGCTCTCTTCAGCCTGGACCATTGACTTTCCACTTCTCTCATATCTACCAACCCTATTAGCTCTTTCTTCACATACTCCTTCATTATTTTTTTTAAGTCAGCATGTTAGAAATCCAGGACTGAGTTTTGTTTGTCTAAACTCCTTTAGCTCTTATATTGATATGATGTAATGATCAGTACTGCCTAAGGGAGCACCTACCTGGACATTAGGCACATCTTCCCCAATTGTGAGTATGAGCTCCAGCGTCAGCCCTTCTCTGGTGGGTTCTGCCACCCTAAGCCTGAAGATAGCACTTTGATTTTCAGTAATTTCATAGACTGCTTTCATCAAATCATCATCAAGGCGATGTAGAAACACAAATTCTGTAACTAAACAGGGCATTAGATACATAGTAACACAGTAAGTGATGGCAGATAAAGACCTGAACAGTCCATCCAGTCTGCCCAACATTCTCATTCATTCTCAATTCTAGATTGAATAAACAATGAACGTGATATTATATACTTGATCATGGTCTTTCTTTGTTCTTTCAGGGACAGACCGTCGAAGTCCGCCCGGCTCTACCCTTATGTTCCAACTACAGGAGTTGCCATCAAAGCCTATTTGAATCCACCCTGTCATTTGCAGGACACAGATCGTAAGTCTGCCAGGGACTGCCCTCATGTTCCAAATTACTGGAGTTTCTGTCGAAGCTCTCTACAGCCTATCTTAAGCCAGACTGCTATATGCGGTACTCAGACCATACAAGCCAGCCCAGCACCGGTCTTAGTTGATATAGCCAGAGTTGCCATCTAAGTACCACTTGACATGCAAACACATGCATGCGTTTGCTTTGTTTTTTTTATACCATTCATTTTCTAATAAGAGATCCCCTATGTTCATTCCACACCACACTGAATTCTGCCACAGTTCTCTTCTCCACCACCTCCCTCGGGAGGGCATTCCAGCCATCAACCACCCTCTCTGTGAATAAGAATTTTTTCACAATACTCCTAAGTCTACCACCCCGCAACCTTAATTCATGTCCTCCAGTTTTACTATTTTCCCTTCTCTGGATAATATTCGTTTCTATATTAATATCTTTCAAGTATTTAAATGTCTGCATCATATCTCCCCTGTCCCTCCTCTCCTCTAGGGTATACATATTCAGATCGTCCAGTCTCTTCTCATATGTCTTTTGGCGCAAACACCATATCATTTCTGTTGCCTTCCTCTGGGACCACTTCAAGTCTTCTTACATCTTTAGATATGGCCTCCAAAACTGAACACAATACTCCAGGTGGGGCCTTACCAACGACTTGTTCAGGGGCATCAACATTTCCTTTCTTCTGCTGGTTACCCCTCTCTCTATATAGCCTAGAATCCTTCTAGCTACAGCCACCACCATGTCACAATGATTTGTCACCTTCAGATCCTCAGATACTATCCGAGGTCCCTCTCCCTGTAAATGCATATCAGCCTCTCACTGTCTAACACATACATCTCCCTTGGATTTCTACTCCCTAAGTGCATCACTCTGCACTCCTTTGCATTGAATTTTAATTGCCAAACATTAGACCATTCTTCTAACTTCTGCAGATTCGTTTCATGTTTTCCACTTCATCCGGGGTGTCCACTCTGTTACAAATCTTGGTATCATCCGCAAAAAGGCAAACCTTACCTTCTAACCCTTCGGCAATGTCGCCCACAAATATATTGAACAAAATCGGCCCCAACACCGATCCTTGAGGTACTCCACTACTCACCTTTCCTTCCTCCAAGTGAATTCCATTAGCGACTACCCTCTGGTGTCTATCAACCAGTTCCTAATCCAGTTCACCACTTTGAGTCCTAAGTTCAGCCTGTCAAGTTTTTGTCCTTGATCCAATTCTCTGGTCACCCAAATAATTCAATCAGATTTGTTTGGCACGATTTACCTTTGGTAAAACCATGTTGTCTCGAATCCTGTAGTCTATTGGATTCCAGGAAATTCACTATCCTTTCCTTCAGCATCGCTTCCATTACTTTTCCAATAACCGACGTGAGGTTTACCAGCCTGTAGTTTCCAACTTCTTCTCTGTGACCACTTTTGTGAAGAGGGACCACATCCTCTCTTCTCCAGTCCCACGGAACCTCCCCCATCTCCAAGGACTACATAAGTATTGCCATACTGGGAAAGACCAAAGGTCCATCAAGCCCAGCAACCTGTTTCCAACAGTGGCCAATCCAGGTCACAAATACCTGGCAAGATCCCAAAAAAGTACAAAACATTCTATACTGCTTATCCCAAAAATAGTGGATTTTATTGAGGACCTGCCAGAACTTCTCTGAGCTCCACCTTTAAATTTCCAAGTTGTTCTTCTGTGAACGGTGCTATATCCATTCCATTCTCATATGTACCTTTGACAGTCAATCACGGTACTTCTTCAGGATTTTCTTCCATGAACACAGAAGTATTTGTTTAGCACATTTGCTTTTTCCACATCATTATCCACATAGTGGTTCACAGCATCTTTCAGTCTCACAATTCCATTTGTAGTCTTCCTACTTTCACTAATATACCTGAAAAAAATTCTAGTTGCCCCTCCATGCATTTCTAGACATTTGTTCCTCCACTCATGCTTTCATCAGCCGTAACTCTCTTGGCTTTTCAGTTTCATTTGTTATTCCTCTCTGTGTTCCTCTTCTTGAGTTTTTCTGTATTTCATGAACACCAACTCTGAGCCTTTATTTTCTCAGCCACTTGCTTTGAGAGTCATATTGGTTTCCTTTTTCTCTTACTTTTATTTACCCTCCTTACATACTACTACTACTACTTAACATTTCTAGAGTGCTACAAGGGTTACGCAGCGCTGTACAGATTAAGAAAAGGACAGTCCCTAAAGGTTAGAAGCCATATTTATAGCTCCTTTCGGCCTGGACCACTGACTTTCCACTTTTCGTATATCCTCCCAGCTCATCAGCTCTTTCTTCAGGAATTCCTCCATTTCGCTAAAGAAAGTATGTTTGAAATCCAGGACTTTGAGTTTTGAGTGGCTGCCCTCCCCTTTAGCTGTTATATCAAACCAATCTGTTTGACGATCACTGCTGCCCAGGTGGGCACCCACTCACATATTAGACACACTTTCCCCATTTGTGAGCACCAGATTTAGCATCGCTCCCTTCCGCATGGGTTCCGTCACCATTTGTCTGAGGGGAGCATTTTTATGTTTCAACTTTTTTATTGATGGAACAATCTGGTACGTACAACCGAGTAACTTCAAAATCAATTATAAAATACAAGTACTATACATCGATACAAGGTGAATAATGTTTACCATCAAGATTGTTTCATTTTCTCCCCCCCATCTCCCCCCTCCCTTTCCCCTCCCTCATGTCCCAAATGCAAGTTGGACTAGGCAATGTTTATTTTTATTTTGAAAAAAAAAGTCATCATGGTATGCTTTCAATAGTTCTCAGTTCTCCTGACTCTTATTTTGGTCATATCCTTTGGTCCGTCTCTGCATAGGACCACCGTTTGCAGGTAGGCATCCATTATCCCGGGAGGGAGCCCTTGTTCTTGTGGCCCCCTCACAGCTGATCCATCAATGCTGTTAAGCATTGCCTGCATGTCCACCAGATCTTAAATATCAATGATACAATACATTTGGAAACATGTATATTAATTATTCCCTTTCTATAATGATACAAGATCTCGCCAATCCCTCCTCCCTCCCCCTTACCAACCTTTGTTCGGGAGAAGATTTACTCTCTATTTAAATAACCATAACTGTGTCACAGCATGTTGAGCAATAGACTTCTGCCCCTTGGGCTAAGCCCTTGTAGATAAAGTCCCCATATTTGCATGAAACATTTTTTCCTTTTTGGATTACCTTTTGCCTCTCTGGCTTCCCATATGGCCATCTCGTGTATTTGGTTTCGCCAGTGCCAATAGGCGGGTGGATCGGGAGATACCCATTTTTGCAATATAGTCTTACGTGCTATCAGGCAGACCTTACGGCACCAAAGCCTAGGCCCTTTCGCCAATGCAGTAAATGCTGGTTGCGTGTCCAGCACGTAGTGCTCCCATGCCCCCCTTACCGGTGTCTATGTCGTGGCAGTCAGAAAACATTGAATTCGTCTCCAAAACATACGGACTCCAAGGCAATCCCAAAAGGCATGAAATAATGTGGGGGCTTCTTGGTCACATTTGGCACATTTCACATTCCTCATGGTGTTCATTTGTCCCCATTGCTTTCCTGACACATATGCCCTCATTACCACTCTATATCCACTCTCCCTAAGCCTTTCGTCTATGGTGAGCATCGGAATGCGCCTCAATGTGGCCCCTACGTCCCACCTCTCTAATGACCCTCCCGATTCATGTTCCCATTTATGTTTAATATAGTCCAAGTTTTTAATGGGGGCATTTTTCTCTATTGCTCGGCTTATAGAAGATACTGTCATTCCTATTGCTTCCAGTGCCAGGAAGAAGGCTTGTATCTGACCTCCAATTTTTAATTGGAGTGCCGGCTGGTTAAGGCTAGAAATATAATGTTTAACTTGTACAAACGCAAAATAGTCACCCCATGTATTCCCTATCTTATTTTGCAGGTCTTCAAATTTCATGATATCTCCTTCCCTTCCTAGCACTTTTGTGATTCCCTGTGCCTCCCATCGAAGGAAGGCTGAGTTAGTTTGTCCGGGCTCAAAACTCGGGTTCCCCCTAAATGTTAAGAATTCTGATGTTCCTGGTATTCCCCCCAGGGTCCTAACTAGCTCCTTCCATGCCTTACGCATGGATTGCAGCAGATGGCAACGTTTGAACTGGGCCGGGATTTGTCCCTGTTCTAAGTGCAATAATGTGATAACATCATATGGAGCGAAATATTCCTGTTCCATTTTCAATGGTGTAAAGACATTTGAGTGGCCTACCCAGTCTCCTATATGTCTGAGGAGACAAGCTTGGTTGTATAAGGCAAGATCTGGCATTCCCAATCCTCCCCTATTCCATCTACCTTTCATCACTGTGGCCTTTATTTGGGGTTTCTTTCTCGCCCAACAGAACCTGCTAAAGGCCCTGTTAATGTTCATTAATTCTTTGCGTGTCAGTCGAAGGGGGAGTGTCTGCAGGAGATACAACCACTTTGGGAATATCACCATGCGTATTAGATTTATCCTGCCAGTTAATGATAACAGGAGGCCCTCCCAGTTATCCAGTCGATGTCTTGTCCCTTCTAACAGGGTATGTACGTTTAAGTCATGCAGTTTTTCTAACTCCATGGTCAGTTGAATCCCCAAGTATTTAAAAGATCCTTCTGCCCAGCTTAAAGGGAAACCCTGACCCCATAGGGCCCTCACTTCCTCTGAGGAGGCCAGTGCTTCTGACTTAGTCAAATTCAGGTTTAGGCCTGCATAGTCTCCATATTCTTTCAAGATCTCCATCAGAGCCGGGAACAATGACTTAGGTTTTGTAAGCATTACTAGGAGATCATCTGCAAAGGCTGCTATTTTGAATTCGGCCTGGCCTATACGCATACCCTGTATCGTCTGACTAGCCTCGATGTCTCTGATCAATGGGTCAAGCGATAAGACAAATAGAACGGGGATAACGGGCATCCTTGTCAGGTTCCTCTATATATCTGAAACTCCTCCGATTCCAGCCCGTTGACCCGTATCTTCGCTTTTGGTCTATGATAGAGGGCCCGAATCCCTGACATAAAGCAACCATCAAACCCGTATTTATTTAATGCGGCGAACAGGAATGCCCAGTGTACTTTGTCGAACGCCTTTTCGGCGTCAAAACTTATTAGGAGGGATGGTGTATCTGTATGCTTCCTCCTTTCTAGAGCCCCTATGATTTTCCGTAAGTTCTTAGCTATTACCCTGCCTTCCACAAATCCAGTTTGGGCTTCATGAATTAGTTTCGGCAGGACCTGTTTCATGCGGTTGGCCAGGATTTTTGCTAGCAATTTAATTTCCACATTCAATAGGGAAATTGGACGGTATGACTCCACACATTGTGGGTCCCTACCGGGCTTGGGCAGCACCACTATATGTGCTAAAGATAGGCCTTCCGGGGGTTGTTCCTTGTCAACTATGTTGTTGAAATATTTAGTTAATGTCGGAGCAATGTGTTCCCCTAGGATCTTATAAAATTCTATACGGAGCCCATCAGGACCAGGTGCTTTAAGCAATTGTCCTTGTTTTATACCCAGTATTACTTCAGCCTCCGTGAATGGTTCATTCAATTTATCTTTATATCCCGTTGGCTGAGAGCCGGTAGGTCCAAATTGTCTAAGTATACTCTGATAGCCCCCTGTCCTCCGGCGTCGTGTATAGGTTATCATAGAATTTGGCAAAAGCCTCACATATCTTTTCTGCTGTACGTTCCGTTTTCCCTTGTTCCCCTCTCACTTGTAGGACCTGTCTCTTGCTCCCTCTCGGGTTGGCTAATCTTGCTAATAGGCGCCCTGCTTTATTCCCGAATCTGTGTAAGTGAAATTTATAATATGCTTGAGACTTCGAAACCCGCTGGTGCAACAATGTGTTTAATGTGACTTGGGTTTCCAAAAGAGTAGCTCGATGTGATTCTGTGTGTGTCCGGCCATAGGCCTGCCGAGCCTTGCATATCAATTTACTTAGTCTTATAATTTCCCTATTTCTAGCAGATCTAAGGTGATGATGGTAACTAATTATTTTGCCTCGCAGCACGGCTTTCGCTGCATCCCAAAATAAAATTGGGTTCTCTATGTGTTGTCGGTTCATTGCTGTATAATCTTCCCAACACTCCTTTAACATGGCCTTAAATTTCTCGTCACCAGTCAGTTCTAGCGGAAACTGCCAGGAGCCCCCTTTGTGTCTCCGTTCCTCCCATTACCATTCCATACTTACCCACGCATGATCTGAGATTATGTAAGGCCCTATATGCGTATCCTTTACCTTTCCTAGCATGTTTTCAGTAATTAATATATAATCTATTCTGGCTTGGGATGCGTGGGCTCTCGCGTGGTGGGTATAATCTCTTTCAGTGGGATGTAACACCCTCCACACATCTATCAATTGCAGCGTCTGCCCTAATCTTTTCAAGTCCTTATTAGACGCCGTCGAATCACTTCTTTTGCCCTGGGTGCTGTCGATCGAGGCATCCCATACCGTATTAAAGTCTCCCCCTACCAGCATATGTTCCCCTCGATATGAGAGTAAATGTTGTAGTATTTGGTTGTAAAAGTGCTTGTCAAATTGGTTAAGGGCGTAGATGTTGCCTATTAACAGCTTTTGTCCCGAGATCTCCAATTCCACGAGAACATAATGGCCTCTTGTGTCCGTCACCATAGGGCATACCGCTGTTGTCAGCCCTTTACGAATTAATATCGCTACCCCTCCTTTTTTCCCTTGTGCTCCCGCTGAGACGCATTCCTCCACCCACCATGTCCTGAGTTTTGCATGTTCCTCCTGGCTAAGGTGTGTTTCTTGCAACAATGCAATATCTATATTATTTCTCTGTAAATGTTGCAAGATTTTTGTTCTCTTTACGGGTGAGTGTATACCCCCCACGTTCCAGGTAACGAGCCTAACCATAATCTATAGGGCCTGCTATGCTCTGTGATGTATCTCTCGTTTCATGTTGTCTTTTCAGGGGGTCACCCCAGCCTATGCCCCCCCAATCCCACCCTCGACATTTGCCTTGCCTTTGTCTCGGTGATCTTCCCCTCCCCCTAACGCATTGGTTGGCTTTGTTCCCTTTTATCCCTCCCTCCCAAATCTCTGCTCCTTCCCCTACCCATCCCCCCACCCCTTTCTTCTTACCCCTCTCCCCTTGTTCCATGTTCCCCAATATAGGAACCGATCACATTTGTCGCCTCCCGACCTCCCCCCCCTTCATGCACCTCATCCGTTATACACTCTGGACTTTTAAAGCCCATCCGTTTCGTTTTCTGAACCCCTTAGTAATCGACCCTCGACAAACAATATATTCCCCTAATACAGGTTCCTTATACTCCTCAGATTATGTCCCCCCTCATATGAGAATACATATTAAGATCATTTGTACCTTCAATCGGGCTTTGGTGTGGGCAAGCCCCGATCAATATAAATTTTTCAGGTTCCACCTCCAGTCATTGGTATTATACCTCCTAGCTGTCTTAAATCTCTAGATTTGTCCGTTGTATTATTGAGGCCAGTCCCTGTAATGTAAGTTATGCGGGTATAAACCCCTCCAGTTATTCAGAGTCTTTATGCCCTATGCAACTTTAACAAACATTAACCTCAACTGTTGAAATGATTTGTTATCTAACCAAACCTGTCGAAACTGTGGCAGATGTCCATGGGATCTCTCTCTAGTTAAGAGATAGCGCGACACCCCGTCCTCTCCTCTGATTCATGTCGGGGTGCCTCTCCCAGTGATTCCCATGTCTTCTGCCTCGATCTGGGCCACAAATTTTTTCGCCTCCTCCACCGCGTCAAACACATGTGTTGATCCTTTATACACGACCTTCAACTGCGCTGGGTACATTAGGTTGAATCTAATCTTCTGGTTAAACAATGCTGTACACACCGGGGAGAAGGCGCGGCGTCTCCCCGCCACCCCCGCCGAATAATCTTGAAAACATAGTATTCTTTTCTGTTCATAAAGCAGCACATTGTCTTTCCTGGAGGCTTGCAAGATATATTGTTTATGTTGAAAATTCAAAACCCGCAGAATGAGTACTCTGGGCTTATTGGTGTTGTCTGTACGAGGTCCCAGTCAGTGAGCCCTCTCTACTCTCAAAGGGCCCATGTGCGCAAGGAAGGCCACTCTTGCGGTAAGCCAACGTTCCATCTCCGTGATTAAGTCCTTGCCGCCCATGGCCTCTGGAAGCCCCACCAGACGCAGGTTGTTGCGTCTAGAACGATTCTCCAGTTCTTCTACTTTTTGTTCTAGCGCTTCAACACGTCCTCTGGTCGTTTTTTGTTCGGCCTCCACCTCCTGTAACTTATCCTCCACCACGCTCGTTCGAGTTTGACAGGCCACGCATTCTCTCGCCAAGTCCTCCATTCGCGAGTGCAGCTTCTCTAATTTGGAGTCGATGGGGGCTAATCTGCGTTCTAGTAGCTCCTACATAACGGCGGACATCTCCGCCGTTATCTCCGCCACCCCCGCCGAAGATACTGTTGTGCTAGATTTTCCGGCGAGGACGCCATTTTGGGGTCTGGTTGTTTTTGCCACAACTTCTCTTTTTGAGTAGTTTTCGCAGCCATCCCCGGCGTACGCTGTCCGGTACTCATTCGCTGGAGTATAGTCTATGCTCCAATGTGTTGTAGCAAACACTCTGGGTCCGCGATTGTCCAGCCCGACGGGGAAGGAGGATCGGGGTCGGAGAGCTCTTCAGGTGCGTCTGCTCTCCGCCATGGCGTCACGTGATCCTCTGAGGGGAGCATTTTTAAAGGCATCCATGATCTCTCTACTTCTTTTCTGATTCCCCAGATGAAACTTTCCAATTCACATCTGGCAGGTTGAAATCTCCCAGCAACAGCACCTCTCTTTTCTTTCCCAACTTTTGGATATCTGTAACCAGATCTTTATCTAGTTCCTCCGATTATGTAGGAGGTCTGTAGACAACACCCATGTGGACACAGATTCCATCATCTCTTATCAAGGTGATCCATATCACTTCTTCCTTTCCCCAGGCCCCTGGCATTTCAGTTGCTGTGATATCATTTCTCACATACAGAGCTACTCCTCTACCTTGTGATAGAAGTGTAAATTACATAACAAAACTGTCCCCACTATTTTTTTTGTCTACTGGTTAATAAGACTAGAATATATGAAAGATTACAATTTAGAAAACAAAAAATTAAATGAGAGTTAAGAAAGACATTTAAATACCTATGTGGCATAAATGCACAGGAGGCAAGTCTCTTTCAATTGAAAGGAAGCTATGGAACAAGGGAGCAAAGGATGAAGGTGAAAGAGGACAGACTCAGAAGTAACCTGAGGAAATAGTTCTTAATGGAAAGGGTGGTGAATTTGTGGAACAGCCTCCCGGTGGAAGTGGTAGAGACAAAAACAGTATCTGAATTCAAGAGAACTTGGGACAAGTACTTAGGATCTCTAAGGGAGCGATAGGGAGTGTAGACGGCATGAATGGGTAGATTGGTTAGGCCATATGGTCTTCAAATGCCTTCATTTTCCTATGTAAGAGATTGCAGTCTGCCTTTATCGGAATCTTTTAGTGCTAAATTCTGTGAAATCTGAGGCTATGTGGTTTTGTTGTCATGGCAGTTCTTTATTAAGGCCAGTGATGAACAGGTAGCAAGCTGTTAACACTGAATAGCTTATGGGTGAAAGTTGATCAAAATAAGCAGGGGTTCTCACCCACTCCTCGGGACACATCTAGCCAGTCAGATTTTCAGGATACACACAATAATATGCATGAGGTAGATCTACATACAATGGAGGAGGTGAATACAAATTTATCTCATGCATATTCATTGTGGATATCTTGAAAACTAGACTGGCATGGTGTGTCCCGAGGACTGGGATGAGAACCCCGGTACAAAGAATTTGTTTTTTCATTTAAGGCATTTCAAAAAGGAATGCGCTACTACCTAATCAAACAACTGAGTAAAAGCAGAGTTGCTCTTTATGATCCCCTGTAAAGGATTTTTTGCAGCTTTTATCAGTTATATATCTGTCTGACTTGAAAACAGTGCTTTTAGGATTATGTTTGTTGAACTCTGTCTCAAGAGCTGCCAAAATTGATGATGTAACTCCTGTTATTTGTTGGTCTTCAAAGGCTCCCTATCGAAGCACAAATTGCTTTTAAACTTTGTTGTTTAGTTTTGAAAACATTATATGATTATGCTCTGGAACATTTTCTTATTATTATTTTGTCGGGTACTTCTTTTAAGGGTTGAAGCGTGGATCGTCTAATTTTTGAAGCTACCATTTTTGAAATGTGTGAAACAGATTGCTATATGGTTCCTCTATAGTTTTCCATGCCATTAGAATTTAGAACCTTCTTCTAAAGAATATTTGTTCCTCTCTCTTATTTGTTGTTTTGAAGAAAACTGAAACTTATCTTTTTGCAAGTATATCATGCATTAAGTTATGTATTTTCTTTTTGTACTTGGATGAATTGTTATACTTGGGTTTTCTGGTTCCCGCCTTGCACCTTTTTTTTTTTTTTTTTAAGGGATTTGGCGGGCTGTAAGCCTCTAGTATAGTATGTCCCACAGTTTCATAAGGCTTTACAAAGCTGGGTGCAGGTTTTGTACAGCATTATGGTCCATAGTGATTTAAGGAATTTTGTCTATACTTCTCCTTTGAATGTTACCAGTTAATTATTTTACTTTATGTGTTAATTTTAAGTTCGTCTGTCTCAAATTTTAAAAAATTAGTTTTAACATTTGTGAAAGGTAGGACAATGGCAGGCAACATCAGAGCCTTGTTGGCATCCCTAGAGACTGTTGAAAGACAGAAAAGGTCTTCTCTGGTAGTCAGTTTTGACGCCGAGCAGGCCTTTGATCGAATGGTGTGGGGGTTTATGTTCGCAGTGATGAAACAGATGGGAATTGAGGGGGCCTTTCGGGAGGGGATAGGAGCGCTTTATGTAAACCCTAGAGCATACCTGTGGATCAACGGGGAACAGTCAACCTTATTTCCGATTAGACGGGGCATGAGACAGGGGTGTCCCCTATCGCCCCTACTATTTATTCTAGCCATGGATCCCCTGATCAGAGAAATTCAAGAACACCCGGAAATAGAAGGGGTTATTTGGGGGTCTTCAAGGTTTAAGGTCTCTGCCTTTGCAGACTATATCCTTGTTCATCTTACTCAGCCTAAGCGTTCGTTGGACGCACTGTTGGAATATTCAAGTAATATGGAGATTTTGCTGGCTTCAAAATAAACTACTCGAAATCCATAGCGCTTGCAGCTAATCAAAGCGTGAGGCAGCTGTGGGGAGACGTGTTCCCATTGCAATGGGCTTCGGAATCCCTCCAGTACTTGGGGGTACGGATCCCCATGAAAACATCAGACCTGTATCCAACAAACAATATCAATATGGTTTCAGCCTTGAAAGAACGATTGGATAAATGGATGGTACTGTTGTTTAACTTGCATGGGAGAATCCATCTGTTTAGGATGGTGGAGTTCCCCCGATGGTTATACCTGTTTCAGGTGCTCCCCATTACATTAAAGACTAAAGACTTGAATCAGATTCTCAAACATGTGCGGAAATTCATCTGGAGGGGGTCAAAGCCTAAACTTCCCTTGAAGCTGCTGATGGGGTCATGGAGAGAGGGGGGCATGGGACTTCCTAACTAACGTCATTATAATCAAGCCAGTTTGCTTCATCACTTAGGTGATTGGCTATTATATAGACAGGATTTCACTCCACGTAGGCTAGAACAGGAGTACTTCAAACCATACCACTTATACTTTCTGTTGCAGTGTCCAAGCCACCAACTTCAGGCTTGGGTGAGTCTCAGCGTACTGGCAGGCCCCCTGAGAGAGGTATGGAGAGAGTTAAATAAGGCCTGGGGATTGGCAGCAGATGTCTCGGATCTTTTGCCCTTGCAGGGGAATCCCCAGTTCCAACCTGGTACAGAGAGTAAGGTATTTCGTAGATAGGCAGAGTTGGGGATCACCAGGCTAGAACATGTTCTGGGCTCTAAGGGGCAGTTGCTAGAGTTAGGAGTCCTGGGAGTGGGAATTGATCAGAATCATCAATTTGCTTACTGCCAGCTAGCACATTATGTTAGATCTTTGGAGCCAGGGAAACTGAGTAGTGGACATGGGCGGCGCATAAGGGAATTTTTAAATTCTATGCCCGGGAAGCGTTTATCAGTGTCTGGGTTACAGAAATTGTTAGGGGAGTTTAGTAGGGATAATGATACTAGGCGGATCTTAGGGAACTGGGCTCAAGATCTGAAGCGCCCAAACCTGCAACTGGATTTCCAAAAGTTAGCGGCACGAATACCCTCATTGTCAGGGAACGCTACCCTGAGAGAATGTCAATATAGAATACCATAACGGGCCTACATGTCAAAATACCAAGTGTCCAAATTTGGGGGAGTGGTTGATCCTACTACTACTACTAACTAGCATTTCTAAAGCGCTACTAGGGTTACGCAGCGCTGTACAATTTAAACATAGAAGGACAGTCCCTGCTCAAAGAGCTTACAATCTAAAAGACAAGAGAACAATCTAAAGACAAGTGAACAATTTAGAGGACGAGTGAACAGTTAATCTGATAGGGTGGATAGATTGGAGGACGAGTGAACAGTTAATCTGATAGGGTGGATAGATTGGGCCATTTCATATTTCTAGAGTGGTTAGGCGCCGAAGGCAGCATTGAAAAGGTGAGTTTTAAGCAGAGATTTGAAGATGGGTAGGGAGGGGGCATGGCGTATGGGTAAAGGAAGATTGTTCCAGGCATAGGGTGAGGCAAGGCAGAATGAGCGGAGCCTGGAGTTGGCAGTAGTGGAGAAGGGTACTGAGAGAAGGGCTTTGTCCTGTGTGCGGAGGTTGCGGGCGGGAACATAGGGGGAGATGAGGGTGGAGAGGTAGTGAGGAGCCGCAGACTGAGTGCATTTGTAGGTAAGGAGGAGGAGCTTGAATTGTATGCGATATCTGATCGGAAGCCAATGAAGTGATTTGAGGAGAGGGGTGATATGAGTATATCGGTTTTGGCGGAATATAAGACGTGCAGCAGCGTTCTGAACGGATTGAAGGGGGGATAGGTGGCCGAGTGGGAGGCCGGTGAGGAGTAAGTTGCAGTAATCAAGGCGAGAGGTAATGAGAGCGTGGACGAGAGTTCTGGTGGTATGCTCAGACAGGAAAGGGCGAATTTTGCTGATGTTGAAGAGGAAGAAGCGACAGGTCTTGGCAGTCTGTTGGATATGCGCAGAGAAGGAGAGGGAGGAGTCGAAGATGACTCCGAGGTTGCAGGCAGATGGGACGGGGAGGATGAGGGTGTTATCAACAGAGATAGAGAGTGGAGGAAGAGGAGAGGTGGGTTTAGGAGGAAAGATGAGGAGCACGGTCTTGGACATGTTCAGCTTCAGGTGGCGGTTGGACATCCATGCCGCAATGTCGGATAAACAGGCCGATACCTTGGCCTGGGTCTCCGCGGTGATGTCTGGTGTGGAGAGGTATAGCTGGGTGTCATCAGCATAAAGATGATACTGAAAACCATGAGACGCGATCAGCGAGCCCAGGGAAGAGGTGTAGATTGAGAAGAGAAGGGGTCCAAGGACAGATCCCTGGGGAACTCCAACGGATAGTGGGATGGGAGTGGAGGAAGATCCATGGGAGTGTACCCTGAAGGTGCGGTGGGAGAGATAAGAGGAGAACCAGGAGAGGACAGGGCCTTGGAACCCAAACGAGGACAGCGTGGCAAGAAGTAAATCATGATTGACAGTGTCAAACGCGGCGGAAAGATCGAGGAGGATGAGGATGGAGTAGTGACCTCTGGATTTGGCCAGGAGCAGGTCATTGCAAACTTTAGAGAGTGCCGTTTCAGTCGAGTGCAGGGGGCAAAAACCGGATTGAAGTGGATCGAGGATGGCATGAGAGGAGAGAAAATCAAGGCAGCGGCTGTGAACGGCATGCTCAAGTAATTCGGAAAGGAAGGGTAAAAGAGAGATGGGGCGGTAGTTGGAGGGGCAGGTAGGGTCAAGTGAAGGTTTTTTGAGGAGAGGTGTGACAACGGCGTGCTTGAAGGTCAGGGACAGTTGCAGTGGAGAGAGAGAGGTTGAGGATGCGACAGATGGCGGGGGTGACAGTATGGGAGATGGTGTTGAGTAGGTTGGTGGGGATGGGATCAGAGGAACAGGTGGTGCATTTCGAGGAGGAAAGAAGGCGGGAAGTTTCATCCTCGGTGATCTCATGAAAATAGGAGAAAGAGACCTGGGTAGGTTGGTTGAGGGAGAGGGTTAAAGGGTGAGGAGGTGGTGGTGGCTTGGTCGTGAACTCAAGGTTGACCTTATGCACTTTGTCGCGGAAATAGTCGGCCAGTGATTGAGGAGAGAGAGAAGGGGGAGTAGGAGCGGGGGGCACTTTTAGGAGGGAGTTAAGGGTGGTGAAGAGACGACGAGGGTTGGAGCTGAGAGAATTGGTCAATTGGGTGTAATAGTCCTGTTTTGCACGGAATAGGGAGGAGTGGAGGGAGGATAGCATGAATTTGTAGTGGAGGAAGTCTGAGAGGGTACAAGATTTCCTCCAGAGGCGCTCAGCGGATCGGGTGCAGGAGCGAAGGTAACGGATGCAAGGAGTCAGCCAGGGCTGGGGATTGGTGCGTTTTGTGGGACGGGAGATGGATGGCGCGAGGGTGTCCAAAGCAGAGGAGAGAGTGGTATTGTAAGCGGAGACCGCTTTGTCGACAGTTGTGGAGGACATGATGGAGGGGATGAGATTAGAGATAGTAGATGATAAGGTGGAGGGGTCAATAGCCTGGAGGTTCCTGGAGGTGGTGGTTAAAGTTGGACGGGGTGGAGGGGGGGGGGGTGAAGAAGTGTGAATGTGATCAGGTGATGGTCGGAGAGAGGAAGAGCTGAGATGTGGAAATTGGAGGGCGAGCCTCTGTGCTCTAAATGTGGACAGAGGGAGGGCACACTGTTTCACTCCCTTTGGGACTGCCACAAGATCAAATCCTTCTGGAGACAAATTGTAGGGTATTTAGAGACCGTGCTACGGGGACAGATTCCGCTTTCGCCGCTGGGTCTCCTGTTGGATAAGTATGAAGTATTTGTACAGCACACCCGGGGAGCTTGGTAGTTCATACAGAAAGCGAGCATAGTGTGTAAGAAACTAATTTTAAATGCCTGGGTAAAAACGGAACCTCCAGAGTTCTGGCACTGGAGGAATAGCTTGCATGAACGGAGAGGGGTGGGATCATCCCCCAAGAGAAGGCAGATATTTTTGGGAATATGGGAGCCGTACATATAATCCCTGGCACCAAAAGCTCGTAGTTTTATTCTAAATCGTCTGTAGCCTCCACCTCACTGAGGTCCTTTTTTTTTTTTTGTAGTGTGGATTATGTTGGAGATGGGAGTGAGAAGAGGGACGGGGGGGGGGGGGGGGGGGGGGAGGGACTGACTACTTTCTTATAAGGTGGTTGGGGGAGAGGGGAGGGAGGGGGAAGTAACTGAGGTCTAACATAGTAGTCAGGATGGTCACGTTCAAGTGGTCTAAGCCTTAACATTTAATTGTATAATGCTACAACTTGGTCATGGCACAGTTGGAGAATGGTTTCAAGTACTAGTCATTTGTACCAGCTGACCACACTTGAGCAGACTCTTTGGAGTTGGGGGAGAGGGCCATCAGAATATAGGCCTTAAGGCTCCCCCAGGGCGATCTCAGCATTGGTATCCAATTTTGGTCTGCGGAGCATGACCAGGTTTTCTACTAGAGTCCGGGGATGGGAGACATAATAGTACCAGTTGGGAAATTGCTGACAAACATTTACAATGTAATGTATTGTAGGTTTAGTGGAATTGTCTCTAGCAGTGTTTAACATGACTCAGCACCAACAATTTTTGTAACTTAAGTATGTTGGGGAGGGGGGGGAAGGAGGGATAGGAGGGCGGGATGAAAATTGGTAAAATGTTTGATGACGGATTTTATCATTTGGTTTGACTGAGGATATTTTGAAGTTGGCCTTTTTGTTCATGCCAGAATTGAATGTTTTGTAAACGTGTTTGTCATCAATAAAAATGTTGAAACCTAAAAATTAGTTTTAACATTATGGTTATATTAATATTTTATACTGGGATCTGCATGATGCATGCAAAAATCAGTATATTAGTTACATGACTCATATGTCAGAGATTTAACATATACTGATCCCCCACTGTGAACTGAAAGTCTATTGAAATTGTGTAATGTGAAGCATGGACACAGGCTTGATATGGACAGATGAAGCCATGTATCTCAGCATTCTGAGAAACTCCTTCACCATGGTTATGGATCTGCTGAACATGCTGCTTACTGAAGAGATGAGGTGGTCTATTCTATCAACAGGGGGAAAAAAACCCTAAGCTTTCTGCAAACTGAAGATAACTCCAATGAGCTCTATCAGTAAAGATGGGATTAGATATAATTTTTGACAGCTGATTATTATAGCCTAGATAACCCTGATGCTGAATTATAGAATTCAGGATTTGTATTAGTAGAGACTAATTTGATCTTGACAAGGACAATGTCTAGATTCCAACATAGTAAAGCAGCAGACTTCTTCCATAGCAATCTGCAAATCATAGTCACACATTTTGGAATAGATCTCTGGAGAGCACTGTTTGTATCTGGGAGGCAAAGCCACTTTAGAAGTCATGGCACCTCTTACTCTCAAAGCTACGTGCTGAGGCTTCTATTTAATGCTTGGCATCAACTCTGCTTAATAACAGTAGGAGAACACAGACTGAACTGTATTACTGACGTAAAGAATTGGAACTCCTTTCAGCTTCTCATTGCCCTATTACCTCTGCTCAGTGCTGACGTCCTGGCTGTCACGCAGCATATGGTAGCTGTGTCGGTGGAAGGAAGAGCTCTTATGCTTCTCTTGAACTTCATCCCTGAGACTGATACAAAAATCACAGACAAGCATGAAAAACGTATAGAGACAACAGGAAGGGGAAAAAGGATAATTAGTAGTCTAATTTAAATAACCTCCAATAGAATTTCAGAAGATGGTAGGAATCCTGTATATTTAAGCTCTGTATTGATGGTGTTTGCCTGACAGCCTCATGAATAACCTTGACTATGAGGTCCCAGTCATTGAGTCAGGCAAAAGTGGTCACGGGTACACCGATTTGGGCTCCAGATGAAAATGAAATATATTCCTTTTGTGGGAAAATGTTATTGCAATTCCTGAGCTACAAACAGAAGAGCTGGGTAGGGATGAAGTTTATAGGAAAATATGTTAGACCAATGTAGTTAAACTCCATACCTTTCACCAATATGAAAGCTACAGCATATATCAGTGCAATTAAAGATTTTTTTTTGGGGGGGGAGGGGGGGCATATAGCCTACATAAGTATACAAATATATCTGGGAAGACAAGAAATAAATTTATCTAAGAACAGGGCTACAGCAGTTGTGCACTGCCATGGAAGAATTCTAAGCTCGATTCCTTAGATCAGTTGGGGTTGCAAGAAACTTTTACAGCCCATAGGGATCTCACACTTACACAAAAGCAACACCTAATGGCAAAACTCAGTATACTGGTAGGAGACACTAGGGCCCCTACATGAGGAGCACTGCCGATGTGGGATTGGGAGGAGATCATGAAATAAAGTTTAACAGGCTAATGACTAACAATTAAAAGTAAACAGTTAAGAACATGGTAAATTATTCTTTCATTAAAATCACAGTCCAAATACAGAGGAAGACAGCAAAAGGGATACTGGGGAAAGAGAGTAGTATAATCATGCAAAATCATATCAGCTTTCTAGTTGTGACCATAAACATGGGTAAGATAGAGGTAGATTGACAGTTCACAGAGAACTGGATAATAATTCGTAATAATGTGCAGACCGACTCCTTGAGTGAAGAAAAGAAAGGATTGAAATTAAAGGCTTCCTAGCATAATTCTAGCTAACCAAAACCAGTAATGAGGGGCCATGTTGGATGGTCCCCTGGCAACAGTTAGATGGGAGGCAAAATGTTACTTATACACAGTGGTGTGCTGGTAAATGTTTAACAACAGGCTTTCTCCCAAGTCCACCTCTGCGCACCCCTCCCCCCCCCCCCGGCCACCTCTGCGCACCCCCAAAGTGTAGAACTGGCTATAGCCGGGGAGAGAGCCTGGGGGGGGGGGGGCAATGCATTACTCTCTCCAGGAAAAAAAAAATTAAATGATCCCAGGTTCCAATCTAATTCATGTTTAATATGGGATAAAACGCCATAAGTAAATAAATATAAACTTTTAATGTTGAGCACCTAATTCTCACTTATTCCAAACATTATAATGAAAATAAAACTATTTTTTCTACCTTTGTTGTCTGGTGACTGTTTTTCTGATCATGCTGGCCCAGTACCTGATTCTGCTGCTATCTGTCCTTGTTTCCAGGGCTTCCTTTCCATTTATTTCTTTACTTTCCGTCTTTCTTCTTCATTTCTTGCCCTACATCCGTAAGTAAAAGCTGGGTCCTCCGCAGACTTCTGTCCAGTGGATCCAGCTTCTGCCTATTTTCTTCATCCATATGCAGTTTTTCTCCCTTTTCCCTCATCTCATCTCCTTCCTCACTCTTCCCTCCCCTCCATCCATGTCCAGAATTTCTTCTCTTTCCCTTCCCTCTCCTCCATCCATGTCCAGCAACCCTCCTCTCCCCCCTGCTCTCCCCTCCATCCACCCATGTCCAGCAACTCCTCTCCCCTCCCCTCCATCCACCCATGTCCAGCAACTCTCCTCTCCCCTGCCATCCCCTCCATCCACCCATGTCCAGCAACCCTCCTCTCCCCCCTGCCCTCCCCTCCATCCACCCATGTCCAGCAACTCCTCTCCCCTCCCCTCCATCCACCCATGTCCAGCAACTCTCCTCTCCCCTGCCCTCCCCTCCATCCACCCATGTCCAGCAACTCTCTACTACTACTACTACTATATAGCATTTCTATAGCGCTACAAGGCGTACGCAGCGCTACACAAACATAGAAGAAAGACAGTCCCTGCTCAAAGAGCTTACAATCTAATAGACAAAAAAAAATAAATAAAGTAAGCAAATCAAATCAATTAATGTGAACGGGAAGGAAGAGAGGAGGGTAGGTGGAGGTGAGTGGTTACAAGTGGTTACGAGTCAAAAGCAATGTTAAAGAGGTGGGCTTTCAGTCTAGATTTAAAGGTGGCCAAGGATGGGCAAGACATAGGGGCTCAGGAAGTTTATCCAAGCGTAGGGTGCAGCGAGACAGAAGGCGCGAAGTCTGGAGTTGGCAGTAGTGGAGAAGGGAACAGATAAGAAGGATTTATCCATGGAGCGGAGTGCACGGGAAGGGGTGTAGGGAAGGACGAGTGTGGAGAGATACTGGGGAGCAGCAGAGTGAGTACATTTATAGGTTAGTAGAAGTTTGAACAGGATGCGAAAACGGAAAGGAAGCCAGTGAAGGTTCTTGAGGAGAGGGGTAGTATGAGTAAAGCGACCCTGGCGGAAGACGAGACGGGCAGCAGAGTTTTGAACCGACTGGAGAGGGGAGAGGTGACTAAGTGGGAGGCTAGCAAGAAGCAGATTGCAGTAGTCTAAACGAGAGGTGACAAGGGTGTGGATGAGGGTATTGGTACAGTGTTCGAAAAGAAAGGGGCGGATTTTACGGATGTTGTAAAGAAAGAAACGACAGGTCTTGGCAATCTGCTGGATATGAGCAGAGAAGGAGAGAGAAGAGTCAAAGATGACCCCAAGGTTTCGAGCTGAGGAGACAGGGAGAATGAGAGAGCCATCAACAGAAATAGAAAACGGGGGGAGCGGGGAGGTGGGTTTGGGGGGGGGAAAATGAGAAGCTCGGTTTTGGTCATATTTAATTTCAGGTGGCGTTGAGACATCCAGACAGCAATGTCAGACAAGCACGCTGAAACTTTGGTTTGGATGCAAGGTGAGATATCAGGGGTAGAAAGGTAGATTTGGGAGTCATCAGCATAGAGATGGTAGGAAAAGCCATGGGATGAGATTAATGAACCAAGGGAAGAAGTGTAGATAGAAAAGAGGAAGGGACCAAGAACAGAACCCTGAGGTACGCCGACAGGCAGAGGGATAGAAGTAGAAGAGGATCCACCAGAGTGAACACTAAAGGTGCGGGGGGAGAGGTAGGAAGAGAACCAGGAAAGGACAGAGCCCTGGAATCCAAGTGAGGACAGGGTATCGAGAAGTATGCTGTGATCGACAGTGTCAAAAGCAGCGGAAAGATCAAGAAGAATGAGGATGGAATATTGATCTCTGGATTTAGCCAGTAATAGGTCATTGGAGACTTTAGTAAGCGCAGTTTCGGTTAAGTGGAGAGGGCGAAAACCAGATTATAGTGGGTCAAGAATAGCATGTGAGGAGAGAAAATCAAGGCAGCGGCGGTGAACAGCACGCTCAAGTAATTTGGAGAGAAAAGGAAGGAGGGAGATGGGTCGGTAATTAGAGGGACAAGTAGGGTCGAGTGAAGCCTTCTTAAGGAGAGGTGTGACCACAGCATGTTTAAAGGCAGCAGGGACAGTCGCAGTGGAAAGTGAGAGGTTGAGAATGTGACAGATAAAAGGAATAAGAGCAGGAGAGATGGCATCTCCCCTGCCCTCCCCTCCATCCACCCATGTCCAGCAACTCTTCTGTCCTCTCCCCTGCCCTCCCTCCATACATCCATATCCAGCGATTCTCTTCACTCCCCTGCCCCCCCTCCAGCCATCCATACCCAGGGATTCTCTTCTCTCCCCTGCCCCCCCTCCAGCCATCCATACCCAGCGATTCTCTTCTCTCTCCTGCCCCCCCCCTGCAGCCTTCCATACCCAACGATTCTCTTCTCTCCCCTGCCCCCCCCAGCCATCCATACCCGGCGATTCTCTTCTTTCCCCTGCCCCCCTCCATCCAGCCATACCCAGCGATTCTCCTCTCTCCCCTGCCCTACCCTCCAGCTCCCATCCATGTCCAGCGATTCTCCTTCGCCCCCATCCTCCCCTCCCATTCATATCCACATACCCGCCCGCTTCTCCCCCCCAACATCCCCCCCTTTTTCTTCCTGCCACAGTTGGTTTAAATCTTTTTTATTACCTCTGTCGAATCGGCCATGTCATTGAAAGCCCTGCCCGTCTCTAGCCTTCCCTTCGAGTTTGTTCCCTCAGAGTCCCGCCCTCGCGGAAAGAGGAAATGACGTCAGAAGACGGGACTCTGAGGGACGAACTCACGAACAGAAGGCTAGAAATGGGCAGGGCTTTGAATGACGTGGCCGCTTCGACGGAGGTAATAAAAACTATTTAACCCCCCCACCCACCCAGGACGGCGCAGGCAAACGAGGGCAGTGGTGGGAGGTGAGGTAAACGGGGTAAGCATGGCTTGTGGTGCCCTCCTGCCATGCTTACCTCGTTTACTGGAGCCGACTCGCCCTGCAGAACAACCAGCTCACAAGATCTTTAAAAATTTAACAACCGGCTCTTGCGAGCCGGTGCGAGCCAGCTCCAGCACACCACTGCTTATACAGTATATTGCACAAAATCTAGCCAGTGTGCTGCTTCTCAAAAGAAAAAAAAGAATAGTCATACTGGGTCAGACCAATGGTCCACCTAGCCCAGCATCCTGTTTGCACCAGTGGTCAAAAGGTCACACCAGAATCCCAAATAGTAGCAACATTCCATGCTACCACTCCCAGGGCATGCAGTGGCTTCCCTGTGTCTGTCTCAATAGCAGACTATGAACTTTTCCTCCAGGAATTTGTCCAAACCTTTTTTAAACCCAGATACCCTAACTACTGTTAACACATCCTCTGGCAAAGAGTACCAGAGCTTAACTATTAATTGAGTAAAAAATATTTCCTCCTACATGTTTTAAAAGTATTTCCATGTAATTTCACTGAGTGTTCCTTGGTCTTTGTACGTTTTGAAAGAGTGAAAAAATCAATTCACGTCTACTCGTTCAACATCTCTCAGTATTTTGTAGACATCAATCATCTCTCCCCTCAGCCATTTCTATTCCAAGCTGAAGAGCCCTAACCTCTTTAGGCCTTTAAATATATGAGAGGAGTTCCATACCCTTTATCATTTTGGTCGCTCTTCTTTGAACCTTTTCTAATTCTGCTATATCTTTTTTTAGATAGAGTGACCAGAACTGAATGCAGTACTCAATGTGAGGTCACACCATGGAACGAAACAGAGGCATTATAGTATTCTTGGTCTTAATTTACCATCCCTCCTAATAGTTCCTAGCATCCTGTTTGCTTTTTGGCAGCTGCCGCACCCTGACCAGAAGATTTCAGCGTACTGTCTACGACACCTAGACCTTTTCTGGAGCACTGACCCCCAAGGTAGACCTTAGCATCAGGTAACTATGATTCAGATTATTCTTCCCAATATGCATCACTTTGCATTTGTCCACATTAAATTTCATTTGAAATTTGGATGCCCAGCCCTCCAATTTACTAAGGTCTTCCTGCAATTTTTCACAGTCTGCATATGTTTTAACAACCTTGAATAGTTTTGTGTGTCATCTGCAAATTTAATCACCTCATTCATCATTCCGATTTCCAGATCATTTATAAATAGGTTAAATAGCACTGGTCCCAATACAGATCCCTGCGGCACTCCACTATTCACCCTCTTTCATGGAAAGAAATTACCATTTAACCCTACCCTCTGTTTTCTGTCCAATAACCAATTCCTAATCCATACCAGAACCTTGCCTCCTATCCCATGACTCTTTAATTTTCTCAGGAGTCTCTCATGAGGAACTTTATCAAAAGCTTTCTGAAAATCTAGATACAATGCATCAACTGGCTCACTTTTACCCACATGTTTATTCACGCCTTCAAAGAAATGAAGCAAATTGGTGAGGCTGACTCTGTCCCATTAAACCATGTTTATTTAAGCGTTCCATAATCGTATTCTTTATAATAGTTTCCATTATTTTACCCAGCACTGACATCAGGCTTACTGGTCTCTAAATTTCCCAGATCACCCCGGAACCTTTTTTAAAAATCAGCGTTACATTGGACACCCTCCAATCTTCAGCTACTACGGATAATTTTAATGACACGTTACAGATTACTAACAGATCAGCAATTTCATGTTTGTGTTCTTTAAGTACCCTTGGATGCTTCCCATCTGGTCCAGGTGATTTACTACTCTTTAATATGTTGATCTGGCTCAATATGTCTTCCAGGATCAATGAGATTTCTTTCAGTTCCTCCATATCATTAACCTTGAAAACCATTTCCGATACAGGTAGATCTCTTACATTACCTTCCTTAAAAACCTAAGCAAAGAATTCATTCAGTTTCTCCGCTATGGTCTTGTCCACCCTGAGTGCCCCTTTTGTTCCTTCATGATCTAATGGTTCCATGGATTCCCTTGCAGGCTTTCTGCTTCTAATGTACCTAAAAAAGTTGTTAATGTGAGTTTTTTTGCATCTGCTGCAAGTCATATTCTCTTTTAACCTTCTTTATCAACACTTTGCATCTATCTTACCAGTGCTTATGTTGCTTCTTACTTTTTTTTTATTTTTACCCCGCGCTTTCACACTCATGGCAGGCTCTGGGCAGAGCAAGAAGGTGACGTAAGCCTACGCCTTTGAGAGTATTAGGGCCGCTGCCTATGTCCACTCAAAAATCTCCAAGATGAAGATGCTATAGCTGGAGGGTACAAACATAGGGTTTGGATAGTATCAGCATGTTTCTTTATGAGGTCAGCGACCTCTTCCACCTTATCCCCAAATAGATTGTCTCCTCGGAAAGGCACATCCACCAACCTCTCATGAACCACTGGCTCCAGGTCAGAGACATGTAGCCATGAGAGTCTGTGCATACCTACATCCATGGCGGAGAGTCTGGATGCAATGTGAAAAGAATCATATGTACCCCTGCAAAGATACTTACTACACTCCAGCTGCTTACTGGCCAACTAGCAAAGCTACATTGCCTGCTCCTGCAGGAGAGAATCTGCGAGTGAGTGTACTGTATAGCAAAGACTGCAAGTAAAGGTTCATGTAGAGCTGGTAGGACTGGATGTGGGCAATGCGCATCAAGGCCTGAAAAGCCTTCCTCTCAAACAAGTCTAATGTCCGATCCAAGGCATGAGTCCTGGAGCTCACAGTTTGTTTTGAGGGCAGATTCAACAACCAAGGAGTGGTGAGGCAGTTGAGCCCTCTCAAATCTGGGAGCCTTCTGGATATGATATAGCACTGAGAGGGGAGATTCCCAGTTCATCATCAGTGTATCTTTAAGGATAGGGTACAATGTTACCATGACCCCTTTCCTTATGAGGTGATTCAAAGTCCAGAACAGATAACATCTCTGCTCTGGGCTCTTCCTCCATCTTCAACTTAAATGGAATGGCAGAAACCAGTGAACGAGAGACCCTCAGGTGGAGGTTTCCCTCTCTCTTGAGGTGGGGAAAGGATCAGAAAATACCCCATAAGAATCCTCATCCAAGAAGTAATGAGGGTCTTCCTCCGAGTCCCATGAGAAGTCCGACTCCTCACCATACTCTGGACGGAGTTTGTGCCTGCCTTGGCCAGTGGAGCTACATCCACACCATAATAAGCGCAGAGATACAGCCCTACCCTCAAACTCTGGGAAAGCTTCCTCCCCCGATGTTTAGAGCAGTATTGCATGCGTTGATGTCAACACCCTTCGAGACATCAATGATCTCTGTTGGAGTTCCTCAGGGATCTGTCCTTGGACCCCTTCTTTTTTCAATCTACACCTCTTCCCTGGGCTCGCTGATCTTATCTCATGGTTTCCAATATCATCTCTATGCTGACGACACCCAGCTTTATCTCTCCACACCAGAAGTCACTGCGGAAACCCAGGCCAAAGTATCGGCCTGCTTATCCGACATTGCTGCCTGGATATCCAACCGCCACCTGAAACTGAACATGGCAAAGACCGAGCTCATTGTCTTTCCACCCAAACCCACTTCTCCTCTCCCTCCACTCTCTATCTCAGTCGATGGCACCCTCATCCTCCCCGTCTCATCTGCCCGCAACCTCGGAAGTCATCTTTGACTCCTCCCTCTCCTTCTCAGCGCATATCCAGCAGATAGCCAAGACCTGTTGCTTCTTCCTCTATAACATCAGCAAAATTCGCCCTTTCCTCTCTGAGCACACCACCCGAACTCTCGTCCACTCCCTCATTAACTCTCGCCTTGATTACTGCAATCTATTCCTCACTGGCCTCCCACTTAGCCATCTATCCCCCCTTCAATCCGTTCAGAACTCTGCTGCACATCTTATCTTCCGCCTGGACCGATATGCTCATATCACCCCTCTCCTAAAGTCACTTCACTGGCTTCCGATCAGGTACTGCATACAGTTCAAGCTTCTCCTACTAACCTACAAATGCACTCAATCTGCAGCCCCTAATTACCTCTCTACCCTTATCTCCCCTTACGCTCCTACCCGAAACCTCCGCTCACAGGACAAATCCCTCCTCTCTGTACCCTTCTCCACCACCGCCAATTCCAGGCTCCACTGTTTCTGCCTCGCCTCTCCCTATGTTTGGAATAAACTTCCTGAGCCCATACGCCAAGCCCCCTCCCTGCCCATCCTTGCTCAAAGCCCATCTCTTCAATGTCGCCTTCGGCACCTTAACATTATACCTCTAGTCAGGAAATCTAGACTGCCCCAATTTGTTTGACTGCACATTTTGTCCATAAGACTGTAAGCTTTTTTGAGCAGGGACTCTCCTTCTTTGTTAAACTGTACAGCACTGCGTAACCCTAGTAGCGCTTTAGAAGTGTTAAGTAGTAGTAGTATCTCCCCACAGGCATGCACAGAGCCTTAGGAAGAACTTGGAGTTGATCCGCAGTTGGCGCAAGCGTCCTGGATGTCTGAATGGAATGCTGCTGCAGTATCTGCACCAGCTCCTCCCTGAGCATTGCTCAGAAACCTTCATCAAAGGTAGGCATTGGGAAAGGCAGGAGAGCTGGAAAAGAGGCAGACTGAGAAGGCATCAGTGCCAAAATGTAAGCGGGGACCTGGCTGCTTGGAGACTTGCACACCGGCACATCTTCCAAAGATGGGAGTGCTCCCCCTGGTGCCAGCACTTATCGGATACTAGCATTGCCAATACCCCAGACCTCCCAGCACCATATATTGATGAGGATAGATGCATATGCTTCTTGGGCTTTCCCCAATGCTCAGCATTGTGGTCCTTTGGTGCCGATAAGGTGTCTGGTCTGATGCTGACTGGCCTTGGGGCCTACTCTCAGCACCTGATGCTGAGACAGGTGGAGACCTTCTCAATGCTGGTGCACTCCCAGTGGTAGATGTGGCAGATGAAGTGTTAGCAGCCATCAAGGTTGATGATTCCAGTGCTCATGTATCAACCTTCGAGGAACCAAAAATTCTCTCCTGTTGAAGCTGCCGTGTCAATTGCATTTGAAAACAGAGAGAGCAAGAGTTAGGCCTTTTAGCTTTTGAGTGATTTTTCTAATTTGTGGAGCGTTTTTTGCAATTGGCTAGCAGATTTGGGAACTTTTTTATTTTGAAATGGCTGTGCTGAGTGATTGACGGTTTCTGGCCTATATATTAATACAGTTCTCTTTTGCTTTGTTTTATTGGCTTTTTTAGATTGTACATCTTAAACTACGTTGAGACCAAGGGACCATGATTCTAATTGCTCCCTACTGGCCACGTCAAATTTGGCTCCCTCTTCTCCTAGAGTTATCGTCCAAAAAAACCAACCTTTTCCAACCCTAATAGCATGAAATGAGGGGTCCTCCATCCAGACCCCCACTCGCTAGCACTGACAGCTTGGATTTTGACAATATAGACCTTAAATTCCTTAAAACTTCCAGAAGGAATCTCTAGAATGCTATGAGTTTATCTTGATGGGCAGACTGGATGGACCATATAGGTTTATCTACTGTCATCTACTATGTTACTATATTACATCGCTTTGATTTGCTTTGCAACAAAGTACATTTTATCAAATCTCAATAAACATGAATATAAACACGGTCAGGCACAAGGCACCCGATGCACCAACTGTGCGGGTCCGTCACGGAAATCACCGAATTGCATTGGAAGCACCTTTTGAAGCCACCGGGGGTCTTCCTGGACATCAAGAAAAGAATTGTGGCCAAATTAAACGCAACTGTGAACAGTAAAAAGGGGAAGCATTCAAACTGAGGTACGCATTCCAGCTTAAAATGGGCCTAACAACCCGCAAAAAAGAAAGGAAACAAAGAGCCGAAAACACTACAAAAAATAAAATGGAAAAGAATAACCAAAAGGAACAAAAATACCCGCACAGGAAAGCTCTACAGAATAGAGAAAATACTGTACTGAAAGGAGAATATGATGATGCGTCCTCCCTGCTCCACAGAAAAATGAAGAAATGCGAAGAAATGCAAAGTGATGCACTTAGGGTGTAGAAATCCACGAGAGATGTATGTGTTAGGCGGTGAAAGTCTGATAGGTACGGACGGGGAGAGGGATCATGGGGTGATAGT
Organism: Microcaecilia unicolor; assembly: GCF_901765095.1. NCBI lineage: Eukaryota > Metazoa > Chordata > Amphibia > Gymnophiona > Siphonopidae > Microcaecilia > Microcaecilia unicolor. The sequence continues at coordinate 187,099,351 of NC_044035.1, forward strand.
ATCTGAGGACCTGAAGGCGACAAAACAATGTGACAAGGCGGTGGCCGTAGCTAGAAGATTGCTAGGCTGTATAGAGAGAGGTGTGACCAGCAGAAGAAAAGAGGTTTTAATACCCCTGTATAAGACGTTGGTGAGGCCCCACCTGGAGTATTGTGTTCAGTTTTGGAGGTCGTATCTTGTGAAGGATGTGAAAAAAATGGAAGGGGTGCAAAGAAAAGCTACGAGAATGATATGGGATTTGCGTTACGTATGAGGAGAGACTTGCAGACCTGAACATGTATAGCCTGGAGGAAAGGAGAAACAGGGGTGATATGATACAGACGTTCAAATATTTGAAAGGTATTAATCTGCAAACGAACCTTTTCCGGAGAGGGGAAGGCGGTAGAACGAGAGGACATGAAATGAGATTGAAGGGGGGCAGACTCAAGAAAAATGTCAGGAAGTATTTTTTCACGGAGAGAGTGGTGGATGCTTGGAATGCCCTCCCACGGGAGGTGGTGGAGAGGAAAACGGTAACGGAATTCAAACATGCGTGGGATAAACATAAAGGAATCCTCCTCAGAAGAAAGGGATTCCCAGAAGCTTAGCCAGCGGTGGGAGGCAGGGCTGGTGGTTGGGAGGTGGGGATAGTGCTGGGCAGACTTATACGGTCTGTGCCAGAGCCGGTGGTGGGAGGCAGGGCAGGTGGTTGGGAGGTGGGGATAGTGCTGGGCAGACTTATACGGTCTGTGCCCTGAAAAAGACAGGTACAAATCAAGGTAAGGTATACACAAAAAATGACACGTGAGTTTATCTTGTTGGGTAGACTGGGTGGACCGTGGTCTTTTTCTGCCGTCATCTACTATGTTACTATGAGGGACCCATGCTCGTTAGTTGGGCAGGAAGGCATCAGTGCATGCACGGTGGGACGCTGCTAGAAAGTTCTACAATCTCGCTAGTCAGCGTCCATACTGGGCTCCATCGGATGATATCATCCAGCTGTGAGAATACAAAAGGCCTGCTTGTCCTCAGAGAGAATGTCATTATCTAGAGTTTTGGCAATTTTAAATAATGTATTTTACAAATATTTTCAGAATGGCCACTCTCACAGTTTGTTACTTATTCATCACTAGAACGCTGTATGCTTCCGGCTACATTATGTAATGTTGTGGTCCTTTAAGGGTAGTACTGATATTCATTCAGCCCTCTGTGTATAAAGGATGCCCACCCCTGATTTAGGCTCTGCAACATGTTTAAGGACTCATATTAAACGACTTGCATTCTTACCGAACAGTTATGATATTTACTACTGTTCTGCACTGGAAAGTTTTGTTTCCTTAATAAATTATACTTAATTCCAGCCACCCAAGAGTACTCCTTGCAGATCAAGGTTTGTCAGATTACTAGAACACTGTATCCAGGGCAACCCTCAGCTTTGTAATAACCAAGCTAGTATTTTTATTTTTTTATTCAGAACTTGTTATACCACTTGGACTAACAGGCAGGGGCATAGCCAGACCTCGACGGGAGGGGGGCCAGAGCCAAAGGTGAGGAGGCACACTTTGGCCCGCCTCCCCGCCGCCATCCCCTGTGGCCACTACCGCCTCTCCTCCACCACCCTCCTGCTGCTGCTTCCCCCCCTTCCCCTGCCACGGTTTTGTTTTTAAGTCCATTTTTTCCAGTCTCTGGTGTCTGAGGTCAACTTCCCGCCCTTTTCTGTTTTTCATCTAAGTTCTTTGCACATTTGAACCCACTGGCCCTATTCAAATTCAAATCATAAATGACAAATTAAAACAATTGGCAGACTGGCTACAAAACAACAAACTCCTTATCAATCCTGCTAAATCATAAGTACATAAGTATTGCCATACTGGAAAAGACCAATGGTTCATCTCGCCCAGCATCCTGTTTCCAACAGTGGCCAATCCAGGTCACAAATACCTGGCAAGATCCCAAAAAGCACAACACATTTTATACTTCTTATCCCAGAAATAGTGGATTTTCCCCAAGTCCATTTAATAACGGTCTATGGCCTTTTCCTTTAGAAAGCCATCCAAACCTTTTTTAAACTCTGCTAAGCTATCCGCCTTTACCACATTCTCTGGCAACGAATTCTAGAGTTTAATTACATGTTGACTGAAGAAACATTTTCTCCGATTCGCTTTAAATTTACTACATTGTAGCTTCATCGCATGCCCCCTAGTCCTAGTATTTTTGGAAAGCGTAAACAGATGCTTCACATCTACCCGTTCAACCACTCATTATTTTAAAGACCTCTATCATATCTCCTCTCAACCGCCTTTTCTCCAAGCTGAAGAGAGCCCTAGCCGCTTTAGCCTTTCCTCATAGGGAAGTCATCCCATCCCCTTTATCATTTTCGTCGCCCTTCTCTGCTCCTTTTCTAATTCCACTATATCTTTTTTAAGATGCAGTGACCAGAAGTGAACACAATATTTGAGGTGCGGTCGCACCATGGAGCAATACAAAGGCATTATAACATCCTCATTTTTGTTTTCCATTCCTTTCCTAATAATACCTAACATTCTATTTGCTTTCTTAGCCGCAGCAGCACACTGAGCAGAAGGTTTCAACGTATCATCAACGACGACACCTAGATCCCTTTCTTGGTCCGTGACTCATAACGTGGAACCTTGCATGACATAGCTATAATTCGGGTTCGTCTTTCCCATATGCATCACTTTGCACTTGCTCACATTAAACGTCATCTGCCATTTAGACGCCCAGTCTCCCAGTCTCGTAAGGTCCTCTTGCAATTTTTAACAATCCTCCTGCGATTTAATGGCTTTGAATAACTTTGTGTCATCAGCAAATTTTATTACCTCACTAGTTATTCCCATCTCTAGGTCATTTATAAATATGTTAAAAAGCAGCGGTCCCAGCACAGACCCCTGGGGAACCCCACTAACTACCCTTCTCCATTGAGAATACTGACCATTTAAACCTACTCTCTGTTTTCTATCTTTTAACCAGTTTTTAATCCACAATAGAACACTACTTCCTATCCCATGACTCTCCAATTTCCTCTGGAATCTTTCATGAGGTACTTTGTCAAACACCTTTTGAAAATCCAGATACACAATATCAACCGGCTCACCTATATCCACATGTTTGTTCACCCCTTCAAAGAAATTTAGCAGATTGGTGAGGCAAGATTTCCCTTCACTAAATTCATGTTGACTTTGTCTCATCAATCCATGCTTTTGAATATGCTCTGTAATTTTGTTCTTTATAATAGTCTCTACCATTTTGCCCGGCACCGACATCAGACTCACCGGTCTATAATTTCCCGGATCTCCTCTGGAACCTTTTTTAAAAATCGGCGTTACATTGGCCACCCTCCAATCTTCCGGTACCATGCTCGATTTTAAGGATAAATTACATATTACTAACAATAGCTCAGCAAGCTCATTTTTCAGTTCTATCAGTACTCTGGGATGAATACCATCTGGTCCAGGAGATTTGCTACTCTTTGTAGAACTGCCCCATTACATCCTCCAGGTGTACAGAGAATTCATTAAGTTTCTTCGATTCGTTAGCTTCGAATACCATTTCCAGCACCGGTATCACTCCCAAATCTTCCTCGGTGAAGACCGAAGCAACGAATTCATTTAATTTCTCCGCTACGGCTTTGTCTTCCCTGACCGCCCTTTTTACTCCTCGGTCATGTAGCGGTCCAACCGATTCTTTAGCCAGCTTCCTGCTTTTAATATACCTAAAAAAATTTTTTACTATGTGTTTTTGCCTGCAATGCAATCTTTTTTTCGAAGTCCCTCTTAGCTTTCCTTGTCAGCGCTTTGCATTTGACTTGACATTCCTTATGCTGTTTCTTATTATTTTCAGTTGGTTCCTTCTTCCATTTTCTGAAGGATTTTCTTTTAGCTCTAATAGCTTCCTGCACCTCACTTTTTAACCACGCCGGCTGTTTGGTCTTCTGTCCTCATTTTTTTTAATATGTGGAATATATTTGGCCTGGGCTTCCAGGATGATGTTTTTGAACAGCATCCACACCTGATGTAAATTTTTGACCCTTGCAGCCGCTCCTCTAAGTTTTATTTTTCACCATTCTCATTTTATCATAGTCTCCTTTTTTAAAGTTAAACGCTAACGTATTTGATTTCCTATGTATACTTACTTCAAAGCTAATATCAAATCCGATCATATTATGATCACTGTTATCAAGCGGCCCCAGCAACATTACCTCCCGCACCAAATCATGCGCTCCACTAAGGACTAGGTCTAGAATTTTTCCTTCTCTCATCGGCTCCTGTACCAGCTGCTCCATAAAGCTGTCCTTGCTTTCATCAAGGAATTTTACCTCCCTAGCGTCCCCCGATGTTACATTTACCCAGTCTATATCGGGGTAATTGAAATCACCAATTATTATTGTGTTGCCCAGTTTGTTTGCGACCCTATTTTCCTTTAACATTTCTGCATCCGTCTGTTCATCCTGCCCAGGCGGACGGTAGTACACTCCTATCACTATCCTTTTCCCCTTTACACATGGAATTTCAATCCACAGTGATTGCAAGAAGTGTTTTGTTTCCTGCAGAATTTTCAATCTATTTGATTCAAGGCTTTCCTTAATATACAATGCTACCCCTCCACCAATTCGATCCACCCTATCACTATAATATAATTTGTACCCCGGTATGACAGTGTCCCACTGATTATCCTCCTTCCACCAGGTCTCAGAGATGCCCATTATATCTAATTTTTCATTTAGTGCAATATATTCTAACTCTCCCATCTTATTTCTTAGGCTCCTGGCATTCGCATATAGACATTTCAAACTGTTTGTTGTTCCTATTTACATCATGCTCAGTACTTGACAGTATTAGTTTGCAATCTTTTGTCTGGTTTTTATTTTTATTTAAGGACACCTGATCTACTATGGTCTCTCTTGCAACCTCACTATCAGAATACCCTATCTTCCCTGTTTTGGTGATATCTTTGAAAGATACCTTATCCCGAACCATGCACTTTTGAGCGACTGTCGGCCTTCCCCCATTTCTAGTTTAAAAGCTGCTCTATCTCCTTTTTAAATGCCGACGCCAGCAGCCTGGTCCCACCATGGTTAAGGTGGAGCCCATCCTTTCGGAATAGGCTCCGCCTTCCCCAGACTGTTGCCCAGTTCCTAACAAATCTAAAACCCTCCTCCCTGTACCATCGTCTCATCCACGCATTGAGACTCCGGAGCTCTGCCTGTCTCTTGGGCCCTGGGTAGCATTTCAGAAAATGCTATCCTAGAGGTTCTGGATTTGAGCTTTCTACCTAATAGCCTAAATTTGGCTTCCAGAACCTCTCTCCCACATTCTTCTATGTCATTGGTACCCACATGTACCAAGACGGCTGGCTTCTCCCCAGCAATATCTAAAATCCTATCCAGGTGACACGTGAGGTCCACCACCTTCGCACCAGGCAGGCAAGTCACCAGGCAATCCTCACATCCACCAGCCTAATGATCGAATCACCAATTACAACAGCTGTCCTAACCTTTCCCTCCCGGGCAGCACTTGGAAACATATCCTCGGTGCGAGAGGATAGTTAGTACATCCCCTGGTGGGCAGGTCCTGCCTACAGGAGTACTTCATACTTCACCAGGGTGATGCTCTCCTTCTAGGAGACCTCCCTCCTCTAAGGTAGCACAGGGGCTGCCTTGGAGGACTTCTCTACAACATCCCTGTAGGTCTCCTCTATGTACCTCTCTGTCTCCCTCAGCTCCACCAAGTCTGCTACTCTAGCCTCAAGAGAACGGACACGTTCTCTGAGAGCTAGGAGCTCTTTGCATCAGGCACACACATATGACATCTCACCAACTGGGAGATAATCATACATATGACACCCAATGCAAAAGACTGGATAGCACCCCTCTTGCTGCAGGACTGCTGACTCCATCTTAGTGTTTTTGAGTTTTTCAATAATTTAAAACTTGCTACAGTATTAAGGATATTAGCCTAATATAAAAATGTATTTTAGATTATATTTTGCTTTGTGCTTTGGGAACTTAAAGATTGGAGTTTAAAGGAGGAATATACTAGCATATTGTATGATTTATTTAGTGTTTCCTTCTTTAGATGGTAATGAAATGTATTTAAAACTCTGTAACAGCACTCCTTGCTTGTTACCCTAATTACAATAACTGACTATGAATGAAGAGTTGTCCTAGGGGTGGGTGGGTGGGAAGACCAAACTAGATCCTGCAGTGCCTGCTAGATTCTATCTGTTAATGCTGTGATACAAAGTTTTTAAAACTAAGGGGAAAAGACTATGGAGATTAGTTGATAAAATTTGCTTTTTATATTTTTATTTTGCCTATCACTAACCTACAATTCCTCCTTTAAACCCCAATCTTTAAGTTCCCAAAGCACAAAGCAAAATAGTGTTCACTTACCAGAGAAATGTCCTCTTCTCTCAACTTCTCAAAATCCAAACCTCTACTTTTCACAAGAAACCAAGCTGATTCCCTGGAAGCCCCTATTCTTCTCTGCTCTACCCCTGTTCCTCTAGAACCCACCACTCGTGTTCTAGGAGTACTCCTGGACACAGCATTTAGCTTCTTCCCACAAATATCAGCAGTGATCAAATTCTCCTTTTACAAGCTCTGATTCTTTCGGCCCTTTTTCTGTTATATCCCTTTGCACTAAACATTCTTATCCATTCACTTGTAATCAGTCAGCTGACAATTGCAATGTTCTATACAAAGGAATTAAGGTCAAGGACCATAAAAGACTGCAGATCATTCAGAACACAGCCATCAAACTGATTACCAGCCATCGCAACTACGATCATTTAACTTCCCTCCTTAAAGCAGCCCACTGGCTACCAATCACACACCACATTACTACAAAAGTCTATTATTAGTATTTAAGATCCACTCCACTGGAGAACCATCCTACCTCTCTACCACCTAGGTTCTTGACTCCTTATTGCCCTCCCAGAATACTTATATCTACCCACTAAAATAGACTTATTTTTCTGTCATTTAGGTAGATAATTTTTGACACCAAGCAGAATGCAATATTTTCAGTACAAGGACTCAAACTTTGGAATATGCTTCCACCCCATTAAATTGAAATTGGACCTTAAAATGTTCCTATTCAAGGATGCATACACTTAACTATGCAGCACCAGCCAGAGAGGATAGATGATACTGAAACACTGAGCTGATCCAATTGTACTACTCCCCCACACACACACTTTCCTATTGAATTATGTAGTTCTACCCTCCTTCCCTCACAGGCACTGCTGTTTGTGCACTTTATTACTATATATTCTTCTCACTTTTAACATTAGATTGTAAACAGCTCAGACATTCTTTGATGGGCAGGATACAAAGTCCCTAATAAACTTGGAAACTTGGATTTGTACACTACTGGGACTAAATCTGGAAACCTATTTAAAAAAAGCCACATATGTTGCCTGTATAAAATGGGAGTTTTTTAAAAATTTTATAGGTACCCCGATATAAAATTACCCTGTACAATCATAAAAGGCAAGTATATTATTTTTTCTATAAAACATCAAACAAGTCATTCATTACAGATGGCAACAGGTAACAGGAGAGAACGGAATACTCACTTCCTAAAGAGGCTTGATGAAATAAAGAAATCAAAAAAAGTGTATGATGGCTTCCTGATAAGCGCCAGATGGGTTGCAACAAAAAGACAGACCATGAATGACATTCCTGATTAAAGAATACCAGATACAAAAGTAGCACTGACCTGTCTGCCATACTGTTCCTGGTTTCTCTGGTGATATCTGGAGCAGCTGGCCATGCCTGACTCACCACACTATCTGAAGCAGCATTTTCTGGCATCAAGGCTGTTTCCAGCAATGAGGGTGTGTTCAATCTGTCCACATCCCCACCAGATACCATATCTAAGGAGTGATGGCTATGTTCAGAGTTACGCCTGTTCCTTGGGGAGAGCAGATGTAGGGCAGATGCAGCAGAAGCCATGCTGTCAGTGCGATGGTTTGGTTCTAAAACTTCAGCAGGAAGTCCAAGAGGTGCCGGGGCAAAGCTGCGCTGCAAAGTCTCAGAAGCAATCTCAGGGATGTCTTGGGACATAGCTGTGGAGGCTGAGGAAATAACATCAGGCGAGCGCTCCCGGGTAGGTGAAGCTTGGGGAACCACTAGGGGCTCCAGTGCTTGAAGTTCCAGAGGAAGATTCCCTGCAGATATCTGAGAAACAAATCAAGCCCATATCAGAAGAATGATCCTAAAAGTCATTCTATGTAATCTTTTAGCAGAGATTTTAAATGTAAAGGATAGTGGCTCAACTATTCAATTATAGAGAAAGAAGCATATGCACTAATTTGAGAAGGCTCCATCCTTCTAATAATTGCAATATATGTTTTCTTTACTGTTTAATTTGCCACAAGCCTACCATACTAAAGTGGTGTCTAACTCCTTTCAATGAGGGGCGATAATTCATAATGCACCTAATGCAAGTCATGGGTTAGAAAGTGTGTGGGTGTGTGGGTGTGTGTGTGTGGGGGGGGGGGGGGGGGGGGGGGGGGGGGGGGGGGGGGGGGGGGGGGGGGGGGAGTAGAAATCTTTCTCCAGTGTTGCAACCAGAAACCCTCAGTGCCCAGGCTAGGAACTAGCTTGGACAGCACAACATCTGACTGTGGACTGCCACAAACTATATTCACCCTTCATTTGCAGAAGAGTCTGGACTGCCTACGAAAGCCACTGATCCTCACCTGGAATGCTTCTCCCCCCCCCCCCCCCCCCCCCCCCCGAAATTTTATTGAATTTTTTCTGATATACCATAAAATAAGATATAATTAACAAAACAACCTTATAAAACAGTATTTTAGAATATGCATAGTAATGAAGTGTCCTTTAACATTATAGATAATGAAACTAGGATACGTTTGCGGTACTTTCATAGTGAGTCAATAAAGTCCTTTATAGGTGACCATGTTAAAGTTTTTTTGTTGATTGTTCCAGTAAGGCCGGCTGATGCCATTTCAAATTTGTGATATAATAGTATGGATTGCCACCAAAAATTGACATTTTGATTACTATTGGACAATTTATGATCCTTGCAAATTGGAAAAATGCCTCAATGCTCAATGAACATTTTTGTTTAACATTGTGTTCAGTTAAACAGTTTTCAAGAGCATTAGATTTGAATATTATCAGTGCTATACTGGGTTGTACACTAATATTGAGAATACGACAGATGACATTCCAAATATTATACCAAAAAGGTTTGATCTTATTACATTCAAACAACATGTGTATAAATGTTCCAGTATGTGTTTGACAGTGTCAACATGAATCGGAGGTCACCAATTGTGACCTGTGCATTTTCTTTGGAGTCCATAATGCCCTATGATATAAAAAATATATAGATAGCATAATATTAGCTGATGTCAGTGGTCTAATTAAAGAGGTCCAAATTCTGAAATGAATATCATTTGGTATTGTATAGTTAGTGTCTGTCTCCCATATTTCTTTTATGATGGATTGACGACTGTATTGAAGGAAGAGTAATTTAAATTGAAGAGGCCATGTGTTCGTCTCTAATCAAGGATTTGGCAGTTTCATAAATACTTGGTTCATAAGAATAACATGTTCTAGAACATTTGTTTTTCTGATATAATGCATGAGTTGTAGCCATTGTAAATATTGTGTATTAGGTATGTTTAATTTAGCTTGTATATTTTGAAAAGTCAATAGTGTTTTGATCTTTTTTACAAATATCTGCAATAGTCCAGATTCCATTGCTAGCCCAATTTCTCCAATAAATTTTTTTTTTACCAATAAGAAATTTAGGATTATGCCATAATGGTATTTGAAAGGAGGAGAGTATAGAGCGTTCTAGTGATTTGTCAAAGAATGATAGACATTCTCATGTATGAAGCATAACTAAGTAGTCTCTTTCAATAGGGGCAAGAGACATATATACTGTTGTGGATGTTGGAATTGGAGAGGTGATGAGTTGTTCTGGTTGAAGCCAAACAGGTGTGTACTCCGTTTTGGAGGAAAACCAGTGACATCCTTGTTGTATAATAAATACTTTGTGATAAAGTAGGAAGTCTGGAAATAATAAGCCAAATTTTTCCTTTGGAGCTTTGAGTTTTTTTAAGTGATATTCTTGGAGTTTTACGCGACAGAAACAGCACTCTCTAAATGCTGTAATGACCTGCTCCTTGCCAAATCCAGAGTCCACTACTCTATCCTCATCCTCCTTGATCTATCCACCGCTTTTGACACTGTCAATCATGACTTACTTCTTGCCACACTGTCCTCATTTGGGTTCCAGGGCTCTGTCCTCTCTTGGTTCTCCTCCTATCTCTCCCACCGCACCTTCAGAGTTCACTCTCATGGATCTTCCTCCACCCCTATCCCCCTATCTGTGGGTGTTCCCCAGGGATCTGTCCTTGGACCCCTTCTCTTCTCAATCTACACCTCTTCCCTGGGTTCCCTGATCTCATCTCATGGTTTCCAGTATCATCTCTATGCTGATGACACCCAGCTATCTCTCTCCACACCAGACATCACCGCAGAGACCCAGGCAAAGGCATCAGCCTGCTTATCCGACATTGCTGCTTGGATGTCCAACCGCCACCTGAAACTGAACATGTCCAAGACCGAGCTCATCGTCTTTCCACAAAAACCCATGTCTCCTCTTCCTCCACTTTCTATCTCAGTTGATAACACCCTCATCCTCCCCGTCTCATCTGCCCGCAACCTCGGCGTCATCTTTGACTCCTCCCTCTCCTTCTCTGCGCATATCCAGCTGATAGCCAAGACCTGCCGCTTCGTCCTCTTTAACATCAGCAAAATTCGCCCTTTCCTCTCTGAACACACCACCCGAACTTTCGTCCACGCTCTCATTACCTCTCGCCTTGACTACTGCAACTTACTCTTCACCGGCCTCCCACTTAGCCATCTATCCCCCCTTCAATCTGTTCAGAACTCTGCTGCACGTCTCATATTCCGCCAGAACCGATATACTCATATCACCCCTCTCCTCAGGTCACTTCACTGGCTTCCAATCAGATATCGCATTCAATTCAAGCTTCTCCTTCTTACCTACAAATGCACTCAGTCTGCTGCCCCTCACTACCTTTCTACCCTCATCTCCCCTTACGTTCCTGCCCGTAACCTCCGTTCACAGGACAAATCCCTCCTCTCTGTACCCTTCTCCACCACCGCCAACTCCAGGCTCCACTCATTCTGCCTCGCCTCACCCAATGCTTGGAACAACCTCCCCGAGCCCTTACGCCAAGCCCCCTCCCTGCCCATCTTCAAGTCTTTGCTTAAAACCCACCTCTTCAATGCTGCATTCGGCACCTAACTCTTACCGTTCAGTAAATCCAGACTGCCCCAATTTGACCGCCCCTATCGGACTGACCGTTCACTTGTCTCTTAGATTGTAAGCTCTTTGAGCAGGGACCGTCCCTCTATGTTAAATTGTACAGCGCTGCGTAACCCTAGTAGCGCTTTAGAAATGTTAAGTAGTAGTAGTAGTAGTTTTAGATTTCCAAAGAAAAGACGTTAATAGTTTATCTACTTGTTTGTAAAATGAATTTTGGAATAGTATGGGGATCATACTTAATATAAAATTTATTTTAGGAGCAACCATCATTTTGATGCTCTCTATTCTGCCCCACCAGGATATGTGAAGGGGATGCCATTTGAGTAAGAAATCTTTGAGGAATTTGAGTATGTTTTCACTATTGTATTTAATAGTATCTTGTGCTGTGTAATGTAGATCTATACCTAAATATCTGAGTTTCTTGGAAGACCATACAAGATTAAATGGCTGTATAAGACTAGGTACAGCGTGTATATTCAGTGGTAATACTTCTGTTTTTGTTTAATTTTATAGCCCGAGATTGCAGAAAAGGATTGGATTAGAGAAAATAATTGTGGAAGAGATGTCTCTGGGTTGGATATATATAACAATATATCATCTGCATATGCAGTTATTTTAAATTGTGTATTTTTGTATGTTACTCCTGTAATATTGATCTGTGCATTAATAGCTTGAATGAGTGGTTCCAATGCTAGGTTGAATAAGTATGGTGATAAGGGGCATCCTTGCCTTGTATCTCTTTGTAAATTTATTGTTTCAGATTGATTATTGGCTATTATTTTGGCCGTGGGTTTTGAATATAATGTCTTAATTTTAGATATAAAATGAGATGATGCTCCAAACCATTCAAGAATTGTAAAGAGATAGTGCCATTCAACTCTGTCGAAGGCTTTCTCCGCATCTAAGGACATAGCTATAATAGGGCATTCTTGAGATTTGGCAATGTGTAACAATTGGTAAAAAAGCCTTGATTTATCTGATATTAAACTGTTTGGCATAAATCCTATTTGGTTTGGAGAAATCACTTTACTAATTACAGATTTAAGTCTATTAGCAATTATTTTTGCATATAGTTTGTAATCCGTGTTAAGAAGAGATATCCTATTTAATAATTCTCACCTCCAACGTTCTAATGTGCCTGGGACCGTGGCTCCCTCGGAGGTGGTCTGCTAGGCAGTTTAGAATGCACTGACGTCAGTGATGTCACTGACAGCTGATTCCAAGGCAAGGTCCTCCCCCTGCCTGGGAAACAGCTGTCAGTGCACCCCCCCTCGGCACAACACCCAAGCCCCTGCCCTGCAAAACCTATACTAGTAGGTCTATAATTTTGTACTAATTGAGGATCTTGGTTGGGCTTAGGAATTACTGTGATGATAGCTTCAGAAAATCTACTATTTGAGACAGTTTTAGGATCTAGTGTATTATACATTTGTATAAGGGTGATGGAGATAGATTTTAGAAATACTTTATAAAATTCAGCAGGGATACCATCTGGTCAAGGTGCTGTCAGGTTCTCAGGTTCAGAGCCCGTGGGGCCGGGCTCTGGAGCAAACGTGAGCCCTTGGGCTGCTGCCAAGGAGCGACAGCAGCAGGCAAAACCCACCAACCAACACTGGGCAAGCACACCGGCAGGGACTGCAGGCACTGCCCAGCGAACCGGAACACATGGACTGGCATCCCCCGGACTGGAGGACACAGGACTGGAACCCCCCGGACTGGAACACTGGACTGGAATCCCCCGGACTGGAGGACACCGGACTGGTCCACACAGCTTCACCTGCACTTAGCTACTAAGCCCCCCAGGAGTTGAACTCCTGGGTTCGAGTAGCCGGCAGGACTTACTGGATACTGGATGACACAGGGACCAGGACTGGAAACAGAAGTACTCCTAAACTGATCTACGTGCTCCGAAGCCCTAAACCAGCAGGAGTGTTCCTAACAGTAAACTGACAAAAGGACTTCCTAAGCCCTAAACAGGAGTTCCTAAGCCCTGCTCAACAAAGGGACTTCCTAAGCCCTAAACTAACAGAGCAGGGAACTAAATACACAAGCTAACACAGGTGCTACTAAGCACCAAGCTACAAGCAGTGCTCTACAACTCTAAACTAACTAAGGTGCTCCTATGCACCAAACAACCAAAAGAGCTCCTAGAACTAAAAGGGAAGACAGGGAAGGCACAAAGAAAAAGCAGGAAAGCAAACACACGCTAGCAAAGGAGCTTCCTAAGCCCCCACGCTACAGCAGTGCACCACCACACTAATCTAACCCAGGTTCCACTAAGCACCAAGCTACTGACGTACTTCTCACAGCGAACTGAAATGCCTCTAACAGCACCAAACCCAGAAGTACTTCTAACAGCAAACTGAAGTGCTTTCTACAGCACCCAAAACCCAAACAGCAAAGACTGCAATGCTCCCAATAGCACAAACACCAGAAGTACTTCTAACAGCAAAATCTGTAGTGTTCCTAACAACACCAAACCCTGAAGTACTTCTAACAGCAACAGAGCTTCCAAAGCCCTACACACAGCAATGCTTCCAAACCAAGAGGGAAAAGCAGGGGAACCACAAGGGAAAAGCAGCAAAGCTAAACACACAAACACCAGTGCACACTGCACTAACACTAACCTGGATCTTAGCAAAATCAAGCAGGGAAACTAGACAAAGTCAGAAGTGCACACTGCACCACCCTACCTAAAGCAAGCTGCAAACATCACCGTTGCAAAGGCTCTGAAGGAAACAACACCACTTCCTTATCAAGGCCCTCCCTGATGATGTCACACTCCCTAGACCTAGGCAAAAGCACACTGACCCAGAGAGGCCCAACCCACACCAATGCAACACCGTGAAGCACTTGAAGCCAGTACACCCAAAGAGAGGTAGAGCTAACTCATTCCACCCACACAGCTGTAGTAATGTAAAACAATTAACCCCATGCTGCTAGAAGCTGCCAGCACAGAGAGACAGAGCCAGCTCAGAAAGGACAGACAAAAGAAACAGAAGCCAGCTAAGAAGCTGACCCCCAGGAAAGAGGTAAGTTTGAGAGGGGTTCTGACCCCAATCATAACAGGTGCTTTGTGAGAGGGGAGCTCTTTCAAAGCTTGTATAAATTCTTCTTCGTTAAATGGTTTCAATAGGCTTCGTTGTCTGATGGATTCCATTTTGGGCACTCAACTTGGGAGAGAAAGGAAATTATTTTATCAGTACCCCCATCTGTTTCTGATGAGTACAAATTACTATAAAACAGATGAAACATCTTTAATATTTCAGAATTAGAAGTAATATTTTTATTCTTATTATTTCTAATAGTTGGAATTTGTATTTTATGTCTCTTGCTTTTAAGATAGTTGGCTAGTATTTTACTACTCTTATTACCTCCTGCATAGTATTGGGATTTAGTTTGGAATATATCCTGTTTTGCCGTATCCGTAGCAATTTTACTGTATTCATATTTAAGTTGATAAAGTTTATTTAGAAATTGTTTATCTTGTGATATTATGTATTTGTTTTCATATACTTTAATTTGTATTTCTATGTTTTTACGTGTTTTAATTTCTTCTTTCTTTTTAAAGTCTTCTATAGAAATGATTTCCCCTCTCAGTGTTGCTTTGAAGGCCTCCCATATAGTTAACAGTGATATTGTTTCTGTTGTATTATTTTGGAAAAATTCAGAAACAAAATTTGAGATTTGGGATTTAATTTTTTTGTCGCTTAGGAGATTGGCATTTAAGCGCCAAATAGACGATTTGGTGTGGAGCACATTTTTAATGAAATAGGAGCATGATCAGATAGAACAATCAGGTGTATGCTGACCTCTGTGATTCATGTAAGTATACTGGCTGAGATTAAAAAGTAACCTATTCTAGAAAAACTATTATGGGGTGGGGAGAAGTGTGTGTAATCTCTTGTATCTGGGAAGTTTGACCTCCAAGAATCTAGTGTGACAGCGGCATTGGTTATAGGCTTAATAATACTAGAACTTCTATCTAACCATCTGTCTAGAGGGAGGTTAAAGTCTCCAGCTATGAGAAGTGGATCAAATAGAGAAATTGTATGGGATAATTTATAGAAAAAAAATCTGGAGAATCTGCATTTGGTGCATATATGTTTACCAAAAGTAACTGCTGTGTGGAAACTTCTGCTTTTACAATTAGCCAGCGCCCCTCTTCGTTCGCTAAATTGATCAATTATTTTAATTTGAAGATTTTTATGAAAAAGTATTGAAACTCCATTTCTCCATCCTACTGAGGAAGCATCTATAGATTGTGATATCCATTTGTACGATGAAATCAGTTTATTAAGGTTGGGAATGTGTGTTTCTTGAAGGAAAATTATACATGGTTTAGATTTCCTTAAATGTGTAAATATTTTCTTGCGCTTAACAGGACGTTTTAAACCATTTACATTCCAGGATACAATTTTTAGGGCTGGACTAGATAAATTGTCAGCCATATTGGGTCAAGTACATGTTATTGAAATGATTTAAACATACTGTACCTCTAATCAAATCACTTTGAAAGGTGTACCAGAAAAATACTTCTCTATGCATAGTCAAACTAAAGACTTAGAGAGCTATAATAAGTAGCTCAGTCAAATCAGGAGAGATGAATTAAGTGGGTCTAATGTCCCTGACCGAGAGAGACAGGAAGGAGGAAAACTGAAGGAATAATTCCAACCAACATGTGATAATGTGTCCTTTTAAATTATTAGAACAATATGCATTTGTAAACACAGTTTATCAAAAGAGAGCTTCTATTTACAGCATTAGATTATAAATCTGTGGTTACTAATTCAAATATAGGGAGGGAGGGAGGGAGATGACAAACATTATATGTAACATAAGATAGAACATCCGCAGGATCTGTTTTGATGGCTGATCTGATATAAAACATCTTACTCTGCTAGTTAGATTTTTAACTTATACTTTAGATTTGAAAGTGGAGAAAAAAGGGAGATAACATTAATATTAATGCAACAATAAGCGGTAAACAACTGCATAATTCTTAATGAAAATATTCTGTTAGCTGACATGTTAGGTCTAAACTTAAGAACTCATTTGATGAAAAGATTAGACTAAAGCAATATATCTTGTATATCAATTCTATATATATTGCAATTCGTTATCAAATACAGGTTGAAAACCTTATTAGTTCAGCTGCTTTTATGTAGTCATTCCTTGCGTCTGCAATTGATCGAGGTATGTCTGAAGCAGATCTGGTGAGTCGAAGCACTTGGTTGTGTTGTGAAGCATCACAGTCATTCGAGCTGGATATTGTAGACCGAAACGCGCCCCAAGCGATTTTAATTTTGGTCTCATATCTAGGAAAGCTTTCCTCTTTCTTGCTGTTGTCTTAGCTAGGTCCGGAACTATAAGAATTGATTTGCCCTCAGAGCAAATAGTTGGATGACTGCGTGCAGCAGTAAGTATTTGTAAAGCTTGTTGAAATCGCAATAACTTAACCACTATAGGTCTGGGATGTGGCTGATGGGGTTTCTGAAATGAAGGAACACGATGGGCGCGTTCGAATTCCAGTGCAGGCTCAAAGGCAATGTTGAGAATAGAAGGGATCCATTTGCACAGGAATTCTATGATGTTGGAGCCTTCAATTCCTTCTTTCAATCCCAGTATTCTTATATTATTTCTTCTCGACCTATTAGCAAGGTCTTCAATCTCCGGCTCTAGTTTTTTAAAACGAGCAGTAGTTGATTCTTGAAGCTGAGCCGTTTGTAAAGCCAATTGATCCATTCTCTTTTCTATATCTTCTACTCAAATTTGAAACGAAGCCAGTGAGGTGGTGATGGTTGCAATTTCTATTTTTAAATCGCAAGTGGCTTCACAACTCTCTTAGTGAACGGAGTTCCTCAAGCACTGCGTCTGTTAGTGCAGGAGCGGTTTTTGCGAGCGCCATTTTCTCCGGTGTCAGGGAGTCTAGTTTTGATCTTTTCGTTCCTGCCGCTGTTGAAGATCCAGCATCTGATTTTGACGATTTCTGATTTGACATTATTCGTTTTATATTTCCAATGTCAAAGAATGAAAAAATTACTTGATAATCACGCTGTTCTAATCGATTTTCTGGACCTGTTGGTAGGAGGCAAAGGATCACGCGTCCATCTTAGTCTCCGGCTCACTAGCGCCCCCCCCCCCCCCCACCCCACCTGGAATGCTTTTACATGGTAGATTATGATAAGGTTCACTGGCATATACCGTTCCTTTCCTTGACACAGCAATGGCAGTGTGCAAATGCCAGAAAAGTGACCTCCATCTTGATCTTGAAGACTTCCTTATCACTGTCAGCTGACCTGTCCGTTTTCTGCCCATCTAAAGAACGCTCTTGCCTCAAAACTACCACAAATTGCTGCCTGTAAGGCTAAGGCTGAAATTTCAAAAGCCTGCTTTATGAAGGCTTCCAGTCTCCGACCTTCTTGGTCTTTCAGCGCTTTCCCCTTTATATGGAGATTGTGGTCTTCATCACTGCTGCCACCATTTAATTTATATTCGGTGGCCTTAATGACTCCCCATCCTCTGCTGGAATGTAATACAGCTTAACCATGGATCTACTGCTTTTAAAAGTCTGTGTACAGGGCATCCCACTCCACTGCAATCATATCACAATCACAGATAACGATGTACAGGAAAGGACCTTAAAGGCTTTTGTATTCTCCACACAAGTGGATTCACCTACTCAGCATGTTCCTCCTTGGGGTCCTCAGACAGGTTAAAAACAAAGGAAACTACCAATAAGCTCCTGGAGCTCATCTTTATGAAAAATACACACCACTGAGGGATCCTATTCTGGGAACAACTTCTCAGACCAGTCCTTCTGAGTGTCCTCCGGTACTTACTGGCCCAGGTCCTCCACAGAATGGTCCAAGCTCTCATCTTCAGTTCAATTTCCCAAGACTTGAGTCTCTTGGAGGCCCTCGGGACCACCACTGAGGCCCCTAAGCAGCTGTACTGAGAAGGCCCCTGTTGACTTCAGACAAAAGGCTTTGTACACTAGTGGAAACCCTACCACCCTGGAGAATTCCCACTGACAGTTGGTTCTTCCTGCTAGCGGGGGCAGGCCTACAGTGTCCAGCCACAGCAGCTCTTCCAAAGCAGGTGTATTCAAGACAGCTGCACAGGGGACAGCCACCACCATCTTCGAGACTGGGCCTTCACATGTGCTATCACCTGCCAGCTGAGTCCCATCAGCCATTGAAGTCCCACCTCTGTGAAATGCTCTGCATGAATGGCAGCCACCAGAACTGTCCATCCCATGCCTGCCATGCCACATGTGCAACAACATTGGGGACTTGTCAGCACTCATACTCCCTAGCTTGAAATACACACTCTGTGGGCTGACTAGGCCACCCTCCTGCTCCTCCTCCTCCAGCCTACAAGGAAAAGGCTCATGACAGACTAAGAATTGTAGCAGTTCCACAAATCTTTGTAGTCACTATTTTTATTTTTGACCGTTAGGTTAGTCTCAAACAGCACTCAAGATTTCCCTTCTGTACCGGGTAGGGAAGCAGAGACTTCAAGTGAATGTGATAGAGTGTGTGAGAGACAGTGTGAGAGAGTGAGAGAGAGAAAGACACTGTGAGAGAGAGTGTGTGTGACAGAGAACTCACCCCTCCCTCTCTGGTCTCAAGACCCCCTCCACCCCCCCTCCTCTCTGACCTCAGGACCCCCTCACCCTCACCCCCCCCCTCTCTGGTCTCAGGACCCCTCCCCCATCTGGTCTCAGGACCCCACGACTGCCCTCTGCATTGAAATCGCAGTCTCACCTCCGTGAAAGCAGCGCTGCGGGCAGCAGAACGCCTCCCTTTGGGTCTCCTTCCCTCCCTGTGTCCCGCCGTCGCCTGACGCAACTTCCGCGAGGGCGGGATGGAAGGAGGGAAGGAGGGCCGAAGATACAGAAAGTGAAAGTGCCTTGGTGCTTTGTAGCTTTTACTACATGAGACGTGGGGTAAGGAATAATATATTGTAGAGGAATATATTCGAGTTATTCCCCAACTTTTCCACGTCATCACTGTGACCCCTGACGCAGGTGCTAGTCACCAAAACACGGCCCGTGTCGGGTCTTTTTGTCAAGGCTCATTCATTAAAGAACTGTGTTCCATTTTTAAAGGCCCGTGGTGCTGTGTTTTTTTTCTTTGGACTTTAGTTTGTACTTTGTTCCCTCTCTTTTGTTACAACAAAGTTATTCAAAGTCATTAAATCGCAGGAGGATTATGAAAAATTACAAGCGGACCTTATGAGACTGGGCATCTAAATGGCAGATGACGTTTAATGTGAGCAAGTGCAAAGTGATGCATGTGGGAAAGAGGAACCTGAATTATAGCTACGTCATTCAAGGTTCCACGTTAGGAGTCACGGACCAAGAAAGGGATCTAGGTGTCGTCATTGATGATACGTTGAAATCTTCTGCTCAGTGTGCTGCTGCAGCTAAGAAAGCAAATAGAATGTTAGGAATGGAAAACAAAAATGAGGATGTTATAATGCCTTTGTATCGCTCCATGGTGCGACCGCACCTCAAATATTGTGTTCAATTGTGGTCACCGCATCTCAAAAAAGACAGTGGAATTCGAAAAGGAGCAGAGAAGGGCGATGAAAATGATAAAGGAGATTTGACGACTTCCCTATGAGGAAAGGCTAAAGCAGCTACAGCTCTTCAGCTTGGAGAAAAGGCGGCTGAGGGGAGATATGATAGAAGTCTATAAAATAACGAGTGGAGTTGAACGGGTAGATGTGAAGCGTCTGTCCACGCTTTCCAAAAATACTAGGACTAGGGGGCATGCGATGAAGCTACAATGTAGTAAATTTAAAACGAACTGGAGAAAACATTTCTTCACTCAACGTGTAATTAAACTCTGGAATTTGTTGCCAGAGAATGTGGTAAAGGCGGTTAGCTTAGCGGAGTTTTAAAAAGGTTTGGACAGCTTCCTAAAGGAAAAGTCCATAGACCATTATTAAATTGGACTTGGGGAAAATCCACTATTTCTGGGATAAGCAGTATAAAATGTTTTGTACATTTTTGGGATCTTGCCAGATATTTGTCACCTGGCCACTGTTGGAAACAGGATGCTGGGCTCGATGGGCCTTTGGTCTTTCCCAGTATGGCAATACTTATGTACTTACGTAAAATAAAAATCTACTGGGGAAGCAATCACCTCCTCACTTATAGAATTGCCAATTTCAGGTCTGATGTTTTTAAATGATTGTCTAATATGTTTTACCTTATCTATAAAATAATTCGCCAAGTCAGTGGAAGCTGGTTGTAAAAATTCTGGAACAACCACCACTGATGACACCTATGTAAGCTTGTTTAAGATATTAAACAAAAATTCTTGGTTTATCATTCTTTCTCATTTTTTAGGTGTTGAAGTGGGCTTTGTTGCTCATAAAAAAAAGTTGGTGTAGCAAATTGTTAATGTGTAACACTTCAGATGGCAGTTATAACACTGTAGCTGAAATGTCAACTGCTTAAGATGATAGCAAAAACAAACAAAACACAAATTAACTAAGGCATTCTATCACCACGAGAACTCTTACGTATACTCAGAAGAGTATTAAAGACTTTACTAGAAAGCTCTGGTAAATGCATTCCATGTCAGTGCTGTCATATGACATTACTTATATGTGTAACTATAGTGACCTGCTTTTCTATGATCTGTTCTCCCTTCAAGCAACTGTAGAAAATAAACAGCGATACTATAAAAAGCTCCGTGCAGAAGTAAAAACACTTCTTATACAAACCTGCACAGCTGGTTTTGGGGTCAATTTGTCTGAGAGACCTGGAATAAGGACAGAATGGCTTCTTGGACTGTTCTGCATACTACTGCTGCTGTTAGTAGTGCTGCCTACAGTCAGATTACTGTCCAGATGCAACATGGGACTCAGTGTCAGGTCTTCAGATGGCCTGGAGAGAAAGCAGAGGAGGGGAGCAAAAGTGACAGTTTATAGTCTGTCACTACACATTTCAACAACATATGCAGTAACAGGGTTTACTTTGAGGGTTTTTTAAATTTTTTATTACACATTTAAAAAAGCAACATACATTGATTAACCATTTGAACAGCAGGAGAAAGATTGATTGATGCAGTTAAAACCTTTCATAATCAGAAATCATCTAAGATATGTATGCATAGATGGCTCAGTCTAGGCCATTGCTACAAGTTAACTACTGGGTTGGCTAGCAACTCATTTCCCTGAATGTACCACTTTTCTGTTGTCAGTGAGGGGAGATATTTAAAATAAGGAGTGGAGTGGAACAGGTAGACGTGAATCACTTGTTTACTCTTTCCAAAAATACCAGGATTAGGGGGCACCCAATGAAGCTACAAAGTAGTAAATGTAAAGCACATCTGACTACTAGTACTTATTTCTATAGCGCTACTAGACGTATGCAGCGCTGTACACTGGACATAAAGAGACAGTCCCTGCTCAACAGAGCTTACAATCTAATTAGGATAAACACACAGGACAAATAAGAGATAAGGGAATTACTAAGGTGGGAATGATAAAACATGGGTACTTAACAAGTTAGTAAGGGTTAGGAGTTAAAAGCAGATTTGAAGACGGACAGAGATGGTGCTTGATGTATCAATTCAGGAAGTCTCTTCGAAGCATATGGTGCAGCAAGATAAAAGGAACGGAGTCTGGAGTTAGCGGTGGAAGAGAAGGGTGCAGATAACAGAGATTAACCCAGTGAATGGAGTTCCCGGGGAGCAGTGTAGGGAGAGATAAGAGTGGAGAGATACTAAGGAGCTGCAGAGTGAATGCACTTGTAAGTCAATAAGAGGAGTTTGAACTGTATGCAGAAATGGATAGGGAGCCAGTGAAGTGACTTGAGGAGAGGCCTAATCTGAGCATAGCGACACCGGCGGAATATAAGTGGTGCGAAAGAATTTTTAACAGATTGAAGGGAAGAGAAATGGCTTACTGGGAGACCTGTGAGAAGCAAGTTGAAATAGTCTAAGCAAGAGGTGATAAGAGTGTGGATAAGGGTTCTGATAGTGTGCTCAGAAAGGAAAGGGCAAATTTTAGTGATGATATAAAGAAAGAAATGACAGGTTTTAGAAGTCTGTTGAATACGTGCAGAGAAGGAGAGAGAAAGGAGTTGAAGATGACCCCAAGGTTACGAGCTGAGACAGGGAGGATGAGAGTGTTATCCACAGAGATAGAGAATGGGGGAAGAGGAGAGGTGGGTTTAGGGGAAAAGATAAGAAGATCAGTCTTGGTCATGGCGGCAAGACATCCAGGCAGCAATGTCAGACAGGCAGGCTGATACTTTGGCCTAGATTCTTGCTGAAATTTCTGATGTGGAGAGGTAGATCTGGGAATCATCAGCTTAAAGGTGATACTGAAAACCATGGGATGAGATCAGAGCACCATGGGAAGTAGTATAGATGGGGAAAAGAAGAGGTCACAAAGCAGAGCCCTCAGGTACACCAAATGACAGTGGGACAGTAATGGAGGAGGATCCACCAGAATATACACTAAAAGTGCGATGGGAGAGATAAGAAGAAAACCAGGAAAGAACAAAGCCCTGAAATCCAAGTGAGGACAGTGTATCAAGGAGTAGGCAGTGATCAACAGTGTCAAAAGCAGCAGATAGATCGAAAAGGATGAGGATAGAATAGAAACCTTTGGATCTGGCCAGGAACAGGTCAGTGGAGACTTTAGCAAGCGCTGTTTCAGTTGAATGAAGAGGGCGAAAGCCAGATTGAAGTGGATCAAAAATAGCTTGAGAAGACAAAGTCAAGACACCAGCAGTGACCAGCAACAGCACATTCAAGTATCTTGGATAGGAAAAGAGAAGAGGGAGATGGAGCGATAGTTGGAAGGACAGGTAGGATCCAATTAAGGTTTTTTGAGGAGTGGTGTGACTATGACATGTTTGAAGGCATCAGGAACGGTTGCAGTAGAAAGTGAAAGAATGAGGATATGACAGATAAAAGGGATGACGGTAGGAGAAAGAGTGCTAAGTAGATGGGTGGGAATAGGATCAGAGGAACAGGTAGTTAGTTTTGAGGAGGAACGAAAATGTGAAGTTTCCTCTTCAGTGATTTCAGAAAATGAAGAAAAGGAGGCAGGGGTTGAAGGAAGGTTGAGAGAATGGACTAAGGGAAAGAGAGATGGAGGTGACTAGGTTGAGAATTCAAGTTTAATCTTGTGAACCTTATCATTAAAGTACTCAGTCAGAATCTGGGGAGGAAGTGAAGGGGGAATTGGAGGTGAAGGCACTTTAAGGAGAGAGTTCAGTGTGGCAAAGAGACGTTGAGGGTTTGGCAAGTGAAAGAGAAGACTGGAAGTAGGTCAGCAAGAATTTGAAATGTATGAAGTCAGCATGGGCACGGGATTTCAGCCAAAGGCGTTCGGCAGAGCAGGCACAGGAAAGTAGGTAACAGATTCTGGAGGTGGTTTGGTATGTCTTACAGAACGAGGAATGAGAGGCGCGAGAGCATCCAGAGCAGAGTAGTATTATAGGAAGAGACAGCCTCACTGACAGACTTGGATAGCATAGTGGTTGAGAAGAGAGTGCAAGTCAACATTCCTAAATGTATTGGTGAAGATTGGACGGGAGTGAGGGGGTGAGGATACATAAGTGTGAACGTTATCAGATGATGGTCAGAGAGGGGAAGAGCTGAGGCGCATAAACTGAAGAGTGAGCAGTTTGAGAAGATCAAGACAGTGGTCATTCTGGTGAGTGAGGGTAGTGGAGCACATCTGAAGACTGAAATAGTATGTTAAAGTGAGAAACTGAGAAGCATAAGAGTCAGAGGGATCATTAGTATGAATGTTAAAATCCCCAAGAATGAGGGAAGGAGATGAAGGTTCAAGAAAGAAGGAAAGCTAGGCATCAAAGTCAGTGAGAAAGGAAGAAAGGAACTTATCAGGGGGTTGATAAATGACTGCTACTCGGAGAGGCAGAGGAGTGAATAGACGGATGGAGTGGACTTTGAAGGAAGAAAAGAACTGAAACTGAGATGGAAGATGAGGTTGAAATCTACAGGAGGGTGAAACTAGTAGCCCGACACCACCTCTGCAGCCAACCAGGCGAGGACTATGGGAGAAAAGGTAACCTCCACGACACAGGGCAATGGCTGAAGAAACGTCTTCAAGGCAAAGCCAAGTTTCAGTTAGGGCAAGCAGATGGAGAGTGTGCAGAGCTTTAGAGGGGGCTTGGACCCTGATGTTTGTATATTCAGACCACTCCTCTGAAAAATGAAACAAGAGACCTATAAGATTTATTTATCTTCCCCCTATTCTCCCCCATAATTATTCTGTTTGCTGTTTTCAGCCCTAGCTTGCAGGATGCAATTGTGAAATAACCTAAAATATCTATATACAGTGGTGGAAATAAGTATTTGATCCCTTGCTGATTTTGTAAGTTTGCCCACTGACAAAGACATGAGCAGCCCATAATTGAAGGGTAGGTTATTGGTAACAGTGAGAGATAGCACATCACAAATTAAATCCGGAAAATCACATTGTGGAAAGTATATGAATTTATTTGCATTCTGCAGAGGGAAATAAGTATTTAATCCCTCTGGCAAACAAGACCTAATACTTGGTGGCAAAACCCTTGTTGGCAAGCACAGCGGTCAGACGTCTTCTGTAGTTGATGATGAGGTTTGCACACATGTCAGGAGGAATTTTGGTCCACATCCTCTTTGCAGATCATCTCTAAATCATTAAGAGTTCTGGGCTGTCGCTTGGCAACTCGCAGCTTCAGCTCCCTCCATAAGTTTTCAATGGGATTAAGGTCTGGTGACTGGCTAGGCCACTCCATGACCCTAATGTGCTTCTTCCTGAGCCACTCCTTTGTTGCCTTGGCTGTATGTTTTGGGTCATTGTCGTGCTGGAAGACCCAGCCACGACCCATTTTTAAGGCCCTGGCGGAGGGAAGGAGGTTGTCACTCAGAATTGTACGGTACATGGCCCCATCCATTCTCCCATTGATGCGGTGAAGTAGTCCTGTGCCCTTAGCAGAGAAACACCCCAAAACATAACATTTCCACCTCCATGCTTGACAGTGGGGACGGTGTTCTTTGGGTCATAGGCAGCATTTCTCTTCCTCCAAACACGGCGAGTTGAGTTCATGGCCAAAGAGCTCAATTTTTGTCTCATCTGACCACAGCACCTTCTCCCAATCACTCTCGGCATCAATCCAGGTGTTTCACTGGCAAACTTCAGACGGGCCGTCACATGTGCCTTCCGGAGCAGGGGGACCTTGCGGCACTGCAGATTGGCAAATCCGTTATGTCGTAATGTGTTACCAATGGTTTTCGTGGTGACAGTGGTCCAGCTGCCTTGAGATCATTGACAAGTTCCCCCTTGTAGGTGTAGGCTGATTTCTAACCTTCCTCATGATCAAGGATACCCCACGAGGTGAGATTTGCGTGGAGCCCCAGATCTTTGTCGATTGACAGTCATTTTGACTTCTTCCATTTTCTTACTATGGCACCAACAGTTGTCCTCCTTCTCGCCCAGCGTCTTACTGATGTTTTGTAGCCCATTCCAGCCTTGTTGCAGGTGTATGATTCTGTCCCTGACATCCTTAGACAGCTCCTTGCTCTTGGCCATTTTGTAGAGGTTAGAGTCTGACTGATTCACTGAGTCTTGGACAGGTGTCTTTCATACAGGTGACCATTGCCGACAGCTGTCTGTCATGCAGGTAACGAGTTGATTTGGAGCATCTACCTGGTCTGTAGGGGGCCAGAATCTCTTACTGGTTGGTGGGGGATCAAATACGTATTTCCCTCTGCAGAATGCAAATAAATTCATATCTTTCCACATGTGATTTTCCGGATTAATTGTGATGTGCTATCTCTCACTGTTACCAATAACCTACCCTTCATTATGTGCTGCTCATGTCTTGTCAGTGGGGCAAACTTACAAAATCAGCAAGGGATCAAATACTTATTTCCCCCACTGTAGCTCCCATACTTCCCTTATCAGACTTGGTCCAAACATGTTTACGCATCAAAGTGTGACAACTTGGGCAGTCATTGGATTGGGAAATTGGAGGTGGGCATGAAGCTGGTGCTAGGGAGGAACTTTAAGATCTGGGAGAGAAGAACAAATAGGACGTGAAAGGAAGCTGTGCATTCATATATTTTTTTGCTGATGGGGCATATGTAAGAGTCATGACCCAAGGCATAACGTTATACAAACAGTTAATGATTCTATTATATGTTTTTAAGAGATAGCAGACAAAAAGTATACATTCTTAAAGGTGAAGTTCTTTTTATAAGTATATCATTCTGCTTACGTTCATACTTTACATGATATTATTTATTTTATTTATTTATTGCATTTGTATCCCACATTTTCCCACCTCTTTGCAGGCTCAATGTGGCTTACAATACATCATGAGTAGTGGAAATATAGTACAAAATAGGTGTTTAGTGTTACAGAAGAATCTTTGGTAACATGATAATGATAAGACATGATAGTAGTATAACAAGCAGATATTATAAGACAGTTCTAACTATTGTGGAGGAGTTATGTATATTCACAATGGTTTGATCTTTGAGGTAAGCCTTGTTAAAGAGATGGGTCTTCAGTAGTTTTTGGAAGTTTGTTAGTTCGTAGATCGTTTTTAAATTGCGTGGCAGTGCGTTCCATAACTGTATACTTAAGTAGGTAAAGTTTGACGAGTGCATTAATTTGTATTTTAGACCTTTGCAGTAAGGGAAGTGCAGATCAAGGAACTTGCGAGATGATCTTTGGCATTCCTGGGTGGTAAGTCCTATTAGGTTTGACATGTAGGCTGGTGCATCTCCATGAATGATTTTATGAACTAGGGAGCAATTTAAACGTGATGCGTTCTTTAAGTGGGAGCCAGTGTAGTTTTTCTCGTAGGGCTTAGCACTTTCATATTTTGTTTGCCGAATATGAGTCTAGCTGCAGTGTTCTGGGCTGCTGAAGTTTTCTTGATTATTTGCTCTTTACAGCCGGCGTAGAGTGCGTTGCAGTAATCTAGATGACTGCAGCACCATTGATTGGTACCAGGTTACGGAAAACATTCCTTGGGAAGAAAGGTCTTACTCTTTTTAATTTCCACATTGAGTGGAACATCTTCTTGGTTGTATTTTTCGCGTGGTTTTCGAGTGTTAGGTGTCGATCGATGGTAACTCCAAGAATTGTTAGGTTGTCTGAAATAGGAAGGTTCAGATTTGGTGTGTTGATGGCTGTGAATTTGTTCTTGTTGAGAGGTAAGTATTAGGCATTGGGTTTTTTTCTGCATTAAGTTTCAGTCGAAAAGCATCCGCCCATGAATGCATGATATGGAGACTGATTGATGTCATTGGAAATTTCCTTTAGATCTTGTTTAAATGGGATGTAGATCATTATGTCGTCTGCGTATATGTATGGGTTAAGGTTTTGGTTTTGATAATAGTTTGGCCAAGGGTATCATCATTAAGTTGATAGGGACTCCGCATTCAGGTATCCATGTGGCTGAAGTAGTCGAGTTAGATGTCACTTGGTATGATCGTGTGGTTAGGAATCCCTTGAACCAATTGAGGACGTGTAATCCGTTGGGTTGGTCGTGAGCCCTTGGGCCCTGGCCGAGGCCAGCAGGGCGCCGACCCAGGCCAAGGGAGACCGACCCACCACCGCACACCCCAGCTACACAATACCCTCTAAGCTACCCCTCCCCACAGTCCTCAGGAAGAAGGGAAATAGGCATACAGGCGGGCCTTGCGGCCGAAACCGGAACCCACGCACACAGAGCCACTCGTGCGAGCCTCACGGCTGAACTGGAACCAATCCACACACAGGGAGGGGTGAAAGAACCCAGAGGGCCCCAAGATGCCAGACACGCGCTGAACACCAGCAATAGGGCAGAGGGGGAAACAAGGACCAGAGCGGGCCCACGCCCACCCAGGGGACTAGCGCAGGACAGGGGAACTACACAGCAACCCCTCCCCACCAGGGTAGGAGCCCCAGGCGAAGCCAGAGGAACCAGACACAAAAGGAAGGCAGAAAGCCTTTGCCTCAAACCCACTGTAGACAGAGGCACACAGAACCAAAGGGTTAAGCTTGTAGAGCCAGCAGACAGAGAGTGCCATAAATCAACAAACAATCAGAGAGACGCTTCTCCTCCCGAGAGGGAGCGGGGCCCATCCAACAAACACACTGGCAGAGGCAGGAATACAATACACACAGTACACAAAGGGTTAAACTCCTGAGCCAGCAGGCCGGGACACTGGGAAGAGAAATCCTTAAAACAAACAAACAAAGGAGAACGCTCTCACTCAGCCCAGAGCCCCGGGAGGCTGAGCAATGCCCAGCCCCCACTAAACAAACGAGCAGCTGACCCTGATTACAGAGCTACGCACACACACACAGCAGCAGCTAACCCAGAGGGAAGGAAAAGAATACTCTAATACAACACAGATCCCTGTCAGCACCTAGAGCACGTTCTGAGAGAAAACTATCAGGCTTTCCATGTTACCACCAAGTAACGCAAAAGCAGAGAAACTCTTCAGCTGCAGGCTAAAGTACTATCCCCTGATGTCAGCACAACCCCTGGCAGCCAATCAGAAGAGACGTCCCCCCCCCTCCCCCTCAGCCAAACCGGCAGAATCATAACAATTCCGAAGTACTCAAGGATATGTAGTAGTATTCCATGATCAACCATGTCGAAAGCGCTTGACATATCAAATTGTAGGAGTAGTATGTTTTTTCCTGTTGCGATCATTTGTTTGAATTTAGTCATGAGGGTAACTAGTACTGTTTCAGTGCTGTGGTTAGACCGAAATCCTGATTGGGAGTCGTGGAGTATTGAGAATTTGTTTAGATAGTTTGTGAGTTGTTGGTTCACCAACCCTTCCGTTAGTTTGGTTATTAATGGAATGGATGTTAATGGCCTGTAGTTGGTTAGTTCACTGGCACTTTTCTTTGCGTCAAAGAAAACGAAACACTTGAACTATATGCTACAAAATGGACTCTTCCCGAAGGAGAAAGGAAACATTCTACTCACCCCCTTACCCAAAGTGTTTCGTTATGTCTGTTATAAATTGTTGAGGAGCAGATGTCATCAGGTTGTTTGGACATATATCTAGTTTGCAATAAGATTTGGCAAATCTTTTGAGCGTTTGGGAGATGATATCCTCTGACAGTGTCTCGAAGTTGGTCCAGGTTCTGTCTGCTGGGTAAATGCCAGAATCTGGGTCTAGACAGTCAAGGAGTTCAACATAGTCGATGGTACTGACAGGTATCTTAAGTCGTAGTTGTACGATTTTCTTGTTGAAGTGTCTCGCAAGATTGTCTGCTCCTGGTGCATCTTTACTGTTGGTTGTGATTGGTGTAGTATCTATTAGTTTATTCACGAGTTGGAAGAGTTTATGTGTGTCCTTGTAGTTTGGTCCAATTATAGTTTTGTAATATAATCTTTTAGTTTGTCTTATGGTATATTTGTATTTTCTTTGAAGTTGTTTCCAGGCATTAAGTGTGGGTTCGTCTTTCTTTTTATTCCATGCTCGTTCTAACCTTCTAACTTGTGTTTTAAGTTTTTTCAGCTCTTCATTGAACCATGGTATTGAGTTCTTTCTATGTGAGTTCTGGTTTGGATTGGAGCTATATTGTCTAATACGGATCTGCATCTGTCGTCCCACTGTAAGAGGAATTGGATTGTATCTGCTTTTATTGTCCATTCATTGTAGTAGATCTGTTGCCAGAATATTACCGGGTCTATTTTTCCTCTCGTGGTGTAGGTTTTCCGTTCTTGTTTATTCGGTGAGTCTTTCGTTCGCCATTGGAGGGAGATGTTTGCTTTGTAGTGGTCGGACCACGGTGCGGGTGTCCTATTTTTTGTCTGTTAGTATAAGGTTTGAGTCGGATCAAATTTGTGTGTGTCCTTTGATGTGAGTTGGCTGCGTGTTTGTCCTATGAAGATCGCATAGTTGTAGAACTCTTCGCATTCTTGGTGCTTGTTTGAGTTGAGATCTTCAAGGTGCAGGTTGATATCTCCTATTATGATAAGATCTGAGGTAGAGACACAAGTGTTCGGATAAAGTCCATGAAGTGGTTTGGGAGTCTTGCCAGTTGCCTGGCGGTCTGTAGAGCAGGACTGCGTTAAGGTGTTCCTGCAAGTTTAGGGTGATTAATTCTACCAGGGCGATTTCGAGTTGTGCAGAAATGGATTTGGCTGTGGTTGTGATTGTGAACTAAGATTTGTATATTATGGCTACTCCTCCTCCTACTCTATTTCCATTTCTTGTCCGTGGGGTAATTTTGTATCTTGGTGGGCATAAATCTAGGATTATGGGGTCTTTAAGGTCATGAATCCAGGTTTCAGTGATGACTAGGAGGTCAAGAATTGTCTGTGTGATCCAATCTGTTATTATGTTATTACTGATCTAAGCGTTTACGTATCCCATTTGGATTGGTCGATAAGGTTCAGTTTGGGACTTGGTTGTGTTAATTTTTATTATTTGCCTGCTTTCTTGGTATCTGGTTCTGTTGTGTCCTTTCTTCCCTTTCTGTTGATTATTTCCGAATGTATTTGATTTCCTTTTTATTGGTTGTTGTTCTTTTGGACTGGTGAGTTGTCATTGAGTTGTCCGTAGGGTTTGTGTGTTGTGGGTAGATTGTTGTTTATATTGGGAGTAGTCCATGCGTGGTATATTAGGGGGAGGAAGCAGATTATCATGAGTAATTTGTTGATATTCATGTTGGCTGTATTTGGTAATGGTTGGTAATGCCTGGTGGTGTTAGTGAATGAACTTTTGTGTGAACGTCAAGCAGTGTCTACATTAAGCATCTATAAGCATATATTATGCGATTTTGTGTGAACGTCAAGCAGTGTCTACATTAAGCATCTATAAGCATATATTATGCGATTTTGTGTGAACATCAAGCAGTATCAGCATTGAACATATATAAGCATAAATAAGCATATATTAAGCATCAAGCATTATCAACATTAAATATGTATTAAGCAACTTTGTGTGAGTATCAATAGGTATCAACTTTAAGCAGTGTCACATCAAGCAGTATGTATAACCGAGCATCAAGCAAATGCAGTAAGAGCAAGACCAGCACCAAACAGCAATTAACAGCAAGCAGCGATCCAAGTCCCCACAAGCAGCAGGTGAATGCGGTGTGTGTGGTCATACAGCAATATATCAATATCCCTTGTACTTTGGTGCCTTAATTACCAAAGTATCAGTCGGCCATTTTTCAGCACGCTCCCAACACTGCACCCCTCTGATGCCGCCAGCTCCTTACGGCTTTCATGCCACTGTGCCAAGGAATCAGTACTTCCGTTGTTCAAATCTTATTCTACTTGGCAAATGCAGCATCGGTACTGGGCAGCAGCGTCTCAAACGGTAGTTTCCGCTCCCCAGTTCTTCGTCTCCCCACGTGTTGCGATCAAGTCACTCCAAGGGTCAAACCGCTAACCTTTCCTGGTCGCGTCCCTCCACGCCCAGAGAGGAGCCGCCATGCTCATTTGGGTGTTCGGCGCTTCAGTCCCCTCCTCTCACGACTCGGATGGACGTGCAGCTAGTCGATTCTCTCCGCGTGTGGTGGAAATCAGGGCCGCAGTCGTTCGTCTGGCAATGGCACAGCGGCGGCCGTGACCACGGTCGGATGGTCAGGCCCAAGCGGAGGTGTCCCACGATCTCCCGATCCTCACGCCGCTGAAGGCCGTCTCACTCGTCCACCCACCTCCGCCCTAGCCACTTTGTGCCTCTGCTCCTCCAGTGGACGCCGGGGTTGTGGTAGAAGACCTGATCGAGATTCCCTGGGAGCCGCAGTTTCAGCGTCCGGTCTCCTTTGGCTCCAGACCTCCGTCAGCAAGCCCCGATTGGCCCTCTCGGAGATCACAACCTCGTCCGGAGGAGGCACTCCACCTCTCCGAGGGCAACGGTGTACGGGTAGCTCCGCTCGCGATTCCCCGATGGTGCAGCTCAAATCGTGATCACCAGCGGAGCTCCCATCTCAGTGTCCGGTCGGGTCGCCATCTTGTCTTAACTATATACTTTATAATATCAATTCCCTATAAGAAATATGATCTTTAGAGAATCTGGAAAGGTTTCTTTCTTTTTTTTTAGATAGGTTATTAGTCACAGTAGCCAGAAGGTGGATGAAGATAACACGACCTTGTGACCCAGGAGGTGTAACTGCTATTTTAAGGATTCGGATATGAACTGATAATTGATAGAAGTCAGATGTATTAGAACAGGAAAGTAGATGATGATTAGTGGGATGTGCTAAGATTGTAATTAGTTTCTGGATTATTGTCTAACTTGTACTAAATCAACTGTATAAAAATGAGGGAAATCTATGCAGAGGGAGGCTACTTTGTTCCCAGGGCAGTGAACTGGCTTGGACACAAAGTGGTCTCTCTAATTATTTCTTTTCTGTATTTCAGCCTTTAACCACCTGTGCTTGCGCTATATTTACTTGTTTCCAGAATAAACTTTCTTTCTTTCATTTCTGAGTATGCAAGTATTATTTGTTTTATTAGTGTAGGAAAATAAACTTCAAGAATGAGGGTATTCCACAATAATCAGTTGGGGTAACCTCTAATGGGGGTAACTATCTAATGTGTGATAATCAAGAGATAAAGAGGTCATGGATGTAGGAAGTTTGTTGCAGACAGCATTCCACAGAGCACATGAGAAAGGCAGGGAAGAAAGGGTGAGGAGAGGAACAGAAATCAGATTGGAGACATCACAGTGTGACCTGCACGAATAGGATGAGAGTTGATGTGGAGGACCAGGATTGAGATAAATATCCCCAGCGGAGAGCAGAAGGAGCAAGAGAGTATGGAGAAGAGTAGGAGAGGC
This sequence comes from Microcaecilia unicolor, assembly GCF_901765095.1. Classification (NCBI taxonomy): domain Eukaryota; kingdom Metazoa; phylum Chordata; class Amphibia; order Gymnophiona; family Siphonopidae; genus Microcaecilia; species Microcaecilia unicolor. The sequence goes on from NC_044035.1 coordinate 187,132,481, forward strand.
ATGACGACAGCGACTAAGGCGAGATGTACTCAGATAGAATGGAGATGGTTGAATGGAGGGAAAGAAATGTGAAGGTTGAGAGCTGAGAATGGAGAAGATCAAAGAGATGTGAGATAATGAAAGCAGAAGGTGGGCAATGTGTTCCTGCAGTATACAGTGGTTCAGATGGAGAAACCGATTAGGAAGGGACAGTACTAAGAAGAGAAAGTGTACTGGAGCCATAAGAAGTAACTAGGAATAAATATAAAGTGTATAGAGAAAATGTTCCGGCGCGCAGCACCTGGAGTGAAGGCCCTGTGAGGATCGGGATGGATCTGGGATTCACCCGGGTGAAGGATGTGAGGATATTCAGATGGGCTGCAAGTCCTCCACAGCACTTGGAAGGCAGCTGGTGGGAGTGCTGGGTACCTTGAGTGAAGGTCCCGAGCAGATCGGAGTGGGCCTGGGAGTCACCCTGGAGAAGGCTGTGAGGATATGCAGATAGAAGGCAGCTGGTGGGAGACCTGTAATTGAACTCTGGCATTCATTGCCAGAGAATGTGGTAAAAGCAGTTAGCTTAGCGGGGTTTAAGAAAGGTTTGGATAGCTTCCTAAAAGAAAAGTCCATAAGCCATTATTAAAATAGACTTGGGAAAATCCACTGCTTAATTCTAGGATAAGCTGCATAAAATGGTATTGTACTGTTTTGGGATCTTGCCAGGTACTTGTGACCTGGATTGGCCACTGTTGGAAACAGGATACTGGGCTTGATGGACCTTCGGTCTATCCTAGTATGGCAACACTTAAGTAACCCAGAAAGTGCATTTCAAGATGCAGACAGTGAATCTAACTAAAGTCAGATTCTCCACTACAAAGAGAGGGGTAATTGAACCAAAGAAATGCTTTGCAACAGACTGCTTTCACATTGGTGAAAGTGCTATGGTTTATTCAATTTGCTACATCGCATATAACTAATGGATAGACCAAGGCAATTTACAATGCAAATATACAAACAAATAAAAGGAGAAAAGGAATTCCATTAATTCGACAGGATAGAGGAAAGAAGTCATTCAAGATCAGCAGTCAAACAGTTCTTCAAAACAATTAGACACAGACACCAGAATCAGGTTTCGTCAGGTGGGACTCCATAGGCTTGTGAAACATGACAATTTGTATGGAGGAGCTTAAGATCAAGCGAGCTCACAGATCACTGGGGCAGCCAAGATCTAATGGCCCGAGGGACATTTGTGGCTACATAGAAACTTGTTAATACCCAGTGGGACATATACAATATAGAAATATTTGTGGATATACAGTGGTGGAAATAAGTATTTGATCCCTTGCTGATTTTGTAAGTTTGCCCACTGACAAAGACATGAGCAGCCCATAATTGAAGGGTAGGTTATTGGTAACAGTGAGAGATAGCACATCACAAATTAAATCCGGAAAATCACATTGTGGAAAGTATATGAATTTATTTGCATTCTGCAGAGGGAAATAAGTATTTAATCCCTCTGGCAACAAGACCTAATACTTGGTGGCAAACCCTTGTTGGCAAGCACAGCGGTCAGACGTCTTCTGTAGTTGATGATGAGGTTTGCACACATGTCAGGAGGAATTTTGGTCCACTCCTCTTTGCAGATCATCTCTAAATCATTAAGAGTTCTGGGCTGTCGCTTGGCAACTCGCAGCTTCAGCTCCCTCCATAAGTTTTCAATGGGATTAAGGTCTGGTGACTGGCTAGGCCACTCCATGACCTAATGTGCTTCTTTCCTGAGCCACTCCTTTGTTGCCTTGGCTGTATGTTTGGGTCATTGTCGTGCTGGAAGACCCAGCCACGACCCATTTTTAAGGCCCTGGCGGAGGGAAGGAGGTTGTCACTCAGAATTGTACGGTACATGGCCCCATCCATTCTCCCATTGATGCGGTGAAGTAGTCCTGTGCCCTTAGCAGAGAAACACCCCCAAAACATAACATTTCCACCTCCATGCTTGACAGTGGGGACGGTGTTCTTTGGGTCATAGGCAGCATTTCTCTTCCTCCAAACACGGCGAGTTGAGTTCATGCCAAAGAGCTCAATTTTTGTCTCATCTGACCACAGCACCTTTCTCCAATCACTCTCGGCATCATACAGGTGTTCACTGGCAAACTTCAGACGGGCCGTCACATGTGCCTTCCGGAGCAGGGGGACCTTGCGGGCACTGCAGGATTGCAATCCGTTATGTTGTAATGTGTTACCAATGGTTTCGTGGTGACAGTGGTCCCAGCTGCCTTGAGATCATTGACAAGTTCCCCCCTTGTAGTTGTAGGCTGATTTCTAACCTTCCTCATGATCAAGGATACCCCACGAGGTGAGATTTTGCGTGGAGCCCAGATCTTTGTCGATTGACAGTCATTTTGTACTTCTTCCATTTTCTTACTATGGCACCAACAGTGTCTCCTTCTCGCCCAGCGTCTTACTGATGGTTTTGTAGCCCATTCCAGCCTTGTGCAGGTGTATGATCTTGTCCCTGACATCCTTAGACAGCTCCTTGCTCTTGGCCATTTTGTAGAGGTTAGAGTCTGACTGATTCACTGAGTCTGTGGACAGGTGTCTTTCATACCGGTGACCATTGCCGACAGCTGTCTGTCATGCAGGTAACGAGTTGATTTGGAGCATCTACCTGGTCTGTAGGGGCCAGATCTCTTACTGGTTGGTGGGGGATCAAATACTTATTTCCCTCTGCAGAATGCAAATAAATTCATATACTTTCCACAATGTGATTTTTCAGGATTTAATTTGTGATGTGCTCTCTCTCACTGTTACCAATAACCTACCCTTCAATTATGGGCTGCTCATGTCTTTGTCAGTGGGCAAACTTACAAAATCAGCAAGGGATCAAATACTATTTCCACCACTGTACCTCCTTATGACCCTGAGAAGATGCAGGGAGTTACGAGATATAGTAGACAAGCTAAAGGAGGAATGCTACCACTAGACCTTTTCTTATGGTCTAAGCCAGGGGTGTCCAATCTCTGCCCTCACAAATCAGTGTTATGATTGGGGTCAGAACCCCTCTCAACTTACCTCTTTCCTGGGGGTCAGCTTCTTAGCTGGCTTCTGTTTCTTTTGTCTGTCCTTTCTGAGCTGGCTACTGTCTCTCTGTGCTGGCAGCTTCCAGCAGCATGGGGTTAATTGTTTCACTTTACTACAGCTGTGTGGGTGGACTGAGTTAGCTCTACCTCTCTTTGGGTGTACTGGCTTCAAGTGCTTCACGGTGTTGCATTGGTGTGGGTTGGGCCTCTCTGGGTCAGTGTGCTTTTGCCTAGGTCTAGGGAGTATGACATCATCAGGGAGGGCCTTGATAAGGAAGTGGTGTTTCTTCAGAGCCTTTGCAATGGTGGTGTTTGCTTTTAGGTAGGGTGGTGCAGTGTGGCACTTCTGACTTTGTGTCTAGTTCCCTGCTTGCTTTTGCTAAGGGCCAGGTTAGTGTTAGTGCAGTGTGCACTGGTGACTGTGTGTTTAGCTTTCCTGCTTTTCCCTCTTGGTTTTGGAAGCATTGCTGTGTGTAGGGCTTTGGAAGCTCTGTTGCTGATAGAAGTACTTCAGGGTTTGGTGTTGTTAGGAACACTGCAGAGTTTGCTGTTAGAAGTACTTCTGGTGTTTGTGCTATTGGGAGCATTGCAGTCTTTTGCTGTTGGTGTTTGGTGCTTTAGAAGCACTTTTGGCTTATGTGTTAGCTTCCCTGCTTTTTCCTTGTGGCTCCCCTGTCTTCCCTTTTAGTGCTAGGAGCTCTTCTGGTTGCTTGCCAGAGTAGTGCTTAGGAAGCACCTTGTTAGTTTTGTATCTAGCTTGCTAGAGCAGTGCTTAGGTAGCTTGTTAGTTTTGTGTTTAGCTTGTTAGTGTAGAGCTCTGCTTGTAGCTTGGTGCTTAGTAGCACCTGTGTTAGCTTTGTGTTTAGTTCCCTGCTCTGTTAGTTTAGGGCTTAGGAAGTCCCTTTCTTGAGCAGGGCTTAGGAGCTCCTGTTTAGTATAGGGCTTAGGAAGTCCTTTTGTCAGTTACTGTTAGGAACACTCCTGCTGGTTTAGGGCTTGGGAGCACGTAGATCAGTTTAGGTTTAGGAGTACTTCTGTTTCCAGTCCTGGTCCTGTTTCATCTGGTATCCAGTAAGTCCTGCGGCTACTCGAACCAGGAGCTAAACTCCTGGGGGGCTTAGTAGCTAAGTGCAGGTGAAGCTGTTCGGACCAGTCCAGTGTGCTCCAGTCCAGTGTTCCAGTCCGGGGAATTCCAATCCAGTGTTCCAGTCCGGTGTCCTCCAGTCCGGGGGATTCCAGTCCGTGTGTTCCGGTTGCTGGGCGGTGCCTGCAGTCCCTGCCGGTGCCGGTGTGCTTGCCCAGTGTTGGTTGGTGGGTTTTACCTGCTGTTGTCACTCCTCCTCAGCAGCCCAAGGGCTCACGTTTGCTCCAGAGCCCGGCCCCGCGGGCTCTGAACCTGAGAACCTGACAGTCAGGTTTTGGGGATTTCTCCTATGAACACACATGGGATCTCTTTGCAAACAATGGAGGCAGTGCATCCAAACAGATCTCATGCATACTCATTGACTCATTAATTCCACTAATTATATAAATTCTCAATACATCATGCTAGTTTCCTCTTTAAACATTTATTGCATCAAATATCCCAACTCAACCCAGTAGATCTCATATATCACTCCATGCAATTGATAACTAACATTTCATCTACCTCAACTATATAAAATTTTTTCACAGGATACATCAAATCCACAATAAACCATCACAGATCTATAAATCTGCTGTGATGTTACATAACCATGTCCCAATAAACAACGTCCAGTATCCAATCAGTAGAGAATTTCAAAGATGAAAAACACAACGTTCACAGATGAGGAATCGATGTGCAACAAATGAGTGAACAAATGTTCCGCTGCAGACTCAGTCCCGACCACCAACAGACGTGAAATCTTCACAGCTTCCAATTCTTATTTGGAAATCATTTAGGGTTGACCTGTTCCTTTCATCCAACATCCAACCAACACTCTGGTCTCACATTGTAAATGACGGCAGATAAAGACCTGTATGGCCCATCCAGTCTGCCCAACAAGATAAACTCATTTTACATGGTGTGATAGAGTCACATCCAGGATAGTTGGGTTAAGGCAGTTTCAGTCTGAAATACAAGTCGCAGAAGGCATTGCAGGCAAGGAGCCAGGGGGTGAGATGAAGAACCCGGACTGGACTTCTAGCTGCAATAGGGGAAGACATGTAAGCTAGCAGGATGTGTAGATTGGCTGCCACTAGGGGGAAAGAGTGACAGGAAACCCTGTGTGCAGGAGCTCATCATTAGTCTAATGCTTAACTCAGCTGGTATGGGTGTGGGGGAAGTTAATGAGAGGAGAATGATTGGTTGTGGTAGCAGAAGCTAGGGATTGATTAGGCAAGTGGGAAGGAGTCTCAGAGGAGAGAAGCAGGGGCAGGCTGAAAACCCTTGTGTAAGAGAGGTCCCTAAAGTATTGAATCTACCAGTGAAGCAGATGCAGGGTGGAATCCCTTGCGTATGAGAAGTCCCTAAAGTATGGAACCTATTATGAAGTTAAAGAGAGTAGAAGGTAGAAACCTCTGCTTTGTGATTTAACTGTGATGATGAACTGAATGAACTGCTTCTATTTGGAATTGAACTACTGTTTATTGTGCACTGGATAAAGAGCCCAGACTGGAGCTGACTGTGAGCCTGTATTGAATCCTGGTATGTGCTGATAGCCTACTGCTTAAAGGGGACTATTTGCCACACACTTTCAGGTGGCTTATATCTGCTTAAGATTGAAGGTGAATGCTGCTGTTGGAACTGTGTATCAGGTCTACTAGAATCCTGCATGGAATAAAGTCCTTAAGATTGAAGTTGCTGGTGGACATCTATTTCTTGACTGTACTGGGAGCCTGTGGCTGGAGGAGATTGTTCTATCCTTGGCTGCACCTAGAGTTACCTGGTTACAATGGTTTGTGATACTTTATATGTATAACAGCAATAAAAAGGGCAGTGGTCCACCCCTTGCTGAAGAAAAACAACCTTGATCAGGACAAACTTGAAAATTACAGGCCAGTATCCAACATCCCGTTTCTAGGGAAACTCATAGAACAAACATTCTGTGTTCAACTTAATGACTGGTTAGAAAAGAGAAACTGGCTAGATTCATGTCAATCTGCATTCAGACCTGGTTATGGTACTGAAACTGTCCTTGTATCCCTACTAGATGATCTTCACAGAAATCGAGACAAGGGATTTGCCTCGATGTTAGTATTGCTTGATTTCTCTGCAGCTTTTGACACCGTGGACCATGATATCATGCTAGCACGACTGACAGAAACAAGTATCAATGGAACAGTACTTGCTTGGTTCAGATCCTACCTATCAGATAGGCAACAATCCATAATGTTTGGCAGCAACTCATCATCACCATGGACACTGACCTGCGGGGTACCACAAGGATCAATACTGTCACCTATTCTGTTCAATATCTACCTCAAACCACTAGCTGAGCTGATTCAGTCAATGGACACTCAGTTCTACATCTATGCGGATGATGTGCAGCTACTCATACCCATTGAACCTGACCCCATTGAACCTGACTTACCTACAGCCTTAAATAAACTGATTACCGGTCTAACATCAATTCAAGAATGGGCTAAACACAACAAACTTTGCCTGAACCCAAGTAAAACCGAGCTTCTCTGGGTCCCTAACATAAGTGGATACATACCTGACATCAAAATCCCTTTTGGGAAGTATGAACTCCCCCTCAAATCACAAGTCAGGTACCTTGGAATACAGTTAGATTCAACACTTACTCTGATTCCCCAAATCCAAGCAACCTTCAAGAGCTGCTTCTACTATTTGCGACAGCTACGCTGCCTCTCTCCTTATCTCAAGAAGGTAAATCGTATCCCAGTTGTACTTGCCATGATAACATCAAGACTCGATTACTGCAATGCACTATAAATTGGCCGACTACAAAGGGCCTGCACCAGCTCCAGTTGATTCAGAATGCAGCAGCAAGACTCATAGAAGGTTGCAAGCGACGTGACCATATCACACCATTTATGCAAAATTTTCATTGGCTACCAGTACAATACAGGGCTAAATTTAAAACTATATGTCTGATCTTCAAAGCCCTGAAACGAAATGGCCCTGAGTACCTGAAAAATAGCGAAGATACATACCTGTAGCAGGTATTCCCCGAGAACAGCAGGCTGATTGTTCTCACATGTGGGTCGACGTCCACGTAGGCCCAGGAATCGGACGGCATTTTGCAAGCAAAATATAAAAAAAGTTTTGCCAGAGTCTTCTGGCGCGCGCGCAGTGCGTGAACCGCTCATGCGCGGACTGATTTTCCGACAGTCGTGTGAAAGCGTTCCCTCAGTTAACTCAAAAAGCATAAAGAGAAGCAAATAACTCCAAAGGGGAGGTGGGCAGGTTTGTGAGAACAATCAGCCTGCTGTCCTCGGAGAATACCTGCTACAGGTAAGTATCTTCGCATTCTCCAAGGACAAGCAGGCTGCTTGTTCTCACATGTCGGGTATCCCTAGCAACCAGGTTCACTCAAAACAATGAACATTGGTCAACTGGGTCTCACAATGGCGAGGACATAACAGATTGACCTGAAACCATAAACAACTGAGAGTGCAGCCTGGAACAGAACAAAAATGGGTCTAGTTGGATTCTAAACCCCGAACAGATTCTGCAGCACTGACTGCCCAAACAGACTACTGCGTAGGGTATCCTACTGAAGGCAGTAGTCAGATGTGAATGTGTGGAGTGATGACCACGTTGCAGCCTTGCAAATCTCTTCAATGGAGGCTGACTTTAAGTGAGCCACTGACACAGCCATGGCTCTAACATTATGAGCTGTGACATGGCCCTCCAGAGTCAGCCCAGATTGGGCATAAGTGAAGGAAATGCAATCTGTTAGCCAACTGGAGATCGTGCGTTTTCCGATGGCGACTCCCCTCCTGTTGGGATCGAAAGAAACAAACAACTGGGTGGACTATCTAAAGGGCTTTGTCCGCTCCACATAAAAGGCCAATACTCTCTTGCAGTCCAAGGTATGCAAACTGCTTTCACCAGGGTGGGTATGAGGACGAGGAAAGAATGTTGGCAAGACAACTGACTGGTTTAGATGGAACTCCGACACCACCTTTGGCAGGAACTTAGGGTGTGTGCGGAGGCCTACTCTGTTGTGATGAAATTTGATATAAGGTGCAAGTACTATGAAGGCCTGAAGCTCACTGGGTTTACCCTCTACACGGCGATGATAGACACTAATCGCACTAAGATGAACCCTTACTGAGTTGGTTTTGAGGCCAGACTCTGATAAGTGAAAAAGGTATTCAAGCAGGGTCTGTGTAGGACAAGAAAGAGGATCTAGGGCCTTGCTGTCACACCATTTGAAAGAGTAACACCTCTTCATGGAATCTTTTCTTGAAGCAAGCAAGACCAGGGAGACACCTTCTGAAAGACCCAAGGAGGCAAATTCTAAGCTCTCAACATCCAGGACATGAGAGCCAGAGACTGGAGGTTGGGATGTAGAAGTGACCCCTCATTCTGGGTGATGAGGGTTGGAAGACATTCCAATCTCCACGGTTCCTCAGAGGACAACTCCAGAAGATGAGGAAACCAAATTTGACGCGGCCAGAAGGGTGAAATCAGGATCATGGTTCCGCAGTCTTGCTTGAGTTTCAGCAAAGTCTTCCCTACTAGAGGTATGGGAGGATACGCATACAGAAGGCCTGTCCCCCAAAGTAGGAGAAAGTCATCCGACACTAGTCTGTCATGGGCCTGAAGACTGGAACAGAACTGAGGGACCATGTGATTTATCTGAGTGGCAAAAAGATCCACCGAGGGGGTGCCCCAAGCTCGGAAGATCTTGTGGACTATGCCCATGTCCAGTGACCACTCGTGAGGTTGCATTATCCTGCTCAACCTGTCGGCCAGACTGTTGTTTACGCCTGCCAGAGAAGTGGCTTGACGGCGAGCCCAAAGCCACATCTGGATGGCTTCCTAACACAGGGGGCAAGATCCGGTGCCGCCCTGCTTGTTGGTGTAATACATGGCAACCTGATTGTCTGTCTGAATTAAAATGATTTGGTTGGACAGCCGATCTCTGAAAGTCTTTAGAGCGTTCCAGATCGCTCTTAATTCCAGTAGGTTGATCTGCAGACCTTTTTCCTGAAAGAACCAGGCTCCCTGAGTGTGGAGCCCATCTACATGAGCCCCCCCAACCCAGGAGAGATGCATCCATCAGGAGCACTTTTCATGGCTGAGGAATTTGTAATGGTCGCCCCAAAGTCAAATTGGATCGAATCGCCCACCACTGAAGAGAATTTCGAAAGTCGGTGGACAGCTGGATTACATCCTCTAGATCCCCCGCAGCTTGAAACCACTGGGAAGCTAGGGTCCCTTGAGCTGATCTCATATGTAGACATGCCATGGGTGTTACATGAACTGCGGAGGCCATGTGCCCCAGACGTTTCAACATCTGCCGAGCCGTGATCTGCTGAGACGCTCGAACCATGGACACCAGGGACAGAAGGTTGTCCGACCTCGCCTTGGGGAGATAAGCTCGAGCTGTGTGTTCAGCAGAGCTCCAATGAATTCCAGTTTTTGGACTGGGGTGAGATGGGACTTGGGATAATTTATGATGAACCCCAGTAGCTCCAGCACCTGAATAGTAATTCGCATGACTCCAGAGCACCTTCCTTCAAGGTGCTCTTCACCAGCCAATCGACGAGATAAGGAAACACATGCACTCCCAGTCTACGTAGAGATGCTGCGACTACAGCTAGGCATTTTGTAAACACTCAGGGCGCAGATGCCAGCCAAAAGTGCTGTGTTCCCAGCCAAAATCGAAGATACTTTCCTGTGAGCATCGAGATGTGTGTAAAAGCATAGCTAATCCTCTTCCTGAATCATGGGAAGAAGGGTGCCCAGGGACACCCTTCCTGAACTTTTCTCAGATAAGAAATTTGTTCAGGGCCCTTAGGTCTAGGGTGGGACACATCCTCCCTGTTTTCTTTTGCACAAGGAAGTACCTGAAATAGAACCCCAGCCCTTCTTCCCCTGGTGGAACGGGTTCAACCGCTTAGGCCTGTAGAAGGGCAGAGAGTTCCTCTGCAAGCGATACAACAGCATTATAACATCCTCACATCTGTTCTCCATACCTTTCCTAAGAATGTTGCAGGGAGTGCATCATCCAAGCGGGACAGTTGCCTCACCGAGTTCTGCAAGTGGACGCTCGTGAAGAGCTGGTAAGTCTGGATCTTGGCAGCGAGTATAGTGGCCTGATACGCCTTCCTCCCAAAAGAGTCCAAGGTTCTAGATTCTCTGCCTGGGGGCGCCAAGGCATAGTCCCTAGTACTCTTAGCTCTTTTGAGGGCGGAGTCCAACACCATGGAATTGTGAGGTTGCTGAGACCTCATCAAACCAGGTTCACCGTGGATCAGATATTGGGATTCAGCTTTTTTCAGGATCACGGGATTAGACAGCGGGAACGACCAGTTTCACATAAGGACTTCCTTCAGTACATTATGCAAAGGAGCCGTTGCAGCCTCCCTAGGCAGAGAAGGATAATCCAGGACTTTGGGCATCTTAGCCCTGGGCTCATCCTCAACCTCCATAGGAAAGAGAATAGCCACAGCCATTTTCCGGACAAAGGAGGTAAAGGATAGACTCTGGTGGAGAAAGTCTCCTTTCTGGTGGAGGGGAAGGTTCAGAGGGAATCCCATAGGACTCGTCAGAAGAAAAGTACCTGAGATCTTCCTCCCATGGACGCTCACCTTCAGTATCGGACAAGACATCCTTCAGAGCAGTCCGAAACTGAGCCTGCCTCGACGCCAAGGAGCGACATCCTCAATGTCGGTGCTGAGAAGACGACGCCCGCCTGGACTCCGGTGAAGCTTCCTCTACCGACGTCGAAGGGGAGTCGACCTGGGTGGCAGCCGACACCAATGCCGCAGGCGGCACCGAGGTTGGGGGACCTCACCACAGGCGAAGGGCCAGATGCCGCTGCAGCAGATGGTATGGAAGGCGCAAGCACCCCTGACATCGAAGCAGACTAGCGCAACAATCCTTCCAGGAGCTCTGGAAGCAGAGCCCTGATGTTTTCGTCCAGAGCAGCCATCAGACAAGGCTGCGGGGTCGGTAAAGAAGCCGGTGGCAGAATCTGTCGAGGCTGCCAGAAGACCGACGCATCTGCACCTCCTGAACAGAGGGGGAGCGATCCTCTCGGCGACGACGCTTCTCAGGTGCCGATTCCCTCGACGACCCAGAGCTCCCAGCACCGTGTGTCGAAGGAGATCGATGACGGTGCTTCTTCGCCTCCGCTCGACATCGAGACTCCTCAGTACCGATGAGAACGTACAATCCTCACGCCTCCTCAGGAAATCAGTCCACGCATGCATGGTGAGCGCTGGACACACGGCAGAAGATTCTGGCAAAACTTTTTTTATATTTTGCTTGCAAAATGCCGTCCGATTCCTGGGCTGATGCGGACGTCGACCCACATCTGAGAACAAGCAGCCTGCTTGCCCTTGGAGAAAGGATGATCCTCCACACACCGCCAAGGACACTAAGGTCCTCCCAAGGACTTTCACTAACCACACCCTCTCCAAAAGACATTACACGATGTGATACCCGCAAGCGAGCCTTCTCCAGAGTAGCCGCCACACTGTGAAATGCACTGCCTGAAAGGCTGTGCTTAACACAAGACTATCTCTACTTCAGGAAGCAGGCTCTTCAACCAGGCCTTTACTGGAAGATGTAACTAACTCATTAGTCTCACTCACACAAGGAGTACTCAGGCTGCATATACTGCAGCAGGACATGTTTATCCACTCCTACTCTAGCTGAGATAACACTTCTCTGACCTCATCTGCAACTTTCTTTAAATCAATCACCTTACTTTCTAACTCTTCCTACTTTCTTATCCTTCTATATGTTACATCTTTGCTTTACCCTTTGTTATCACCTATAATGTTCTATTACGTATTGTGTTGACATTGTAAATAGTATAACATGCCATACTTTGTATTGTTTTTGAATAGTTTTACTGCTGTAATTGTCTACTGCTCATGTTTAATCTATTCTTACTGTACACCGCGTTGAGTGAATTCCTTCAAAAAGGCAGTAAATAAATCCTAATAAATAAATAAATACCAGAGTTTGATTTGTCCTTGCCATTCTCAGGGCACAGACCATAGAAGTTTGCCCAGTACTGTTCTTGTACTAAGTTCTGAAGCTAACATTGAAGCCCCTTAAAATTTACACTCCAGTCCATCCCTATCTATTCAGTCACGATCAGGGCGTAGACCGTAGAAGTCTGCCCAGCTACAGTTTTGTTTTCCAATTACCGGCATCGTCAATCTCCCCTAAGATTCCACAGAACCATTCATTCTAAACAGGATGTGTTTATCCCACGCATGTTTAAATTGCATTACAGCGGGAGGGCATTCCACATATCTACCACCCTTTCCATGAAAAAATGCTTCCTAATATTTCTCCCGAGTCTGCCCCCCTTCAACCTCAAATCATGTCCTCTAGTTCTATCACCTTCCCGTCTCCGGAAAAGGTTTGTTTGTGAATTAATACCTTTCAAATCTTTGAATGTCTGTATCATGTCACCCGTTTCTCCTTTCCTCCAAGGTTCAGGTCAGCAAAGTTTCTCCTCTTATGGTTTGCAATGCAAATCCCATACCATTTTGTAGCTTTTCTTTGCACCACTTCCAGTCTTTTTACTTCTTTAGCAAGATGCAGCCTCCAAAACTGAACACAATACTCCAATTCTCCAAGTGGGGCCTCACCAACAACTTGTAGAGGGGCATCAACACCTCCTTTCTTATGCTGGGTATACCCCTCTCTATGCAGCTTAGCATCCTTCTGACCACGGTCGTCGCCTTGTCACATTGCTTCTTCACCTTCATATCTGCCGACACTAATACCCCAAAGTCTCTCTCTTCAGTCGAGTTTTCTAATCTCGCCCCTCCTATTTGGTATCTCTCTTTGGGTTTCTGCACCCCAAGTGCACCACTCTGCACTTCTTGGCATGAAATTTTAACTACGAAAAAAAAAAACACTCAAGCCCAAAATGTAAATGCAAAAAAAATCTCAAGATTTCACAAAAATATATTATTGAGATTCAAGTCACTGGGGAGCCAAAACAGTTCACCTAACACCTTTCAGTGGAGAAAAACTCCCAGGTGCCCAACAGGGAGCCCCTGTTTCGCTAAAAGCTGCATCAGGGGTAGTGCTAGGAATCCCAATCCTGTGTCGTGGCCACTGTTGGGTACCTGGGAGTGTTACACATGACGGAAGGCTGTTTTGGAAGAACACGAATGTTTGAAACATTACCGCTGAGTGTTTGATTGTACTGCCCTGACCGCCTTTTGACTTTCCTATGAGTTTAAGTGGGCTTCATTGACATTGGGACCAGAACTTAGAACGTTCCTACACTATGGTAAGTGGAGTTTTTTTCCCTATGATGGTGAGCCATGCCTATACCTTAAAAGCGCTGCAGGTTGGGTGGCTTTACTGAGGTTTTTTTTCTGCACTGATCGCCGTTCCCCAGAGGTTGAGCCCCTAGGTGCGGGAGGCCTGCAGGACTTACGAGATGGAGCAGGAAGCGGGGTGATGAATGTGACTGCCAGACAGGCAGTAGGCAAGAGAGTGATCAAGGTACAGGCAGAGTCAGTAGGCAGGAAGCACGTCAAGAGAGTAATCCAGGTACAGGCAAGATCAGGAGGCAGGCAGCAGACACAAGAGTAATCCAGATATAGGCAAGGTCAGGAGGCAGGCAGCAGACACAAGAGTAAACCAGGTACAGGCAGAGTCAGTAGGCAGGCAGCAGGCATGAGAGTAATCCAGGTACAGGCAAGGTCAGGAGACAGGTAGCAGATACAAAAGTAATCCAGGTACAGGCAAGGTCAGGAGGCAAGCAGCAGACACAAGAGTAATCCAGGTATAGGCAGAGTCAGTAGGCAGTCAGCAGACATGAGAGTAATCCAGGTACAGGCAAAGTCAGTAGGCAGGCAGCAGACACGAGAGTAATCCAGGACAGGCTAAGTCAGCAACGAAGAGCAAAGTAGAAGAGAAGCACACTATTGCGCAAGTAACACCTACCAAAATAGAAGCTGAAGCAAGGAGTCTAGGGAGAGCTCAGCTGATAAAGTGCTTGCGTCTGACATCAGCAGGGAGAAGGGGCAAAGCCATAAGAGAAGAACAGGGGAAGGAGGAACCAGAAGACCAATAGGAGAGAAGCAAGGGAAGCCAGACAGAGGAAGCAAAGCAACCAAAATGGGTGGAAGCAAAGCAATCAAGGAGCCTGGAAGCCAGGCAGAAAGACAGCAGACCCAGGTGCATGGAAGCAAAGCAATCAATGAGCCTGCAGCCAGAGAAGAACTGCACACACATGGCTCAGGGGCTGTACCAGTCAAGTGTGCATGTCGACGGGACGTTGCGCAGCCCGAGGACGCCGCTTGTGTTGAGGTAGGGGACATGACAAGTATGGAGTGTTGCCATGATTTGGGTTTCTGCCAGGTACTTGTGACCTGACTTGGCCACTGTTTGGAAAACAGGATATTGGGCTAGATGGACCATTGGTCTGACCCAGTATGGCTACTCTTATCCTATATAATAATTTGCACCATGAACATTCCATGAAGCTGCCTGGGCCCGTGCCTCCATTCTGATTGGCTGTGCCTGGGACTGAAGCCTCAGATGACGTCATCCAGAGAGCCCAAGCAACAGCAGTGCGGGCCCGGCCCCAGGCAGCTTCAACGAACGTTCATCTTGCACTCCCAACGTTCCAATGTCTCTGGCTGCGTTCGTAACATTGGAATGTTGGAAGAGCAGTTTCAGCCCTTCGCCACGCCCCCCACTGAGGTCGCCGCCCCTCAACCCTCCATCACCCCTCAGGGTGCCACCGCTCACCCCCTCCACCCCCCTCCTGCGGTCACCGAGGAAGATTTGGGTAGGATACCAGTGTCGGAAATGGTATTTCAAGCGGACGA
Source organism: Microcaecilia unicolor (assembly GCF_901765095.1). Taxonomy (NCBI): domain Eukaryota; kingdom Metazoa; phylum Chordata; class Amphibia; order Gymnophiona; family Siphonopidae; genus Microcaecilia; species Microcaecilia unicolor. The sequence continues at coordinate 187,147,513 of NC_044035.1, forward strand.
GTTGGAGAAACTTACTGACTTCACGGTAAACCTGGAGGATGTAATGGGGCAGTTCAGCAAACTGAAGGGTAGCAAATCTCCTGCACCGGATGGCATTCATCCTAGAGTACTGATAGAACTGAAAAATGAGCTTGCGGAGCTACTGTTAGTGATTTATACTTAAAATCGAGCGTAGTACCGGAAGATTGTAGGGTGGCCAATGTAACGCCGATTTTTAAAAAAGGTTCCAGGGGAGATCCGGGAAATTATAGACCAGTGAGTCTGAAGTCAGTGCCGGGGAAAATGGTAGAGGCTATTATCAAAAACAAAATTACAGAGCACATCCAAGGTCATGGATTACTGAGACCAAGTCAGCACGGCTTTTGTGTGGGAAAATCTTGCCTGAACAATTTACTTCAATTCTTTGAAGGAGTAAACAAACATGTGGACAAAGGAGAGCCGGTTGATATTGTGCATCTAGATTTTCAAAAGGCGTTTGACAAGGTACCTCATGAAAGGCTACAGAGGAAATTGGAGGGTCATGGGATAGGAGGAAATGTCCTATTGTGGATTAAAAACTGGTTGAAGAATAGGAAACAGAGAGTGGGGTTAAATGGGCAGTATTCACAATGGAGAAGGGTAGTTAGTGGGGTTCCTCAGGGATCTGTGCTAGGACCGCTGCTTTTTAATATATTTATAAATGATTTAGAAATGGGAGTAACTAGCGAGGTAATAAAATTTGCTGATGACACAAAGTTATTCAAAGTCGTTAACTCGCGACAGGATTGTGAAAAATTACAGAAGGAGACTGGGAGACTAGGCGGCTAAATGGCAGGTGATGTTTAATGTGAGCAAGTGCAAGGTGATGCATGTGGGAAAAAAGAACACGAATTATAGCTACGTCATGCAAGGTTCCACGTTAGGAGTTACGGACCAAGAAAGGGATCTGGGTGTCGTCGTCGATAATACGCTGAAACCTTCTGCTCAGTGTGCTGCTGCGGCTAGGAAAGCGAATAGAATGTTGGGTATTATTAGATAAGGTATGGAAATCAGGTGTGAGGATGTTATAATGCCGTTATATCGCTCCATGGTGCGACCGCACCTTGAGTATTGTGTTCAATTCTGGTCGCCACATCTCAAGAAAGATATAGTAGAATTGGAAAAAGTGCAGCGAAGGGCGACTAAAATGATAGCGGGGATGGGACGACTTCCCTATGAAGAAAGACTAAGGAGGCTAGGGCTTTTCAGCTTGGAGAAGAGATGGCTGAGGGCAGACATGATAGATGTATATAAAATAATGAGTGGCGTGGAACAGGTGGATGTGAAGCGTCTGTTCACGCTTTCCAAAAATACTAGGACTAGGGGGCATGTGATGAAACTACAGTGTAGTAAATTTAAAACAAATCGGAGAAAATATTTCTTCACCCAACGCATAATTAAACTCTGGAATTCGTTGCTGGAGAACGTGGTAAAGGCGGTTAGCTTAGCAGAGTTTAAAAAGGGGTTAGACGGTTTCCTAAAGGACAAGTCCATAAACCGCTACTAAATGGACTTGGGAAAAATCCACAATTCCAGCAATAACATGTATAGAATGTTTGTATGTTTGGGAAGCTCGCCAGGTGCCCTTGGCCTGGATTGGCCGCTGTCGTGGACAGGATGCTGGGCTCGATGGACCCTTGGTCTTTTCCCAGTGTGGCATTACTTATGTACTTCTCCTTCGAAAATAAGCAGGATGGTGTTTATTTTTCAGAAGGGAATAAAGCTAGTAAACTACTTGCTCACCAAATGAAAGGGGCTAGGTTGCAATCCCAAACTTCGTCTATCCAAAATAGATTTGTGCCTTACACTCCTTTTTGGATCTCTCTCATTCATACCCTACGTCTTTCTGTGGTCATTTCCTGCCTCAACAACTGTAATTCTCTATATGCTGGTCTTCTCTCTGCACCATTAAACATCTTCAGTTGATCCAGTCTACCACTGTAAAACTTCTGCATTTTTCCCACCGCTTCAACCATGTGACTTCCCTTCTATCTGGAGCACTGGCTGCCAGCTTCAGCCAGTATACAGTTCATGATTCTTTGCGTGGTCTTTAAGGCACACTCTCCCTTGGCCACAGCATATCACTCGGCTCTCCCCCTTACACCTTAACGCACTCCCTGCACGCTCCTCTTCTGCTAATCTTCTGATTATAGACGCTCTCCCCTCTTTTCGCTTGACCATCTCTCATGAAACCTTTTAGCTTCCTAGAACCTTCTCTGTGGAATGCTCTTCCCTCCCATATTCTATAAGAATAATCACACCCTCAATTCAAAGCCCTGCAGCTTTTGGTTGACCTGTTTCATTGTCATCCCCTCCTTCCCATGCTCTACCTTGACGAACCTTTTTTTAGTATTGCAAAATGCACAGTAGCCACTGTGGACCATGTGCGGTATATCAAATCTCTGGAAATAAATAAAGAAAGAAAGGAAACCGTGCAGGATGTTCCAAAAACAAGGGCAAGGTTTTTTTTTTGAAGTTCTATCAGATCCTTTACACATCTGAGGGTCAACCATCTAGTGATGAAATATGCTTCTCCCAACAGTTGCCCCATTTGCCACAAGTCACAGATTCTCAGAAAACAGGATTTGGATGGAGAAAATCAGATGGAAGAGGTTAAAAAGGCTATAAGCCTCCCTTAAGCTAGGCAAGGTACCACAACTGGATTGTTTGTCATTTAAGTTCTATAAAACGTTTTCAGGAATACTGACCCCAGTTCTATCTAAAATGCTTAATGAGGTGTTGAAGGGCATAGTTTTGTCACCCTTAATGGAGGCCAGTATAATTTATTTATGGTTCATTTCTACCCCACATTTTCCCACAAATGCAGGCACATTGTGGCTTACATGAATTATAAAAAAAGAAGAAAAGTACAATACATGAAAGCTATAGAAGAATAAGGATGTAATGTTAGCAACAAGAATAATGACTAAACAGCAGAGTTACTGATGGAGTATGTTTTTTCGAAGAGAAACGTTTTCAGCAAATTCTTGAAAAGATGGTGATCAGCTTGCGATTTTAAGTACAAAGGTAGAGCATTCCAAATCTTCAGACTGGAGTAGTGGAAAGACAAGGCAAAAAGAAGCTCCAAAAGGATCCCAATCAGAGAAAGATCCAATGCAGTGCAATTCATACAAGCTGTTGAGCTTTTATAGTAACATAATAAGTGATGGCAGAAAAAAACCTTAATGGTCCATCCAGTCTGCCCAACAGCCTCGTTCATTCTCAATTCAAGATTAAAATTTAAAAAAAAAATGTTTGTGATGTTATATACTTGAACATGGTCTTCCTTTGTTGTTTCAGGAACATAGATTGTAGAAGTCTGCCTGGCTCTGTCCTTATGTTCCAACTACTGGATTGCCATCAAAGCCCACTCCAGCCTATCCGTCTTGTCATTTGCAGGACACAGACCATAAAAGTTTGCCAGGCAATGTCCTCATGTTCCAAATTACTGGAGTTTTCATCAAAGCTCCCCACAGCCCATCCTAAGCCAGATTGCTATATGCGGGACTCAGATTGAACAAGCCAGCCCAGCACCAGTTCTAGCTGATACAGCCAGAGTTGCAATCTAAGCATCACTTGACATGCAAACGCATATGCAACCCCTTAGGTTTTGTTTTTTATACCATTCATTTTCTAATTAGAGAGATCCCCTGTGTTCATCCCATGCCACGTTGAATTCTGCCACAGTTCTCTTCTCCACCACCTCCCTTGGGCAGGAATTCCAGGTATCAACTACCCTCTCCGTGAATGAAGTTTTAGACAATACTCCTAAGTCTACCAGCCAGCAACCTCAATTCATGTCCTCTAGTTTTACCATTTTCCCTTCTCTGGAAAATATTTGTTTCTATATTAATATCTTTCAAGTATTTAAATGTCTGTAACATATCTCCTCTGTCCCTCCTCTCCTCTAGGGAATACATATTCAGATATTCCAGTCTCTTTTCATACAGTGGGGGAAATAAGTATTTGATCCCTTGCTGATTTTGTAAGTTTGCCCACTGACAAAGACATGAGCAGCCCATAATTGAAGGGTAGGTTATTGGTAACAGTGAGAGATAGCACATCACAAATTAAATCCGGAAAATCACATTTTGGAAAGTATATGAATTTATTTGCATTCTGCAGAGGGAAATAAGTATTTGATCCCTCTGGCAAACAAGACCTAATACTTGGTGGCAAAACCCTTGTTGGCAAGCACAGCGGTCAAACGTCTTCTGTAGTTGATGATGAGGTTTGCACACATGTCAGGAGGAATTTTGGTCCACTCCTCTTTGCAGATCATCTCTAAATCATTAAGAGTTCTGGGCTGTCGCTTGGCAACTCGCAGCTTCAGCTCCCTCCATAAGTTTTCAATGGGATTAAGGTCTGGTGACTGGCTAGGCCACTCCATGACCCTAATGTGCTTCTTCCTGAGCCACTCCTTTGTTGCCTTGGCTGTATGTTTTGGGTCATTGTCGTGCTGGAAGACCCAGCCACGACCCATTTTTAAGGCCCTGGCGGAGGGAAGGAGGTTGTCACTCAGAATTGTACGGTACATGGCCCCATCCATTCTCCCATTGATGCGGTGAAGTAGTCCTGTGCCCTTAGCAGAGAAACACGCCCAAAACATAACATTTCCACCTCCATGCTTGACAGTGGGGACGGTGTTCTTTGGGTCATAGGCAGCATTTCTCTTCCTCCAAACACGGCGAGTTGAGTTCATGCCAAAGAGCTCAATTTTTGTCTCATCTGACCACAGCACCTTCTCCCAATCACTCTCGGCATCATCCAGGTGTTCACTGGCAAACTTCAGACGGGCCGTCACATGTGCCTTCCGGAGCAGGGGGACCTTGCGGGCACTGCAGGATTGCAATCCGTTATGTCGTAATGTGTTACCAATGGTTTTCGTGGTGACAGTGGTCCCAGCTGCCTTGAGATCATTGACAAGTTCCCCCCTTGTAGTTGTAGGCTGATTTCTAACCTTCCTCATGATCAAGGATACCCCACGAGGTGAGATTTTGCGTGGAGCCCCAGATCTTTGTCGATTGACAGTCATTTTGTACTTCTTTCCATTTTCTTACTATGGCACCAACAGTTGTCTCCTTCTCGCCCAGCGTCTTAACTGATGGTTTTGTAGCCCATTCCAGCCTTGTGCAGGTGTATGATCTTGTCCCTGACATCCTTAGACAGCTCCTTGCTCTGGGCCATTTGTAGAGGTTAGAGTCCTGAACTGATTCCACTGAGTCTGTGGACAGGTGTCTTTCATACAGGGACCATTGCCGACAGCTGTCTGTCATGCAGGTAACGAGGTTGATTTGGAGCATCTACCGGGTCTGTAGGGGCCAGATCTCTTACTGGTTGTGGGGGAGTCAAATACTTATTTCCTCTGCAGAATGCAAATAAATTCATATACTTTCCACAATGTGATTTTCCGGATTTAATTTGTGATGTGCTATCTCTCACTGTTACCAATAACCTACCCTTCAATTATGGGCTGCTCATGTCTTTGTCAGTGGGCAAACTTACAAAATCAGCAAGGGTAGGTTATTGGTAACAGTGAGAGATAGCACATCACAAATTAAATCCGGAAAATCACATTGTGGAAAGTATATGAATTTATTTGCATTCTGCAGAGGGAAATAAGTATTTGATCCCTCTGGCAAACAAGACCTAATACTTGGTGGCAAAACCCTTGTTGGCAAGCACAGCGGTCAGACGTCTTCTGTAGTTGATGATGAGGTTTGCACACATGTCAGGAGGAATTTTGGTCCACTCCTCTTTGCAGATCATCTCTAAATCATTAAGAGTTCTGGGCTGTCGCTTGGCAACTCGCAGCTTCAGCTCCCTCCATAAGTTTTCAATGGGATTAAGGTCTGGTGACTGGCTAGGCCACTCCATGACCCTAATGTGCTTCTTCCTGAGCCACTCCTTTGTTGCCTTGGCTGTATGTTTTGGGTCATTGTCGTGCTGGAAGACCCAGCCACGACCCATTTTTAAGGCCCTGGCGGAGGGAAGGAGGTTGTCACTCAGAATTGTACGGTACATGGCCCCATCCATTCTCCCATTGATGCGGTGAAGTAGTCCTGTGCCCTTAGCAGAGAAACACGCCCAAAACATAACATTTCCACCTCCATGCTTGACAGTGGGGACGGTGTTCTTTGGGTCATAGGCAGCATTTCTCTTCCTCCAAACACGGCGAGTTGAGTTCATGCCAAAGAGCTCAATTTTTGTCTCATCTGACCACAGCACCTTCTCCCAATCACTCTCGGCATCATCCAGGTGTTCACTGGCAAACTTCAGACGGGCCGTCACATGTGCCTTCCGGAGCAGGGGGACCTTGCGGGCACTGCAGGATTGCAATCCGTTATGTCGTAATGTGTTACCAATGGTTTTCGTGGTGACAGTGGTCCCAGCTGCCTTGAGATCATTGACAAGTTCCCCCCTTGTAGTTGTAGGCTGATTTCTAACCTTCCTCATGATCAAGGATACCCCACGAGGTGAGATTTTGCGTGGAGCCCCAGATCTTTGTCGATTGACAGTCATTTTGTACTTCTTCCATTTTCTTACTATGGCACCAACAGTTGTCTCCTTCTCGCCCAGCGTCTTACTGATGGTTTTGTAGCCCATTCCAGCCTTGTGCAGGTGTATGATCTTGTCCCTGACATCCTTAGACAGCTCCTTGCTCTTGGCCATTTTGTAGAGGTTAGAGTCTGACTGATTCACTGAGTCTGTGGACAGGTGTCTTTCATACAGGTGACCATTGCCGACAGCTGTCTGTCATGCAGGTAACGAGTTGATTTGGAGCATCTACCTGGTCTGTAGGGGCCAGATCTCTTACTGGTTGGTGGGGGATCAAATACTTATTTCCCTCTGCAGAATGCAAATAAATTCATATACTTTCCACAATGTGATTTTCCGGATTTAATTTGTGATGTGCTATCTCTCACTGTTACCAATAACCTACCCTTCAATTATGGGCTGCTCATGTCTTTGTCAGTGGGCAAACTTACAAAATCAGCAAGGGATCAAATACTTATTTCCCCCACTGTATGTCTTTTGGCGCAAGCACCATATCATTTTTTTCACCTTCCTCTGGATCGCTTCAAGTCTTCTTACATGTTTAGCAAGATGCGGCCTCCAAAACTGAACACAATACTCCAAGTGGGGCCTCACCAATGACTTGTACAAGGGCATCAACATCTCCTTTCTTCTGCTGGTTACCCCTCTCTCTATATAGCCTATATCCTTCTGGTTACAGCCACTGCCTTGTCACACTGATTTGTCACCTTCAGATCCTCAGATACTATCACCCCAAGGTCCCTCTCACTGCCTAACACATACATCTCCCATGGATTTCTACTCCCTAAATGCATCATTAAATTTTAATTGCCAAACATTAGAATATTCTTCTAACTTTTGCAGATCCTTTTTCATGTTTTCCACTCCCTCCGGTGTGTCCACTCGGTTACAAATCTTGGTATCATCCGCAAAAAGGTAAACTTTACCTTCTATCCCTTCGGCAAAGCCACCCACAAATATATTGAACAGAATCGGCCACAGCACCGATCCTTGAGGCACTTCACTACTTACCTTTCCTTCTTCTGAGTGAATTCTATTAACCACCACCCTCTGGCGTCTGTCTGCCAACCAGTTCCTAATCCCGTTCACCACTTTGGGTCCTAACTTCAGCCTGTCAAGTTTTTGTCCTCCTATGAGGAACTGTGTCAAAGGCTTTGCTGAAATCTAAGTAAATTACATCTAGCGCATGTCCTCGATCCAATTCTCTAGTCACCACATCCTTGATCCAATTCTATGGTTACCAAGTCAAAGAATTCAATCAGATTAGTTTGGCACGATTTACTTTGGTAAAACCACATTGTCTTGGATCTTGCAACCAGGCTGAATGGGGTGAAAGGTATGTTAGCAGGAGAGGACCAATCGGGTTTCATCCCTGGCAGGATCACAGGGGACAACGTAAGGCGAACCCTTGAGCTGATATGGCGTGCCAATAATAGAATGATGAAGTCAATCTTACTATTGATGCAGAGACGGTCTTTGATAGGCTCGAGTGGGCCTTCCTGCATGTGTTTTTCACTCAGATGGGATTTGATCCAAATTTCAGGAAATGGATCTCTGCACTGTACTCTTTACCAAAAGCCCGAGTTTGAGTTAACGAGGGCTATTCAAACTCTTTTATTTTAACCAGGAAAACCAGGCGGGTGCCCATTATCCTCTCTTTTATTTGTGTTCATAGTAAAACCCTTGGCTGCATAGATCAGACTTAATAGCGATGTTGAAGGGATATGGGTAGGGAAGGAAGAATTTAAAATATCTCTTTTCACGGATGACATCCTGTTGACTATCAGCAACCCCCACTCATCTCTAAAGGTTTTAATCATAGTTTTACAGGAGTATGAAAAATACTCCAAATAAGTTATCAAATGGAAGGAAAAAGCCTCAAAGAGCTTGATCTAAGCAGATTGACAGAGCAGCACAGATCAAAAAGATCTCTTACTCTTTCATCATCGGCTAAAAAACCTTCCCATTTCTGATGTGAAAAGTGCAAAAACTTGATTAATCAAAAAAGTAGTCCAACTCAACGACATTTATCTTTAAAGAGCTGGATATGGTGCTAGCTGCAGGAACCAAGCCCAATCGCTGCTTCTCAGACGGTGTGTATTGCCCTTGGGCCAACAATGGCCAGCGCTTTGCTGCATCAGGGTCCCAAATGGCAAAAGTTCCTCTGTGAAAAGCAAACGATTATCATAACAGGCTCATAAACAAAATCCACGCAGAGCAAAAAACATCAAAATACAGTCTCATACAGACTTCGTCACAGTGTTCTGCGCAAGTTCCAAGCAACGTAACCTTGATGGCTGCTCCTTTAAATAAAATGTCCTTAGGGCATGTGAAGTGCGGGAACTGTCATTTCTGTACCCTTATAATTGAATCCACTTTTATCAACCCCATTGATCAAAGAAACTATCCTCTGAGGGCCAAGACCGCCTGCAATTCTGACTTTGTAGCTTATTGTCCAGGTTGCCCATGTAATAAGGTATATATGTGAGCCACACTAGCCGTAAGCTCTCTGTCCGGCTGGCTGAGCACAAGAGCATGTTGTCAACTAGGAGAGTAGGATTACCTCTGGTTACACATTGTGAACATTTTGGACTTTCTTTCAGTATCTGCGCTGTGTTTCCTTACAACATGTATTGCCCCCCTTGAGAAGGGGTGACCGGCATATAATATTAATACAGCAAGAACAGCGGTGGATTTTTAAGCTACATTCTCTTCAACCTAACGGTCTCAATACACACCTTGAGTGGTGTCACTTTTTATAGATCTATCATTTGATATCTACTTACACGGGAGCCATTTTTTCTGTTACGTTGCCAGGAACTTGCGCAGAATACTGTGACTAAGCCTGTATGAGACTGTGTTTTGTTCTGCATGGATTTTGTTTATGAGCCTGTTATAATAATCATTTGCTTTTCACAGAGGAGTCTTCGCTATTTGGAACCCTGATGCAGCAAAGCGAAACGCTGGCCATTGTTGGCCCGAGGGCAATACACACCATCTGAGAAGCAGCGGTTGGGCTTGGTTCCTGCAGCTAGCACCACATCCAGTTCTTTAAAGGTAAGTGTCGTTGAGTTGGACTACTTTTTTGACTAATCAAGTTTTTGCACTTTTCAGATCAAAAATTGGAAGTTTTTTTAGCCGATGATGAAAGAGTAAGAGATCTTTTTGATCTGTGCAGCTCTGTCAATCTGGTCAGATTCAAACTCTGAGGTTTTTTCCTTCCATTTGATAACTTATTTGGAGTATTTTTCATTTTGTGGATTTCTATTAATAGACTTTGCATTAGTGCTTTTGATAATTCACACCCATTGTGTAACTTTATTGTTTACAAGAGTATGGCCAACTTTCTGGCTTTAAGATTATCAATAAAAATCAAACAAAATAAAACATGGAAAAGAAAATAAGATGATTCCTTTTTTATTGGACATAACTTAATACATTTCTTGATTAGCTTTCGAAGGTTGCCCTTCTTCGTCAGATCGGAAATAAGCAAATGTGGTAGCAGATAGTGTGTGTATATACGTGTATATATATATATATATATATATATATATATATATATATATATATATACACGTATATACACACACTATCTGCTACCACATTTGCTTATTTCCGATCTGACGAAGAAGGGCAACCTTCGAAAGCTAATCAAGAAATGTATTAAGTTATGTCCAATAAAAACTTAATACATTTCTTGATTAGCTTTCGAAGGTTGCCCTTCTTCGTCAGATCTGACGAAGAAGGGCAACCTTCGAAAGCTAATCAAGAAATGTATTAAGTTATGTCCAATAAAAAAGGAATCATCTTATTTTCTTTTCCATGTTTTATTTTGTTTGATTTCTATTGATAACCTTTAAGAGTGGACTAACACGGCTACCACACCTCTCTGGCTTTAAGATGAATGCTACCAAATCTGAAATAATAATTAACCTGGCTCCAGATCTGGTACAAGAACTTAAGTTCTCAACTACCCTTTGGGTGGGCTAAATATCACATTCAATATCTGTGGGCAAAGTTATCTGCTGATGTTCAACAAATATTCTCCCTCAACTATGGGAGGCTGCTGTCAGAGATCTCAGTAGTATTGGATAGATGGCATAAATTAAACAATACTTGGATAGGAAGAATAGCTATTTGTAAGATGATGTTACATACATAAGTACACAAGTAATGCCATACTGGGAAAAGACCACGGGTCCATCGAGCCCAGCATCTTGTCCACGACAGCGGCCAATCCAGGCCAAGGGCACCTGGCAAGCTTCCCAAAGGTACATTCTATACATGTTATTCCTGGAATTGTGGATTTTTCCCAAGTCCATTTAGTAGCGGTTTATGGACTTGTCCTTTAGGAAACCGTCCAACCCCTTTTTAAACTCTGCTAAGCTAACCGCCTTCACCACTTTTCTCTGGCAACGAATTCCAGAGTTCAATTATACGTTGGGTGAAGAAAACTTTTCTCCGATTTGTTTTAAATTTACTACACTGTAGTTTCATTGCATGCCCCCTAGTCCTAGTATTTTTGGAAAGCGTGAACAGACGCTTCACATCCACCTGTTCCACTCCACTCATTATTTTATATACCTCTATCATGTCTCCCCTCAGCCGTCTCTTCTCCAAGCTGAAAAGCCCTAGCCTCCTTAGTCTTTCTTCAGAGAGAAGATGTCCCATCCCCGCTATCATTTTAGTCGCCCTTTGCTGCACTTTTTCCAATTCTACTATATCTTTCTTGAGATGTGGCGACCAGAATTGAACACAATACTCAATGTGTGGTCGCACCATGGAGCGATACAACGGCATTATAACATCCTCACACCTGTTTTCCATACCTTTCCTAATAATACCCAACATTCTATTCGCTTTCCTAGTTGCAGCAGCACACTGAGCAGAAGGTTTCAGCGTATTATCGACGACGACACCCAGATCCCTTTCTTGCTCCGTAACTCCTAACATGGAACCTTGCATGACGTAGCTATAATTCGGGTTCTTTTTTCCCACATGCATCACCTTGCACTTGCTCACATTAAACGTCATCCGCCATTTAGCCGCTCAGTCTCCCAGTCTCGTAAGGTCCTCTTGTAATTTTTCACAATCCTGTCGCGATTTAACGACTTTGAATAACTTTGTGTCATCAGCAAATTTAATTACCTCGCTAGTTACTCCCATCTCTAAATCATTTATAAATATATTAAAAAGCAGCGGTCCTAGCACAGACCCCTGAGGAACCCCACTAACTACCCTTCTCCATTGTGAATACTGACCATTTAACCCCACTCTCTGTTTCCTATCCTTCAACCAGTTTTTAATCCACAATAGGACATTTCCTCCTATCCCATGACCCTCCAATTTCCTCTGTAGCCTTTCATAAGCTTCTCATTTTCACCCCCAAACCCACCTCCCCCGCTCCCCCCGTTTTCTATTTCTGTTGATGGCTCTCTCATTCTCCCTGTCTCCTCAGCTCGAAACCTTGGGGTCATCTTTGACTCTTCTCTCTCCTTCTCTGCTCATATCCAGCAGATTGCCAAGACCTGTCGTTTCTTTCTTTACAACATCCCTAAAATCCGCCCCTTTCTTTCCGAGCACTCTACCAAAACCCTCATCCACACCTTTGTCACCTCTCGTTTAGACTACTGCAATCTGCTTCTTGCTAGCCTCCCACTTAGTCACCTCTCCCCTCTCCAGTCGGTTCAAAACTCTGCTGCCCATCTCGTCTTCCGCCAGGGTCGCTTTACTCATACTACCCCTCTCCTCAAGACCCTTCACTGGCTCCCTATCCGTTTTCGCATCCTGTTCAAACTTCTTCTACTAACCTATAAATGTACTCACTCTGCTGCTCCCCAGTATCTCTCCACACTCGTCCTTCCCTACACCCCTTCCCGTGCACTCCGCTCCATGGATAAATCCTTCTTATCTGTTCCCTTCTCCACTACTGCCAACTCCAGACTTTGCACCTTCTGTCTCGCTGCACCCTAAGCCTGGAATAAACTTCCTGAGCCCCTATGTCTTGCCCCATCCTTGGCCACCTTTAAATCTAGACTGAAAGCCCACCTCTTTAACATTGCTTTTGACTCGTAAACACTCACCTCCACCTACCCTTCTCTCTTCCTTCCCGTTCACATTAATTGATTTGATTACTTTATTTTTTGCCTATTAGATTGTAAGCTCTTTGAGCAGGGACTGTCTTTCTTCTATGTTTGTGCAGCGCTGTGTACGCCTTGTAGCGCTATAGAAATGCTAAATAGTAGTAGTAGTAGTAGTAGCTTGTCAAACGCCTTTTGAAAATCTAGATACACAATATCAACCGGTTCCCCTTTGTCCACATGTTTGTTTACTCCTTCAAAGAATTGAAGTAAATTGGTCAGGCAAGATTTCCCCACACAAAAGCCGTGCTGACTTGGTCTCAGTAATCCATGTCCTCGGATGTGCTCTGTAATTTTGTTTTTAATAATAGCCTCTACCATTTTCCCCGGCACTGACGTCAGACTCACCGGTCTATAATTTCCCGGATCTCCCCTGGAGCCTTTTTTAAAAATCGGCATTACATTGGCCACCCTCCAATCTTCCGGTACCACGCTCGATTTTAAGGATAAGTTGCATATCACTAGCAGTAGTTCCGCAAGCTCATTTTTCAGTTCTATCAGTACTCTAGGATGAATACCATCCGGTCCAGGAGATTTGCTACTCTTCAGTTTGCTGAACTGCCCCATTACGTCCTCCAGGTTTACCGTGAAGTCAGTAAGTTTCTCCGACTCATCCGCTTGAAATATCATTTCCGACACCGGTATCCCACCCAAATCTTCCTCGGTGAAGACCGAAGCAAAGAATTCATTCAGTCTCTCCGCTACGTCTTTGTCTTCCTTGATTGCCCCTTTTACCCCTCGGTCATCCAGCGGCCCAACCGATTCTTTTGCCGGCTTCCTGCTTTTAATATACCGAAAAAAATTTTTACTATGTTTTTTTGCCTCTAATGCTATCCTATAATGTTCTCCTCCAGATTTTCAACCTTTGCCAAACTTCTCTATTTGCAGAGAAAATTCTTCTCTTAAATTTGGAAAAGGTATCCCTCTAGAGTAGCTTGTAACATTTTAACATGCAAAAGAATTAGACGAGGCTTGGGAGGGTCCTGATCTTAAGAAATGCTATTGGTCAGCCCAAATTTCATTCCTTTATAAATGGCATGAGCCTAAGCCTAAAGTGCGGGTTTGGACTAAGAGAGTCTATAGCAATCAATTGCCTAATTTACTTTGGCTACCTGAGGGTAAATTGCCAGATAGAGTTTCTAACCTATTTCTAGAGCATTCTATTATTATCTGGGCTGGGGTGCGGTGTTTTTCTTCTGGAGTTCAAGTGTATTTCAAAAATAGCTATTAAGGCCCTCCTCCTGTTATCTCCTAGTTAGGACTATTTATCTCTTTGTACATAGGAGTCTTATGGGGTATTTAAGGTGGGGCAATTCTATACTAATGACACATACTCATTTCAGCATCTGAAGGAGGCTTACAGCATACTAAAATCTGACTTTTCTCTGTACCTCCAGATGTGCCATTTATTGCCAGATAAATTGTTAGCAACCACATTTGTTGGGATTCCCCGACATCCTTTGAGGAAATTTTAGATGGTGGAGCCTCCCAACGAAAGCTGGTTTCAAATCTATCTTCTTTTGCTTGGGGGGGGGGGGGGGGGGGGGGGAGGGAGCTCTAAAATTTACCTATCAGATCCAATGGGAGCGTGATCAGAGTGTGGCACGGCAAACTATCCATTACAACACATATAAACTCTCAATTTCAGCCAATTTAATAGTACAAAATGTTATTTCATTGGTATCTGCCCCAAAGCCACAGGGTTAAATTTATAAATGAAATGTCACATCTTTGCTGGAGCGCAGCAGCATGGTGGGCACTTATTACCATGTTTGGTAGGAGTATCCAGTTTTGGATGGAATGGGTAAAGTTGAAATAGTGATACCATTAGACCCCTTTGTACAAGAGTAGCCAACAAGCTCCGATCCCACTTGAACTAAGGTTTTATTTCAATGTAGTACGGTAATTTGTAGAGAACTTGCTAGATGCTGGAGAACTGCAACTCTTCCAAAGGCAGGAGATTTAACATAAACTATGGCAGGTATTTTATTTAGGCAAACTTACCACATAGTGACAGGAGTGTTCTGAGCGCTTTGCTAAAATCTGGAAACCCTTTGTTGAATGGTATTCTAGGGGGTGAGGGATTACTGATGTTCTGATTGTCAATCAAGATTGAAACTGAGCCTTGCTAAATCAAGGAAATGTATTTTTGGTTATGTTGAATGATATAGTCTTCACTAGCTTATTTATAAGGATTGGGAGGCCTGTTTTGGCTTCCTGAAGATGATGGTGGAGGTTTGGAAGGGGAGGGGGGAGTCTGAGTTTTTCAGTTATTGCATCTGTTTTTTTTCTGTTGTTTTTTAGAGTTGTAATAGTTAAGTTTATAAACCCTTAATAAAAACTAAAGTTGAACAAAAATAAAAACAGTGCCTTCAAGATAATCAGAAAACTACTTTAGTGGCAAAAAGGGAATTATTTTGAGAATAAAGTGCAATTAGCACTTTACTGCACTAAATAAATGTTTAAGAAGTTTGTCAAGGACAATAGGAATAAAGGTTTTGAATGAAATTTATTCTCAAAACTTTGATGAGGCATTCCAGAAAAAGATGTTGCATATATCAAAACTGTTTGGCACTATTCCTTACCTATGTGTTGGTATTTGCTTGTTGAGAGAAGATATGCAATAGGAAACATTTGCTCCAGTATCAATTGAACAGGTTCTGGAGACTGTTTCTTTATTAAACACTGTTTATGTTCTAGATCCATATTCAACTTACATGTTAATAACTTTAAAGATTGAAATTTTGAATCCTTTGACTACAATAGTAAATAAATCCTTATCAGGTGTTCTTCAATAATGCTTGAAACTTGCAGCGGTTCATCCACTACTTAAGAATGATAAATTGGAACAATCAGTGGATAGCTATTGCTCTATTTCATCATTGCCATTCATTACAAAGGTGACAGAAAAATAGTTTTGTCACAATTACAGGAGTTCACTGGTAGGTGGAAGATGTTGAATAAAAATCAATTTGCATTTCATCCTGAATGTAATACACAAATGCTACTGATTTCAGTAACTGATGTAATTAGAGCAGGCTTTTGAAAGAGGAATTAAATATTTTTTGGTCAGCCTGGATATCTCAAGTATTCTCCGAGGACAGCAGGCTGGATATTCTCACGTGTGGGTGACGTCACGTCGGCCCCGGAGTATTTTTAGCAAAAAAAAATCGCCAGAAGTCTCTTCTGCAGCATTCCACTGCACGTGGCGCTCGCACTGCGCATGCGCGTGCACGATTTCCCGCCAGCCACGCAGTCACGTTCCTCAGTTGAATCCAATAGATGAAAAAAAATAAAGACAACTCCAAAGGGGAGGTGGGAGGGTTTGTGAGAATATCCAGCCTGCTGTCCTCGAAGAATACCTGCTTCAAGTAAGAAACTTCGCTTTCTCCAAGGACAAGCAGGCTGATATTCTCACGTGTGGGGTATCCCTAGCCCCCAGGCTCACTCAAAACAATAACCATTGGTCAATTGGACCTCGCAACAGCGAGGGCATAACAAGGATTGACCTGAAACAAGAAACATCTAACTGAGAGTGGAGCCTGGAACAGAATAAAAATGGGCCTAGGAGGTCTGGAGTTGGATTCTAAACCCCAAACAGATTCTGCAGCACCGACTGCCCAAACAGACTGTCGCATCGACTGTCCTGCTGAAGGCAGTAGTGAATGTGTGGACTGATGACCACGTCGCAGCCTTATAGATCTCTTCAATAGTGGCTGACCTCAGATGAGCCACTGACGCAGCCATTTCTCTAATATTATGAGCCGTGACATGGCCCTCTAAAGTCAGCCCAGCTTGGGTGTAAGTGAAGGAAATGCAATCTGCTAGCCAATTGGAAATGGTGTGTTTCCCGACAGCAACTCCCCTCTTGTTGGGATTAAAAGAAATAAACAACTGGGCGGATTGTCTGTGGGGGCTTGTCCGCTCCACGTAAAAGGCCAATGCTCTTTTGCAGTCCAAAGTGTGCAGCTTGCTTTCGCCAGGACGGGTACGAGGACGGGGGAAGAATGTTGGCAAGACAATCGACTGGTTCAGATGGAACTCCGACACCACCTTCGGCAGGAACTTAGGGTGCGTGCGGAGGACTACTCTGTTATGATGAAATTTAAGATAAGGAGCATGAACCACTAGAGCCTGAAGCTCACTGACTCTACGAGCTGAAGTAACAGCCATCAAGAAAATGACCTTCTAGGTCAAGTACTTCAGATGGCAGGAATTCAGTACACCTTTTAGTGGAATCTTTCCTGGAAGCAAAACTCGGGAGACACCCTCAGAAAGACCCAAGGAGAATTCTAAGCTCTCAACATCCAGGCCGCGAGAGCCAGAGACTGGAGGTTGGGATGTAGAAGCGCCCCCTCGTTCTGAGTAATGAGGGTTGGAAAACACTCCAATCTCCACAGTTCTTCGGAAGATAACTCCAGAAGAAGAGGGAACCAGATCTGACGGGGCCAAAAGGGCGCTATCAGAATCATGGTCCCTCGGTCTTGCTTGAGTTTCAGCAAAGTATTCCTCACCAGAGGTATGGGACGATACGCGTACAGAAGGCCTGTCCCCCAATGAAGGAGAAAGGCATCCGACGCTAGCCTGCCGTGGGCCTGTAGTCTGGAACAGAACTGAGGGACCTTGTGATTGAGTTGAGTGGCAAAAAGATTCACCGAGGGGGTGCCCCACGCTCGGAAAATCTTTCTGGCTACAGCCATATTCAGCGACCACTCGTGAGGTTGCATTATCCTGCTCAACCTGTCGGCCAGACTGTTGTTTACGCTGGCTAGATAAATGGCTTGGAGAAGCATGCCGTGTTGGCGAGCCCAAAGCCACATCTGAACGGCTTCCTGACACAGAGGGCGAGATCCGGTACCCCCTTGCTTGTGGAGGTAGTACATTGCAACCTGATTGTCTGTTTGAATTAGAATAATTTGGTTGGATAGCCGATCTCTGAAAGCCTTTAGAGCGTTCCAGATCGCTCGCAACTCCAGGAGGTTGATCTGAAGACGCTTTTCCTGAAGGAACCTAGCTCCTTGAGTATGAAGCCCATCTACATGTGCTCCCCTCCCTAGGAGGGATGCATCCGTCATCAGCACTTTTTGTGGCTGAGGAATTTGGAATGGGCGCACCAAAACCAGATTGGATCGAATTGTCCACCACTGAAGGGAATTCCGAAAGCCGGTGGACAGCTGGATCACATCCTCTAGATCCCCTGTATCTTGATACCACTGGGAAGCTAGGGTCCACTGAACTGATCTCATGTGTAGACGTGCCATGGGAGTTATATGAACTGTGGAAGCCATGTGCCCCAGAAGTCTCAACATCTGCCGAGCTGTGATCTGCTGGGACGCTTGAACCCTGGAGACCAGAGAGAGATGGTTGTCTGCTCTTGGCTCGGGAAGATAGGCACAAGCTGTCTTCGTGCACAACAGAGCCCCTATGAATTCCAATTTTTGAACAGGCCTGAGATGGGACTTTGGGTAATTGATTACAAACCCTAGTAGCTCCAGCACTTGAATAGTCATTTGATGGACTGTAAAGCTGCTGCCTGGGAGGTGCTCTTTACCAGCAAGGGAACACATGCACTCCCAGTCTGCGTAGGGACGCTGCAAGAACTGCGAGGCACTTGGTAAATACCCTGGGCGCAGACGCCAAGCCAAAAGGCAGCACACAGTACTGAAAGTGCTGCGTTCCCTGCCGAAACCGCAGATACTTCCTGTGAGCTGGAAGTATCGAAATGTGAGTGTAAGCATCCTTTAAGTCCAGAGAGCATAGCCAATTGTTTTCCTGAATCATAGGAAGAAGGGTGCCCAGGGAAAGCATCCTGAACTTTTCTCGAACCAGATATTTGTTCATGCCCCTTAGGTCTAGGATGGGACGCATCCCCCCTGTTTTCTTTTCCACAAGGAAGTACCTGGAATAGAATCCCAGCCCTTCTTGCCCTGGTGGAACGGGCTCGACCGCATTGACGCTGAGAAGGGCGGAGAGTTCCTCTGCAAGTACTTGCCTGTGCTGAGAGCTGAAGGACTGAGCTCTAGGTGGGCAATTTGGAGGTTTGGATTCCAGATTTAGGGTGTATCCTAACCGGACTATTTGAAGAACCCACCTGTCGGAGGTTACAAGAGGCCACCTTTGGTGAAAAAATTTAACCTCCCTCCGACAGGCAGATCGTCCAGCACGGACACTTTGATAGCGGCTATGCTCAACTGGAGCCAGTCAAAAACCCGTCCCTGGTTTTTGCTGGGGAGCTGCAGGGGCCTGCTTCGGCGCACGCTGTTGACGAGAACGAGTGCGTTGTGGCAGAGCCTGAACCAGCTGTCGAGAAGCAGGAGTGTACCTACGTCCCCTAGAGACATAGGAAGCACTTCTCTTCCCTTTAAAAAAACTTCCTAGATGAGGAAGTAGATGCAGAAGGCACCCGGCGGGAGAGAGAATCCATAGCATTATCACGCTGATAGAGATAAATCAACTCTTCAACCTTCTCTCCAAAAAGATGATCCCCCCGCAAGGGATATCCGCAATCTTCTGCTGAGTCCTTTCCTCCAGGTTAGAGGCACGCAGCCATGAGAGTCTGCGCATCACTATACCCATAGCAGAAAATCTGGATGTCACATCACAAGTATCGTAAATGCCCCAGGACAGGAATTTGCGACACGCCTTCTGCTGCCTGACCACTTGATGAAAAGGCTCGACCTGCTCCGACGGGAGCACGTCAACCAAGCTCTCAAGCTGTCTTGCTGTGTTCCACAAATGAATGCTCGTAAAGAGCTGGTACGATTGAATTTTGGATGCGAGCATGCCAGCCTGATACGCCTTTCTCCCAAAAGAGTCCAAGGTTCTATGTTCCCGTCCCGGGGGCGCCGAGGCAAAGTTCCTAGAACTTTTGGCCCTTCTGAGAGCGGAATCCACCACCGCAGAATCATGAGGCAACTGAAGCCTGACGAAACTGAGTTCCCCGTGGATCCGATACTGGGACTCAAGCCTTTTTGGGGATAGTTGGGCATGAAAGAGGCTTCTCCCAATTCCTCATCAGCACTTCCCTGAGTGTATCATGAAAAGGAACTGTGGTAGAAGACTTAGGTGGAGATGGATAATCCAGGACCTCGAGCATCTTGGCCCTGGGCTCATCCACAGTCTCCACAGGGAAGGGAATGGCCTCAGACATTTCTCGCACAAAAGATGAAAAAGACAAGCTCTCCAGAAGGGAGAGCTGTCTCTGAGGTGAGGGAGTTGAATCAGATGGAAGACCTAGAGAATCCTCGGCAGAGAAAACTCCATGCCCGCCATCCTCATCAGATGAGTCATCATCGGATGGGGCTAACAGCTCAGAAAGAGCAGCCCGGATCTGAGCCCGTCTCGACATGGAGGTGCGGTGGCCTCGATGACGGTGTCGAGAAGTTGACTCCCCAGGAGACTCCGGTGAAGTGTCCTCCACCAATGACAATGGAGAGTCGACCCGGGAGGCTGCCGACTCCAAGGAGACCTCACCACCGGCAAAAGGCTAGGTGCCACAGGAACCTCCGGCACCGTCGGTACCGGTACCTCCGGTGCTGGACGCAAATGGTGCAGCACCGCTTCCATAAAACCAGGAAAAATAGCCTTGATGCGCTCATCTACAGAAGGTGTCGAGGAAGGCTGCGGTGCCGGTGTGGGCTTCGGAGACAGAATCTGCAGAGGCTGAGGAACCGGTACCGGGCTGCCAGATAACCGTCGCGTCAACACCTCCATCACAGAGGGAGAGCGATCCTCTCGGCATCGACGCTTCTCGGGTGCCGAATGCTTCGACGACCTGGAGCTCCCGGTACTGTGTCGAGAAGGAGAACAATGATGGTGCTTCTTGGCCTTCGCCCGACATCAAGACTCCTTGGTACCGGTGAGGAGGACGTGGAATCCACACGCCTCCTCGGGGCCGGGTCTGATACAGGTCGGTCCCGGGGGGCCTGCAAAGCAGGAGGCGCCGAGGCGGGTGAAGACCCGCTCAATGCATCACTGCTCCCAGCGTGCATCTGTCTTTTGGCAGCCTGTACCCGGTCTCCCGATGCCAATGCTGCCCTCGATGTCGACACACCAACGCCGAGGTACCGGACCCAAAAAGCTTTTCTCTCTGGGCCTCTTGAGAGAGCTGAGTGCGTTTTTTCATTTTTAGGCACAACTTACAGCTCTCCTGAAGATGGTCGGGTCCAAGGCACTGAAGGCACCAGGAGTGCGGATCAGTGCCAGAGATGGTCCGGTTGCAGCGGGCACATGACTTTAAGCCGCTGGGCATCTTCGATGACATTGTGGGAAAAATAGCCTCCGCGAAATCAAAGGACACAATTGTGTCAGAAAAACAGACACAAAAGATGGAAAAAATCCCGATCGAGCCACTTAAGAACGGTCGCAACGAAAAAATAAAGGAAACTTATAAAACACGAAAAAAAATACTGAAAAATAAAGGAAAAACTTTTCTTTTTTTGAAATACACCCTCAGCGAGGAAAAAACAAACTTCACGAAGAAAACAGAAGAAACTTCCACTCCGGAGCCAGGAAACGCGAAGCGCTGTAAACAGAAATTCCGTGTCTCCTCAGAGGCGGAAAGGAAAAAACTGAGGAGCGTGACCGCGCGGCGGGCAGGAAATCGTGCGGGCGCATGCGCAGTGCGAGCGCCACACGCGGTGGAACGTTCCAGAAGAGACTTTTGGAGATTTTTTTTGCTAAATATACTCCGGGGCCGACGTGACATCACCCACACGTGAGAATATCAGCCTGCTTGTCCTCGGAGAACATTTGATACAGTTAATCATTTAATCCTATCAAGAAAAGCTTATTCAATAGCATTAAGTGGAAATGTTTTAGACTGGCTCATGTCATATTTGGACAAAAGAAAACTTTGTATACTACAACGTAAGTCAGATTGGTGTGATATTTTGACTGTTAAGCTACAAGGCTCTGCTCTATCTTCTATGCTTTTTAACATCTATATTGAACCCATATGTAAGTTCAGTCTCAGGATGTTTCATATTTATTTATACCGCTCTCTCTATGTTGTTAATGCATTCACTTATGGGACCTCCAGAATTAAAGCTCCGTATATCGTGACTGGTTCCCACTAACTAGTTCTTATAACCACACAATGCTTTCATGAAATCCTTTTACTGCTTTTTCAATGTTCTACTTGTCTTAATGACCTCAGTTGTGCACATTGCCCACTAAATGTTGTGGCAATGGATCATGCACACAGATCTTCATCGGTTCACTGTGTTACCAAATTTTTTTATTTTAACTTAATGTTAACTTTTTTATTACTGGATACTCATCTTATTTAGATGTATCGGACCCAGGGGTTGATGTTAATGTCCGACATGCATGTTTCACCCTTTCCTAGGGCTATCTCAAGGACTGACCCCCTTTGCCATCTTAGCCTCAGCTCTGCTTAAATGATTGCAGGGTTGTGCCCTCGCATATTTATTTATGGCATTGTACCCCGCATTATCCCAAACAAGTTTGGGTTCATGTGCCTTACATCAAACTTTTAAAACAAAATTACAATAAGAGAACTATTACAAAACAATAAGAAGTAAAAACATCCAAGCAGTAAGATGACTTATTGTTAATCTTTTAGTTAATTTATTTCAAAATCACCAACAGTGGCACAGAATTCACTAAATAAGAATGTTTTCAACAATTTATGAAATTTCAAGTAGTGAGTAACATATCTGAGTGACTTTGGTAGGGTATTTCACTTCCTAGTAGGCTTGGTATGTGAAGCTTGCATCATGAATAGATCTGTAACGAAGATTTTTACAACACAGAAAATGGAGACGATAGTCTCTCGAAATCAGATGAGCATTACATAAAAAGTAATTCTAACAAGTACTGCATATAGTAAAGAGTAAAAGACCAAATAAAATTTGATAAAAAAATACACATAGTTTAAAGGTAACTCTTGCATTTATTGGAAGCCAATGCAGTTTGATTAAGAAAGGAGCTGAGACAAGACCAGCCGCAGTATTCTGAGCTGTTTGAAGTTTTTTTGATAAGACGTTTAGGCCTGAATAAACAGCATTACAGTAATCAAATCTGGATAGCACTAAAGACTGAACTAGAGTGATAAAGCGAGTTAGAAAAGAAAGGACTCACTCTTTCAATCTCCACAGAGAATTAAAGACACTAGAAATCACCACAGAAACCTGATGTTCAAATGATAAGTATTGGTTAATAGTTATTCCCAAGATTTTCATGGTGGTAGAAAAAGGGTAGGCCACATTATCAATAATAAGGTTTTTATTAGTCACTGGGTGGGCAAAACTGGTTAGGATTATGAACTTGGTTTTATCCATATTTAGTTTTAATTTAAAATTGGCAGCCCAAGATTCCATCAGATCCAAGCTGGACTTAATGCTAGGCAAGATTTCACCTAAGGTTTCTTTAAATGCTGCACAAATAGTGACATCATCAGCGTAAATAAAAGTATTAAAGCCATTTGATTCCAATAATCTACCTAGTGGGACCATCACTACATTAAACAGAATGGGAGAAAGAGGGGAACCCTGGGGCACCCCACACACAGAGAGCCAGAGTGAAGAAATGTTACTAGATAAATTTACTTGATATTGTCTCGACTAAGAAACCATTGAACCACTGTAGGACTTCACCAAAAATGCCAAACTGATCCATCAGTCTCAGTAAAATATTATGGTCAACCATGTCAAAAGCTCTGGACATATCAAACTGTAAAATCAAAATTGTCTTGCTCCGACTTATGTTCATCCTGAAATTGGTTATCAAGGTGAAGAACTGTCTCCATACTATACACAGGTCTAAATCCAATTGAGAACTAACTATGCAAGATATTATGAATCAGAAGGTATTCCATTAGTTCACTGGACACTAGACCTTCCATTATCTTTACATAGTAACATAGTAGATGACAGCAGAAAAAGACCTGCACGGCCCATCCAGTCTGCCCAACAAGATAAACTCATATGTGCCATTTTTGTGTATACCTTACCTTGATTTGTACCTGTCTTTTTCAGGGCACAGACTGTATAAGTCTGCCCAGCACTATCCCCGCCCCCCAACCACCCGCCCCACCTCTGGCACAGACCGTATAATTCTGCCCAGCACTATCCGCGCCTCCCAACCACCAGCCCTGGCACAGACCGTATAAGTCTGCCCAGTACTATCCCCACCTCCCACCACCGGCTAAGCTTCTTTACTAACAGCTGGTAGAGAAGGAAGACCAAACCCTATAGGTGAACCTAGGGAAGAAATATTCAAAGAACTAAGTTAGTCAGCTAAGGCAATATTACTAACATTTACCTTATTTCTGATTTTAATAATAACTTGCAAGTTGGTCTGCAGTTGGGATAGGTACATTGATTATAGCTACTGAATGAGTATTTAGCATGGAATTAACTAAGGAGTAGAGCTTTCTAATGCTAATTTTGGGACCACCAATATGCTTCGTAGTAAGAAGCTTTAGCTTTCTTAATTGCAAGCTTGTATTTCTTACATATTTTCTCCAAGAGGACCAATTTTCCTCAGTTCTAGACTTGGCCCAGATTGTCTCTTTGCCAGATTTTTCTCTTTGCCTCTAGAAGATCCTCTGTAAATCAAGGGGATAGTTTTTTGGTAGGCCTCAGTTTTGTTTTCTCAGGAGCTATCCAGTATTGCCCTATTTATGTCATCCCAAAATTGAAAGAAATTAGAGAAGGTAGTTGACGATAAATGATCGAACGGTATTAATCAACCAAAATTCACTAGCACTAACTCTGTCTCTAGTTGTACAGAGAGTTCTGCTAGTTGCCAGTACGTTTACTGCTGTGTGTTCTTTCCAATTAAGTATCAAAGTTAACTAAAAATGGTCAGACCAAGGAGCAGGAGCCCACGTTGGATAAGTGATGAAGAGGTTAGTACAGTCAGTCAGTGAATGCTAGGAGATCTAATTGGTGGCATTTGATATGAGATGGACCACTAGTGAAAAGGGAGAATTGCTAATGATCAAGGAATTCTGTGAAACTCTTGGTGTGGGAATCATTTAATGAGTCTAGATGAAGATTTATATCACCTAGTAACAACACTTTATCCAAGTGAACACAAGTATTAGAAATTAATTCTTTATCATCATTTTCTGTATTATTCCAAATGCCTGGAGGGCGGTAAAGTAAAACCTGACAAATATGTTTAGGCAAAGAATCATCCCTAATATCAAAAGCAACAATTTCTTATTATGGAGAAATTAACTCAGAGACAGGTGTAAGCTGTCAAATTTATGTTGAAGATCTACAATTTTTTTCCAGTCAAGTTTTCTGTGGCAGATACACATATATTTTTGACTCTAACTTCTACTACTACCTGGTTGTCTGTACGTCGTCTTTCTCTTAACATTGAAAAGATACAGTCTTTGTAACTTCTTCTCTTTTGTCTGCTTGTCCAGACATCTGTTTGGCAGATAAGGTTGCTATTCGAATCTCGCAAACATTGCATTATTTGGGTGTATAGTTAAATACTGTTTGACTTTTTATGAGTAACTGAGGGAAACCATACGCAAAATATTTTTCATGTTCAAATCAGAATACCATTACCATTACCTTATAAGTGTGAAACATTTTCATAAGTCTGATTTTACCTCACCTGGATTATTATAACATTTTGTATTTTGGGCTGCTTTCCTCTGCACTTCGAGTTTTGCAGGTGGCTCAAAAAGTAGCCACACAGATGGTATCCGAGTTGTCCAAGTTTGCTGAATTGCACTGGTTGTCAGTTGTATGGTGCATCAAGTTCCACAATGAGGCTTTGCAACACTCATGCCTTTTTAAAAGTGAAAGTAGGATTGACGCTTTTATATTAGAAGCACACAGCTTGACTGTTAAGCCTTGAAGTGATTATAGATTGGTAAGCAGTGAAGCTCATTATATAACTTGAGTGTACCTCTCATTTTATGCATGTTTCTTTTTTAAGTACACTTTTAGATAGTGATGTTTATTCATGAGACTAGTGCTGCATACTGTTTAAAAAGATTTAAGTAAAGTTTTAATCTGAGTTTATGGCAGATACGTTTGCAGTCATGACTTTTCTATCACCCTGTCACCATTTGCTTTAGTTCCCACATTTATATTGACTGCACTCACATGTTGGATTCCCTTTGTCCCATGTTTGTCATAGCTAATGCATTTTACAAATCGCTGATAGAGACTCAACTTTTCTGCACTTTTATACAGAACATGAAACTTGGTACAAAGCGAATGCTACATACCTGTAGAAGGTATTCTCCGAGGACAGCAGGCTGATTGTTCTCACTGATGGGTGACGTCCACGGCAGCCCCTCCAATCGGAAACTTCTCTAGCAAAGTCCTTTGCTAGTCCTCGCGCGCACCGCGCATGCGCAGCCGTCTTCCCGCCCGAAACCGGCTCGAGCCGGCCAGTCCAGTATGTAGCAAGACAATACACTTCAAGGGAAGACACAACTCCAACGGGGAGGCGGGCGGGTTTGTGAGAACAATCAGCCTGCTGTCCTCGGAGAATACCTTCTACAGGTATGTAGCATTCGCTTTCTCCGAGGACAAGCAGGCTGCTTGTTCTCACTGATGGGGTATCCCTAGCCCCCAGGCTCACTCAAAACAACAACCATGGTCAATTGGGCCTCGCAACGGCGAGGACATAACTGAGATTGACCTAAAAAATTTACCAACTAACAGAGTGCAGCCTGGAACAGAACAAACAGGGCCCTCGGGGGGTGGAGTTGGATCCTAAAGCCCAAACAGGTTCTGAAGAACTGACTGCCCGAACCGACTGTGGCGTCGGGTACCCTGCTGCAGGCAGTAATGAGATGTGAATGTGTGGACAGATGACCACGTCGCAGCTTTGCAAATTTCTTCAATGGAGGCTGACTTCAAGTGGGCTACCGATGCAGCCATGGCTCTAACATTATGAGCCGTGACATGACCCTCAAGAGCCAGCCCCGCCTGGGCGTAAGTGAAGGAAATGCAATCTGCTAGCCAATTGGATATGGTGTGTTTCCCTACAGCCACTCCCCTCCTATTGGGATCAAAAGAAACAAACAATTGGGCGGACTGTCTGTGGGGCTGTGTCCGCTCCAGGTAGAAGGCCAATGCTCTCTTGCAGTCCAATGTGTGCAGCTGACGTTCAGCAGGGCAGGAATGAGGACGGGGAAAGAATGTTGGCAAGACAATTGACTGGTTCAGATGGAACTCCGACACGACCTTTGGCAAGAACTTAGGGTGAGTGCGGAGGACTACTCTGTTATGATGAAATTTGGTGTAAGGGGCCTGGGCTACCAGGGCCTGAAGCTCACTGACTCTACGAGCTGAAGTAACTGCCACCAAGAAAATGACCTTCCAGGTCAAGTACTTCAGATGGCAGGAATTCAGTGGCTCAAAAGGAGGTTTCATCAGCTGGGTGAGAACGACATTGAGATCCCATGACACTGTAGGAGGCTTGACAGGGGGCTTTGACAAAAGCAAACCTCTCATGAAGCGAACAACTAAAGGCTGTCCCGAGATCGGCTTACCTTCCACATGGTAATGGTATGCACTGATTGCGCTAAGGTGAACTCTTACAGAGTTGGTCTTGAGACCAGACTCAGACAAGTGCAGAAGGTATTCAAGCAGGGTCTGTGTAGGACAAGAGCGAGGAGCTAGGGTCTTGCTGTCACACCAGACGGCAAACCTCCTCCACAGAAAGAAGGAACTCCTCTTAGTGGAATCTTTCCTGGAAGCAAGCAAGACGCGGGAGACACCCTCTGACAGACCCAAAGAGGCAAAGTATACGCTCTCAACATCCAGGCCGTGAGAGCCAGGGACCGGAGGCTGGGATGTAGAAGAGCCCCTTCGTCCTGCGAGATGAGGGTCGGAAAACACTCCAATCTCCACGGTTCTTCTGAGGATAACTCCAGAAGAAGAGGGAACCAGATCTGACGCGGCCAAAAAGGAGCAATCAGAATCATGGTGCCTCGGTCTTGCTTGAGTTTCAACAAAGTCTTCCCCACCAGAGGAATGGGAGGATAAGCATACAGCAGGCCCTCCCCCCAATCCAGGAGGAAGGCATCCGATGCCAGTCTGCCGGGGGCCTGAAGCCTGGAACAGTACTGAGGGACTTTGTGGTTCACTCGAGATGCGAAGAGATCCACCAAGGGGGTGCCCCACGCTTGGGAGATCTGGCGCACCACTCGGGAGTTGAGCGACCACTCGTGAGGTTGCATAATCCGGCTCAGTCTGTCGGCCAGACTGTTGTTTACGCCTGCCAGATATGTGGCTTGGAGCACTATGCCGAGACGGCGAGCCCAGAGCCACATGCTGACGGCTTCCTGACACAGGGGGCGAGATCCGGTGCCCCCCTGCTTGTTGACATAGTACATGGCAACCTGGTTGTCTGTCTGAATTTGGATAATTTGATGGGACAGCCGATCTCTGAAAGCCTTCAGAGCGTTCCAGATCGCTCGCAACTCCAGGAGATTGATCTGTAGACCGCGTTCCTGGAGGGACCAGCTTCCTTGGGTGTGAAGCCCATCGACATGAGCTCCCCATCCCAGGAGAGACGCATCCGTTGTCAGCACTTTTTGTGGCTGAGGAATTTGGAAAGGACGTCCCAGAGTCAAATTGGACCAGATTGTCCACCAATACAGGGATTCGAGAAAACTCGTGGACAGGCGGATCACGTCTTCTAGACCCCCAGCAGCCTGATACCACTGGGAGGCTAGGGTCCATTGAGCAGATCTCATGTGAAGACGGGCCATGGGAGTCACATGAACTGTGGAGGCCATGTGGCCCAGCAATCTCAACATCTGCCGAGCTGTGATCTGCTGGGACGCTCGCACTCGCGAGACTAGGGACAACAAGTTGTTGGCCCTCGTCTCTGGGAGATAGGCGCGAGCCGTCCGAGAATCCAGCAGAGCTCCTATGAATTCGAGTTTCTGCACTGGGAGAAGATGGGACTTTGGATAATTTATCACAAACCCCAGTAGCTCCAGGAGGCGAATAGTCATCTGCATGGACTGCAGGGCTCCTGCCTCGGATGTGTTCTTCACCAGCCAATCGTCGAGATATGGGAACACGTGCACCCCCAGCCTGCGAAGTGCCGCCGCTACCACAGCTAGGCACTTTGTGAACACCCTGGGCGCAGAGGCGAGCCCAAAGGGTAGCACACAGTACTGGAAGTGGCGTGTGCCCAACTGAAATCGCAGATACTGTCTGTGAGCTGGCAGTATCGGGATGTGTGTGTAGGCATCCTTCAAGTCCAGAGAGCATAGCCAATCGTTTTGCTGAATCATGGGGAGAAGGGTGCCCAGGGAAAGCATCCTGAACTTTTCTTTTACGAGATATTTGTTCAGGGCCCTTAGGTCTAGGATGGGACGCATCCCCCCTGTTTTCTTTTCCACAAGGAAGTACCTGGAATAGAATCCCAGCCCTTCTTGCTCGGATGGCACGGGCTCGACCGCATTGGCGCTGAGAAGGGCGGAGAGTTCCTCTGCAAGTACCTGCTTGTGCTGGAAGCTGTAGGATTGAGCTCCCGGTGGACAATTTGGAGGTTTTGAGGCCAAATTGAGGGTGTATCCTTGCCGGACTATTTGCAGAACCCCACTGATCGGAGGTTATGAGAGGCCACCTTTGGTGAAAAGCTTTCAACCTCCCCCCGACCGGCAGGTCGCCCGGCACTGACACTTGGATGTCGGCTATGCTCTGCTGGAGCCAGTCAAAAGCTCGTCCCTTGCTTTTGCTGGGGAGCCGCGGGGCCCTGCTGAGGTGCACGCTGCTGACGAGAGCGAGCGCGCTGGGGCTTAGCCTGGGCCGCAGGCTGTCGAGAAGGAGGATTGTACCTACGCTTACCAGAAGCATAGGGAACAGTCTTCCTTCCCCCCAAAAATCTTCTACCTGTAGAGGTAGATGCTGAAGGCTGCCGGCGGGAGAACTTGTCGAATGCGGTGTCCCGCTGGTGGAGAGACTCTACCACCTGCTCGACTTTCTCTCCAAAAATGTTGTCCGCACGGCAAGGCGAGTCCGCAATCCGCTGCTGGAGTCTATTCTCCAGGTCGGCGGCACGCAGCCATGAGAGCCTGCGCATCACCACACCTTGAGCAGCGGCCCTGGACGCAACATCAAAGGTGTCATACACCCCTCTGGCCAGGAATTTTCTGCACGCCTTCAGCTGCCTGACCACCTCCTGAAAAGGCTTGGCTTGCTCAGGGGGAAGAGCATCAACCAAGCCCGCCAACTGCCGCACATTGTTCCGCATGTGTATGCTCGTGTAGAGCTGGTAAGACTGGATTTTGGCCACGAGCATAGAGGAATGGTAGGCCTTCCTCCCAAAGGAGTCTAAGGTTCTAGAGTCCTTGCCCGGGGGCGCCGAAGCATGCTCCCTAGAACTCTTAGCCTTCTTTAGGGCCAGATCCACAACTCCAGAATCATGAGGCAACTGAGTGCGCATCAGATCTGGGTCCCCATGGATCCGGTACTGGGACTCGATCTTCTTGGGGATGTGGGGATTAGTTAGAGGTTTTGTCCAGTTCGCAAGCAATGTCTTTTTTAGGACATGGTGCAAGGGAACAGTGGACGCTTCCTTAGGTGGAGAAGGATAGTCCAGGAGCTCAAACATTTCAGCCCTGGGCTCGTCCTCCACAACCACCGGGAAGGGGATGGCCGTAGACATCTCCCGGACAAAGGAAGCGAAAGTCAGACTCTCAGGAGGAGAAAGCTGTCTTTCAGGAGAGGGAGTGGGATCAGAAGGAAGACCCTCAGACTCCTCGTCAGAGAAATATCTGGGGTCTTCTTCTTCCTCCCACGAGGCCTCACCCTCGGTGTCAGACACAAGTTCACGAACCTGTGTCTGCAACCTCGGCCCGGCTCGACTCAGTGGAGCCACGTCCACGATGGGGGCGTCGAGAGGTAGACTCCCTGGCCCGCATCGGCGAAGCTCCCTCCGCCGACGTAGTCGGGGAGCCCTCCTGGGAGGTGGCCGCAGTCGGCACCGCACGCGGTACCGACGTCGGGGACCTCACCCCGGGCGATGGGCCAGCCGGCGCCACGCTCGACGGTACCGGAGGCGCAAGCACCGCCGGTACCGGAGGGGTAGGGCGCAACAGCTCTCCCAGAATCTCTGGGAGAACGGCCCGGAGGCTCTCGTTCAGAGCGGCTGCAGAGAAAGGCAAAGAGGTCGATGCAGGCGTCGACGTCAGAACCTGTTCCGGGCGAGGAGGCTGTTCCGGGCTGTCCAGAGTGGAGCACATCGACACCTCTTGAACAGAGGGTGAGCGGTCCTCTCGGTGCCGATGCCTGCTGGGTGCCGACTCCCTCGGCGACCCAGAGCTCTCGGTGCCGACGCGGGGAGGCGACCGGTGTCGATGCTTCTTCGATTTCTTCCGAAGCATGTCACCGGAGCTCCCCGGCACCGACGAGGAGGACGTAGAATCCAGCCGTCGCTTCCTCGGGGCCGAGGCCGAAGGAGGTCGGTCTCCGGGGGGCTGTACCGCAGGAGCCCTCAGGGTAGGAGGAGACCCACCCGAAGGCTCACCGCCACCAGCAGGGGAATGGACAGCCCTCACCTGCACTCCTGACGATGCACCACCGTCCGACGACATCAGCAGACGAGGTCCCGGTACCACCGACGTCGATGCAGCTATCCGATGTCTCGGCGCCGATGCAGAGGCCCGATGCTTCGATGCACTCGATGCAGGGGCGGCCGAGGAAGATGGTCTGGACGCTGACAACGTCGATGCACTCGAAGATCCCGGTGCCGATGCCGACGAAGAGCCCGAGAACAACACGTTCCACTGGGCTAGTCTCGCTACCTGAGTCCGCCTTTGAAGCAGGGAACACAGACTGCAGTTCTGAGGGCGGTGCTCGGCCCCCAGACACTGAAGACACGAGTGTCGATCAGTGAGCGAGATAACCCGGGCGCACTGGGTGCACTTCTTGAAGCCGCTGGAAGGCTTCGATGTCATGGGCGGAAAAATCGCGCCGGCGAAATCAAAGTCCGAAATGACGGAAAAAGAGCACCAAAAAATTTGTAAGGGAGAAAATCTCGACCGAGGCCGAAAAGAGGCCTACCCCGACGATGAAAGAAAACTTATCGGGGCAAAAAGCTGGAAGTACGGGGAGGATTAAACCGAAACCCGGGGGGGGGGGGGGGGGGGGGTTCCGGAGCACTTCCCGACACTTGAAAGACTTTTCCGAAGAAAAAACACGTCAAAATAAATTTGGACGCGCGAGGTCGACTTTCCGGGGCTCAACATGGCGAAAACACGACCGTACCGAGTGCGGACAAAAGAAGACTGGCCGGCTCGAGCCGGTTTCGGGCGGGAAGACGGCAGCGCATGCGCGGTGCGCGCGGGCGCGCAAGGACTAGCAAAGGACTTTGCTAGAGAAGTTTCCGATTGGAGGGGCTGCCGTGGACGTCACCCATCAGTGAGAACAAGCAGCCTGCTTGTCCTCGGAGAAGCACTAGTTTTCTTTTCAAAAGGCTTTTCCTCTTTGCAAAATCAGCTCCTGTTTCCCTGTAGCCACGTAACATTTTTGTGAAAAATGTATTTAGACACACAGTTTGATACTGGTGCAGCTCCACCTTAAACAGTTCTACAAGGAGGCTTTGTGATCTTGTGCCTTTTAAAAAGTGAAAGCAAATTTGGCTTTCTTGCTTTACCCTTTTAGCACACAGCTTGACTGTTTGTTAACCCTTGAAGTGCTTGCTAAGTGGTAAGCAGTGAAGTTTATCACATTTTTAGCTGCCTCTGCTTAGATAGTAACGTTTATTCAGGAAACCGGTGCTGCATACTGTCAACAAAAGCTTTGATCCCAGTTCCAATCTGTTGTTTCTGATGGATTCTTCCAGTTTCATGACTTTTGCAACTAGAATTTTATGTTTTACTGGAAGAAGCATTTGGTTTCTTCTGAAGATTAGTGCTTTAGGCATTCTTTTTATTGTTATCTGATACCCTGTGCCATTTGTTGTCAGTATGGATAGAAATCAAACAAAATAAAACATGGAAAAGAAAATAAGATGATACCTTTTTTATTGGACATAACTTAATACATTTCTTGATTAGCTTTCGAAGGCTGCCCTTCTTCCTCAGATCGGAAATAAGCAAATGTGCTAGCTGACAGTGTATATAAGTGAAAACATTCAAGCATTACTATGACAGTCTGACAGGGTGGGAGGAGGGGGGTGGGTAGGAAGTAAGCATGGGGACATCAAAGCATATCATTGATATTCTAACAGAATGGGTGTGGATAGGTGAGGAGAGGGTGATCAACAGAGACATACAGCTATATGGTTTATAATGGGCTAGGAACCCCAGATCCTTGTTAAGTCCTTTCTGTTGGGTGTTAAAATATTCAATCATTCTGACTTCAAAGGTCTTACGTTCTTGTATGGTTTTAAAGTTACCTTTCAGGATTCTCACTGTGAAGTCACTGGTACAGTGTCCTGGTCCTGTAAAATGTTGACCAACGGCTACCACACTCCTCTACTTATCAGTATGGAGAAATTAGATCTTACCTGCTAATTTTCTTTTTTAGCCGCTCCAGACCAGCACAAATGAATGGGTTATGCATTCCTTACAGCAAATGGAGACTAAGAACCACTGACTTCTGAGTAATCTGTAAGTGGGCTGTGCCCTTACAGTCAGTCCTTGAATAGCCAAACAGATGCCCAACATAACTCCACTGCCTACCACACTTTTCTCTCAAAGCTGACCATCCACCAGCTAACCCAGAGGACAATGTGCTGCTGCTGTCCTGTAAAGTATATCGGTCTCCCCTAGCTAAGCCCACTAAGAAGTGACTCTTTGTGTTTTTGTTTTTATTTTGTTGGGAACCAAAGATAATGAACCACAACAGAAGGGTGGGGCTCTGTGCCGGTCTGGAGGGACTAAAAGAAAGAAAATTATCAGGCCAGACTTTTCCTTACATAGTGTCCCTCCAGACTGGCACAAATGAATGGGAAATACACCAAAGCAGTGACCCCCCCCCCCCCCCCCCAACGCCATGCATGTAAGACATTTCCCCAAATGCTGCATCCTGCCTTGCCTGTAAGTCCACATGTTAATGACGCACAAAAATTGGCCAGGAAGACCACACTGCCGCTTTTACAAATGTCCTGTGGCAGAACCAAGGAACATTCTGCCCATGAGTAAGCTTGACCCTGGGTGGAATGTGCTTTGAGAAAAGAGGGAACCGGCTTTCCCTTCAGTAGATACGCTGATGCTATACCTCCTTGATCCAGCGTGTTATAGGCGGTCCAACTGTGGAAACACTATGTTCTTCCTGAAATACATCTTCAGTACTCTGTGAACATCCCAACTTTCTCAACTGCTGTTGCTCCACCGTTCCCCCACACTCCTCCAACACAGGCAAAGACACTGTTTCATTGAGATGAAAACCCGACATGACTTTGGGGAGAAAGGACAGAATCAGCAGCAGTACTACTCACTCTCAAGTAAACTTAAGAAATGGTTCCCAGCAAAAAGTGCCTGAAGCTCTGAAATTCTCTGAATGGAAGTGATAGCCATTAAAAACACTGCCTTCAACATGAGAACCTGGAATGTGTAACCCCCCAGAGGCTCAAAAAGGGGGGCAGCGACCAAGGCCAATAAGACCAGATTCAAATCCCAGGGAGAATGGATGATCAGAACAGAGGACAAAAGGAGCTGCACCCCCCTCCCCTCGCAAGAACTGAATGACATCCAGGTGTGAAGCCAACTGCCTGCCTTGAACTAATCCACGAAAACACACCAAAGCCACCACCTACACCTGCAAAGAGGACAGCATGAGGCCCTTGTACAAACCATCCTGCAGAGAATCCATAAACTGTAGCAGGGAAGCACTAAGTGGAATAGAGTGACTGCTACACCAGTCCTCAAAAATACGCCACGTGTGAACAAATGCCAACAAAGTGGACTGCTTCCTTTAACTCGAGTGTCAAGATGACTCACCCAAAGCATCCCTTTGGCAAGTGTGACCTCTCAAGGGCTAGGCAATAAGATAGAATGGAGCCAGCAGCCACTTGCATTGGACCCTGTGACAACAGATTCTCTACAGGCAGGAGATGAAGTGGCTTTTCCACCAGGAGAAGAATCAGATTGTTGTACCACGACCTGAGAGGCCAGTTGGGTGCGACCAATACCACCAGACCCTAATGCATCTCGATTCTCTTGAAGAACATTGTCCATAAGGGGCCATGGAGGGAACACATACAGCAGGCTGAACGTCAGCCACCGCTGCACTGGGGCATCCAGAACCTCCTGCCAATCAACTGAAGAAGCAAGGAACCTTGGCACTGCTGAAGGTTGCCATCAAATCCATGATCAGGACCCTCTATTTGGCCACAATGTGACGCTCTCCTGGAGTGATTTTGCATGAATTAACTAGTCATCCAAATAGGGATGAACTAAGATACTCTTTCTGGACTGCCACAGTCACCGCCACCATCACCTTGGAAAAGGTCCGTGTAGATGTCACCAGCCCGAAAGGGAACGCACAAAATTGATAATGTTCTCCTTAAGTTGTAAAGCACAAGACTCTCTGGTGAGCCTGATAAATCAGGATATAAAGACAAGTCTCTGTCAAATCAACGTGAGAAACTGTACTGTCACTATCACAGATACATAAGTACATAAGTAGTGCCATATTGGGAAAGACCAAAGGTCCATCGCCCAGCATCCTGTTTCCAACAGTGGTCAATCCAGGTCACAAATACCTGGCAACATCCCCAAAAAAGTACAAAACATTTTATACTGCTGATCACCGAAACAGTGGATTTTCCCCAAGTCCATTTAATAATGGTCTATGGACTTTTCCCTTAGGAAGCCATCCAAACCTTTTTTTAAACTATGCTAAGCTAACTGTCTTTACCACATTCTCTGGCAACGAATTCCAGAGTTTAATTACATGTTAAGTGAAGAAACATTTTCTCCGATTCGTTTTACATTTACTACATTGTAGCTCCATCGCAAGCTCCCTAGTCCTACCCCTAGTCCTAGTATTTTTGGAAAGCGTAAACAGACGCTTCACATCTACCCAGTTCAACTCCACTCATTATTTTATAGACCTCTATCATATCTCCCTCAGCTGTCTGTCCTCCAAGCTGAAGAGCCCTAGCCGCTTTAGCCTTTCCTCATAGGGAAGTCGTCCCATCCCCTTTATCATTTTCATCTCCCTTCTCTACACCTTTTCTAATTCCACTATATCTTTGAGATGTGGCGACCAGAATTGAACACAATATTCGAGGTGCGGTCGCACCATGGAGCGATAAAAAGGCATTATAACATCCTCATTTTTGTTTTCCCATCATTTATAATATGATCTTTGATACAGCAGACAGTTCTCATTGGAAGGCAGTTGAACTATTATGCACAATTTTAAGTCACTGCCTGTATATGATCTATGTCTTTTGCAATTATACATGGTTTCATGCATTCTTTAAGTTTCAAAATGCTCACTATTTTATTTTCAGAGTCTATGGATTGGCTTTTTCCACAAGCATGTGATTTTTTCACCTCTTTTCGGCTATATCTTTTTTCTGCTAAATTACTTAACATGTGTAAACACGTGTAATCGCGCTCCACTCCATTCATTATAGACCTCTATCATATCTCCCCTCAGCCGCCTTTTCTCCATGCTGAAGAGCCCTAGACGTTTTAGCCTTTCCTCATAGGGAAGTTGCCCTTCTCTGCCCCTTTTCTAATTCCACTAAATCTTTTTTGAGATGCAGCGACCAGAATTGAACACAATATATTGCATTATAACATCCTCATTTTTGTTTTCCATTCCTTTCCGAATAATACCTAACATTCTATTTGCTTTCTTAGCCACAGCAGCACACTGAGCAGAAGGTTTCAACGTATCAACGACAACACCTAGATACCTTTCTTGGTCCGTGACTCCTAACGTGGAACCTTGCATGACGTAACTATAATTCGGTTTCCTCTTTCCCACATGCATCACTTTGCACTTGCTCACATTAAACGTCATCTGCCATTTAGACGCCAAGTCTCCCAGTCTCGTAAGGTCCGCTTGTAATTTTTCATAATCCTCCTGCGATTTAACGACTTTGAATAACTTTGTGTCATCAGCAAATTAAATTACCTCACTAGTTACTCCCATCTCTAGGCCATTTATAAATATGTTAAAAAGCAGCGGTCCCAGCACAGAGCCCTGGGGAACCCCACTAACTACCCTTCTCCATTGAGAATACTGACCATTTAACCCTACTCTCTGTTTTCTATCTTTTAACCAGTTTGTAATCCACAATAGAACACTACCTCCTATCCCATGACTCTCCAATTTCCTCTGAAGTCTTTCATGAGGTACTTTGTCAAACGCCTTCTGAAAATCCAGATACACAATATCAACCGGCTCACCTTTATCCACACGTTTGTTCACCCCTTCAAAGAAATGTAGTACATTGGTGAGGCAAGATTTCCCTTCACTAAATCCATGTTGACTTTGTCTCATTAATCCATGCTTTTGAATATGCTCTGTAATTTTGTTCTTAATAATAGTCTCTACCATTTTGCCCGGCACTGAAGTCAGACTCACCGGTCTATAATTTCCCAGATCTCCTCTGGAACCTTTTTTAAAAATTGGCGTTACATTGGCCACCCTCCAATCTTCCGGTACCACGCTCGATTTTAAGGATAAATTACATATTACTAACAATAGCTCCGCAAGCTCATTTTTCAGTTCTTTCAGTACTCTGGGATGAATACCATCTGGTCCAGGAGATTTGCTACTCTTCAGTTTGTAGAACTGCCCCATTACATCCTCCAAGTTTACATAAAATTCATTAAGTTTCTCCAACTTGTCAGCTTCGAATACCATTTCTGGCACCGGCATCCCACCCAAATCTTCTTCGGTAAAGACCGAAGCAAAGAATTCATTTAATCTCTCCACTATAGCTTTGTCTTCCCTTTTACTCCTCGGTCATCTAGCGGTCCAACCGATTCTTTTGCTGGCTTCCTGCTTTTAATATACCTAAAAAAATGTTTACTATTTGTTTTTGCCTCCAACGCAATCTTTTTTTTCGAAGTCCCTCTTAGCCTTCCTTATCAGCGCATTGCATTTGACTTGAGGTCTCCATCCAGGAGGGGGGGGGGGGGGGGTGGAATACACAGGGCCCAACTCATGTCTTTCAGATTCAAGATGGGGTGAAAAGCACCCTCCTTCTTTGAAACCACAAAATAAATGGAATAGCACCCAATGCCTCGCTCATCACTTGGCAATGGAACGTCTGCCCTGAGGTTGATCAGTCTCTGAAGGGTGGTCCAAACAGCCCGCACTTTCCAAAGGGCCCGGGCAAGGAGATTCCAAGAATATATCCCACACAGGACAAGAGAACTCCAGAGCATATCCTTCACAAGTTACCTCAAGAACCTACTGGTCTGAGGTAATCTAGGCCTACCTCTGAAAGAACTCCTTCAATCTTGCCTCTACCAGAATCGGAGGGTAGGCCTGGACACCTTCATTGAGAAGCGCAACTCAGGCCCGCCAATGCAAGGACAGAGTACCTACCTCCCCTGTAGGCTACCCAAAAGGACTGCACCCTCTAAAAGAAGAGACTATGTTGGCTAGTGCTCAGCGTGCCAGGTCTTTAACACTGAGCCTCTTGGACACAGCCTCTGCTTGAAAAGGCTCTAAGTCCTAGACCTGGGCCAATTTTCTAGTAATGTGAGAACCTTGGTCTCCTTCAGACTCTCTACTAGCTTGTCAACCTCATCGCCGAACAAGGAGCCCTGAGGGAAATTTACTTATTTTAGACTTGGAGGCCGCATCCATCAATCAGCCCCAAAGCTACAAGGACTGTCGGGTTGCTACACTGAGGGCAATGGACTTGCAAAAGAACGCAGCAAGTTATACATAACGCCAAACAGAAAGGATGACTCCCACTTCGATTTTAGCAAACTCTTGGTCACCCAACTCCCAATTGTCAGTCTCCCTGTCTAAAACTTGCTCAACCCAATGAAAACAGGCCCTAGCCACCAAGCCCCCAGATAGATGCCTGGACAAAACCCTGCTTCAACAGTGATTCCAACCTGCAATCCTGAGGGTCTCTCAGGGCCGCACCTCCATCCTCCGAGACTGTATTTTTCTTAATCACCACAGACATCATTGCATCTACAATAGGAGGCTGCAAAGTTTCTCTATTCTGTTCAGGGATGGGATACAAACACACCATGACCACTCTGAAAGCTGTGTCCAGGCAACTCCACTGCATTTGGATCACATCCCTGATATCTTGATGAATAGGGAAGGACTTGGACAACTTCCTGATTCCCTTTAACAAAGGGTTTACCATCTGTGGAGCCTCTTTAGGTTCTTCCTCAAACTGCAGCACAGCAAAGACCTGTGAAATCAACTCCTGCAACTCTCCTCTATGGAACATGTGAACACTGGAAAAATCCTCCCCGGGAGGCAAGGCAAGTCATCCAACCAGTGTTTGGACTCAGAGCCTTCCTCTGGGCCCCAATCCTGATCCCCCTCTGGTAGAATCCACTTGCTGCTGCTTGGCCGGAGAAGTAGAGGGAGAAGGGGGAGGAAAAGGAGGTATGCCATGATGACCCCACTGTCCAAACTCTAGCTGAGCCCTGAGACTTGCGCATGCAGTATGCCCGATATATTGCTAAGACGAAATCTAGAGAAAAATCCACTGGGGATGCTCCCAGAGGACCCCCAACACACAAGGTACCTGTGGAGAGGGAGGCCAGCCAGCTCCAGCCATGAGGGATGATCAGAACCCGGAACTGCCGACTCTGCAGGAAAGATGAAGGCAGTTCTCGCCAATGCTTTACTCATACTACCCCTCTCCTCAAGTTGCTTCACTGGCTCCCTACCCGTTTTCGCATCCTGTTCAAACGTCTTCTACTAACCTATAAATGTACTCACACTCTGCTGCTCCCCAGTATCTCTCCACACTCGTCCTTCCCTACACCCCTTCCCGTGCACTCAGTTCCCTGGATATATCCTTCTTATCTGTTCCCTTCTCCGCTACTGCCAACTCCAGACTTCGCTCCTTCTGTCTTGCAGCGCCCTATGCCTGGAATAGACTTCCTGAGCCCCTACGTCTTGCCCCATCCTTGACCATCTTTAAATCTAGATTGAAAGCCCACCTCTTTAACATTGCTTTTGACTTGTAACCACTTGTATCCACTCGCCTCCACCTACCCTCCTCTCCTATTTCCACTACACATTAATTGATTTGTTTGCTTTATTTTTTGTCTACTAGATTGTAAGCTCTTTGAGCAGGGACTGTCTTTCTTCTATGTTTGTGCAGCGCTGTGTACGCTTTGTAGCGCTATAGAAATGCTAAATAGTAGTAGTACTAGTAATGCCCACATTCCCTAGCACTAGGGTCAGCCGCTGGTTCCCTGTGCCCCGCACTCTCCAAAACTGTGTTGTTCGCAGCCATCACGTCTGAGTTGGTCCCCCCACGGTCCATACAAAATTTAAAGCTGCCAGACTCCTGTAGCAAACACTGACCTC
This sequence comes from Microcaecilia unicolor, assembly GCF_901765095.1. Classification (NCBI taxonomy): domain Eukaryota; kingdom Metazoa; phylum Chordata; class Amphibia; order Gymnophiona; family Siphonopidae; genus Microcaecilia; species Microcaecilia unicolor. The sequence continues at coordinate 187,187,684 of NC_044035.1, forward strand.
CAGCAACAATCCACCAACCGTCTCACGTGGAATCCCCAAAGGCCAAGATACAGAGCAGCAAACCTGAAATATGAACTGGAACGGGAGAGCTGACAGAAGCAGACTGCTGAAGAGGATGGCATTGCCTGAAACCACAGAAATCAAGGGCAGACCCCCCCCCCCCCCCCCAAGCTATCAAGGCTGACTGCCTGATAAGAGGCACAGCGGGTCAGTTAAGGCACCAAAAACAAAAGAGAAGGTGGGGTAGGGGGAGGGACCTGGCCACCAAAGTGTACCACCCCCCAAAGGAATAGAGATCCTCACAAGGCCCCCACCTCAGACCAATACAATAAGGGTACCTAGCACTGAGAGGGAAAACAAAATAAAGTAAGATGAGGAACAAGAGGTGTGGGTTTTTTTTGTTTGGGTTTTTTTTTAATAAAAATTTAGAAGCCCAAGACACACTAAGGCTTCACTTCCAGACCGGACTGCAAAGACTTACCAGACCTACCATCTGCTGCAGACTCAAAACGGTGACTCTAGGAGGACTGCACAGCCCAATTATAGGTTACTCAGAAGTCAGTGGTTCTCAGTCTCCATCTGCTGGTAGAAGTGCATGATCCATTCGTCTGTGCAAGTCTGAAGGTATGCAATAGAAAAGTGCACTATATTTCTCTATGTAGCTTTAAAGTATTTCCTTTTAATCAGGCTAGCTTGTATACTGTTTATTGCAATTTACTTTCCTTTTTGGGGGGAGCATACTTTATACATTTCTCCATATTGCTTCCATAGCGTCCCAATCTGAAGGCTCATAAGCAACTTCCAACGCATGTTTCCACTTCACACAATGGTGGAAGGTAGAACGCAACCAATCTCACACATATCTTTACAAAGAAGCTAATAGATTCTCTATGAACCTAGAGGATGTAATGGGGCAATTTGACAAATTGAAGGGCAGCAAATCTCCTGGACCAGATGGTATTCATCCCGGAGTACTGATAGAATTGAAAAATGAACTGGCGGAACTATTGTTACATAATATGTAATTTATCTTTAAAATTGAGTGTGGTACCGGAAGATTGGAGGGTAGCCAATCTAACGCCGATAATTAAAAAAGGTTTCAGAGGGGATGCGGGAAATTACAGACCGGTGAGCCTGACGCTGGTGCTAGGCAAAATGGTAGAGACTATTATAAAGAACAAAATTACAGAGCATATTCAAAAGCACGGATTAATGAGACAAAGCCAACATGGATTTAGTGAATGGAAATCTTGCCTCACCAATCTATTACATTTCTTTGAAGGGGTGAACAAACATGTGGATAAAGACGAGCCAGTTGATATTGTGTATCTGGATTTTCAAAAGTCGTTTGGCAAAGTACCTCATGAAAGACCAGAATAAATTGGAGAGTCATGGGACAGGAGGTAGTGTCATATTGTAGATTAAAAACTGGTTAAAGAATAAAAACAGAGAGTAGGGTTAAATGGTCAGTATTCTCAATGGAGAAGGGTAGATAGTGGGGTTCCTCAGGGGTCTGTGCTGGGACCGCTGCTTTTTAAATGATCTAGAGATGGGAGTAATTAGTGAGATAATTAAATTTGCAGACGACACAGTTCAAAGTTATTAAATCATGAGAGGATTGTGAAAAATTACAAGAGAATCTTACGAGACTGGGCGTCTAAATGGCAGATGATGTTTAATGTGAAACAGTACAAAGTGATACACGTGGGAAAGAGGAACCCGAACTATAGCTGCGCAATGCAAGGTTCCACGTTAGGAGTCACCAACCAAGAAAGGGATCTTGGCGTTGTTGTTATAATACATTGAAACCCTCTGTTCAGTGTGCTGCGGCAGCTAAGAAAGCAAATAGAATGTTAGGTATTATTAGGAAAGGAATGGAAAACAAAAGGGAGAACGTTATAATGCCTTTGTATCGGTCCATGGTGAGACTGCACCTCGAATATTCAATTCTGGTCACCACATCTCAAAAAAGATATAGTGGAATTAGAAAAGGTACAGAGAAGGGTGACGAAAATGATAAAGGGGATGGGACGATTTCCCTATGAGGAAAGGATGAAGTGTCTAGGGTTCTTCAGCTTGGAGAAAAGGCGGCTGAGGGGAGATATGATAGAGGTATATAAAATAATGAGTGGAGTGGAACGGGTAGACGCGAATCGTTTGTTTACTCTTTCCAAAAATACTAGGACTAGGGGGCATGCGATGAAGCTACAAAGCAGTAAATTTAATATGAATCAGAGAAAATTTTCTTTGCTCAACGTGTAATTAAACTCTGGAATTCGCTGCCAGAGAATGTGGTAAAGGCGGTTAGCTTAGTGGGGTTTACAAAAGGTCTGGATGGCTTCCTAAAGGAAAAGTCCATAGACCATTATTAAAATTGACTTGGGGAAAATCCACTGCTATTTCTGGGATAAGCAGCATAAAATGTATTGAACTTTTTCAGGATCTTGCCAAGTATTTGTGACCTGGATTGGCCACTGTAGGAAACAGGATGATGGGCTTGATGGACCTTTGGTCTGTCCCAGTATGGCAATACTTATGTACATATGTAGATGTCTAGTAGATATAAATATTCACCTCTATTTTCCAATTCAGTGTATTCCCCAATCCAATGTGGTTTTTTAACATGTTTATTCTGTAAAAAGTGCAGAACTTGACAATAAGCTAGTCGATGCTCCTCAGAGAGTTGAAACTCTCATCAGTACATCAAAAGGAACAAATCTATCATCATAATCCACAAATTGTCCCAGTCGTATCAGCTCTCTAGCCTCCCAGATCTCATACACCCCAGAGGTCGGCCCAGGAAGAAATAGAGTGTTATGCTTTAGAGGAATATATCTGGAGACTAGAAAATCCTTATGAGCTCCCAGGGAATCTCATATCCTCAGTGTGTGAGAGGTAGCAAGAATAACAGAGTCATCAAGTACTTGAGATTCTTTATAGGCAGCTACATAAGGTACACCAGCAGATCAGCACTCACTAAGGCCTGCTCCAATCCTTGCCACAATTTATAAGAGTGGTTCTGAAATCATTTTACTGCTGCATGGGCAGCCTTATAATACAGCCCTCCCAATTCACAGGTTCTGAATAATATCTATCTTTCTAGTAAACTGAGGTTTCTCTTTCTCCTCCCCCCCCCCCCCCCCCCATCCACCCACCCCAGGTAAACTTCAGAAGGAGTTCCTGTAAACTATCCAAAAATCTCAGAGGAAGAGCTATGGGCAGGACCTGAAACAAGTAGAGAAAGTGGTGAATAGTATTCATTTTAACCATAATTATTCGTTTAAACCATGAAAGGGTCAAGTCCCCCCATCTAGACGTCCTCCTTAACCAAGCAGTTAATTTTTTTATTTATTGCATTTGTACCCCACATTATCTCACCTTTTTGCAGGCTCAATGTGGCTTACAGAATGTTGTTATGATGCAGTCATTACATCATAACAATAGTTATGATAGTTTAGGATAATTAGCGTAAAAAAAGGCACACCAAGAAGTTGTTAACCAAACCACCCACCCCAAGACTGACACTTCCTATATAGCTTTACCAAATATACTACGTATCATAAATTAACCCCACCCTAATTACAACCCCATCATAGTACACCTGTTCATAACCATTTCAACAAATCAGGATGACTTTTATTCTCTGTAATAATTGTGGTGCTTTAGTTTCAAGGCCAAGCATCTGGAGACTTAAAGCTTGTCCTATCTGTCTTCAGCTCGCTAGTATAAAACAGGAGCTCAGCAAAGTAAAGCAGGAATTGAATGCACTTAAAGCAACTTCTAGGACTGCACAAAATCATACTGCACAGAATCATACCAAATTCTCACCACTGCCTCAAAGGATAATACCACCTAAGAATAGATGGTTCACAGTAGGCTCAGGCAGGCTTCGTTATGTGACAAAGAAGCATCCGCCCTCACAAGTTTTGCCCCTACAGAATTCTTTTGCTCCACTACAGCACTGTGATGTTCCTGAAAATAAAACTGAGGCAGAAGAAAAACAAAAAGCAAGGAAGGTGGAACAAAAAGATATAAAGGTACCCAAAGAGAAAAGACACCCCCCAAATCACTAAAACCGAAACACATACTAGGAAATGTACATGGAAAGCGATGACCACAAATGCTCGCAGTCTAAGCAATAAAGTTCATGACCTTCAAGCCCTGATGTTGGAGGCAGATTTGGACATAGTTGCAATCACAGAGACATGGCTCAATGGTTCCCATGAATGGGATGCAAACATACCAGGCTATAATCTTTTTAGGAAGGATAGAGAGAGGCGTAAAGGTGGAGGAGTAGCTCTGTATGTGAGAAATGATATCACAGCGACTGAAATGACAGGGAACTGGGGAAAGGAAGAAGCGATATGGATCACCTTAAAAAGAGAGGATAGAACCTCTGTCCACGTGGGTGTTGTCTACAGACCCCCAACACAATTGGAGGAACTAGATAAAGATCTGATCGCTGATATTCAAAAGTTGGGGAATAAAAGAGAGGTGCTGTTGTTGGGAGATTTCAATCTGCTGGATGTAGATTGGAAGGTTCCGTCTGCGGAATTGGAAAGAAGTAGAGAGATCGTGGATGCTTTTCAAAGTGCTTTGCTCAGACAAATGGTGATGGAATCCATGAGGGAGGGAGCAACGCTAGATCTGGTACTCACAAATGGGGATTATGTGTCAAATGTCCAAGTGGGTGCCCACCTGGGCAGCAGTGACCATTAAACGGTTTGGTTTGATATGACGGCTGAAGAGAAGGGTGGCCACTCAAAACTCAAAGTCCTGGATTTCAGCATGCTGACTTTAGTAAAATGGGGGAAAACCTGAGGAAGGAGCTGATGGGATGGGAGGAAATACAAGAAGTGGAAGGACAGTGGTCCAGGCTGAAAGAAGCTATAAATAGGGCCACAAACCTTTATGTAAGGAAAGTAAATAAAAGCAAGAGAAAAAGGAAACCGATATGGTTCTCCAAGCAAGTGGCTGAGAAAATAAAGGCTAAAGAGTTGGCGTTCCAGAAATACAAAAAAACTCAAGAAAAGGAACACGAGGAGGAATAACGGATGAAACTGAAAGAAGCCAAGAGAGAGATATGTCTGGCAAAAGCACAAACGGAAGAACAAATGGCTAGAAATATAAGGAGGGGTGGCAAAATTTTCTTCAGGTATATTAGTGAAAGGAGAATGACTAAAAATGGAATTGTGAGACTAAAAGATACTGCGAACCACTATGTGGATAATGATGAAGAAAAAGCAAATTTGCTAAATAGATACTTCTGTTCTGTTTTCACAGAAGAAAATCCTGGAGAAGGACCGCGATAGACTGGAAAAAGTACAAATGAGATTAAAGTGGATAGAGCACCATTCACGGAAGAGAGTGCGTATGAACAACTTGAAAAGCTAAAGGTGGACAAAGCCATGGGACCGGATGGGATCCACCCTAGGATATTGAGGGAGCTCAGAGCGGTTCTGGCGGGTCCTCTTAAAGATTTAATATATCCTTGCAGACGGGAGAGGTTCCGAAGGATTGGAGAATGGCGGATGTGATCCCTCTTCACAAAAGTGGTGATAGGGAAGAAGCTGGAAACTACAGGCCGGTAAGCCTCACTTCGGTTATTGGAAAAAGTAATGGAAGGGATGCTGAAGGGAAAGGATAGTGAATTTCCTGGAAGCCAATAAGTTGCAAGATCCGAGACAACATGGTTTTACGAAAGGGAAATCGTGCCAAACGAATCTCATTGAGTTCTTTGATTGGGAGACAGGAGAATTGAATCAGGGAAGAGCTATGGACGTAATCTACTTAGATTTCAGCAAAGCTTTGACACGGTTCCCACAGGAGGCTCTTAAATAAACTGGATGGGCTGAAGATAGGACCCGAAGTGGTGAACTGGATTAGGAACGGGTTGACAGACAGAAGCCAGAGGGTGGTGGTGAATGGAATTCACGTCGGAGGATGGAAAGGTGAGTAGTGGAGTGCCTCAAGGATCGGTGCTGGGCCAATTCTGTTCAATATATTTGTGAGTGACATTGCCGAAGGTTAGAAGGTAAAGTTTGCCTATTTGCGGAATGATACTAAGATCTGTACAGAGTGGACACCCCGGAGGGAGTGGAAAACATGAAAAAAGACCTACGTAAGCTAGAAGAATGGTCTAAGGTTTGGCAATTAAAATTCAATGCGAAGAAATGCAAAGTGATGCACTTAGGAGTAGAAATCCATCAGGAAGACGTATGTGTTAGGCAGGGAGAGTCCTGATAGGTACGGATGGGGATAGGGATCTTGGGGTGATAGTATCTGAAATTTGAAGCGACGAAACAGTGTGACAAGCGGTGGCCGTAGCTAGAAGGTTGTTAGGCTGTATGGAGAGAGGTGTGACCAGCAGAAGAAAAGGGGTGTTTGATGCCCCTGTATAAGTCGTTGGTGAGGCCCCACCTGGAGTATTGTGTTCAGTTTTGGAGGCCGTATCTTGTTAAGGATGTAAAAGAATTGAAGCGGTGCAAAGAAAGCTACGAGAATGGTATGGTATTTGCGTTACAAGACGTATGAGGAGAGACATGTATACTCTGGAGGAAAGGAGAAACAGGGGTGATATGATACAGACGTTCAAATATTTGAAAGGTATTAATCTGCAAACGAACCTTTTCCGGAGATGGGAAGGTGGTAGAACAAGAGAACATGAAATGAGATTGAAGTGGGGCAGACTCAAGAAAAATGTCAAAGTATTTTTTCACGGAGAGAGTAGTGGATGCTTGGAATGCCCTCCCGCGGGAGGTGGTGGAAACGAAAACAGTAACGGAATTCAAACATGCATGGGATAAACATAAAGGAATCCTGTTCAGAAGGAATGGATCCTAAGGAGCTTAGCTGAGATTGGGTGGCAGAGCCGGTGGCGGGAGGCGGGGATGGTTCTAGGCAGACTTATACGGTCTTTGCCAGAGCAGGTGGTGGGAGGCGGGACTAGTGGTTGGGAGGCGAGGATAGTGCTGGGCAGACTTATACGGTCTGTGCCAGAACCGGTGGTGGGAGGCGGGGCTAGTGGTTGGGAGGCGGGGATAGTGCTGGGCACACTTATACGGTCTGTGCCCTGAAAAGGACAGGTACAAATCAAGGTAAGGTATACACAAAAAGTAGCACATGTGAGTTTATCTTGTTGGGCAGACTGGATGGACCGTGCAGGTCTTTTTCTGCCATCATCTACTATGTTACTATAAAGAATCAGATACCCACTTAAAAGGAAAGGAGGAGCGTAAACCAGCAACCACAGAGGCTGGCAACGAAACATTAAAGACCTCAGTCTTACTAATGTTAACCTTGAAACCAGATGCCAAAGAAAAATCCTCCATGCCTCCATCACTATCATCAGGTTAGGAAGCAACACTATTGTGTTTGTTAACGTAAGCAGGACATCAGCAGCAAATAAACTAATTTTATAATCATGAGTCCCTACAAGAATACCACTCATGTCTGCATTCATCCAAATGGACTCGACGAATGGTTCCATCATCAAGGCAAAAAGCAGAGGTGACAAAGGGTGCCTCTGTCTAATACCCCAAGACAAGGAAAACAAACCAGAGTTCCCCTTGTTGATGCGGACGCAAGCTCTAGGCACTGAGTAAAGACTCCCCACCCATGCACGAAACCCATCCCAAGCTCCTACATGACTCAACAACCTGTCCATGTAGCCCAATGACCCTATCAATGCTTCTCCGTATCTATCCCCCAACAAAAAGGTATTAAAGGGTTGTACATTAGCTGCATGGATCAAGTTAACAACTCTACGAATGTTACTGGCAGCTTTGTCTTCTAGAAACAAAACCAACTTGGTCTGCAAGTATCACAATCGGGCAACAAAGCCCCCAGTCTGGTAGCCAACACTTAGATACAATTTTTTTTAACTTTAAATTTTTATTGAAATATTGATACTTCAGAATCGCCCAGACATTAGCCCATTAACATAAATAGCCTTTAGCGGCACACACAGGAGCCATCGCTTACCTCGGCCCATAACAAACCCCATAACCTAATAATAACAATATACATAACCTGAGCTCCCCTCATCTACCCCTCCAATTTATATACAATAGTCCTTTCCCCGAGAGCTGAACATCCCAATCCCCCCCCAACCATCTCCCCGCTATCCCCACTCCCCCCCCCAGTAGTAAGCATCTATATAATCTTTACCCGCTTTTAAACGAGCTCACCCCCCTTTATATCTCAAAGACCCCCTCCCTTCTATACACTGTCAGATACTCCTTATGCATTAATAGTCCAAATTTGTCCTTCCACTCCTCCAATGTAGGAGAATTCGGAGATTTCCACCTGTGGGCTATAAGACATTTGGCAGCTGCAAAGCCCCATCGAAGCCATTTACTAACTTCCCAAGATTCCCACTCATTGTATAAACCCAAAAGACATTCCTGGGGCCCACACTCCAAGGAAGTATTTGTCAATTTAATCAACCCCTTCACTACCCCTTGCCAAAAATCCACCACCCTAGAGCATGTCCACCAGATGTGGAGAAAGGATCCCTTGTGCGCCCCACACCTCCAACATCTGCCCGACATTCCCAGATACATCTTCTCCAATCTGTCAGGTGTATAATACCATCTAGTGAGAACTTTATATGCATTCTCTTGTACCAGAACACATACTGATGCTTTATATACCTCTCGGAATATAATCTCCCATTCCTGGTCATTAAATTTACATCCCAAATCTATTCCCATGCCCCTTGAAATCCAAACGGCCTAGGATCACTGCCCTGGAAGAATCTATAAAGCACTGATACAGGTCTGGGAATCCTTCTCAAAATTATCCCAAGTTTTCTAAACACTCCCTCTCTTGAGGATTTATCTCCCTCCATCCCATTGCCCCCACAAAATGTTGACCTGGACATAAGCAAACCTATCCCCCTCTGTCAACACAGTACCCTCAAAACTCAACATTTTACCACCCTGCAGCACACTGCGAAATTTATCAACCCCTTCCTCTCCCGGCGTCCAAATCTAGACTCACCCTCCCTGCCCCAAATTTCAGTTCCCACCGCAGGGGCGCCAATGTAGATACCTCACCCACCTGACCCTCCATCTCCTCCTAACTTCCCTCCACACTCCTATCAAGTATTTCACATACAGATTACACTGCCCCTCAGATAACCCTCCCGCTCCTTCCGTAGTCCACAAGTAAGAATGTAGTTCTCTACGAGGGCTGTAGGATCTTTCCATTTGATTTCCAGGCTTCGTATTCTCACCCTCCCAATCCATAAGCATCCTCACCTGTGCTGCATAATAGTACCATTCAATATTGGGAACCGCCCTGCCTCCCTTCTCAGGTGCTCCCCACATAACTCGGCTCCCTAATCTAGGGTGTCTCCCATTCCAAATAAACTGTGTTACCAATCCCTGAATCTGTTTAATTGTTCCTCTAGGGAGTTCCACTGGTAAAGCCTGAAACAGAAAAAGTGTTGCCACTGCAGTAGTGAGCCCTTGTGCCTTGACAGAGTGCGGAGGATCCACGAAGCGCCACACTCGGTCAGGCAGCCGGACAACCCCTAGCTTCACCTGGGAAGCGACCACCGTTCCCCGGGAGTTGAGCTCCCAGGTGCAGGTGGCCACCAGGACTTCCAGATACGGTCGGGGTCGGACGGTCACCAGCCGTGGCAGGCAGGAGTGGAACAGATCCGGAACACAGATCGGGCAGGCCACAAGCAGAGAATGGTCAGGTTCAACCCACAGGTCAGGGCTGGACACCCAATCCCCCAGTCTCATGAGGTCTTCTTGTAATCTTTCACACTCCTCCTGTGTCGAGACGACCCTGGATAACTTTGTGTCATCTACGAATTTAATTACCTCACTAGTTACTCCAATCTCAAGGTCATTTATAAATATGTTAAAAAGCAGCAGACCCAGCACAGACCCCTGAGGGACCCCACTAACTACCCTTTCTCCATCAAGAATAATGACCATTCAACCCTACTCTCTGCTTCCTATCTTTTAACCAGCTCTTAATCCACTGCCTCCGATCCCATGACTCTCCAGTTTCCTTTGGAGTCTTTCATGAGGTACTTTGTCAGACGCCTTCTGAAAATCTAGATACACAACATCCACCGGCTCCCCTTTGTCCACATGTTTGCTCACCCCCTCGAAAAAATGCAGTAGATTTGTGAGGCAAGACTTCCCTTCACTAAATCCGTGCTGACTTTGTCTCAGTAGCCCATGCTTTTGTATGTGCTCTGTAATTTTATTCTTAATAGCCTCCACCATTTTCCCGGCACCGACATCAGACTCACCGGTCTATAATTTCCCGGATCTCCTCTGGAACCCTTTTAAAAAACCAGCGTTACATTGGCCACCCTCCAATCTTCCGGTACCACACCTGTTTTTAGGGATAAATTGCATATTACTATCAGTAGCTCCACAAGTTCATTTTTCAGCTCTATTAATACTCTGGGATGAATACCATCTGGTCCAGATGATTTACTACTTTTCAGTTTGCAGAACTGCCCCATTACATCCTCCAAGTTTACAGAGAAATCATTTAGTCTTTCTGACTCTTCAAATACCTTTTCTGGCACCGGTATCCCTCCCAAATCCTCCTCGGTGAAGACCAAAGCAAAGAATTCATTCAATTTCTCCGCTACGGCTTTGTCTTCCCTGATCGTCCCTTTAACACCACAGTCGTCCAGCGGCCCTACCGATTCTTTAGCCGGCTTCCTGCTTTTAATATACCAAAAAAAATTTTTTTTGCTGTGTGTTTTTGCTTCTAACGCTAACTTTTTTTCAAAGTCCTTCTTAGACCTCCTTATCTCCTTTTTGCATCTGGCTTGACATTCCTTATGTTTTATCTTATTGTCTTCAGTCAGTTCCCTTCTCCATTTTCTGAAGGATTGTTTTTTGGCTCTAATAGCTTCCTTTACCTTACCATTTAGCCACGCCAGCTGACGGTTGTTTTTTTTTTTCCCTCTTTTTTCTAATATACGGAATATATTTGTCCTGCACTTCTAGGATGGTGTTTTTGACAGTATCCACGCCTGATTCAAGTTTTTTTACCCTTTCAGCTGCTCCCTTCAGTCTTTTTTTCACCATTCTTCTCATTTTATTGTAATCTCCTTTTCTAAAGTTAAATGCTAGTGTATTTGATTTCCTGAGTTCACTTGCTTCGTAGCCAATATCAAGACTGATCATATTATGATCACTGTTATCAAGTGGCCCTCGCAACGTTACCCCCTGCAACAGATCATAAGCTCCACTAATGATTAAGTCTAGTATTTTTCCTTCTCTTGTCGGCTCCTGAACCAGCTGTTCCATGAAGCAAAGTGCGTTGAATATTGTCCCCCATCTGCCTTCTGGGAATAAATCCCGCCTGATCCGCATTCACTAATCTGGACAACACTCTAGCCAGCCTATTAGCCAGCACCTTTGCCACTATCTTCACATCCACATTCAATGACGAAATAGCCTATACGATCCACACCTCATGGGTCTTTCCCTAACTTGGGGATTACCACCACCCCTGCCTCAGACATAGACCTGGGAAGCCCTCCCCCCCGCCAAGACTCCATTTCCCACCCTCACTAATAAATCACTCACTCATCTACATAACATTTATAAAATTTCCCTGAATATCCGTCCAGTCCCGGAGCTTCCCATTTGACAACCTCTTGATCATCCCCTGTACCTCACCCAATCTAATAGGCTGGCTCCCCAATTCCAGCCCTCTCCTCCGCATCCAACTGCTGCAGGGGGATCCTGTCCAGGTACTGGGCCCAACCCTCCTCACTAACCCTGCCCCCTCTGCTCTCTACAATTCTCTGTAATATTTCAAAAAAAACATTCCCCTATCTCCCTATCCGAATACTTCCAACCCCCCCCCCCCCCCCCCCATCTTAATCTTTTGGATATTAGAGCGCCCCTTTCTTGACCTCAAATATCTGGCTAACATTTTGCTAGATTTATTTGCAAACTCAAAAAATTGTTGCTTTAATTTATAGCGCATAAACTCCACCTCCTCCATCTGCATTTGCATCAATTCTCCTCTCACCTCCCTTAACTCCTTCCAGGCTCGTGCGTCAGGATTCCTCTTGTGCAACTGTTCCCAGATATAGCAACCTCATCCTCATTTCCAAAGCACACTTTCCCCTCTCTCGCTTCCTACGGGCTCCCCATTTTATCAGACCCCCCGCACGGACCACCTTCAAAGCATCCCAGAGAGTACCATCAGACACTTCTCCATTATCGTTAAAATGTCTAAATTCCTGAATAGCCTGTCTGACATTCTCCCTAATATCCTCATCTCCCAAAAGAGTCTCATTCAATCTCCAGACCCCCCTGCGATCCTCCACTCCCAAACCCTGCAATTTAACCAAGGTTGGCGCATGATCTGAAACACTAATTGTTACTATTTCCGCCCCCTCCACCATATGCCACACATTGCGATGGATCCATATCCCATCCAACCTTGAATATGACTGCGCTGCGTGGGAGTAAACGGTATAATCTCGCTGGACTCAATACTACTATTTTTATTTTATTTATTTATTGCATTTGTATCCCACATTTTCCCACCTCTTTGCAGGCTCAATGTGGCTAACAATACATCATGAATGTTGGAAATGTATAAGAGAATATACATAAGGATCTTGTCCCAAATTGAAATTCCCCATCACCACCACGATGTGGCCTCCCACAAAACCCAACAGCTCCTCCTTTAGCTTTTGAAAAAATTCCCCCTGATTCCCATTTGGAGCATAAATATTAATCAGCGTAAGTTCCTTATCCTCTAACCAACCTCTAAGGGCTACACACCTCCCTTCCTTATCCCTAATGACTTGTTTAGTTACAAACCCACAATTTTGCCTAAGACAGCTATCCCCCCCACCCTCTTGCACCCCCCCCCCGATGTGTCACCACTTCTTCATACTGCCTACGACGTAACATATGGGTGGTCCCGTAGTCGCAGGTGAGTTTCTTGCACAAATGTAATCTCTCAGTTCAATCTCCCCAGTTCTTAAACACTCTACTGTACTGCGCTTCCCATGATTGTTTAATCCATTCACATTCCATGTACCTACCAACAAAGATGCTCCCTTCCCCTTGCCCTCCTTCCCCATCCCCCTCCCCCTGTCTCCCCTGGATCCCTCCTCGCCTTCCCCCACCCACCACTACCCTCACCCAAGCCCCCCCCCCCCCATTATTGCCGGACCCGCCTACCCACAGACCAGCCATCACCAAGGAAATGACTCGCAGACCCAGGGCCTAAAACTCCCCTTATTAATGACCCAAGCTCTAACTATCCTCTTTCCCCCCTCTCCCCCCTCCTCTACCTCCACCCCTTAAACTACCCCCTTCCGCTCTAACCCCCCCTTCAAGTCCCTCCCCAGAACCCCACCAACCATTCCCTTTATACTACCCCAGTCCTCTTTCTCTGGATGCCAGTCATATGCTGCTCATCTCCGCTCCTCCGCCCTTCAAGAATTGGGCTTCGCAGGTGTCTTCCCTCTCGCCACCTCCGTCTGCCATTTCGTGACTGGAACAGAATCTTTAACCTGCTCAGCCATCTCCAGCCGATTCAGAATTCCGTTGCATCCCAAGGCTCTCAGAGCTGACCACGCTTCCTCTGGGGTCTGGATCTTACGGGATTTGCCTTCCACATGGCAAAGGGAAACAGCTACCGATATCGTATCCCTTTAGCTCTCATAAAAACAGTAACTTCCCTAAAGGATCTGCGTTTCTGCAAAGTGCTCCAGGCCAAGTCCTGATACAACCCCGATTTTGCAGTTTTTCCACTTGATTTCTCCTTGCTGTCTCGCCTTAGCCAAAATCTTCTCCTTCATAGGGAAATCTGCAAAACAGACCACAACATCCCGCGGAGCAAAGTCACGCTGTGGCCCTGGTGCTCTGTGGGCTCACTGGATTTGCAAATCAGACCTTTCACTCCTCCCATCTGGATATAAAATGAACTCAAATAGCTCCTGAATTCACTGCCGGACAATTGACAAAGAGATCAGACTCCGGGATTCCCTTAAAATGTAAATTATTTCTTCGGAACCTGTTTTCCAGGTCTTCCAACTGCTCCTTAACACTTTGAAGATCCTCCTGTTCATCTGTGAGCGCTTGTCGTACCAATCCCACTTCAGTCTTGACGGTCTCTACCTCCCACTCTACCTCACCAACCCAAGTCTCTCAACTCAACATGAATATCTCTTATCGCCATATGAATGTCCCTCCGCCCTCCCACAAAGTCCTCCTTGAGGTCCTGGAACCATGCCTTTACTGCTCTGCTCTCCGACCCCCCCCCCCCCATCTCAGGTTCTCTCTCCTCCAGTTGGCCAGCCCTCGACAGCTCCTCTGCCCCCTCCATCACAGCCAAGCCACTCTTTGGGCCCCTCTGCTCCCTGACCACGAGTCCCTCAGCGTCCACACTTCCAGTAGCTTCCTCCTCCATGTCACCCCCTTCAGCCCTCACCGCTACCATATCCTCATGGCACTCCAGGCCCCTCTGCTCCACATGATCTCTGGGCTGCCCCACTGAATTCGCCTTTCCTCCGCCCCCCCCCCCCCCCCCCCCCCCCGTCTCCTGGGTACCCTCTGAGTCACGCAACGCTCCCCTCCAAGTTGAGGGTGACGTTGATTTTCCATCAATCCTGACCGAACTCACCTCCAAAGCAGCCTCGCCCGAATGCTCGTCCCGCCGCGCGCCCGATGGCACCACCATTTTGTTGGAACCCTGCGCAAGCCCCGCTGACTTTGCCGCCATTGTCCCTCCGGGGGTCACAGAAAACTTAAATTTCTCTAACCCCTTCTTCGGGGGCATCTTGCCACGTCGTAATGCCTCTTTTCCTCCCTCTGGGACTCTAAAGGTAAGGGTTTTTAGCACTTTAACTCGCATGCCCTGATGGAGCTCTTTTTTCAAGCTACCATCACTCTGCGTGACGTCACTTCCTCTTTTAGATACAATTTTAACTTCGCCATTAAGCACCAAGATGGGCAGATAAGACTGATAGTCCAGTTTATCCTTACGCTCTTGGGGATGTGTTAATATATTATATTGTTAACCGTTTGACCTATTATGTAAAGGCGGTGTATCAAGTTTTAAATAAACATAAATATAACCATGATCCATGTGTCTAACACTGTGACTGATAAAGCCTCACCCCGCCTAGCACTGCTTATAAAAACAGCCAACAAGGGCACTACTTCCCCCAAAGTGGTCTTATAAAACTCTAGGGGATAGCCATCCAAGCCAGGGGCTTTACAAGACAGCAAGATCCTGATTGCCTTCAGAATTTGCCTGGGGGTGACTTCCCTATCAAGTTGTTTCTGTTGGTCTGAAGTAAGATGGGGCAACTGCCTAGAGGCCAGATAGGCAACTATATGGGACAACGAGATTTGCCCATCCCTGGTGTACAGTTCCCACAAAGAGTCCCAAAATTTCTCCTGAATTTCTCCTGATTTAAATTTAATGATCCTTCTTATTCTGAATTTTACCAATATGCCAGTCAGCTCAGGCCTTTCGTAATTTAGTGACCAGCAACCAATGAGCTTCCCCCCTATACTCATACCTCTGCTGCTTAACACTCTCCAACCAAAAGGACAACTCCTCCTGCTGAAGAGCAAAGGCCCCCTGAATTTCAGTCCATACAGTCCTATCGCTAGTCATCTTATGCCAAGCTTCCAAGGCTACAATCTGCCGCTCAAGCTGCAATTTCGCAGCCTAGCTGCTTCTTTGATAAAATACCCTCAGGAAACAGCTTTCATAGCATCCCACATTGTGGCGACCGAGGGGACAGAATTAAGATTATGAATCAAGTAGTCCTGTAAGATCACCCAATATCCACATATGATAGCCTCAAACTTAAGCAATTGGGCGTCCAACGATTGTCCCTGGATTCCTCACAAAGCCTCCAAGTCAAGCCATCAAGGGGCATGATCAGACAAAGTAACAAGACATTAGCTAAAGTAAGCTGATGCTGATCTCTATCATAACAAGCAAGAATAAGTATCAACCTTCAGGATCTCTTCGAACCTTAAGAACTTGAACAGCTAAGTCCCGGTGAAACAAAATAACTACACCCTTGGTCTTACTCCCAGTCCAGTCAGAGGCAAAGAGCGCAGTAAGGAATATAATAGGACCTCATGACAGGTTTTAAAGTGGGTTTCCTGCAAAAAGACTACCTGAGCCCTCCAAGACCTCCTAGATTCCCTACCCAAATGCCTACACATCTGCTCAGAATTTAACCCCTTGACATTAAGGGTAAGAATACGAAGCATCACTTATACCATGAGGTACCAGTCCCTGGCAAAACAGCAGGCATGGAGCAGTTCACCTCAGAAAAGCCCAGGAAAAAATCCGCCAAGTACAGCATAAAAAGTACCCAAGTGTCTCCCCTTTCCCCAAGACCCAAACAACCCCACCCACCCAATCCTCCCCCTGTCCCAAAATAGCTACACAGTTCCCCAAGACCCCAGAAGTCAAAGACCCACTGGCAGCAATACATGGAAGAAGTAGACATTCCCCCCCCCCCCTACATTCCCACAGACATTTACAGAATCCACCACAAAACTCTCATACTAAAAAATGCAGAAGAAAAGCAACAATAAGTGATTATGTTCTAATTCATTACCACCAAGAACGATACACTGTAAGCCACATTGAGCCTGCAAAAAGGTGGGAAAATGTGGGATAAATAAAATAAATAAGCAAAGTCCAATAGAACAAAGACACCAGACACAGGGCAAAACTACCCGGAGCCATATACTAGGCCACAAAAACCATACAGTCACCAAATGCCACAGTGTGCTTCCAGAAAGAGGACCTCAGCTTATAATAGGAAGATGGAAAGAGGCACTGTTACAAAAGTTCAGTAAGGTCACACTTGTCCTCCAAAAAAAACTAAAGCAGCTAAAGTAGAGTCAAAAGTCAGGTTTTCAATGAGGCCTGGAACAGCCTCCTCCGATTGTGAGAAACTCGTGTCCAATTAGCTCCTTGTGACTGGCGAGTGTGTCCATGCAAAGATCCAGGACATTCTGAAGCCACTAAGCCCACCTCTCGCAATACCTTCCAGGCCTCATCTGTAGTTTTAAGGTGATGTAATGTACCCTTTAATGGAAAACAAAGCGCCAGTGGAAAAGACCATCTGTATTTCACATGTCCCTGTTTTAGCACATCTAAAATTGGCCAGAACACTCTACGCCTAAGAAGCTTGTATGCAGAGGTCTTGATAAACATGTATTGTATGTTCAATGTACTGAAGCTCACCTCACACATGCGGCTTCTGAAAAATCTACTCCTTATCCACATACCTTGAAAAATAGACCACAGTGTCCCTGGGTCTTATAAGCTGGAGGCTGCTTCAAAGCATGATGAGCCCTCTCTAACTCCAGGTCAGGAGCAAAGTCCTCACCCAAACAGCTGGTTGTAAATGGATTGTACAACTTTTTCCTGCGCGCTACCATCTGGAACACCTCTGTTGAGCAAGTTAGTGTGTCTGCAGCGATTTTTCAGGTAGTCCACCATGCTGAGCAATTCAGTGTGCTGTTTCACCAGCTTATCACGTTTAGTCTGCACCTCCAAGAACGCCTCAGTGTGCCCATCAGCTTGTGCTTCAAGACCCCTGACGTGTGCTCCCATATCACACATATCCTGACAGAGAGTCCAGCTTAGTAGAGATATCCTCCCGCATGGACTGGAAGTCAGATCTTAAGTACTGAAGCAACTTAAAGAGCTCCAACCCTTGAGGTTCCCACCTCTGCTCCTCAATCTCGCTGCCGGAACTTTCTGGCAGCTCAGAATCCAAACGGTGTTCGGGGGATGCCTACTGAGACCGGGTCATTCCAGTCATGCATCTGAACTGGCAAAGCGGTTCCCTTACCCTTCTGTGACATCAGGGAAGTAAAAATCAGTAAGGTCTAGAAAGCAAGATGCAGTGACGATGGCGGATTGTCGCTAAAGAAGCACTGTGGGGAGCAGATCAGTTTCAAGCATCCATACGGGTGGGTGACATCACTTCCTCCCCACTGCAAACTATTTTCTGAAATTGAATCAGGCAATCTGTTTTATATATTATTGGTTTTAGAAATTTTTTTATCATTAATGTTTTTGGTCTATTAATAAATACCACTTTTGTAGTCTGTTGGAATTTAATTGGTCCTCCCCTAATCCCTTCCCTGAGACTCGCATTAAGACTATTTTTGGTTTACAGGTCACTAGCACATGAACTAGTGTTTGCTGTTATGTCATCATCCTCTCAAGATTGCACTCTGCTGATAAATGTCTTACAGATATACCCTCTTTAACACACATACATTTAGAGCAGGGATCGACACAGTGACTGAAAAAATATTGGTCCTGGCACCCGAGTTTTTCCAGAGGCAGCAAGCAAGTCTGTTGGAGCTGCAGAAAGGAAGCACCAAGAGCAGCAGCACTCTTCTCTTCGCTCTGCCTCCCCCTCCCACTGTAGAACCTCCAGTGCACATAAGTATGTGTCTCTCCCCCATCCCTCTAGGTCCAGGCATGTTACAGAGGCAAGTGGAAACAGCAGCTGCTTATCTCTCTGGTGTGCCAGGGTGGGGGAGCGCTAGGTTTCTGTGGGCAAGTGGAACTGCCTGCATGTTTGCCTGCCATGAGGGAGGAAGATGACAGCTGGGTGCCTGTGTTATAGCAAGGGTGGGGAGAAGTGAGAGCTGGGTGCCTGTGCTACTGCAGGGTTGGAGGAGAGCTGTTGCAACTGAATGCCACAGGAAGGAGAGCACACTAGGTGTTTGCGTGCTGGGGTGCAGGTGGAGAGGGAAAACTGGAAATAGGTATGGAGAGATTCAGTTCAATAACAGGGGTGGTCATATTAGAAGACAGTTATGGGGGGTAGTGTATGCCGTAGGAGGGTATATGGGGTCATCAAGGGGGGGGTGAGTGAGAGAGACAGAATGTGTGTGTGTGTGTGTGTGTGTGTGTGTGTACACACTGTGGGGGAGGCAGAAAGAGAGCTAGATGCAGAGAGAAAGAGTGAGAGCTGTAGGGGAGGAGGAGGCAGAGGCAAATAGAGTGAGATCTTTAGGGGAGGGAGAGGCAGAGGCAGCGAGACTGAGGAGACTCTACCCTGGAAAGACAGCCAACATGGAACCTTATTAATCAGGAGGCTAGTCGGGCGCCTGCCACTAGTGTGTCTGTGGTGAAAAACCAAAAGCACGAGTGAAGTGAGTTTTGAGAAGGGACTTAAAAATGCTGAAAAGAGTTGAAGTCTCAGGGAGGGGAGAGGTCAATCTAAAGCTTAGGGGCTAAAAAGAAAAATGTAGAATGTCTTGTCGATTCGTAGTGAGCCTATTTGGGGGAAGGAAGGATAAGGTGGTGAGAGTCAAGGATGCGGACAGTGTGGACAGGAGTATAAGGGATTATGAGCGAAGAAAGAGAGCAGGGAACCAGAGTGGAGGGTTTTGTGAGAAATGCATAGAATTTTAAACCAAGAACAGATCTTTACAGGAAGCCAGTGCAGTGAGGACAGAAGTGGAAAGGCAGAATCAGTTCTACAGACTTTGAAGAGGAAACAAACAGCAGCAATTTGGAGAGTTTGTAGACGGTGAGGCTGAGAAGTAGGTAGATTACTGCAATGTGGTCTACCCTGGATTAAGTGTGAATTTGTGAACGCATGAATCAAGGTGTGTAACAAAACAAAATTTTGAAATTGACCAGATGAAATGGAGGGAGAGGAACCCATGCTAGAGGGCTAATGAAACCTGATAGGTAAAAGAGCATAATCGAAGATATTGGAAAGAATCTATAGTAGGAATAGGAGAATCAAGAAGGAAGGGTATCAGAGAGGGTTTGGATAAGGGACTGGTAATCTAGCAAGTGACTGTCTTTGAAACGTTAAGAGCAAGCCAGCAGTCAGTCAACCATCAAGAGATAGCAGATAAACACAACTGAAGACAGTAGATCAGGCTGTGAAGGAGAAGCTGGGAAAAAACCAGAAGAATATCATCAGCATAAATGAAAAATTTAATATTAAAACTCTGAATTAAAGTGGCCAGTGGGCTAAGGAAGATGTTGAAGAAAATATGTGAGAGTATGGAATCCTATGTGACTCCACAGGGAAGAGGAAAATCAACCGAAGAACAGGAAGAGGCAGAGACCAAAAAAGAGCGCCCTGGAAGAAAAGAAATAAACCAAGTACAGAACCTGAAAGCCCAATAGCTGCAAGACTAGAGAGAAGAGGAGAATGGTCTACTAAGTCGAAAGCAGAAGAAGGACCTAAAGAAACGAGGAGAGATGTAGCCCGCATCCAAGGAAGAGTAAAGATCACTGAGAAGTGCTGCGATTGTAATTTCAGTATTGTAAGAGGAGCAGAAGCCAGATTGGCATGGGTGCAAAATGAAAACACTGCAACACAGGTTGTAAGTTGATCAACTAGGTTCAGTGATTTTTGAAAGGATGCACAGGTTGGAAACTGGACATAAGTTCTCTGGGCGAAGCAGATCTGAAGAAGGTTTCTTCAGCAGAGGAATAACTAAAGCTTTCTTCCATGGGGAGGGAACAAGACCAAGAGAGAGCACCAGAGATGATCTGAAGCAAAAGAGGGGGACAGACCATGATGTGGGAGCTTTAACCAATTAGATGGTATAGGGTCGAGAGGGCAAGTGGTGAGACACATAGAAGACAAAGGTATCCCAGCTAGAAGACAGCACAGAGGGAGAAGCTGGCTGGAAGGAAGAAGAGGTACTAGAAGGGGCGCCAGAGGGAAGGACAGGACGTAGAGAATTCTGGAGAGAAACAACTTTAGAAGAGAAATAGGGTGAGTGCATCTGCTGAAGGGCATAGGGAAGCTAATATAGATTAGGGACTGGACGACAAACGTGAAATTACCTGAGGACTACTGGACTAGGAGAGGAGATGGGAAACATATGTGCCTTTAGCTTTGTGGAGATGAATGGTAAAACCTGTTAATAGAACAAAAACAAGAAAGGAGAAAAGGGGAACTGCTCTTATACCAAAGGCACTCAGCTCTTTGGACTCGGCATCATCAAAGGAAAAGCCCAAGGTAGAACCAAGGGTGCTTATAACCCAAGATAACTCCAGAAGGCAATGAATTAAGGAAATGAGGGAACTGGATCAACAGCACAGAATTCTAGCTGGAGGCCACTGACTCCAGAGGACGGGAGAGAATCAGCACGGAAATGAGAAAAAAGGGGGGTATAGGTATTCGGGTTCTTATAGGCAAAATGCAATCATGAGAAGGGGACAGCAGCTGGCACAGAGAGTGGACAAGAGAATATAAAGTGAAAAGAAAAGAAAATGATCTGACGGAGAGGGACGAAACCAGATGACTGGCTAAATTATGTAATTACTAGATCTAGAGTGTGGCCTAAGGAATGGGTAGGGAGAGCACCCTTCATTAAGAAAAGTCAAGAAAGCAGAGACGAGGCGTTGAAGGGTGGTCCGGGAATACTGAAATCGCCAACAATAATCAGGTTTGGGGAAACGAATACTAGACTCAGCAAGCGAGAGCAGAAGAGCTTCTAATATGTTGCTAGTGATAGAGGGAGGACAACAGAAGACTAATATGAAAAAAGGGGGGAAAAGAGGGGAGAGTAATTTTGAGCATTAAAACCTCTGAGTACAGAAAAAGGGAACAAGAGAGCTCAACTGCAGGAAGAGTGCTGGCAGACAGACCACCACGTCGTTTACAGTTCTGTGTGAGGTGGAATGCAGTAAAGTTCAGTGGGAGACATTGATAAAGATAGGCCTCCTCACCCTCCTGGAGCCAGGTTTCAGTGAGACAAAGAATGTCCAACTTGTGGACGGCGTCTAAATCCTGAATAAGGCCAGATTTAGATGTAAGAAAGTGGCAATTGAGAAGGCCAAAGTTCCAAGAAAAAGCATTGGAAGGGGCAAGAAAGGAGCAGGAGGAAGATACAGAACAGTCTCCAATTCCACTATATCTTTCTTGAGATGCGGCGACCAGAACTGAACACAATACTCAAGGTGCGGTCGCACCATGGAGCGATATAACAGCATTATAACATCCTCACACCTGTTTTCCATACCTTTCCTAATAATACCCAACATTCTATTCGCTTTCCGAGCCGCAGCAGCACACTGAGCAGAAGGTTTCAGTGTATTATCGACGACGACACCCAGATCCCTTTCTTGGTCCGTAACTCCTAACGTGGAACCTTGCATGATGTAGCTATAATTTGGGTTCTTTTTTCCCCACATGCATCACCTTGCACTTGCTCACATTAAACGTCATCTGCCATTTAGCCACCCAGTCTCCCAGTCTCATAAGGTCCTTCTGTAAGTTTTTCACAATCCTGTCGCGAGTTAACGACTTTGAATAATTTTGTGTCATCAGCAAATTTCATCACCTCGCTAGTTACTCCCATCTCTAAACCATTAATAAATATATTAAAAAGCAGTGGTCCTAGCACAGACCCCACTAATTACCGTTCTCCATTGTGAATACTGCCCATTTAACCCCACTCTCTGTTTCCTATCCTTCAACCAGTTTTTAATCCACAATAGGACTTTTCCTCTTATCCCATGACCCTCCAATTTCCTCTGTAGCCTTTCATGAGGTACCTTGTCAAACGCCTTTTGAAAATCCAGACACACAATATCAACCGGTTCCCCTTTGTCCACATGTTTGTTTACTCCTTCAAAGAATTGAAGTAAATTGGTCAGGCAAGATTTCCCCACACAAAAGCCGTGCTGACTCGGACTCAGTAATCCATGTCCTTGGATGTGCTCTGTAATTTTGTTTTTAGTAATAGCCTCTACCATTTTCCCCGGCACCGACATCAGACTCACCGGTCTATAATTTCCCGGATCTCCCCTGGAACCTTTTTTTAAAAATGGGCGTTACATTGGCCACCCTCCAATCTTCCGGTACCACGCTCTATTTTAAGGATAAATTGCATATCACTAGCAGTAGCTCCGCAAGCTCATTTTTCAGTTCTATCAGTACTCTAGGCTGAATACCATCCGGTCCAGGAGATTTGCTACTCTTCAGTTTGCTGAACTGCCCCATTACGTCCTCCAGGTTTACCGTGAAGTCAGTAAGTTTCTCCGACTCGTCCGCTTGAAATATCATTTCCGACAACTGTATCCCACCCAAATCTTCCTCGGTGAAGACCGAAGCAAAGAATTCATTCAATCTCTCCGCTACGTCTTTGTCTTCCTTGATTGCCCCTTTTACCCCTCGGTCATCCAGCGGCCCAAACGATTCTTTTGCCGGCTTCCTGCTTTTAATATACCGAAAAAAAAATTTCTATGTTTTTTTGCCTCTAATGCTATCTTTTTTTCGTAATCCCTCTTGGCCTTCTTAATCTGCGCCTTGTATACGGGAACCAAACTTTTTACTGCCTCGCAGGACTGGTAATATGTTTTGTTCCCGCAGTAAAAAAAAATGCTTTCCTCTCTTCCCGTCTTCTTTCTCCCCGCAGGTCTCACCTACAGGATCTTACAACTGGTTGAGATTCACAATCAGAGGCTGTCTCCTTAGCCTTCCTTCTGCCGCTTCCTGCCCTCTCTACTGCAACTTCCTGTTTAGCATCAAACAGAAGTTGCAGTAGAGAGGGCGGGATGCAGCAGAAGGAAGGCCTTGGAGACGGTCTCAGACTGTGAATCGCTGCTGGCTGCAGGAACCAGTAGATGAGACCAGCGGAAAGGAGGGAGGGGAGAAAAGCGGCAGTGGCGGGGGACGGGAGAAAAGCAGCAGTGGCAGGGGGGAGAGCAGCAGCAGGGGTGGGGGCAGCAGCAGGCCCTGAAGGTTTTTTGCCCCTGGCCCAGCTTTGTCTCTCGGTGGCCCTGGAGGAAGATATTCTACATGGGGACAGGCAGAGGGAAAACATTTCAAGGCAGAGACAGCTGGTAATAGAGATTCTCATCTTCAACCTCTCAGATGTAACACTTACCAACACAGAGATGAATGTATTGCAGAAAGGTTTGACATATATTCCTTCAACTAGTTACAATGTTTTTCAAACTAAAATAGACATTTTTTGGTTTACAAGAAAATTACAAGTTATCCATTTCCTTTCAAAACACAACAACCCCAGATATCTCAACTGTAAAGAGTCCCTCTAAATGGATTCCTCCCAGATCTACGGATACATGCATTTACTCAATGTGTTCAAAATGATATTCTATGTTTAGAACAAAAGAAGCAACAAAGATTTTACAACTTAACCAAGCAGGAACATAGAACAGTGTGTTCCCTTTCATAAAACCATAACATTGTGTTTAAACCTGCAGATAAGGGCAGAAGCATAGTAATCATTCTAAATAGATCAGACTATATTGATGAAATTAATGGACAACTTAACAATAGGAGATATATTAAACACTTATGGATTCAGATCCAACAAACTTTACAAAAGACATTTTGGAGGTTGTTGATCACTACAAAAGCGGGATACCATATGTTTCAAGAAAGAGATTTTTTTAATAGTTAAAATCACTAGTGGTCCCTACTTTCTACATTTTGCCTAAAATACATACATCTTTAGATAAAACACAAGGAAGACCGATTGTTTCCAGAAACGAATCAGTGCTCGAGCCAATTTTGAAATTTGTGGAATACATCCTTCTTATCGACTCATTTAGAATACTATGGAGATCATGCCTTCAAAAAGATATAAACAGGAAGGAGTTGTGTCGAGAGGGCGGCTACTAAAATGGTTAGTGGTCTTCATCATAAAGCGTATGGGAACAGACTTAAAGATCTCAATATGTATACTTTGGAAGAAAGGCGGGAAAGGGGAAATATGATAGAGACATTTAAATATCTACACAGCATAAACGCACAGGACACAAACCTCTTTCAATTGAAAGAAGCTCTGGAACAAGGGGGCATAAGATGAAAGTGAAGAGATTCAGAAGTAACTTGAGAAAATACTTCACGGAAAGAGTGATGAATTTGTGGAACGGCCTCCCAGTGGAAGTGGTGGAGATGAAAACAGTTATCTGATTTCAAGAGAGCTTGGGACAAGTACATAGGATCTATAAGGGAGTGATAGGTCAAGTTAGATGGCATGGATGGGCAGAATGGGCAAACTAGATAGGCCATATGGTCTTTATCTGCCTACATTTTTCTCTGTTGCTATATGTGAGAGACTCACCACAAGATAAATCTCCTCAACGATTGATGGTAATTTGTCATACATCATGCTCATCGTTACTCAGATTATGTAAAGACGATGACAAGTTTGACTGACAGAGGTAGTTTTTATGACCTGAGTCCACCCACCTTGACAAATACCTTGGTGTAGTGCTGTATCGCTTTTAAATTCAGTTGATTAACAAACAAATTTGTTCTACCCTCTGGTAGTACTGTTTTCTCTTGTGTTGGAAAAGCTGAAGGTTCAGCCCAAAGAGGACCCACATGCAGTGGCCTGCAAGCACAAAGCTGCCACCTCGAAAGACAGTTTAAAGGAGAACTCCAATCTCCTGCCTTGGATATCTTTGAGGGCTGTACCGCCCTCAATGGACAGGGTAGTCTTCTTAGTAGCAGCAGTGACTAGAAAGTCCACCTTAGGCAGCCGTAATGAGTCCAATTCCTCAGCAGGGAGAAGATACAGCTGAGCACTGGCTAACTTTTCACCTGCTCGCAAGAGCCAGTTAATTTTTCACAAATTTTGCGAGCCAGTTGTTTAAATGCAGGGCTCCCTCCCACTCCATTTGCTTCTACTCCCCCGAGCCGCAGGGCCCTGGCACATATGTTTGAAAATATAAGTGAGATTAAATAAAAATTCAACAATCAAGACCTACCTATTCCAGACCTCCCACTCCCCTGGTGTCCCAAGCCACAGGGTGCCCTCCCGGCACATACCTGAAGCCAATCTGGTGGTCTAGTGGATTCTTCGGGGCAGAAAAAATACCCAGGCTATCTTGCCTGCTGCCGGCGCTGACCCTCTTGCTGCTGCAACGCTCTTTAAAAATGGCTGCCGAGACGTCCGGTGGCGGCCTCGCAAGACTTCTGCTGAAGTCATGTGAGGCCACCGTTGTAAGTCTTGGCAGCCATTTTAAAGAAGATGTGGCAGCAAGAAGGTCAGCACCGGCAGTGAGGAGGAAAGACTGGGGTTTTTTGCTGCCCCGAAAAATCCACTAGACCACCAGGATGGCTTCAGGTATGAGCCGGGAGGGCACCCTGTGGCTTGGGAGACCAAAGGAACTGAAGGTCTGGGAACAGGTAGGTCTTTATTGTTGAATTTTCATTTAATCTCACTTATATTTTCAAACATGCCAGCTTGTGCATAGGGATGTACACAAGTATAATAATGGAATAACTTTTCATAGATATAGTAGTAACTTGTTATAAACTGTAATCAGTCTGTCATTTGGAGGGGCTGGTTGTAGGGACACCCTAGCACGTTTTACATTCGTGCAGAGATTTATTTTTCTCCTGGTAAAGAGCCACTAAAACAGACATCATGTTATGAGAATCAGGTGCTCAACATTCAGAGTCTCTACCTATTTAATTATTTATGCATTTTGTCCCACATTAAACATGAATTAGATTGGAACCTGGGAGCATTTAAAATCTTTTTTTTTCTTGTGCCTACAGAAAAAAAAAAAAGATGGCATG
This sequence comes from Microcaecilia unicolor, assembly GCF_901765095.1. Classification (NCBI taxonomy): domain Eukaryota; kingdom Metazoa; phylum Chordata; class Amphibia; order Gymnophiona; family Siphonopidae; genus Microcaecilia; species Microcaecilia unicolor. Next base: position 187,214,247 of record NC_044035.1, read on the forward strand.
TGGGAACTTGCTCCTTTTGCTTTGTAGAGTGCAGTGGTATATTATAAAAAAGCCTTGTTTTTATTACTACTATTTCACAGAGAAGGTATAGATTAATGAGTGAAGTGTTTCCTTCAGCAGAACTGTTCAGAGTCAGTCTATTTTTTTTTTTTTTTACATTTGTACCCCACGCTTTCCCACTCATGGCAGGCTCTATGCGGCAGGCAATGGAGGGTTAAGTGACTTGCCCAGAGTCACAAGGAGCTGCCTGTGCCAGGAATCGAACTCAGTTCCTTAGTTCCCCAGGAACGAAGTCCACCACCCTAACCACTAGGCCACTCCTCCACTCCAATGTGCCAACATTGTCCAGTTCAGCATACTATTAGTAGCCAAGTTCATACAAAGTTAATTATGTTCAGTGGAAAAGAAATCTGTTGGCTCAGTGTGTTTGCTGTGTAGATGGGTCTCAGGATGAGAAGCCTCAGGGGAGAAAAATTCCAAAGTGCAAGCTGAACAGCAGTTTGTAAAGGCATCTAATCATGCACTATGACATATACACACACACACATATATATATATAGCGAATGCTACATACCTGTAGAAGATATTCTCCGAGGACAGCAGACTGATTGTTCTCACTGATGGGTTGACGTCCTCGGCAGCCCCTCCATCGGAAAGTTTACTAGCAAAGGCCTTTGCTAGTCCTCGCGTGCCCATGCGCACCGCGCATGCGCGGCCGTCTTCCCGCCCGAAACCGGCTCGAGCCGGCCAGTCCAGTATGTAGCAAAACAATACACTTCAAGGGAAGACTCAACTCCAAAGGGGAGGCGGGCGGGTTTGTGAGAACAATCAGCCTGCTGTCCTCGGAGAATACCTTCTACAGGTATGTAGCATTCGCTTTCTCCGAGGACAAGCAGGCTGCTTGTTCTCACTGATGGGGTATCCCTAGCCCCCAGGCTCACTCAAAACAACAACCATGGTCAATTGGGCCTCGCAACGGCGAGGACATAACTGAGATTGACCTAAAAAATTTACCAACTAACTGAGAGTGCAGCCTGGAACAGAACAAACAGGGCCCTCGGGGGGTGGAGTTGGATCCTAAAGCCCAAACAGGTTCTGAAGAACTGACTGCCCGAACCGACTATCGCGTCGGGTATCCTGCTACAGGCAGTAATGAGATGTGAATGTGTGGACAGATGACCACGTCGCAGCTTTGCAAATTTCTTCAATGGAGGCTGACTTCAAGTGGGCTACCGATGCAGCCATGGCTCTAACATTATGAGCCGTGACATGACCCTCAAGAGCCAGCCCCGCCTGGGCGTAAGTGAAGGAAATGCAATCTGCTAGCCAATTGGATATGGTGCGTTTCCCTACAGCCACTCCCCTCCTATTGGGATCAAAAGAAACAAACAATTGGGCGGACTGTCTGTGGGGCTGTGTCCGCTCCAGGTAGAAGGCCAATGCTCTCTTGCAGTCCAATGTGTGCAGCTGACGTTCAGCAGGGCAGGAATGAGGACGGGGAAAGAATGTTGGCAAGACAATTGACTGGTTCAGATGGAACTCCGACACGACCTTTGGCAAGAACTTAGGGTGAGTGCGGAGGACTACTCTGTTATGATGAAATTTGGTGTAAGGGGCCTGGGCTACCAGGGCCTGAAGCTCACTGACTCTACGAGCTGAAGTAACTGCCACCAAGAAAATGACCTTCCAGGTCAAGTACTTCAGATGGCAGGAATTCAGTGGCTCAAAGGAGGTTTCATCAGCTGGGTGAGAACGACATTGAGATCCCATGACACTGTAGGAGGCTTGACAGGGGGGCTTTGACAAAAGCAAACCTCTCATGAAGCGAACAACTAAAGGCTGTCCTGAGATCGGCTTACCTCCACACGGTAATGGTATGCACTGATTGCACTAAGGTGAACTCTTACAGAGTTGGTCTTGAGGCCAGACTCAGACAAGTGCAGAAGGTATTCAAGCAGGGTCTGTGTAGGACAAGAGCGAGGATCTAGGGCCTTGCTGTCACACCAGACGGCAAACCTCCTCCAATGGAAGAAGTAACTTCTCTTAGTGGAGTCTTTCCTGGAAGCAAGCAAGATGCGGGAGACACCCTCTGACAGACCCAAAGAGGCAAAGTCTACACTCTCAACATCCAGGCCGTGAGAGCCAGAGACTGGAGGTTGGGATGCAGAAGCGCCCCCTCGTCCTGTGTGATGAGGGTCGGAAAACACTCCAATCTCCACGGTTCTTCGGAGGATAACTCCAGAAGAAGGGGGAACCAGATCTGATGCGGCCAAAAAGGAGCAATCAGAATCATGGTGCCTCGGTCTTGCTTGAGTTTCAACAAAGTCTTCCCCACCAGAGGGATGGGAGGATAAGCATACAGCAGGCCCTCCCCCCAATCCAGGAGGAAGGCATCCGATGCTAGTCTGCCGGAGGCCTGAAGCCTGGAACAGAACTGAGGGACTTTGTGGTTCGCTCGAGATGCGAAGAGATCCACCAAGGGGGTGCCCCACGCTTGGAAGATCTGTCGCACTACCCTGGAACTGAGCGACCACTCGTGAGGTTGCATAATCCTGCTCAACCTGTCGGCCAGACTGTTGTTTACGCCTGCCAGATATGTGGCTTGGAGCACCATTGCCGAGACGGCGAGCCCAGAGCCACATGCTGACGGCTTCCTGACACAGGGGGCGAGATCCGGTGCCCCCCTGCTTGTTGACATAGTACATGGCAACCTGGTTGTCTGTCTGAATTTGGATAATTTGGTGGGACAGCCGATCTCTGAAAGCCTTCAGAGCGTTCCAGATCGCTCGCAACTCCAGAAGATTGATCTGTAGATCGCGTTCTTGGAGGGACCAACTTCCTTGGGTGTGAAGCCCATCGACATGAGCTCCCCATCCCAGGAGAGACGCATCCGTGGTCAGCACTTTTTGCGGCTGAGGAATTTGGAAGGGACGTCCCAGAGTCAAATTGGAGCAAATCGTCCACCAATACAGGGATTTGAGAAAACTCGTGGACAGGTGGATCACGTCCTCTAGTCCCCCAGCGGCCTGATACCACTGGGAGGCTAGGGTCCATTGAGCAGATCGCATGTGAAGGCGGGCCATGGGAGTCACATGAACTGTGGAGGCCATGTGGCCCAGCAATCTCAACATCTGCCGAGCTGTGATCTGCTGGGACGCACGCACCCGCGAGACGAGGGACAACAAGTTGTTGGCTCTCGCCTCTGGGAGATAGGCGCGAGCAGTCCGAGAATCCAGCAGGGCTCCTATGAATTCGAGTTTCTGCACTGGGAGAAGATGGGACTTTGGGTAATTTATCACAAACCCCAGTAGCTCCAGGAGGCGAATAGTCATCTGCATGGACTGCAGGGCTCCTGCCTCGGATGTGTTCTTCACCAGCCAATCGTCGAGATATGGGAACACGTGCACCCCTAGCCTGCGAAGTGCCGCTGCTACCACAGCTAGGCACTTCGTGAACACCCTGGGAGCAGAGGCGAGCCCAAAGGGTAGCACACAGTACTGGAAGTGGCGTGTGCCCAACTGAAATCGCAGATACTGTCTGTGAGCTGGCAGTATCGGGATGTGTGTGTAGGCATCCTTCAAGTCCAGAGAGCATAGTCAATCGTTTTGCTGAATCATGGGGAGAAGGGTGCCCAGGGAAAGCATCCTAAACTTTTCTTTTACGAGATATTTGTTCAGGGCCCTTAGGTCTAGGATGGGACGCATCCCCCCTGTTTTCTTTTCCACAAGGAAGTACCTGGAATAGAATCCCAGCCCTTCTTGCCCAGATGGCACGGGCTCGACCGAATTGGCGCTGAGAAGGGCGGAGAGTTCCTCTGCAAGTACCTGCTTGTGCTGGAAGCTATAAGACTGAGGTCCCGGTGGACAATTTGGAGGTTTTGAGGCCAAATTGAGGGTGTATCCTTGCCGGACTATTTGCAGAACCCACTGATCGGAGGTTATGAGAGGCCACCTTTGGTGAAAAGCTTTCAACCTCCCCCCGACCGGCAGGTCGCCCGGCACTGACACTTGGATGTCGGCTATGCTCTGCTGGAGCCAGTCAAAAGCTCGCCCCTTGCTTTTGCTGGGGAGCCGCGGGGCCTTGCTGAGGCGCACGCTGCTGACGAGAGCGAGCGCGCTGGGGCTTAGCCTGGGCCGCAGGCTGTCGGGAAGGAGGATTGTACCTACGCTTACCAGAAGCATAGGGACCAGTCTTCCTTCCCACGAAAAATCTTCTACCTGTAGAGGTAGAGGCTGAAGGCTGCCGGCGGGAGAACTTGTCGAATGCGGTGTCCCACTGGTGGAGAGACTCTACCACCTACTCGACTTTTTCTCCAAAAATGTTGTCCGCACGGCAAGGCGAGTCCGCAATCCGCTGCTGGAGTCTATTCTCCAGGTCGGCGGCACGCAGCCATGAGAGCCTGCGCATCACCACACCTTGAGCAGCGGCCCTGGACGCAACATCAAAAGTGTCATAAACTCCTCTGGCCAGGAATTTTCTGCACGCCTTCAGCTGCCTGACCACCCCCTGAAAAGGCTTGGCTTGCTCAGGGGGAAGAGCATCAACCAAGCCCGCCAACTGCCGCACATTGTTCCGCATGTGTATGCTCGTGTAGAGCTGGTAAGACTGGATCTTGGCCACGAGCATAGAAGAATGGTAGGCCTTCCTCCCAAAGGAGTCTAAGGTTCTAGGGTCTTTGCCTGGGGGCGCCGAAGCATGCTCCCTAGAACTCTTAGCCTTCTTTAGGGCCAAATCCACAACTCCAGAGTCATGAGGCAACTGGGTGCGCATCAGCTCTGGGTCCCCATGGATCCGGTACTGGGACTCGATCTTCTTGGGAATGTGGGGATTACTTAGTGGCTTGGTCCAGTTCGCAAGCAATGTCTTTTTCAGGACATGGTGCAAGGGAACAGTGGACGCTTCCTTAGGTGGAGGATAGTCCAGGAGCTCAAACATTTCAGCCCTGGGCTCGTCCTCCACAACCACCGGGAAGGGGATGGCCGTAGACATCTCCCGGACAAAGGAAGCAAAAGACAGACTCTCGGGAGGAGAAAGCTGTCTTTCAGGAGAGGGAGTAGGATCAGAAGGAAGACCCTCAGACTCCTCGTCAGAGAAATATCTGGGGTCTTCCTCTTCCTCCCACGAGGCCTCACCCTCGGTGTCAGACACAAGTTCACGGACCTGTGTCTGCAACCTCGCCCTGCTCGACTCGGTGGAACCCCGTCCACGGTGGGGGCGTCGAGAGGTAGACTCCCTCGCCCGCATCGGCGAAGCTCCCTCCGCCGACTTAGTCGGGGAGCCTTCCTGGGAGGTGGCCGCGGTCGGCACCGCACGCGGTACCGACGTCGGGGACCTCAACCTGGGCGATGGGCCAGCCGGCGCCACGCTCGACGGTACCGGAGGCGCAAGCACCGCCGGTACCGGAGGGGTAGGGCGCAACAGCTCTCCCAGAATCTCTGGGAGAACGGCCCGGAGGCTCTCGTTTAGAGCGGCTGCAGAGAAAGGCTGAGAGGTCGATGCAGGCGTCGACGCCAGAACCTGTTCCGGGCGAGGAGGCTGTTCCGGGCTGTCCAGAGTGGAGCGCATCGACACCTCCTGAACAGAGGGTGAGCGGTCCTCTCGGTGCCGATGCCTGCTGGGTGCCGAATCCCTCGGCGACCCAGAGCTCTCGGTGCCGACGCAGGGAGGAGACCGGTGTCGATGCTTCTTCGACTTCTTCCGAAGCATGTCACCGGAGCTCCCCGGCACCGACGAGGAGGACGTAGAATCCATCCGTCGCTTCCTCGGGGCCGAGACCGAAGAGGGTCGATCCCGGGGGGGCTGTACCGCAGGAGCCCTCAGGGTAGGAGACCCACCCGAAGGCTCACCGCCACCAGCAGGGGAATGGACAGCCCTCACCTGCACTCCTGACGATGCACCTCCGTCCGACGACATCAGCATACGAAGTCTCGGTACCACCGACGTCGATACAGTCGCCCGATGCCTCGGCGCCGATGCAGAGGTCCGATGCCTCGATGCAGTCGATGGAGCGGCAGCCAAGGAAGATGGTCCGGACGCTGACGACGTCGATGCACTCGATGCCTCCGGTGCCGATGCCGACGAAGAGCCCGAGAACAAAACGTTCCACTGGGCTAATCTCGCTACCTGAGTCCGCCTTTGTAACAGGGAACACAGACTGCAGTTCTGAGGGCGGTGCTGGGCCCCTAGACACTGAAGACACGCAGAGTGCCTATCAGTGAGCGAGATTACCCGGGCGCACTGGGTGCACTTCTTGAAGCCGCTGGAAGGCTTCGATGTCATGGGCGGAAAAATCACGCCGGCGAAATCAAAAGCCGAAATGGCGAAAATTGAAGCACCAAAATTTAGAGGGAGAAAAATCTCGACCGAGGCCAAAAGAGGCCTACCCCGACAACGAAAGAAAACTTACGGGGCAAAAACTAAGAAATACAGGAAGGGCAGAAAACCCGAAAGGGTCTTCCGGAATACTACCGGAGCGCTTCCCGAACTTTTCTCAAGGAAGAAAAGGACAAAAACACGTCGAAAAGGACGCGCGAGGTCGACTCTCTGGGGCACGAACGGCGTAACACGACCGTACCGAGTGCGGACTAAAGAAGACTGGCCGGCTCGAGCCGGTTTCGGGCGGGAAGACGGCCGCGCATGGGCGCGCGAGGACTAGCAAAGGCCTTTGCTAGTAAACTTTCCGATGGAGGGGGCTGCCGAGGACGTCAACCCATCAGTGAGAACAAGCAGCCTGCTTGTCCTCGGAGAAATATATATATATATATATATATATATATATATATATATATATATATAAGGCTATGAACATGGCATTTGATTCGCGCTATAAAGGTTTGTTGTTTAATGGGGGTATTATGGTTTAATAGGAACTATGACATGAGGGGTGAAGGAGAGAGAGAGACTAAAGCACTGCCCGACCCCCACTCGTCCTCTGCACTCCCCTCTCCCTGCACACCCCCATCCCACCCACAATCCCCAAATTGCAGGGCGGGGAGAGAGTCTGTTAAAAATTTACCAGCACACCACTGAGCTGAGCCATGGCACAAGCCACCCTCAGCACCGCCTCAGGGGAGTCCCATTGTGCAGAAATAAGGACTTTCATTGTGGCATGAACATGGTAAGTCCTGTGATGCCGCTTGAGTCCCTGAGATCATGGGGTGAGAGGTAGACTCTGAGAAAAGGGGCTCCGGAGAAAATAAATATTAAGGACCACCAACGCCTTGGCAATCAGCGGCAACTCCTTGAACAGCCAGGCCGCACTGGGATCATCTCCCTCCTCAGGAGAACTTCCCCTTGCTCTACTGGGTCACAGAGCAAGAGGTAAAAAGGCCTCCGAGGGAAAAGTCAGACCCTGATAGCAGAGACCCCTCATATAACCTCATCTATCTTCCTCTGTACATTCAAACGTGCCTGTTTAGAATGTTGGAAAGAAAGTGCCCCCTTGGGGGGGGGGGGGGAGGAGGCAGATGTCTCTTCATCAAATAAGCTTGGTGCATCAGCTTGGTGCAATGCTCAACTGAACCTGAGGAATAGGCCAGGAGCTAGCACCAATCCAGAGCAGCACAAGTCTACCCACCTGCTAGGTACATAAGTACCGTCATACTGGGAAAAGACCAAGGGTTGATCAAGCCCAGCATCCTGTCTCCGACAGCGGCCAATCCAGGCTTCAAGAACCTGGCAATCCCCCCCCCCCCCCCCCCCCCCCCCCCCCCCCCAATTTTTTTTTTTATAATGTTCAATGGACTTTTCCCTCGGGAATCTGTCCAAACCCCCTTTAAATTCTGTAAGGCCAGCTGCTGTCACTACATTCTCCGGCATCGAGTTCCAGAGTCTAACTACATACTGAGTAAAGAAAAACTTTCTCCTATTTGTTTTAAATCTACCATATTCTAGCTTCATCTTGTGTCCCCTGGTTTTGTTGTTGTTTGAAAGTGTAAACAAACGCTTCACATCTGTCCGCTCTAATCCGCTCATTATCTTGTAGACTTCTATCATATCACCCCTCAGCTGCCTTTTCTCGAAGCTGAAGCGCCCTAACCTTCTCAGCGTTTCCTCATAGGGAAGTCATTCCACTCCCTTTATCATTTCCGTCGCCCTTCTCTGCACTTTCTCTAATTCCTTTATATCTTTTTTGAGATGCGGCGACCAGAATTGGACACAATACTCGAGGTGCGGTCGCACCATGGAGCGAAACAACGGCATTATAACATCCTCATGTTTGTTTTCCATTCCTTTCCTAATAATACTCAACGTTCTGTGCGCTTTCTTAGCCGCCGCAGAACACTGAGCAGAAGTTTTAACGTCTTATCAACGATGACTCCCAGATCCCTTTCTAGGTCCGTGACTCCTAACGCAGAACCTTGCATGACATAGCTGTAATTCGGGTTCCTCTTACCTACATGCATCACTTTGCACTTGTCAACACTGAACTTCATCTGCCACTTGGACGCCCAATCCCCCAGTCTCGCGAGGTCCTCCTGTAATCTATCATACTCCTCCTGCGACTTGACGACCCTGAATAACTTTGTGTCATCTGCGAATTTAATTACCTCACTAGTTACTCCCATCTCTAGGTCATTTATAAATATGATAAAAAGCAGCGGTCCCAGCACAGACCCCTGCGGGTAGGTAGAGAGACAAGTCTCTGGACTAATCTATGGGATGACATGGACGTAATAAATTTCTCATACTTAAGCAATGGCCAGGAAAAACCTAAGCCAATATTTTTGGTCTTGCAATTTCTTCCTGTTCTGTTAGAGGCTTCAGCTCAATTTGAACCAACATGACCACATGAACCTCCACGTACAATATGAACATGTATTTCCTTTCTTTTATAGCCTCCAAAAAAATTTACTTGTGGAGGGAATTCTATACAAAAAAAAAAGCAGAACTTTTAATGTTGAATTACCCCCTTCAAAAAGTCCTGAGATGTCCCTGTGAAATATAGGGCACCCCTCCCCCCACTTTCTTCCTTTTCAGTCTAGACACATTCCAGCTTAGCTTGAAATTCTCCCTGGTCTTTATCTTTCCTCCTCTCAGCTTCAACCTTCAGTTTTCTCTGCTCTTCTCCTCCAGAGTGGAAACCTTCTGGCTTCTTCCTCTCCCCCCACCCAACTTCTCTCAATCCCTCTTTCTCTGATACCCCCTTCACACACAAATATCCATAGCTCTCTCTCAAATCTCCCCGTCCTTTGCACCTCCCCCTCCTCCCACATACACTCATAGCGCTCTCTCAGACCCAGCGTGGCAAACATACTCCCACCCCCATAGCTCTCTTACAGGCCCCTAAGGTACTCATTCAAGCCCCTCCCAATCATTTTTTCAACCCCCACCCCCTCTACAGACACACATATAAACACACAATAGCTCTCTCTCAGCTCTCCGCATACCTACTGCACCCCCCCCATAACCATTTCTCCTAAAACCTACTGTAATATTTTCCTAGTTCTCTGCCCACATCCCACTGCACAAATTCTGAGCTTGGACTCTCCTCCCCAAAAAGACCCAGCTCCCTCTTCCCCTGCAGAACACACCTCCCAGTCTTTCTCATCTCTCCCCCATTCACATACTTCAAAGTTAGGCCTCTTTTTCTCATAGGAACAAACTCCTCCACTCTGCATTAACCCCCTAGGCACAGCCCCATCAAGGCACACATTCTTCCTGCTCTCTCCCCTCCCCCCCAAGGCACTTAAGCAATTCTAAAAAGGTCACCGAAATTTAGGCACCAAATGATGTACGCTAAGCACAAATTCTCTAATTGCAGCTGTGCAAACAACTGTCGTCACAGAATACTAGCCTAAGTATACTTTTACATGCCTAACTTTAGGCACAAGCATTTACGTCAGCTCAATGGCTGTCGTAAATGCTTGCACCTAACTATTGGCAATTAGACACTAACGCTATTATTCTATAATCTGGGCATGTAACTGCCTGACACACCCATGACCCGTGTCCTTGCCAGATCCATGTCCTCCCTTGAAGTTGCATACTTTGAAATTTGAACACACAACTTACAGAATAGCGACTAAGGGCAGTTATACGCATAACTGTTCATTTAACACCAATAAGCAGCTCATTATAAAATTAAGGTACATGCACAACACTTATTCTATAACTGGCTGTCAACCTAGCTCCTCACAGCCCATATGGCCAGTTGGATTTTCAGGATACCTGCAATTAACATGGTACAATCATTAGTACTCAGTCATCTAGACTACTGCAACTCACTCTACGCTGGCTGCAAAGAGCAAATACTCAAAAAACTCCAAACAGCCCAGAACACGGCAGCCAGACTCATATTCGGAAAATCAAAATACGAAAGTGCAAAACCCCTACAAGAGAAGCTGCACTGGCTCCCACTCAAAGAACGCATCACGTTCAAAGTATGTACCCTAGTTCACAAAGTCATCTATGGCGATGCCCCAGCCTACTACATGTCAGACCTGATAGACCTTCCACCCAGGAATGCTAAAAAATAATCTCGGACATTCCTTAATCTCCATTTCCCCAATTGCAAAGGTCTAAAATACAAATTAATGCACGCATCAACCTTTTCCTATATGTGCACGCATTTCTGGAACGCGTTGCCACGCAACCTAAAAGCGATCTATGAACTGACCAACTTCCGAAGACAACTGAAGACCCATCTCTTTGACAAGATATACCACAGAGATCAACACATATGAAGCACCCCACATATATCCAGAAATGTTTAATAATGCCTTCTGTTATATTACTATCATGTATTCTATTACTATGCAACCCAAAATCCTTCTGTAAAACCAAATATCTATTCTCTTCTTACTTCCACTATCCATGATGTATTGTAAGCCACATTGAGCCTGCAAAGAGGTGGGAAAATGTGGGATACAAATGCAATAAATAAATAAATAAATAAATGAGAAATATTTGCATGCAATGGAGCAAGGGTATAGTAATACACCTCAAGCATATTCATTGTAGATATCCTGAAAATGAGATTGGCCAAACAGTCCCTGAAGACTGGGCTGAAAACCACTGCTCTATAACTAGCAAGTGCAAATTTGTATTCTAGTCGCAAATTTGGGCACGAAACTGTCTAGAAATAGAGAGTCTTCAAGTTCCAGTTCTCCCGCCCCCAAGTACAACACCCTCTTGCACATCCAAGAAACTTAACCCACCTTTCCCTCCCCTTCTCCTGCAACACACACCCTTCTGCAGGGTCCCCACCATGGACTGTTTCTTGCATTTTGCTATCCCTCAGAGCATAATCTATAAAACACAGGAGGAAGAGGAGAACTTTGCATGTCAAGCCATGTCTTTCTCTCCCACTACTCCCAGGATACTGAGGTGCAGATGCACAAAAGTTCACGTAAAGCACTGCTTGCTATTTAGCAAGCAATGCTCAAAAATAAAAAAATTTAAAAAATCGCATGCAAATAAGCTGCACAGACTTTTAACATGCAACTCGGGCTAGGGCATGCAAATAGCAGTCAATTGGTAAGCATGGCTGTTATGCGCATGCCCTGAACAGCTTTCATATACTCAACAAGTTTAGCCATAGGGAGAGGTCTGTAGTGCAGCAAAGACCGAAGACTGATAGAACAGTCTGTCATACAGAGAAGCCAGTAGAACAACTTGTCACATTTGATTGAAGCAGTACTAGTGACTCACCCCTCAACCCCGGTTCCAAATTTCATCACAGACATCTTGATTATTAGAGAAGAAATAAGCAGGAGGAAAGGAATTCTTTAGCTTGGCAGGCAAAAGTTTATTTTCATTGGCTTCCTCTTCTCCTTCCCAAACCCCACCCTCCCAGTGTGGTCAGCAGGACTCCTGTCTTACTGCTTCTGTAGTTTCTGCAGACTTCTGTGCTACTGGAAAAGTAGCACAAAGGAAACCAGCTTTTCTTTTTTCAAACTTTTTTTAATCCAAGCCATCTCCCCAGATTTATTTTGGTCTCAGCTGCAACTGTGCACAGCCAGGAGCCACCACTGGCTAGGCTCCAGACCTCCCATAAAATTTATCCCTCAAGACATAGGCGGTCCCATCTTTGCATCGCACTACACATCCCTCAGAATGCACATTTAAATACTGCATGCATTTGCATGCGATTCCCATTGGATGCCACCTCATACAGAAAAGAACTCCTCTGTGCATCGCCTGCTGAATACCATGGTCTCTACACTGGCTAGAGTAGGTCAAAAACACACGATGTTGGCCCAGTAAGTTTTGTGCATCAGGTCCTGAGGGAATTCAAAGAAATCCTGCAGGACCTCTTAAGGGTTTATTTAATAGATCTTTAGAGACAGGAGAGGTTCCACTGAATTGGAGACACTCAGATGTGGTCCTTCTTCACAAAAGCAGGTATAGGGAATTGGTAAACTTCAGGATGGCAAGCCTCACTTCTGTAGTAGGAAAAATAATGGAGCCGCTGCTGAAGGAAAAGATAGTTAACTTTCTAGAATACAACAGTTGCAGGATCCAAGGCAATATGGCTTTACCAAAGGAAAATCCTGCCAAACAAATCTGACTGATTTCGTTGACAGAGTGACCAAAGAACTGGATAAAGGACATGTCCTAAATATAATCTCCTTGGATTTCTGCAAGACCTTTGATATGATTCCTCACAGAAGACGAATAAGCTGAAAGGGCTGAACTTAGGACCCAAAGTGATAAACTGGTTGAACAACAGGCAACAGAGGGTTATGGTAAATGGAATTTGCTCACAGGAAAGGAAGGTGAGTACTACAGTGCCTCAGGGTCGGTACTGGGGCCAATTCTGTTTAATATATTTGTCAGAGACATTGCTGAAGGGTTAGAAGGAAAAGTTTGCCTTTTTGCAGATGACACAAAGATAGCCAGGACACTGGATACTCTGGAGGAAGACGAAACTATGAGAAGAAACCTCCAAAAAATTAGAAGAATGGTCAAAGGTCTGGCAATTAAAATTGAATCACTCAAAAAGAAAAATATGGGAAAAATATATAATAATAGTTCACTTTGCCACATAAACTATAAAATGATTCCATCTTAAGTAAATCACTCACTTATTTAAAATCATATAAAAATATAATGCATAATGTGCTCAGACCCACTAATCTTCCAAAGCAAAGAGAGGTTAGAACACACCATCACTGCACATTGTTGTCTAATCAAAGTTCTTATCATATGGTTAGTCTTATATAGTTCTTAATTTACAAATCAGAAATTTATACTTATCTTCTCCTGATGTTGATTCAATCTCCAGATAAGCTCGTACCATATGATTAGATGGTAGGAAACCGCAAACAGTTCACACAAGGTTCCCAGAAACAATTTAACTAAAGAACAACATTTAGCTCTAGAGCAACGCAAGAATAGTAAGATCTTACGGGCTGATGATCAGAAGCAAATGAAGGCGCTTGAGGCTATTAGCGCCATACTAGCGCCTGTGTTTGCTACCGCCTCATGATAAGAGCCCCTGAGCACACGAAACAACACGCTCGCAGGCTCTGAACATGACTAGCATGCAAACGTATGCAAAACAGGGTTCTTAGCGCAAGTAGCATGCAAATGCATGCTAAACATATTTCTCACCAATAATGTGAGCAGTCCGCGGCAAACTCAAGGCCAGCTCAGAGCTGGCATTAGGGTTTGCAGACCACTGGGGAAGAATGGTGAGCCATGTCCAGCACGCATTTGCATGTTAGCAGACCCCCCCATTCCCCACCCCCACCCAGCAACATGGAAGCTGGAGGTCTGGTGGACCTCCAGTTCACCCAACCCTCCCAGACACAAGTTCGGTTTGGGGGGAGGGGGGGGCTGAAGATCCAGTGGGTCTCCAGGCCTGCTAACCCCCCTAGCATCCCCCCCCCCCAAAAAAAAAGCCCTGGTGGCCCAATGACCACAAATCAAGCCCCCCCCCCCAACCTGGTGGTCTAGCGGTCCTCTTCTACCCACCCACCCCCAAATACCTTTGTTGAAGGAGGGAGGTAAGTACTGGGACTGGTGCTATTTAACATATTTATAAACGATATGGAAATCGGAATGATGAGCGAGGTGATTCAATTTGTAGAGGACACAAAATTATTCAAGGTTGTTAAAACACATGCAAACTGTGAAATAATGCAGGAAGACCTTAGGATCTTTCCTGTCTGGCGGGGGCTCTTGTTGGCTCTCTGGAGTCACACTTTTTTCTCGGTCTCCGCCTGCTGGGGGGCGTGCGCAGCCCGTCGGTCGCATTCTGGGCCGGTCCGGAGGGAGTAAAGGAAAGCAAATTAGCAGATATGGCCTAATTTATCCATACCTTACATCGCATTGGACATTATATATTCCTTTATTTCCTTGTCCCTTTTTGTACCTGTTTACTCTAACCTTACCTAACCCTTATTTTAAATTGTATTTAACATCTACCGGACTTGGCGTTCACCTTTATGGTATTATGTAAGCCACATTGAGCCTGCTAACGGGTGGGAAAATGTGGGATATAAATGTTACAAATAAATAAATTGGAAGACTGGGCATACAAATGGCAGATGAAATTTAATGTGGACAAATGCAAGGTGATGCACATTGGAAAGAATTAACCGAATCACTATTACTTGATGCCAGGGTCCACACTCAAGAAAAAGATCTAGGTGTCAATGTAGATAATACACTGAAATCTTCTGCTCAGTATGTGGCGGTGACCAAAAAAGCAAACAGAATACAAGGACTTATGGTGAATAAGACCAAAAATACTATAATGCCTCTGTATTGCTCCATGGTGCATCCACACCTTAAGTATTGCGTTCAGTTCTGGTCACCATATCTCAAAAAAGATGTAGCGGAATTAAAAAAGGGTCAAAGAAGAGCAACCAAAATGATAAAGGGGATAGAACTCCTCTCGTATGAGGAAAGGCTAAAGAAGTTAGGGATCTTCATCTTGGAAAAGAGACGGATGAGGGAAGATATGATTGAGGTCTGCAAAATCATGAGTGGTGTAGAACGAGTAGAAGTGAATTGATTTTTTACTCGTTCCAAAAGTATAAAGACAAGGGGACACTCAAGGAAGTTACACGGAAATACTTTTAAAACAAATAGGAAGAAATATTTTTCACTCAACAAATAAGCTCTGGAACACTTTGCCGGAGGATGTGGTAACAGCAGTTAGTGTATCTAGGTTTAAAACAAAGATTTGGACAAGTTCCTGCAGGAAAAATCCATAGTCTCTATTGAGACAGACATGGGGAAGCAACTGCTTGCCCTGGGATTGGTAGCATGGAATGTTGTCACGATGTGGGTTTCTGCCAGGTACTTGTGACCTGGCTTGGCCACTGTTGGCAACAGGACACTGGGCTAGATGGAACATTGATCTGACCCAGTATGGCTACTCTTTTTTTCACAGATTTGTGGTTTGTTGCTAGGGGGTCACTTCTGCTTCTTTTGTGTGAGAAGAATTTGTACAACGTTTAAATCATAGTGATCCAGATATTGCATTTACACTGCAGATTAATTTCCTGGATATCTCCATTACTCTGGATAGTTGTCACTTTTATACTTCAGTGTACAGAAAACAGACTGATCAGAATTCCCTTTTGCATTATCATAGTTACCACCCCAAGAGTTTAACAGATAGCATACCAGTAGGGCAATTTCTACATTTAAAAATGCTGTGTTCTAATACTAGTGATTTTAGGAAGCATGCTATTCAAATGACAGATCATTTTAGACGTCGTCAATACCCACAGAAAGTAATCTCTAAAGCACTAGGTATGCTCAAAGA
Organism: Microcaecilia unicolor; assembly: GCF_901765095.1. Lineage (NCBI taxonomy): Eukaryota > Metazoa > Chordata > Amphibia > Gymnophiona > Siphonopidae > Microcaecilia > Microcaecilia unicolor. The sequence goes on from NC_044035.1 coordinate 187,229,971, forward strand.
GTGGTTGCTGAATAGTTCTAAAACGGAATCTGAACATTCATTAGTACGTGATTTCCCTTATTCACCTCAAGCAATCACTTTATGAAAGGCTATTATAAAATATTGGGATGTAGTGAAAATTCATCCAGTGTTCCAACACCAAAATTTGCTCATAGATGGGGTAAAAATTTGCTCAACTACTTTGTGTAGTAGTGCATAATAAGGGTGCTGCACAAGGTGTCAAGGGACATTTTATGTGCAATAGCTGTATTTATTGTAAGTATGTTTTGAGAACTAATACAGTAGTTAATCGCTACTCAAAAAATCTTTCATCTTAATAGTTACACAGATTGCAATTCCAAAAGAGTAGTGTAGTCATAGTTTGCCCCTGCCGAATGTGGTATATAGGACAGACATCAAGGCAGAGTAAGGATAGGATAGAGGAGCATTTAAGTAACATTCGGTTGCAGAAACAAGAGGCGCTTTTAGTAGCCCACTGGATGACATTACATCACTCCTTAGAAGTCCTACATTTTGTAGTTCTAATACAGGTCCAGTCCTCTAAGAATAGTAATGTTTCTAGAATTTTATTGCGATTGGAACAGAAAATGATTTATTCTTGGAGAGCAGTTCATCCACTAGGATTGAATAAGGAATTAGAATGAGGTGCAGCAACCCCCCTTTTTTTGGGGGGGGGGGGGAGGCTGTAGTTTACAGATACGCATGCGTTGTTTTGGCTCTTTTTAACAGCGCGTGTGTTGGCATTTTTCAATGTTCTAAGAAAGTCAGGAGACCTCGGCTGGAATCTCGCCTGTTCCTGCTATCAAGAAGTGAGATTGAACTAATTTTGATATTTGTATGATGAATCCAGTGCAGAAGGAATGGATCCTCAGAAGCTTAGCCGAAATTGGGTGGTGGAGCTGGTTGGGGGAAGAGGGGTTGGTGGTGGGGAGGCAAAGATAGTGGTGGGCAGACTTATATGGTCTGTGCCAGATCTGGTGGTGGGAGGCGGGGAATAGTGCTGGGCAAACTTATATGGTCTGTGCCCTGAAAAAGACAGGTACAAATCAAGGTAAGTTTATCTTGTTGGACAGACTGGATGGACCGTGCGGGTCTTTTTCCGCCGTCATCTACTATGTTACTATGTTACTATTACATTTGATTTTTTAAGATATATGTAGTGTAGTTTCGAAGTGTGATCTTTTTGTGCAGGGTTACAGCTCCTGAAGACACCAATGGCGAAACAAAGAACTATGTCAAGCTGGCTGGAGTAACCTTATTTGAACCAGCGAAGAAACTCCATTGAATATTCCGTTGAGAAAGTTTGAAGATTTCACTGGATCACAAATGAGTAATGCATAATTTGCTTTGAATGGACAATTTATTTTGAGTGTTATATTTTTTGCAAAAATTTTATATCATATGGTTCTTCCTTCCTGGCAATAGTGAGGGTTCTATTGAAGAGACTAATTTTGAAAACATTTTTTCTATGCATTGGACATATTTTTTGATGGACTTCAAATTTTAATGTGGACTCTTTTTGTGGTTTCCTACCATCTAATTAGATGATACAAGCTTATCTGAAGATTGAAACAATATCGGGAGTATAAGTTTCTTATTTGCAAACTAAGAACTACATAATAAGAACCATATAATAAGAACACTGATTAGACAACAATGTGCAATGATGGTTGGTTCTAACCTCTCCTTTGCTTTGGAAGGTTGGTGGTCTGAGCACATTACACATTATATTTTTATATGATTTTAAATAAGTGAGTGAGATGGAATAAAGTTCTCATATTTTTATAGTTAAAATTAAATCCAAGAAGTACAGAGTGGTGTACTCGGGGTGCAGAAATTTAAAAGAGATGTACGAGATAGGAGAGAGATTGAGAAGCACAGCTCAGAAGAGAGACTTTGGGGTAATGGGGAATTTACTACCAAGCCACCTCCTCCTCTTCACCCCCTAACCCACTCCCTCAAACAACCAACCCAGGCCTCCATCTCCTGTTTTCCTGATATTACCGAGGAAACCGCCCACCTTCTCTCCTCCTCGAAGTGCACCACCTGTCCCTCTGATCCCATCCCCACCAACTTACTAAACATCATCTCTCCTACTGTCACCCCCCCATCTGTCATATCCTCAATCTCTCTCTCTACACTGCAACCGTCCCCGACACCTTCAAACATGCTGTAGTCACACCACTCCTCAAAAAACCATCACTAGACCCTACCTGTCCTTCCAACTACCGGCCCATCTCCTTCCTTCTCTTCCTCTCCAAGATACTTGAACGCGCCGTCCACAGCTGTTGCCTTGATTTTCTCTCCTCTCATGTCATCCTCGATCCGCTTCAATCCGGTTTTCACCCTCTACACTCGACAGAAACAGCACTCACTAAAGTCTGTAATGACCAGTTCATTGCAAAATCCAAAGGTCACTACTCCATCCTCATCCTCCTCGACCTGTCCGCCGCTTTTGACACTGTCAATCACAATTTACTCCTTACCACACTATCCTCATTTGGATTCCAGGGCTCTGTCCTCTCCTGGTTCTCCTCTTATCTCTCCCACCGTACCTTCAGAGTTCACTCTCATGGATCTTCCTCTACCTCCATCCCTCTCTCTGTTGGAGCTCCTCAAGGGTCTGTCCTTGGACCCCTTCTCTTCTCTATCTACACCTCTTCCCTGGGTTCACTGATCTCATCTCATGGTTTCCAATATCATCTCTATGCTGATGACACCCAGCTCTCTCTCTCCACACCAGACATCACTGCGGAAACCCAGGCCAAAGTATCGGCCTGCTTATCTGACATTGCTGCCTGGATGTCCAACCGCCACCTGAAACTGAACATGGCCAAGACCGAGCTCATTGTCTTTCCACCCAAACCCACTTCTCCTCTCCCTCCACTCTCTATCTCAGTCGATAACACCCTATTCCTCCCTGTCTCATCTGCCCGCAACCTCGGAGTCATCTTCGACGCCTCCCTCTCCTTCTCTGCGCATATCCAACAGACAGCCAAGACCTGCCACTTCTTTCTTTATAACATCAGCAAAATTCGCCCCTTCCTCTCTGAGCACACCACCCGAACTCTCATCCACTACCTCATTACCTCTCGCCTTGACTACTGTAACCTACTCCTCACTGGCCTCCCACTTAGCCATCTATCCCCCCCTTCAATCCGTTCAGAACTCTGCTGCACGTCTTATCTTCCGTCTGGACCGTTATACTCTTATCACCCCTCTCCTCAAATCACTTCACTGGCTTCCGATCAGGTACCGCATACAGTTCAAGCTTCTCCTACTAACCTACAAATGCACTCAATCTGCAGCCCCATATTACCTCTCTACCCTCATCTCCCCTTACATTCCTATCGAAACCTCCGCTCACAGGACAAATCCCTCCTCTCGGTACCCTTCTCCACCACCGCCAACTCCAGGCTCCACCCTTTCTGCCTCGCCTCTCCCTATGCTTGGAATAAACTCCCTGAGCCCATACGCCAAGCCCCCTCCCTACCCATCTTCAAATCCCTACTTAAAACCCACCTCTTCAATGTCGCATTTGGCACCTAACCATTATACCTCTATTCAAGAAATCTAGACTGCCCCAACTTGACATTTCGTCCTTTAGATTGTAAGCTCCTTTGAGCAGGGACTATCCTTATTTGTAAAACTGTACAGCGCTGCGTAACCCTAGTAGTGCTTTAGAAATGTTAAGTAGTAGTAGTAGTGATGATCTCAAGGTGACAAAGCAATGTGACAAGGTGGTGGCCAAGGCCAGAAGGATGCAAGATTGCATAGAGAGGGGTATAACCAGCAGAAGAAAGGAGGTGATGCCTCTGTACAAGTTGTTAGTGAGGCCCCACTTGGAGTATTGTGTTCAGTTTTAGAGGCCACATCTTGCTAAGGACATAAAAAGTCTTGAAGTGGTTCAGAGAAAAGTGACGAAAATGGTATAGGTTTTGCGCCACAAGACATATGGGAGACTTGATGACCTGAAGATGTACACCCTGGAGGAAAGGATAGACAGGGGTGAAAGGATACAGACATTCAAGTATATGAAAGGTATTAATACAAACAAACCTTTTCCAGAGAAGGGAATGTGGTAGAACTAGAGGACATCAAACATATAAACAGCAAGTGACCGTACTCACTTGCAAATGCGCAGTACAGTCTTCCCTCTCTGTCCCGCCCTCGCGTCAATACGTCATGACGTCAGAGGGCGGAACAGAGAGGGAAACGGAGTCGAATTGTCGGACGACGACGCTGCTGCCTGGAAAGGAACATCACGCAAAACAACCTCCACCCTCCTCCCCCCACCCCCCGTCGCCGCTCCCGGCCCCCTGCACTGACTTGACAGCGCCTCTCACCTCGTGTGGAAGTGCTGCAGGCAGCAGCAGAGCGATCTGCTGCTGCCTTTAGCACTTTCACACGGAGGTGAGAGACGCTGTCAGGTCAGTGCAGGGGTCCCGGCACGGAGGGGGGAGGGAGAAGCGGCAATGAGAGTAGCTGGACATGGGGGGAGAGGCCATGGCTGCTGGATGGGGTGAGAGCAGGGCACAGAGGAGGGTTGTTGGACATGGGGGGAGGGGGGAGGCCAAGGGAAAGAGGAGGGTCACTGGATAAGGGGGGGGGGGGGGGGGAGAAAATCGGTGGATGGGATGAGGCCAGGGGAGAGAGGAGGGCTGCAATACTCGCCCGTTTTTACGGGCTTAACGGCTAGTGAATTTATATTACAGAGGGGCCAACTCAGGAACAAGATCAGAAGTAATTTTTCACAGAAAGGGAAGTAGATGCCTGGAATGCCCTCTTGCGGAAGGTGATGGAGATGAAAACAGTAATGGAATTAAAAAATGCATGGAATAAACACAAAGGAATCCTGTATGGAAAGCATGGAACCAAACAAGCTTAGCGGTGATTAGATGGCAACACCAGTAAATGAGAAGCAAAGCAAGTGCTGGGTAGAATTCAACAATCTGTGCCCTGATCATGGATGGGCAGATTCAGCTGCAGTAGTTGGAGAACAAGGCCAGTGCCTGACAGACTTCTATGATCTGTGCCCTAAATGTGGCTGGACAGAACTTCTACAGTCTGTGCCCTGAAATTGGCAAGGACAAATCACAGTGTAAAATCAGAGTTCTTGATGTGCTAAACTGTGTTGTTAAGTAGAGCCTTGTATATGCCTATGTTTAAGCAGAGATTTAAAACCGTGTAACATATATATTTATTACAGAATAGAGCAAAGTATGGTGAAGCTTGGATACTATTTTTAACATGTCTGTATTAATGTTTTTTATGATTTAATTATCTATGTTATTATTGTAAGCCGCCAAGAACATTTTGGATCGTGCAGGTTAGTAAGTGATGTATAAATAAAATAAATAAATCAAGTATACATACATAGTATCACATCATATCTTGTACTAGGAGTTTATCTTGTTGGACAAACTGGATGGATCGTACAGGTCTTTATCTGCCGTCATCTAGTACACTACTATGATTGTTACTGTGGGCTGAATACAGTATTTGAACTGTGTGGGATATGATAGAACCCCATAGGTCAAATACTGAGGTGTTTAATTCTTATTAGGAGACACTGGATGAAGACTAAGAGGGGCAATCATTATGTTATGTTTGTTATGTTATCCTCTCTCACTGGAGTTTTACTTTTTTCTTGATTGGAATGCATGTATATCTTTCCTATTTTACTTTGAGTTCTTTTCTTTTACGGATTTTATATTGTAACTCGCTTAGATTTAGCAAGCCTAAATTTGCTGATTAATCAAATGTTTAAAATAGTCAGCCCCGCGCAGTAGAAGGACATGGCCTGATATCCAACCACTTTCCCCCTCACCAACTTGTGCTGCAGTTGGGGGGGGGGGGAGGGGAGGAGGTACAGAAATAGGATAAATAGAGAAAAAAGAGCAAAGCATAGGTGTGCCACAGGGTGAGGGAGGAAACTATATAAAGTCACCAGCTGCCTCCTGGTGTCTCTGTGCAGAATTCAGCACACATTCTGCAATGTGAAGTGGAGTACAATGCCCCCAAGGGAAAAAAACAAAAAAACACTTAACATGGTCATAGCAACTAATGTCTTTACCCAGGGCCACAAACTGGGGCTCCTTCTAGAATCATGCAGTCTTAAGGCTCTAAATCCAGCAATGAGTTGTTGCTACTGCATACTGCATGCATTCCTTCTCTTGCCCTAAGGTTTCTAATTAATACCTCCACAGCATTCCCAATCAATCTAGGGAGAAGATGACCCGGCTCAGAAACTGAACCCAGGTCCTCCAGTTTTAGTGTGGATATAGTCACTATGGTACTTTCTAATGATACAATGAGCTCAACTTTTAAACATTTGGTTTCTTGCCCAGCAACAAACAAGTTTTGCTATCTGCTCTTCAATCCTTACAGCCACAATCTCTAGGGAATAATATTCTCAGCATGACTTCAGGTACTACTAGGAAATTACTGAAAATCTTTTATTTAAAAACTTTTTAAAGACATGATTATTTACAGTGAATTGTACTATTTTTTTCCAGGATCTGTTTTAGCCCCTTACATTTTATTTGTTACATTTGTATCCCATATTTTCCCACCTATTTGTAGGCTCATCATTTGTAATCCACTCTAGACCTTTGATAAGATGCGGAAAATAAGTACACTATATTATATTGTGCTGTACTATAATGGGTGATAACATAGCTGACATGATGAAAAGAATTCTAGCTGAAAATTAATATAGTGAATGCCTATTAAAAAAAATTTTTAGATAGGCAGAAATTACTCTTGGATCCTTTTCAAAATGCTCTGGGTTTACCTTGATATGATGGTATCATTGATTGAAGTGCTGCTCAGTGCAGTCACTGCTGTAAGCGTGCTAACACTGCTCCCAGGTGATGCAGCCATCTGTCACAAATGGAAATAAAAAACAAATAAAATCTATCTTGCTTATATTTATAAACTAAAGTACTCAAGTTCTCACCGATCTATAATAAAGGCTAAAGAAACCAACATATTCATCTGATAAAAGGGTTAAGGAAGGGAAAAAGTACCAAAAGAGAAATGTAAACAGAAGACTGGCCACAGAAAGTCCAACATAAGTCTAGAGCTCAACTTTTGAGTGAAGGGTCTAGAATTAAGTTCTAACAATTTTAGACACCAGGGCAATGGAGGTGTTCTGCTCTAGACCCTCTCTTCCAAGCAGGCTGAAAGAAGAAGGAGGGGAGGGGATACGCCAGACCTGAAGCAGAGCAGAGAACAGTCATTCTACTTCCTAATTCAGCCCCTGCTCTTCTATTGCTCCCGCCTCGGACTCAACTACTCCCTCCACCAACTCCACAGTTCCACTTCCTTTTTTGTCTATAAATTGCTTCATTTTACATTTAAACACTTTGGGACTGATGCACAAAAGTCCCCTTACCGAGGTGGAAATAGCGAGCAATGCTCAAAAAAAAAAAAAAAAAAAATGCAAAATGAGCTGCATGGACTTTTACTGTGCTAGGGCCAGTTCATGCACATAGCAATCAATCAGTAAGCATGTCTGCAATACGCATGCCCAAAATAGCTAAGACACCTACTGACAAAACGTTTCTTGCTCGCAATGTGGACTCTTGATTTTACTAAGATTTGTAATTAAGATTGCTATGACTTTTCAGTCCCAGACAACCAAGAAGTTCCTCTTCTCTCTCCTTCCGCTTCTCAGCTGGTTGTCGTTGATACAAAGGAAAACCCTCCTCTTGCTGCTGTTCCTGAAGAATTCATTGAAGCCCCTGAGGAAGCAGTAGCCGTAGATGCCCCAAAAGATAAAAAGAGAAACCGGTGGCCATGTCCAGCCCAGGGCAGCACAAGCTCTTTACTGCAGGCAGCCAGAGGTAGACCCCCTCCTAACCCTGCCTATCACTGGCTGCACAACATTCTGTGGGAGAAGAGAGGCGGAGGAACTCTTTCTTTCTGCAGCACTGATTGGGCGGACATTTGTGAAATAGAAAGTGGTCAGGATTTTCATCTGTTTCTGCCTGCAGAGCAGGAGTAGGATGCAAGAAGTTTTGTGGATGGCTTTTGAGGATGGTGGTGGGTGGTGCTATTTGCTGTCAGAAGTCTCATCAGGGGCCGGCGCCTGAAGTATCTTTTTCTTGCAGGTAAAGCTTTTTTCTGACGATGTGTAATATGAGAGGGAAAAGAAAGGTTTGGTAGGGACATTGCCTCCTCAGGCTCGTTACCCTCTTATTTCTCAATGGAATGATGCAAATCAAGTGCAAACAAACACAGCCAGCAGAGGGCAACTGGGATCTGTTAATGAAAGGTCGACTGACAGCTAAAGAAAGAAAACGAAAGTTCAAGAAAGATCCTGGTTGTACCGACCAATGGGGGTAGGGGAGAGCTTCGTCAGAAGCATAGGAGCCAACTTTCAAAAATTATTGGGGGTGCTAAACCCAACGGAAAATGCCTCTCTCTGAACACAGCCAAGGAGTTTGTTCAATATTGGGGGTGCTCAAGCACCCATATCAAACACAGAGTCGGCTCCTATTGTCAGAAGGGAGGGCTATATAACTCTTAACACCTAGCAAGGGAAAGGGGCGGGGGAGTTTACTCAGCTCATGGAAGTGGAGGAGTCCCCTGTGACAGAGAAAGAAAGTGAAGAGCTCATGGAATGTGAGAACTCAATTCTTATTCTCCCTGAGGCAGATAAGAAGATGGAAGTAGCAATGAACACTTAAGCAGCCTCTGGAGAAGTGAAAAGTTGATCAAGCAATTGTTACCTTGTGAGTCAAGAGACTTTTGATTTTAGCTTTTATACTAGCCGAATTGGGGAAGGTTGCATAATGGAGTTCAAGACTGCTTCATTATGAGTGATTGTGGATGAGGGATCTGCTAGCTGTTTGAGCCCTAGGTTTGTGTGAAGGGACAAACATTGTTTATCAAGGAGATAGTCTTTTTTTTTCTTTGAAGGCAGAGAGTTTTCCAAGCACCTATGTTTTTCTTCTTTCTGGCTGAAAATAGATTGTTTGAAAAAGCAAAGTATTAAGAAGATTCTCCTCAGTGCTAAAAACTGTATCCTAAATAGTAGTCAAGATAAACTGGGTTATAAGCAAGAAAAAAAGCAGGACTTGATTATAAAATAACTCATTTGCATAAAGTTCTCACGATTCTAGTTGAAACATTTATTTTTCCTTTTTCTTTAGAGACAATATGGGAAAAGGGACACAAACTATGATTCAATAGCAAGGATGATATTGGCCTCTCACCTATATATATGCTTAATCCTTACAAGCAGTTACGTGAAAGATAGTTTTGTTTTTTTCTGTTTCACCTTGAATAAAAAATGAGCCCAAAAGACTAACTCTGAGGAGAAGCAGTGGGCTTATCTTATGAACTTTCCTACTTTCTTGTTTGTTATGAAGTTCTTGCTCCACCTTCCAACAGGAGATGCTAGAAGTCATCACAATACACAGACATTAGCTCTTAAACCAACCCTCCAAAGAAGGAGATGGAGCTGTGATTGGGGGACAAGGGTAAAGCAACAGAGGATCCTGGAGTGGCTGAGCTCTGGAATGCCTGAAGAACTGCAAAAGATAGACAGCTCCAGACCTGTTAAAATTTCCACATGCTTAACAGCTCGTGTAAATTGATTAGCATAGGATTCCCATTGTCTGCTGCCCCTCATGGTAAAAAGCCCACAGAGCTCCTCTGTGCATCTCCCACTGAATAATGTGATTGCTAAACTGGCTAGAACTGGTCTAAAAATGCATGCTGCTATCCTAGTAGGCTTTGTGCATTGAGCCCTGAAGAGGTACATTTTCAGAAGGGTAGAAGCTTCAAAAGCCACATAGATAATAAGCACTTTAAAAAAAAATACTTATAAGGTTGGTGGCAATGCATTAGCATATCAATCTGCTAGATGACTAAAAGCAAAATCAGAAGTTCTCCAAAACAACACGGGATCAGCCCTCACAGTTGGGTGATGTCATCCAATGGCACCCAGACCACAGCAATGTATACAAGTTACTAGAGCTTTCAAGGCAACTCAACTAAGCATGTGCAAGATGAGCTGTGGCAGGGCTGTCATAAAGGGCAACTTAGTTCTATTTTAGCTAAGGAGTCAATTCCTTGAGGTGGAGGAAAACCTCTAGTTTTCCTCAGAGAATATTCTTACAGGTAACTGATTTCTCCGAAGACAAGAATGATATGAATCCTCACAATTAAGAATCTTTATCTACAGACTGCCTTTAAACAAAAAAGGGAACAATTACAAACATAACAATGCAAATGCACAAACATGTTTTTGTTGGTAAAAGGCCATTTAACCAATATTCTATTTTTTTTTATTTATCAAATTTTCAAATAGAATCAAGCATATAACTTGTACAGAAAAGTATAGTCTAGCTCAACATTACCGTTACAATAATGAAAAATTAAAAAAAGGAAAGAAAAATCTTTTTTAGCCACACATTCCTCAAGTCCACAAAAATAGATCCAAGATGTTAAACAATGGAAATTCAAATTATGAGACACATTTCAGGAATTTGCTTCGACTGACAAACCTAAAGGTACCGACTACTTATTGATAAAGAGAGCTATATATTGAGACCCCCAATACTTTTTTAGCTGTTAAAAAAGCTGTAAGTTGGGATGGATCAAAAAACACATACTTAATTGACTGGTATTTACATTACCTATAAGTGCATTCACTCTGCAGCTCCTCAGTACCTCTCCACTCTCATCTCTCCCTACATTCCTCCCCAGGAACTTCATTCACTGGGTAAATCTCTCTTTTCTGCACCCTTCTCCTCCACTGCTAACTCCAGACGCCGTTCCTTTTATCTTGCTGCACCATATGCCTGGATAGACTTCCTGAGCCAGTATGTCAAGCTCCATCTCTGGTTGTCTTCAAATCTAAGCTAAAAGCCCACCTTTTTGATGCTGCTTTTAACTCCTAACCCTTATTCACTTGTTCAGAACCCTTATTTTATCATCCTCACTTTAATATTCCCTTATCTCTTGTTTGTCCTGTTTGTCCTAATTAGATTGTAAGCACTGTCGAGCAGGGACTATCTCTTCATGTTCAAGTGTAAAGCGCTGTGTACGTCTAGTAGCGCTTTAGAAATAAGTAGTACATAAGTACATAAGTAATGCCACACTGGGAAAAGACCAAGGATCCATCGAGCCCAGCATCCTGTCCACGACAGCGGCCAATCCAGGCCAAGGGCACCTGGCAAGCTTCCCAAATGTACAAACATTCTATACATGTTATTCCTGGAATTGTGGATTTTTCCCAAGTCCATTTATTAGCGGTTTATGGACTTGTCCTTTAGGAAACCGTCTAACCCTTTTTTAAACTCTGCCAAGCTAACTGCCTTCACCACGCTCTCCGGCAACGAATTCCAAAGTTTAATTACACGTTGGGTGAAGAAAAATGTTCTCCGATTTGTTTTAAATTTACTACACTGTAGCTTCATCGCATGCCCCCTAGTCCTAGTATTTTTGGAAAGCGTGAACAGACGCTTCACATCCACTCATTATTTTATATACCTCTATCATGTCTCCCCTCAGCTGTCTCTTCTTCAAGCTGAAAAGCCCTAGCCTCCTTAGTCTTTCTTCATAGGGAAGTCGTCCCATCCCCGCTATCATTTTAGTCGCCCTTCGCTGCACCTTTTCCAATTCCACTATATCTTTCTTGAGATGCGGCGACCGGCATTATAACATCCTCACGCCTGTTTTCCATACCTTTCCTAATAATACCCAACATTCTATTCACTTTCCGAGCCGCAGCAGCACACTGAGCAGAAGGTTTCAGTGTATTATCGACGACGACACCCAGATCCCTTTTTCTTGGTCCGTAACTCCTAAAGTGGAACCTTGCATGACGTAGCTATAATTCGGGTTCTTTTTTCCCCACATGCATCACCTTGCACTTGCTCACATTAAACGTCATCTGCCATTTAGCCGCCCAGTCTCCCAGTCTCATAAGGTCCTTCTGTAATTTTTCACAATCCTGTCGCGAGTTAACGACTTTGAATAACTTTGTGTCATCAGCAAATTTAATTACCTCGCTAGTTACTCCCATCTCTAAATCATTTATAAATATATTAAAAGCAGCGGTCATAGCACAGACCCCTGAGGAACCCCACTAACTACCCTTCTCCATTGTGAATACTGCCCATTTAACCCCACTCTCTGTTTCCTATCCTTCAACCAGTTTTTAATCCACAATAGGACTTTTCCTCCTATCCCATGACCCTCCAATTTCCTCTGTAGCCTTTCATGAGGTACCTTGTCAAATGCCTTTTGAAAATCCAGATACACAATATCAACCGGCTCCCCTTTGTCCACATATTTGTTTACTCCTTCAAAGAATTGAAGTAAATTGGTCAGGCAAGATTTCCCCACACAAAAGCCGTGCTGACTCTGTCTCAGTAATCCATGTCCTCGGATGTGCTCTGTAATTTTGTTTTTAATAATAGCCTCTAACATACTACTAACATTGCTACTCTTCAGTTTGCTGAACTCCCCCATTACGTCCTCCAGGTTTACTGTGAAGTCAGTAAGTTTCTCCGACTCGTCCGCTTGAAATATCATTTCCGACACCAGTATCCCACACAAATCTTCCTCTGTGAAGACCGAAGCAAATAATTAATTCAATCTCTCCGCTACGTCTTTGTCTTCCTTGATCGCCCCTTTTACCCCTCGGTCATCCAGTGGTCCAACCGATTCTTTTGCTGGCTTCCTGCTTATAATATACCGAAAAATATTTTTACTATGCTTTTTTGCCTCTAATGCTATCTTTTTTTCGTAATCCCTCTTGGCCTTCTTTATCTGCGCCTTGCATTTGCTTTGACACTCCTTATGCTGCTTCTTGTTATTTTCAGATGGTTCCTTCTTCCATTTTCTGAAGGCATTTCTTTTAGCCCTAATAGCTTCCTTCACCTCACTTTTCAACCAGGCCGGCTGTCTTTTGGACTTCCGTCTTTCTTTTCTAATTCGTGGAATATGTTTGGCCTGGGCCTCCAGGATGGTATTTTTGAACAGTGTCCATACCTGTTGTACAGTTTTTACCCTCTCAGTTGTCCCACTAATTTTTTTCCACCGTTCTTCTCATTTTATCATAGTCTCCTTTTTAAAAATTAAACGCTAATGTATTTGACTTCCTGTGTATAGTTACTTGAAGGTTGATATCAAAACTGATCATATTATGATCACTGTTATCAAGCGGCCCCAGTACCATAACGTCCCTCACCAGATCATACGCTCCACTAAGGACCAAGTCTAGTATTTTTCCTTCTCTCATCAGCTCCTGCACCAGCTGCTCCATAAAGCTGTCCTTGATTTCATCAAGGAATTGTACCTCTCTTGTGTTTCCTGATGTTACATTTACCCAGTCTATATTTGGATAATTGAAGTCACCCATTATTATTGCATTGCCCATTTTGTTCGCGTCTCTGATTTCTTTTATCATTTCTGCGTCTACCTGCTCATCCTGGTGTGGTGGACGGTAGTACACTCCTATCACCGTCCTTTTCCCTTTTATACATGGAATTTCAACCCACAATGATTTAAGGGTGTGATTTGTGTCCTGCTGAATTTGTAATCTATCTGAGTCAAGGCTCTCGGTAATATACAATGCTACAGCTCCACCAGTCCGGTCCACCCTATCACTACGATATACTTTGTACCCCGGTATGACAGTGTCCCACTGGTTATCCTCCTTCCACCAGGTCTCAGTAATGCCTATTATATCCAATTTTTCATTAACGGCAATATATTCCAACTCTCCCATCTTATTTCTTAGACTCCTAGCATTTGCATATAGACATTTCAAAATATGTTTGCTGTTCCTATTTACATGATGCTTAGTACTGGACGCTACTGATTTGCTATCTTTTGTCTGATCTTATGTTGTATTTAAAGGCACCTGGCCTACCACGGTCTGTTGTGCAACCTCACTATCCAGAAATCCTATCTTCCCTATTTGTGAGGTATCTTTGCAAGATACCTTATCCCGAACCATGCGCTTTTGAGCGACTGTCGGCCTTCCCCCCATTTCTAGTTTAAAAGCTGCTCTATCTCCTTTTTAAATGCCGACGCCAGCAGCCTGGTCCCACCCTGGTTAAGGTGGAGCCCATCCTTTCAGAATAGGCTCCCCCTTCCCCAGAATGTTGCCCAGTTCCTAACAAATCTAAAACCCTCCTCCCTACACCATCGTCTCATCCATGCATTGAGACTCCGGAGCTCTGCCTGTCTCTTGGGACCTGCGCGTGGGTACAGGTAGCATTTCAGAAAATGCTACCCTAGAGGATCTGGATTTGAGCTTTCCACCTAGGAGCCTAAATTTGGCTTCCAGAACCTCTCTCCCACATTTTCCTACGTCATTGGTACCCACATGTAGTAGTAGTATCTTTAAAAAAAAAACCAAAAAGTAGCTCCCAACTGAAGAACACCTGGCTTCATCAGTAAAAACTGTTGACGTTACTTCTGAGTTTCCTTAGAGACGTCAGGAAAAATTTGGATCTTTAGACCCAAAAAAGTCTTCTCTCTGTTTTTAAAGAATAACTTCATTAGCCAGTTCTTATCAGGATTCAAAGCAACTGTGGCAATCAAAGCTGAAGCCAGCACCAAATCAGTATCAGAGGACTCCAACAATGCTGAAACGTCCGTTTCTTGGTTGTCTTGATCTTTTTGACTCCTTAATTTAGTAGGCAAATAATACATTTGTGAAAACGGCGGAATACTTTCTTCAACCACTCCTAAAAGTTTCTTTAATATATTTTCTTAACATATCTCATGAGGAAACTGTCAATTGCTTGGGAAAATTAAGAAATTGGAGATTACTCCTTGAAAAGTTCTCAAAGGATTCAGTTTTCCTCCTTAAATATGTTAAGTCCTTTATAATATTATCTTGACAAGACTTTATCTGTTGAATATCTCTTTCATATGTTTTATTTTGTTGAGTCAAAGTCTCCACCTTCAAATCAATTTCTTTAGTTTTTTCTTCTAAAGCAGATAGATCTTGTGACAATTTTTGTATTTGTGGAACGAATGCTTTGCCTAGATCTATTATTAAAGTCCACAAACTTTCCAGGGTTACTTCTTCAGGTTTTGTTATTGATATAGGAAATTTAGTAATTATTACCTCAGACTTGTCAGCAGAGATCGTCTGATCCAAACCTGCAGCTTTAGACTCCCCCACTACACCAGGTGTAATTGATGTCGCTCCCTCCATCGAGGTCTCAGGCTCTCCCGTTGCTCCGAATACCTTCCGATGATTGAAACACCTCCTGTCCCTCCTCTTCCACACCACCTTCTGGAACTGGGGTTGAGGACACCAGCAGCGGACAGCTACCACCACCTGGCTGTGGGGGAGGAGCTCTCATGTCGGGGCTGAGCGAGAGCTCTAGTCCAGGGAATGCTCCGGGGTCTCCATCCACCTCTGAACGGACCAGCGGGCTGCTACCCAACAACGCCGGTACCCCTGCTCTCCGAAGATACACCTGGATAGAACCGGGTTCTGAGGAAGAAATTTGCCGCGGAGGCAGGGTGGCCTCTCCTCTTTGGCATCGCTACCGTGGTAAGAAACAGAGAGCTGATAGGTACATGACACGACAGCAGAGGATCTATCCTATTTTTTTTAAAGGTTATCTTAAATTTATAAAAACAGATAGTAACATAGTAGATGACGGCAGAAAAAGACCTGCACGGTCCATCCAGTCTGCCCAACAAGACAACTCATGTGTGCTACTTTTTGTGTATACCCTACTTTGATTTGTACCTATGCTCTTTAGGGCACAGACCGTATAAGTCTGCCCAGCACTATCCCCGCCTCCCACCACCGGCTCTGGCACAGACCGTATAAGTCTGCCCAGCACTATCCCTGCCTCCAGTCCTGCCTCCCACCACTGGCTCTGGATTCTAGCCCTCCAAAGATTTTTTTAGAACAGACTGAGTAAACCTGATGTATCGGAGTTCCTACAAACAGTAAATGTGATAGTAGCGTTTAGTAATTCACCTTGAGCTACTACTGAAAAAGGTGTGAGCAAAAATCCAAATAAATAATAATGTCCCTAATCACATTTCATAAATGAACAGCAAAACAGTTTACAAAAAGATCAAAATGCAAAGAGCTAATGCATAATAGTAATAACTACTGAAACATCCATATATAGTTACCTGTAAATTCACTAAATATACTAATACATACAATTTCAGCAAACCTAAAAATTGTATATCCATAGCCTGCAAAATAAAATAAACCAAAAGAAGTCACAGGTTACAGTTTTACCCAGTCCCAATAGCCAATAATCTCATCAGTATCCTAGCGCCTGAGGGGGCCACATTAGACAGCACTCTAGAAAAGCACAAATGTCAAAATGAAGTCTTATCTGGTAATTTTCTTTCCTTGAAATTTTCTTACCTGGTAATTTTCTTGTCTAGATTGGTCTGGAGTTATCCAGCATTCCAACAGCAAAGTGTAGTAGTAGTAGCTGCTGCTGCTGCTGCTGCTACTACTTCTACTACTACTACCACCATCACCACCACCACCAACAACCAATTGGAAGTCAAAGCAAAGAACAGACCAAAACAGAAAACAAGCACAAGGTCAAAGATAAGGCTGTTTCAAAAAAATACAGTACTGAAAACAGCCTTATTCTTCATTATGAAGGATGGGCTTTGGAATGGTCTGGAGAAACTCCAGGAAAAAAAATCTGCATGCAAGACCTAATTTTTCCTTCCTTATCAGCCCACCAGACAAGTCCAGATGAATGGAAAGTACACAAGTATTGCCACACTGGGACAGAACAAAGGTCCATCAAGCCCAGTATCCTGTTTCCAACAGTGGCCAATCCAGGTCACAAATACCTGGCAAGATCCCAAAAAAGCTCAATACATTTTATGATGCTACTTTTCCTTTAGGAAGCCAGCCAGACCCTTTTTAAACCCCGCTAAGCTAACCGCCTTTACCACATTCTCTGGAATTGAATTCCAGAGTTTAATTACACGTTGAGTGAAACATAGTGACATAGTAGATGACGGCAGAAAAAGACCTGCACGGGCCATCCAGTCTGCCCAACAAGATAAACTCATATGTGCCACTTTTTGTGTATACCTTACCTTGATTTGTACCTGTCTTTCAGGGCACAGACCGTATAAGTCTGCCCAGCACTATCACCGCCCCCCAACCACCAGCCCCGCCTCCCACCACCAGCTCTGGCACAGACCGTATAAGTCTGCCTAACACTATCCCCGCCTCCCACTACCGGCTCTGCCACCCAATCTCGGCTAAGCTCCTGAGGATCCATTCCTTCCGAACAGGATTCCTTTATGTTTGTCCCACGCATGTTTGAATTCCGTTACCGTTTTCATCTCCACCACCTCCCGCGGGAGGGCATTCCAAGCATCCACCACTCTCTCTGTGAAAAAATACTTCCTGACATTTTTCTTGTGTCTGCCCCCCTTCAATCTCATTTCATGTCCTCTCGTTCTACTCTCTTCGTTTCTCCGGAAAAGGCTCGTTTGCGGATTAATACCTTTCAAATATTTGAACGTCTGTATCATATCACCCCTGTTTCTCCTTTCCTCCAGAGTATACATGTTCAGGTCAACAAGTCTCTACTCATATGTCTTGTAACGCAAATCCCATACCATTCTCATAGCTTTTCTTTGCACCGCTTCAATTATTTTTACATCCTTAGGAAGATACGGCTTCCAAAACTGAACACAATACTCCAGGTGGGGCCTCACCAACGACTTATACAGGGGCATCAAGACCCCCTATCTTCTGCTGGTCACACCTCTCTGTATACAGCGTAACAATCTTCTAGCTATGGCCACCGCCTTGTCACACTGTTTCGTCGCCTTCAAATCCTCAGATACTATCATCCCAAGAGCCCTCTCCCCGTCCGTACCTATCAGACTCTCACTGCCTAACACATACGTCTCCTGTGCATTTCTACTCCCTAAGTGCATCACTTTGCATTTCTTCGCATTGAATTTTAGAGTGAGGAAGAATTTTCTCCGATCCGTATTAAAATTTACTACTTTGTAGCTTCATCGCATGCCCCCTAGTCCTAGTATTTTTGGAAAGCGTAAACAAATGAGTCACGTCTACCCATTCCACTCCACTCATTATTTTATAGACCTCTATCAAATCTCCCCTCAGCGGTCTCTTCTCCAAGCTGTCAGTCTTTCCTCATAGGGAAGTCGTCCTATCCCCTTTCTCGTTTTCATTGCCCTTCTCTGTACCTTTTCTAATTCCACTATATCTTTTTTGAGATGCGGTGACCAGAACGGAACACAATATTCAAGGTGTGGTCACACCATGGACCGATACAAAGGCATTATAACATCCTCATTTTTGTTTTCCATTCCGTTCTTAATAATACCTACAATTCTATTTGCTTTCTTAGCCACAGCAGCACACTAAGCAGAGCATTTCAACGTATCATCAACAATGACACAGAGATCCCTTTCTTAGTCGGTGACTCTTAACGTGGAACCTTGCATGACGTAGCTATACTTTAGGTTCCTCTTTCTCACATGCATCACTTTGCACTTAAGCGAATGCTACATACCTGTAGAAGGTATTCTCCGAGGACAGCAGGCTGATTGTTCTCACTGATGGGTGACGTCCACGGCAGCCCCTCCAATCGGAAACTTCTCTAGCAAAGTCCTTTGCTAGTCCTCGCGCGCACCGCGCATGCGCGGCCGTCTTCCCGCCTGAAACCGGCTCGAGCCGGCCAGTCCAGTATGTAGCAAGACAATACACTTCAAGGGAAGACACAACTCCAAAGGGGAGGCGGGCGGGTTTGTGAGAACAATCAGCCTGCTGTCCTCGGAGAATACCTTCTACAGGTATGTAGCATTCGCTTTCTCCGAGGACAAGCAGGCTGCTTGTTCTCACTGATGGGGTATCCCTAGCCCCAAGGCTCACTCAAAACAACAACCATGGTCAATTGGGCCTCGCAACGGCGAGGACATAACTGAGATTGACCTAAAAAATTTACCAACTAACTGAGAGTGCAGCCTGGAACACAACAAACAGGGCCCTCGGGGGTGGAGTTGGATCCTAAAGCCCAAACAGGTTCTGAAGAACTGACTGCCCGAACCGACTGTCGCGTCGGGTATCCTGCTGCAGGCAGTAATGAGATGTGAATGTGTGGACAGATGACCACGTCGCAGCTTTGCAAATTTCTTCAATGGAGGCTGACTTCAAGTGGGCTACCGACGCAGCCATGGCTCTAACATTATGAGCCGTGACATGACCCTCAAGAGCCAGCCCCGCCTGGGCGTAAGTGAAGGAAATGCAATCTGCTAGCCAATTGGATATGGTGCGTTTCCCTACAGCCACTCCCCTCCTATTGGGATCAAAAGAAACAAACAATTGGGCGGACTGTCTGTGGGGCTGTGTCCGCTCCAGGTAGAAGGCCAATGCTCTCTTGCAGTCCAATGTGTGCAGCTGACGTTCAGCAGGGCAGGAATGAGGACGGGGAAAGAATGTTGGCAAGACAATTGACTGGTTCAGATGGAACTCCGACACGACCTTTGGCAAGAACTTAGGGTGAGTGCGGAGGACTACTCTGTTATGATGAAATTTGGTGTAAGGGGCCTGGGCTACCAGGGCCTGAAGCTCACTGACTCTACGAGCTGAAGTAACTGCCACCAAGAAAATGACCTTCCAGGTCAAGTACTTCAGATGGCAGGAATTCAGTGGCTCAAAAGGAGGTTTCATCAGCTGGGTGAGAACGACATTGAGATCCCATGACACTGTAGGAGGCTTGACAGGGGGCTTTGACAAAAGCAAACCTCTCATGAAGCGAACAACTAAAGGCTGTCCTGAGATCGGCTTACCTTCCACATGGTTATAGTATGCACTGATTGCGCTAAGGTGAACTCTTACAGAGTTGGTCTTAAGACCAGACTCAGACAAGTGCAGAAGGTATTCAAGCAGGGTCTGTGTAGGACAAGAGCGAGGAGCTAGGGCCTTGCTGTCACACCAGACGGCAAACCTCCTCCACAGAAAGAAGTAACTCCTCTTAGTGGAATCTTTCCTGGAAGCAAGCAAGACGCGGGAGACACCCTCTGACAGACCCAAAGAGGCAAAGTCTACGCTCTCAACATCCAGGCCGTGAGAGCCAGGGACCGGAGGCTGGGATGCAGAAGAGCCCCTTCGTCCTGCGTGATGAGGGTCGGAAAACACTCCAATCTCCACGGTTCTTCGGAGGATAACTCCAGAAGAAGAGGGAACCAGATCTGACGCGGCCAAAAAGGAGCAATCAGAATCATGGTGCCTCGGTCTTGCTTGAGTTTCAGCAAAGTCTTCCCCACCAGAGGAATGGGAGGATAAGCATACAGCAGGCCCTCCCCCCAATCCAGGAGGAAGGCATCCGATGCCAGTCTGCCGGGGGCCTGAAGCCTGGAACAGAACTGAGGGACTTTGTGGTTCACTCGAGATGCGAAGAGATCCACCAAGGGGGTGCCCCACGCTTGGAAGATCTGGCGCACCACTCTGGAGTTGAGCGACCACTCGTGAGGTTGCATAATCCGGCTCAGTCTGTCGGCCAGACTGTTGTTTACGCCTGCCAGATATGTGGCTTGGAGCACCATGCCGAGACGGCGAGCCCAGAGCCACATGCTGACGGCTTCCTGACACAGGGGGCGAGATCCGGTGCCCCCCTGCTTGTTGACATAGTACATGGCAACCTGGTTGTCTGTCTGAATTTGGATAATTTGATGGGACAGCCGATCTCTGAAAGCCTTCAGAGCGTTCCAGATCGCTCGCAACTCCAGGAGATTGATCTGTAGACCGCGTTCCTGGAGGGACCAGCTTCCTTGGGTGTGAAGCCCATCGACATGAGCTCCCCATCCCAGGAGAGACGCATCCGTTGTCAGCACTTTTTGTGGCTGAGGAATTTGGAAAGGACGTCCCAGAGTCAAATTGGACCAGATTGTCCACCAATACAGGGATTCGAGAAAACTCGTGGACAGGTGGATCACGTCTTCTAGACCCCCAGCAGCCTGATACCACTGGGAGGCTAGGGTCCATTGAGCAGATCTCATGTGAAGACGGGCCATGGGAGTCACATGAACTGTGGAGGCCATGTGGCCCAGCAATCTCAACATCTGCCGAGCTGTGATCTGCTGGGACGCTCGCACCCGCGAGACGAGGGACAACAAGTTGTTGGCCCTCGTCTCTGGGAGATAGGCGCGAGCCCTCCGAGAATCCAGCAGAGCTCCTATGAATTCGAGTTTCTGCACTGGGAGAAGATGGGACTTTGGATAATTTATCACAAACCCCAGTAGCTCCAGGAGGCGAATAGTCATCTGCATGGACTGCAGGGCTCCTGCCTCGGATGTGTTCTTCACCAGCCAATCGTCGAGATATGGGAACACGTGCACCCCCAGCCTGCGAAGTGCCGCTGCTACCACAGCTAGGCACTTTGTGAACACCCTGGGCGCAGAGGCGAGCCCAAAGGGTAGCACACAGTACTGGAAGTGGCGTGTGCCCAACTGAAATCGCAGATACTGTCTGTGAGCTGGCAGTATCGGGATGTGTGTGTAGGCATCCTTCAAGTCCAGAGAGCATAGCCAATCGTTTTGCTGAATCATGGGGAGAAGGGTGCCCAGGGAAAGCATCCTGAACTTTTCTTTTACGAGATATTTGTTCAGGGCTCGGGCTCGACCGCATTGGCGCTGAGAAGGGCGGAGAGTTCCTCTGCAAGTACCTGCTTGTGCTGGAAGCTGTAGGATTGAGCTCCCGGTGGACAATTTGGAGGTTTTGAGGCCAAATTGAGGGTGTATCCTTGCCGGACTATTTGCAGAACCCACTGATCGGAGGTTATGAGAGGCCACCTTTGGTGAAAAGCTTTCAACCTCCCCCCGACCGGCAGGTCGCCCGGCACTGACACTTGGATGTCGGCTATGCTCTGCTGGAGCCAGTCAAAAGCTCGCCCCTTGCTTTTGCTGGGGAGCCGCGGGGCCCTGCTGAGGCGCACGCTGCTGACGAGAGCGAGCGCGCTGGGGCTTAGCCTGGGCCGCAGGCTGTCGAGAAGGAGGATTGTACCTACGCTTACCAGAAGCATAGGGAACAGTCTTCCTTCCCCCAAAAAATCTTCTACCTGTAGAGGTAGATGCTGAAGGCTGCCGGCGGGAGAACTTGTCGAATGCGGTGTCCCGCTGGTGGAGAGACTCTACCACCTGCTCGACTTTCTCTCCAAAAATGTTGTCCGCACGGCAAGGCGAGTCCGCAATCCGCTGCTGGAGTCTATTCTCCAGGTCGGCGGCACGCAGCCATGAGAGCCTGCGCATCACCACACCTTGAGCAGCGGCCCTGGACGCAACATCAAAGGTGTCATACACCCCTCTGGCCAGGAATTTTCTGCACGCCTTCAGCTGCCTGACCACCTCCTGAAAAGGCTTGGCTTGCTCAGGGGGAAGAGCATCAACCAAGCCCGCCAACTGCCGCACATTGTTCCGCATGTGTATGCTCGTGTAGAGCTGGTAAGACTGGATTTTGGCCACGAGCATAGAGGAATGGTAGGCCTTCCTCCCAAAGGAGTCTAAGGTTTTAGAGTCCTTGCCCGGGGGCGCCGAAGCATGCTCCCTAGAACTCTTAGCCTTCTTTAGGGCCATATCCACAACTCCAGAATCATGAGGCAACTGGGTGCGCATCAGATCTGGGTCCCCATGGATCCGGTACTGGGACTCGATCTTCTTGGGGATGTGGGGATTAGTTAGAGGTTTTGTCCAGTTCGCAAGCAATGTC
The DNA here is from genome assembly GCF_901765095.1 of Microcaecilia unicolor. NCBI lineage: Eukaryota > Metazoa > Chordata > Amphibia > Gymnophiona > Siphonopidae > Microcaecilia > Microcaecilia unicolor. Next base: position 187,252,703 of record NC_044035.1, read on the forward strand.
TTTTTTAGGACATGGTGCAAGGGAACAGTGGACGCTTCCTTAGGTGGAGAAGGATAGTCCAGGAGCTCAAACATTTCAGCCCTGGGCTCGTCCTCCACAACCACCGGGAAGGGGATGGCCGTAGACATCTCCCGGACAAAGGAAGCGAAAGACAGACTCTCAGGAGGAGAAAGCTGTCTTTCAGGAGAGGGAGTGGGATCAGAAGGAAGACCCTCAGACTCCTCGTCAGAGAAATATCTGGGGTCTTCTTCTTCCTCCCACGAGGCCTCACCCTCGGTGTCAGACACAAGTTCACGAACCTGTGTCTGCAACCTCGCCCGGCTCGACTCAGTGGAGCCACGTCCACGATGGGGGCGTCGAGAGGTAGACTCCCTGGCCCGCATCGGCGAAGCTCCCTCCGCCGACGTAGTCGGGGAGCCCTCCTGGGAGGTGGCCGCAGTCGGTACCGCGACGTCGGGGACCTCACCCCGGACGATGGGCCAGCCGGCGCCACGCTCGACGGTACCGGAGGCGCAAGCACCGCCGGTACCGGAGGGGTAGGGCGCAACAGCTCTCCCAGAATCTCTGGGAGAACGGCCCGGAGGCTCTCGTTCAGAGCGGCTGCAGAGAAAGGCAAAGAGGTCGATGCAGGCGTCGACGTCAGAACCTGTTCCGGGCGAGGAGGCTGTTCCGGGCTGCCCAGAGTGGAGCGCATCGACACCTCTTGAACAGAGGGTGAGCGGTCCTCTCGGTGCCGATGCCTGCTGGGTGCCGACTCCCTCGGCGACCCAGAGCTCTCGGTGCCGACGCGGGGAGGCGACCGGTGTCGATGCTTCTTCGATTTCTTCCGAAGCATGTCACCGGAGCTCCCCGGCACCGACGAGGAGGACGTAGAATCCAGTCGTCGCTTCCTCGGGGCCGAGGCCGAAGGAGGTCGGTCTCGGGGGGGGCTGTACCGCAGGAGCCCTCAGGGTAGGAGGAGACCCACCCGAAGGCTCACCGCCACCAGCAGGGGAATGGACAGCCCTCACCTGCACTCCTGACGATGCACCACCGTCCGACGACATCAGCAGACGAGGTCCCGGTACCACCTACGTCGATGCAGCTATCCGATGTCTCGGCGCCGATGCCTCGATGCAGGGGCGGCCGAGGAAGATGGTCTGGACGCTGACGACGTCGATGCACTCGAAGATCCCGGTGCCGATGCCGACGAAGAGCCCGAGAACAACACGTTCCACTGGGCTAGTCTCGCTACCTGAGTCCGCCTTTCAGCAGCGAACACAGACTGCAGTTCTGAGGGCGGTGCTCGGCCCCCAGACACTGAAGACACGACGAGTGTCGATCAGTGAGCGAGATAACCCGGGCGCACTGGGTGCACTTCTTGAAGCCGCTGGAAGGCTTCGATGTCATGGGCGGAAAAATCACGCCGGCGAAATCAAAGTCCGAAATGACGGAAAAAGAGCACCAAAAGATTTAAAGGGAGAAAATCGCGACCGAGGCCGAAAGAGGCCTACCCGACGACGAAAGAAAACTTATCGGGGCAAAAAGCTGGAAGTACGGGAAGGGTAACACGAAAACCGGAGCACTTCCCGACACTTTAAAAGACTTTTCCGAAGAAAAAAACACGTCAAAAATAACTTTGGACGCGCGAGGTCGACTTTCCGGGGCTCGACACGGCGAAAACACGACCGTACCGAGTGCGGACAAAAGAAGACTGGCCGGCTCGAGCCGGTTTCGGGCGGGAAGACGGCCGCGCATGCGCGGTGCGCGCGCGAGGACTAGCAAAGGACTTTGCTAGAGAAGTTTCCGATTGGAGGGGCTGCCGTGGACGTCACCCATCAGTGAGAACAAGCAGCCTGCTTGTCCTCGGAGAACTCATATTAAACATCATCTGCAATTTAGATGCCCAGTCTCCCAGTCTCGTATGGTCCTCTTGTAATTTTTCACAATCCTCCCGCGATTTAATAACTTTGTGTTGTCAGCAAATTTAATTACCTCACTAGTTACTCCCATCTCTAGATCATTTATAAATATGTTAAAAAGCGCGGTCCCAAGCACAGACCCCTGAGGAACCCCACTATCTACCCTTCTCCATTGAGAATACTGACCTTTTAACCCTATTCTCTGTTTTCTACCCTTTAACCAGTTTTTAATCCACAATAGGACACTACCTCCTATCCCATGACTCTCCAATTTCTTCTGGAGTCTTTCATGAGGTACTTTATCAAACGCCTTTTGAAAATCCAGATACACAATATCAACCGGCTAACTTTTATCCACATTTGTTCACCCCTTCAAAGAAATGTAATAGATTGGTGAGGCAAGATTTCCCTTCACTAAATCCACATTGGCTTTGTCTCATTAATCCATGCTTTTCAATATGCTCTGTAATTTAATAGTCTCTACCATTTTGCCCGGCTCACTCGTCTATAATTTCCCACATCCCCTCTGGAACCTTTTTTAAATATCGGCGTTACATGGGCCACCCTCCAATCTTCTGGTACCATGCTCTATTTTAAAACCCTTTAGTGTCCAATGTTCCCATCAATCTGTTCCCATATGTACATATATAAGTACATAAGTAATGCCACACTGGGAAAAGACCAAGGGTCAATCGAGCCCAGCACCCTGTCCACGACAGCGGCCAATCCAGGCCAAGGGCACCTGGCAAGCTTCCCAAACGTACAAGCATTCTATACATGTTATTCCTGGAATTGTGGATTTTTCCCCCAAGTCCGTTTAGTAGCGATTTATGGACTTGTCCTTTGGGAAACCGTCTAACCCCATGGCTTATTACAGGAACATTGGACTCTAAAGGGTTAAAGATAATTTACATATTACTAATAATAGTTCCTACAGATCATTTTTCAATTCTGTCAGTACTCTGGGATGAATACCATCCGGTCCAGGAGATTTGCTACTCTTCAATTTGGCAAATTGCCCCATTACATCCTCCAGGTTTATAGAGATTTCATTCAGTTTCTTCGACTCGTCAGCTTCGAATACCATTTATGGCATCAGTATCACTCCCAAATCTTCCTCGGTGAAGACAGACACAAAAAATTCATTTACTCTCTCCATTATGGCTTTTTCTTCCCTGATTGCCCCTTTTACCCCTCGGTCATCTAGCAGTCTAACCGATTCTTTTGCCAGCTTCTTGCTTTTAATATACCTAAAAAAATGTCTTATTAATTGTTTTTGCCTGTAACGAAATCTTTTTTTCAAAGTCCCTCTTTGCCTTCCTTATCAGCGATTTGCATTTGACTTGACATTCCTTATGATGTTTTTTATTATTTTCAGTCAGTTCCTTCTTCCATTTTCTGAAGGATTTTCTTTTAGCTCTAATAGTTTCCCTCACCTCGTTTAGTCTTCCTCCCTCCTTTTTTAATACATGAAATATATTTGGCCTGGGCTTCTAAGATGGTATTTTTGAACAGCATCCATGCCTGATGTAAATTTTTGACCCTCACAGCCGCTTCTCTAAGTTTTTTTTTCACCGTTCTTCTCATTTTATCATAGTCTCCTTTTTGAAAGTTAAGTGCTAATGTATTGGATATCCTGTGTACATTTACTCCAAAGCTAATATCAAATATGATCATATTATGATCACTGTTATCAAGCAGCCCCATCACAATTACCTCCACTAAGGACTAGGTCTAGAATTTTTCCTTCTCTTGTCGGTTCCTATACCAGCTGCTCCATAAAGCAATCCTTGATTTCAAGGAATTTTACCTCCCTAGCATGCCACGATGTTACATTTACCCAGTCAATACTGGGATAATTGAAATCACCCATTATTACCGTGTTGCCCAGTTTGTTAGCCTCCCTAATTTCCGAAAGCATTTCTACATCCGTTTGTTCATCTTGCCAGGTGGACGGTAGTACACTATCACTATTTTTTTCCCCTTTACACATGGAATTTCAATCCACAGGGATTCCAAGATGTGTTTTGTTTCCTGTAGAATTTTCAATCTATTTGATTCAAGGCCTTCCTTAACATACAGTGCTACCCCTCCACCAATTCGATCCACCCTATCACTACGATATAAGCAGTAATTATCGAGGATGGGTATGAGATAATCTTGCCTTCAAAACCCTTGCTCCAAATTTTTCATTTTGTGTTGCTGAACACCCACCTATAGTAGATAACAAAAGCATACAGAGTAAACTAAGTGGCTGCTTTACTTATCTCCTGTGAAGGCACCAAGGACAGCTCCATCCAAGAAGCCTGACTCTTAGTAGAATGGGCGTTTAGCACCTGGGGAACTGGCCATCCCCTGAGAAAATATGAAAATGCTATGACCTCTGTAATCCATCGCACCATCATTGCTTTAGAAGCTACCTTTTTGGGCACCCCCAAACATTACAAAAAGCCTGTCCAACCTGCAAGACTCGTGTGTTCTTCAGATAAAAGCAACAACCAACCAGTGAAGCTTCATGGTTTCCTCTTAACTGCTTACATAGTAACATAGTAGATGACGGCAGAAAAAGACCTGCACGGTCCATCCAGTCTGCCCAACAAGATAACTCATATTTGCTGCTTTTTGTGTATACCCTACTTTGATTTGTACCTATGCTCTTCAGGGCACAGACCATATAAGTCTGCCCCGCACTATCCCCGCCTCCCAACCACCAGCCCCACCTCCCAACCACCGGCTCTGGCACAGGCACAGACCGTATAAGTCTGCCCAGCACTATCCTCACCTCCCCAGCCCTGCCTCCCAACCCCGGCTCTGGCACAGACCGTACAAGTCTGTCCAGCACTATCCCCGCCTCCCAACCACCAGTCCCGCTTCCCACCACCGGCTCTGGCACAGACCGTATAAGTCTGCCCAGCCCTATCCCCGCCTCCCAACCACCAGCCCAGCCTCCCGATCTTGACTAAGCTCCTGAGGATCCCTAAACACCAAGAGAGTGATCAGCTGTTTCAGATGGAACTTAGAAACCACCTTGGGAGAAAACAGCCAGCCTAAGCATCACCCTCTCCTGAAAAAACAATAGAAAGGTTCTCTTCTCTCAGGAGGTCATGTGATGATGGGAAGCTGAGCAGTCACCCAACATAGCAGCTCTGCGACGATACCCAACATCTCTTGAACAGCTTCGATGGACAACTTTCCTGATGCTTAAATACCTGGGTAACCCAACTGAAATGCAATGAGCCCTGTTTATCGCTCAGCATGTCACCTAAAGGTGTGAAAACACCTAAAGAAACACAGCAGGCTTGACAACCAAAGATAGCGGTGGAGAAACAGGCTTCAATGTTCACCCTACATGCGGCAACAGTTCAGGAACTCACCAAATCACTGACAGCTGTACAGGAGGACAAGTTGTCACAGATTAAGATCCAAGCTAACAAAGGCAGCTTCAGCTCCCAAAATGTCCATCTGCAACAGGTGGAGGAGTGATTGGACTTGCAGGAGGACAGAGTAGAGGGCCTGACTACACAGGTAAAGGAGCTGAGCAACGGAACCAGCAATTACTTGATAATATTGATGATCAGGAGAATCGAGGCAGAAAAAATAATCTCAGAATCACTGGTCTGACTGAATTGATTTCAGATCACGAATTGCGGTCTAAGTTGGAAGTATGGTTACCGCAAGCTTTGCCCCTACCCCCCGGTTCAAGATACCAAATGGAATGAGCTCATCGAGTCGGGGGTAGGCCCCTAGAGGGGCAGAAGCCGTGGCCTGTCATGTGTTGCCTCCTAAATTATGTGGATAAGGAGCTCCTACTCCAGAAAGTTTGAGAAACATGCAAACTTGAATATGAGGGCCGTTCCATTCTCTTATTTCCAGATTTTTCTGCTCCAGTTATGACTTGCAGAAAGGCCATAGTACCATACTACTCAGAGCTATGGAAAATAGGGATCGGTTCAGGTGCACTTTCAGTATCAGAACAAGTTTCGAGAATCCTAAGGAGCTGGAAGCATTTGTTCACAAATTGGCCAAGGAACCAAATCCGCCTTAACTGATAAGTTCGCTTGCAGCACATTGCTAAAACTTGACAGTATTCACTGCCAGGCTATACTGGAACAGACAGGCTGTAGCGTGCCTAGGATCTAATCAGGACTTTTTATTTCTAGACGCACAGTCTCTACAGCCTACAGATTTCCTTTATGGAAAACCTACTCCTGGACAAGCGATTGTAAGGTTGGTTTTCCAGGGGGTGGGGGGAGGATAGTGGATATTGTTCCTTGCTTCTCTGCTTGTGTTAGTCATGTGCAGAGAGGCCATAGGGCACTATTGGGGTGGTTGTATACTTATTTGGAAGATCTACCCCTGATTGCAGAATCCTGACCGATAGGATATGGGTGAGTTCAATTTTGGATTAGTGTGCTGACCTTTTTTGGTCTTCCATAATACCTGTCTTCTCCTTTTTCATTTGCCATTTTTCTCCTGTTTGTACTGTGTAGCAAGGAGATGGGGTTAACAGTTCCCTGTTTTTTCCCTTTGGAGACTCTTATTGCTTTCTAGTCCAGCAATACTTTTATGGTTTAACTTTTCTACTATGACTGTGGAATTTGTTACAGAATATAGGGTTCTTGTTTTATAGAACGCTCTCTGTTGGTATGAAAATTTTCTAGGGTTGGGGGATGGGAGTTAGGGATAAGAGTTGAGTGGCTGCAGATGGTTGGTTGTGTGTGGAACAAGAAGCCTGAGCACTGCGCATGCATCTGATTTCTGTTGATTCCCATAGTGGAGCCGTGCCACCTGTGGCACAAGTGATTGCATTTGGGGGACAACGTACAGAGCCAGGAGACCAAACTGGTGGAGGATCCCCCGACCAAAGGAAAATGTCTTTTATTACTCTTTTGTCATCTTATATGTGTAACATGCTCAATCTGCATATTGTGATCTGGAATGTTGATGGGGTTAATTCACCAGCGACACACACAAAAATATTAACAGCCCTAAAAAAGGCAGGTATTGCCTTTTTGCAGGAAACACATCTCACTCCTAAGGAACATGAAAAGTTGAGGAGAGGTTGGGTGGGAGAAGTGTGTTCATCTTCTTTCAATGGCAGAGGGGATAGCTATTTTATTTCACAAGGTAAAATTATGTATCATACCTGATAATTTTCTTTCCATTAATCACAGCTGATCAATCCATAGACTGGTGGGTTGTGTCCATCTACCAGCAGGTGGAGATAGAGAGCAATCCTTTTGCCTCCCTATATGTGGTCATGTGCTGCCGGAAACTCCTCAGTTTGTCGATATCAAAGCTCCATCCACAGGACTCAGCACTTAAGAGAATTACACCCACAAAGGGACACTCTGCCCAGCTCACCACCGCCGAAACGGGGGAGGGGAATTAACCCAGCTCATCCCCACACAAGTAGGGGAGGGGAATCCGTCCAGCTCATCCCCGCGGAGCGGGGGAGGGACACCACCCCGCCGATGCGGGGGGATCTGGCTTATCCTGCAACCGCAACCGCGGGAGTAGCTGACTGACCCTAACACCGCTGAAGCGGGAGGGGTACAAAGCTGCCCTACAGCCGCACGAAGCGGGAGGGAGCGCCGGCAGAATTTAGGTCTCAATCCAGCCCCGTAAAACGAGGGGGAGAGGAATGCAGCAGCTCACTGTAACACAAAATCATCTCAACTCCTGAAGAATCCAAGTATCTGATGATGACTCGTCTCACATCTAAATATTTGAGAGCAGAGTACTCCTCTGGGTTGTCCTCCCTACGAAAGGAGGGTAGACAGAGCTGCTGATTCACATGGAAGCGAGAAACAATCTTGGGCAGGAAGGAATGCACTGTGCGAATAGACACTCCTGCCTCAGTGAACTGCAGAAAGGGCTCTCGACATGATAGCGCCTGGAGCTCGGAAACTCTTCTGGCTGAAGCGATAGCCACCAAAAGACTGCTTTCAACGTCAATTCTTTCAGAGATGCCCTCGACAAGGGTTCACAAGGCGGCTTCTGCAAGGCTCTTAGCACCAGATTGAGATTCCACGCAGGTACCACTGCGTGCAGAGGAGGGCGCAGGCTTTTTCTCTTGAGAAAGCTCACCACATCTGGCTGCAATGCCAGGGAAACACCCTTCAGGTGACCCCTGAAGCAAGCAAGAGCCGCTACCTGGACCTTAAGGGAACTGAGCGACAGACCTTTTTCCAGACCTTCTTGCAGGAACGCCAACACTGATGAAATTGGAGCAGTGAAGGGAGAAAGTGAGCCTGCCTCACACCACGATGCAAAGGTACGCCAAACCCTGGCGTAATCAGTAGAAGTAGAGCGCTTCCTCGCTCTGAGCATAGTGGCGATGACCTTGTCTGAGAAGCTCTGCTTGTTCCGACGCTGCTGCTCAATAGCCAGGCCGTAAGACCAAAAGAGGAGGGATCCTCCATCACCACGGGACCCTGATGCAACAGGCCCCGCTCCGCTGGCATCTGCAGAGGTCCGTCCACTGAGAGCCTGATCAAGTCCGCATACCAGGGACGTCTGGGCCAATCCGGACTCACCAGGATTATCCGGCCCGGATGCTTTGCCACCCTGCCCAACATGGGCCAAGGCGGGAACACAAAGAGGAGTTCCTGTGTCGGCCACTGTGGGAGAAGAACATCTACTCCCAGAGATCGAGGGTCCCGTCCTCTGCTGAAAAAGCGTGGCACTTGGCAACTGGCTGAAGACGCCATCAAATCTAGGCTCGGCTGGCCCCAGTGATGTCCAAGAACGCCTGAGCAATATTCATGACTCCCGCAATGTGGGCCGCCGACAGCTGTTCCAGGTTTGCTTCCGCCCACAGGCATAGCTTCATGGCCTCCTTGGCTAGAGGGGCGCTCCTGGTACCTCCCCAGTGATTGACATAGGCCACAGCCGTGGAATTGTCCGACAGGACCCGTACTGGCTTCAGCGCCATGCCCGGGAGAAACTCAAAGGCGCCAACCGAATGGCTCTGAGTTCCGGGAGGTTGATAGACCACTCTGCCTCTGCAGGGGACCAGAGCCCCTGCGCTGTCCTTCCCAAGCAGTGGGCTCCCCAGCCCCACAAAGAGGCGTCCACCGTGACGAAAAACCCACTCCGGGGTCACAAGAGGCATTCCTGCGGACGGCTTGTCTGGCCTCAGCCACCAGCTCAGCGCCTTGCGCACTGCTGGATCCAAGGGAAGGCGCACAGTGTAATCCTCCGAAGCTGGAGTCCATCGCTGCAGCAGAGAGAGCTGTATAGGTCTCATATGGGCCCTGACCCAGGGCACTACTTCCATTGTGGCCGTCACAGAGCCCAACAGCTGCTGCCCATAGTCCCGAGCCCGAAGAGAAGAGGCTGCTAGGAACTTGTCCACCTGAGCCTGAAGCTTGACAATCCGATTGTCTGGCAGGAACACTCTGCCCACTTGGGGGTCAAATCGAACTCCCAGATACTCCAGGGACTGAGTCGGGCTCAGCTGGCTTTTCTCCCGGTTGATGATCCACCTCAGGGAGCTCAAAAGAGCAATCACCCGGTCTGAAGCTCTGCCGCACTCTGCATAAGAGGGGGCTCGGATCAACCAGTCGTCCAGATAAGGATGGACTTGTACTCCTTTCTTGCGTAGGAAGGCCGCGATGACCACCATAACTTGGAAAAGGTCCGCGGAGCAGTAGCCAACCCGAAAGGGAGGGCTCTGAATTGGGAGTGTCCTGAGAAATGCAAAACGCGGAAAGCGTTGATGAGGAGGCCAGATGGGAATATGCAAGTAAGCTTCCTTGATGTCCAAGGATGCCAGGAACTCCCCTGCCTGTACTGCCGCTATAACAGAGCGGAGAGTCTCCATTCGGAAGTGCCGAACTTCCAAAGCCCGATTGACCCCTTGAGGTCGAGGATAGGCCGGACAAAACCTCCTTTCTTAGGTACCACAAAGAAATGGAGTAACGTCCCTTGCCAGAGGATCTCTGGCACCGGAACGACCGCACCCAGGCGGATCAGATTGTCCAAAGTCTGCTGCACTGCCACAGCTTGACCGGAGACTTGCAGGGAGAGTGCACAAACCCGATTCTTAAGGGTTGGCAGAACTCTAGCTTGTAGCCGTCTCTGATGACTTCCAGCACTCAAGCATCCGAAGTTACCCTGGTCCACTCGCCCAGAAACGAGGATAGGCATCCTCCAATCTGCTCTGGGCCATGGACCAGCGCCCCATCATTGGGTACGAGACCCTGGGGGAGGACCGGAGGTGGCACTTCCTGGGACGGCGGTCTCTGCGAAAGGAATGCTGCATGGGGGAGAAATTCCTTTTGATGGAAAAGGGGGCAGAGGAGCTCGACTTGCCCGGGCAATACTGACGGGCTTCCTGAAACCGTCCTTTGGAGGAACCGGGGCGGGCACCATTGGCCCGAGCCCTGACCTCCGGTAACCTCTTGCCCTTAGACGTGCCGAGATCGGTCACAATCTTGTACAGCTAGACCCCAAAGAGCAGCTTGCCTTTAAAAGGCAACTTAGCCAGGCGAGACTTAGAGGCGTGGTCAGCAGACCAATGCTTCAGCCAAAGCCACCGCCGTGCAGAGACTGTCTGAGCCATACCTTTAGCCGAGGCTCTCAAGACATCATACAGCCAGCCTGCCAAGTAGGCCAAGCCCGATTCCAGGGCTGGCCAATCAGCCCTCAAGGAAGGATCCGAGGGGGAAGCCCGCTGCGCAAGCATCCGGCACGCCCTGGCCACATAGGAGCCACAAATTGAGGCCTGTAAACGTAAAGCAGCTGCCTCGAAGGTCGACTTTAAAGCCGCCTCCAAACTCCTGTCTTGGGCGTCCTTTAGGGCCGTGCCACCTTCCACCGGCAAAGCCGTTTTCTTAGTCACCGCAGTGATTAAAGAATCCACGGTAGGCCAAATAAAGGCCTCCCGTTCACTTTCAGGCAGAGGATAGAGGCGGGACATAGCCCTAGCCACTTTAAGGCTCGCTTCTGGGAAATCCCATTGAGCCGAAATCAAGGTGTGCAATCATGCATGTGGAAGGTTCTAGGCGGGCGCTTAGTCCCCCGCATAATGGCAGAGCCAACAGAGGCTGAGGGAGAGACGTCCTCCGGAGAGGAACTCTTCAAAATGCTCATGGCCTGCACTAACAGGTTGGGCAAATCCTCTGAGCAAAAGATCAGTGCTGCAGAGGGTTCATCCGCTCCATCCGAGCAGGAATCCGTCTCCTCCAAGGAATCCCCAAAGGACCGTTGGGAGAACTCAGATACGCTGCCCTCATCTACATCAGAGGAGACCGAGTCCTCTAGGGCCTGGAAGTCCACCCGAGGGCATTTGCTTCCGGAGGCCTCAGCCCCTTGATCAGAGGGGGGAGCCGAGGCAGCGTTTATCATAAGAAAAGCCTGATGCAGCAGCAAAAAGAACTCAGGGGAGAAACCCCCTAGACTGTGCACTTCTGTCGCCTGGGCCACGGCCCTAGACACACCCTCAACCGGCGCTCGCAAGAGCAGGGGAGAAACATGCTGCGCATCCAAAATGGCATCCGGCGCAAAACTCAGAGAAGGAGCCGCGTGGGAAGAACGGCGCTTAACTTTCGCCGCTTTCTTGCCGTCGCCCGAATCAAGGGCGACCATAGCATTAACGTCTCCCAGCTCGAGGGCGGCCCAAGAAGAAGTCGTCCGAGCAGAGTGGCCGGCCAACATGGAGTGGGCGAGCAGCGGGGGATGGGCGCTTATGGCGGAAAAAACGGCCGCACCAGAGGAAGAACCGGGACACTGACCGAACTGCAAACTGATGCCCAACAAAGGCGATTCAGGCTTTGAAAACCCCGCATCCCCGCTAGACGCACACACGCGGTCCGGGGAGCAAATCTTCGCGCCTTCGCCCTCCGACGCCATAAGCCACGTGGAGACCGAACGGGGGGAACCCCCTGTCCGCTATAAAAAGGTAAAATTACCTGATTCTCGCTCCGAGCTGTAACAAACTGGTGTCCCAGTGAGCAGCTGCAATAAACGCTGATATAAACGTTGAAATAAACGCCCTTAAACGACGTCAAAATTTTTTTTTTTTTTTTTTAAACGGAGCCAGCGGGAGGGGGGAGAAAAGGAGGGACCTGGCACCACCAGGTTTGCACTTGCTCAAGAAGAGCCCTCAACCCCAGGTACTCAACAAAACCTAAAGATTAGGCTTGGAGACCTAGCCAGAGCTGCTGCTGTGTGTGACCACCACCTGCTGAGATAGAGAACATACTGAGGAGTTTCCGGCAGCACATGACCACATATAGGGAGGCAAAAGGATTGCTCTCTATCTCCACCTGCTGGTAGATGGACACAACCCACCAGTCTATGGATTGATCAGCATGATGATATGGAAACAGTTGACATTGCCAATTAATATTCACAAGCAAATCCTGGATAGAGAAGGCAGGTATGTTTTGGTATTGGGGGAATTACGAGGACATCGCTTGTTATTTTGCAACCTTTTGCTCCAAACATTTACAATCATAATTTTTTTTTTTTTTTTTAAAGAGTTCGTTGATAAGGTATCCTCATATCCCGAATACACTCATCTTGGGAAGGCATTTCAATATTACTGCAGATCCCTCTCAGAACTGTAAGCCACCTGAGAGAAATCATAAGGACAAGGGGTGAATTTTTTCATAACTGCATGTCCTTGATATTTGGAGAGTGCTACACCCCTACGATAATGATTTTACTTTTTATTCTTATCCCCATAACATTTATGTATGCTTAAATTATTTTCTGTTTTCAGAGAGGTTATTAGTCTATCTGGATTTAAAAAAGATTTGGACAAGATGGACCATTGGTCTGACCCAGTATGGCTACTCTTATGTTGTTAAGTTCCTCTACTGAAGAGGTATATATTAAACTCACCCCCCCCCCCCCCCCCCCCTCTGTCTGACCATGCCATAGTGTTGGCCATACTGAATTTCTGCTCCACTGATGGTGACTGTCTGGAAAATGCTTCCATATTTATACAAGGATAGGGACTTTCATACTTACCTCTGAAACAAATAGCAAGAACATGAGACCAAGAATCACTATAAAGACTCCTTTACATGTGCATTCGATATTTAAAATCACAATACTTTATTTTCCAATATTATATAAAAGAATTTTCACCCAATGTTCACAAAAAGTTTTTACAAATCATCAAACTCTCAGATTGCACAAAAAGATTGAGCTCACCATTCTAATCATTAATACCCTTTTTTTCAAAATCCTATCTTGTTGGTACAAAGTAAAACACTGATACAGAAAATACAGATACTTCGCTTAATACAGATGTGTGCACCAATTCAAATGCTTTTCATGTTTCTAATCATTAACACCCTTTTACAAAATCCTACCTTGTTGGTACAAAGTAAAATTCTGATACAGAAAATACAGATACTAAGCTTAATACTAATGTGTGCACCAATCCAAATGCTTTTCATGTGCTATCAATATTCTCTTGATACTTTGATAATAATGTTAAAAAAGGATAGAATGAGTCACACACTATTAGTCCATCAATGTATACATTCTGCGATGTTCCAAATGTAGGTTATCATCGACTTCCAGCTTGTTAGTGTCTTTGTTTAATAATCGCTGAGAATGTTCACTTCCAAACTCAGCCTTGACTTTCATAACAAATATTTTTCAATGTCACAGTTTAACACTTCAAATTCTTGTCTTAGAATCTCTACATGGGCTCATGTTTCGCTAAAAGCGTCAAGAGGAGAGATTCTACAAGACAACATGACATGCTCACATATAAAACATCCTATCCATATCAATCATCAAATGCAGAAAAAAAGATTAGAGTAGAAAGCGATGTAGGTGAGGCTCCAAGAAGCATGGCTCCACAATCCAGCTAACTGCCACAAGACACCAGCACATGCGTACTCAAACCTTAATGCACATTACGTTACAACTCCAGGTGACATCACTGTTACAACTCCAGATGACATCACTCAACCAATGAGGTTGAATCCACCCCCACATGTGTATATCTAAACTACAGCAAGCTTCTCCAACCCTATACTGTTAATTCATTCCACTCCACTTCTTTATTTAACCCTCCCGGATCCACTGTATCCCACTGATATATAAACCTTTGCTCAAACCACACTAATACCTCAGAGACATTGCCACCACAAATTGACATTATTTGCTGTAATATCACAAAACGCAGATCCGATCCTAGATGCTGGGCTTCTGCCCAATGATCAACTACAGGAGTTTCATGCCAGTTATGAAATAAATTATACAGATGTTCCGCTATTCTTAATTTAAACTTTATTTTAGTTTGGCCAATATATATGAGACTGCAGGGACATTAGATGGCATAAACTACTTGTGCTGATTCACAATTGGTTTTACTTCTTAATCTAAAGAGTTTTTCAGTGCGTGAAATTTTTATTTATTTAATATACATTGCATATTGGCAGTACTTACAATGGCCACATGATGAATGTCCAACCTCCTGAAATTCTAAACCAATAGAGATATTGCTGACTAGTTCTCCCAAATTCTTGCTTCTCATATAGGCAAAATGAGGAAAATCCTTAAAATTTGGTAACAATTACAACATATCCAGATGAGTGATGTCATCTGGAGTTGTAACAGTGTGCTTTAAGGTTTAAATATGCATGCATTGGTGTCTTGTGGCAATTAGACTGGAAAGTGGAGCCATGCTTCTTGGAGCCTCAGCCTACAGCGCTTTCTACTCTAATCATAGCCGCCGAAGGGGGGGCAGGGGGGGCAAAACCCCCTGGGCCAGGGCCTCCAGGGGGAGCCGGCACAGGGGTCTCTCTCTCCTGCTCCTGACGGGACCCGGGTGATCGTGTCACGACCAGAGCAGGAGAGAGAAGCCTCCAGCGCCGGGCCCCCCTTGTATTGCCTGCCTAGCAGCTGCTGGGCCCCTCAAGCTGCGTATGCTCAGTTTTGAGACTGAGCATGTATGACCTGAGGAAAGCAGCTGGAGGGCAGGCAATGTTGGGCAGAGGAAGCAGCCACGCTGCCAAGGTACTTCGGGCGGGCAGGCGGGGGGGGGGGGGGGGGGGGGGGGGGGCGGCGGCGCGGCAATGAAGATTTTGTCCCGGGCCCGGCAGTAGCAACCCTGCCCCGGCTCAGTCTCTCAACAGCACTGACTAATCTTTTTTCTGCATTTGATAATTGATATTTAAGGTATGGATACCGGGAGGGGTTACAATTTGTTGTAATGTTGATGTTAGGAGATATGGATAGAATGTTTTATACGTGAGCATGTCATGTTGCCTTGTAGAATCTCTTGTTGACGCTTTTAGCGAAACATGAGCCCTAGTAGAGATTCTAAGTCAAGAATCTGAAGCGTTAAACTGAGACTGAAAAAACTTGATATGAAAGTCAAGGTTGAGTTTGGAAGTGAACATTCTTAGCGATTACTAAACAATGCCACTAACAAGCTGGAAGTTGTTAATAAAGACGTGCATTTGGAAAATCGTAGACTATATAAATTGATTGACTAATCATAGTGTGTGAAGCATTCTATCCTTGTTTAAACATTATCAAAGTCTCAAGAGAATATTGATGGCACATGAAAAGCATTTGGATTGGTACACATATCAGTATTAAGCTAAGTATCTGTATCTTCTGTATCAGAGTTTTACTTTTTACCAACAAAACAGGATTTTGTAAAAGGGTATTAATGATTAGAATGGTGAATAATCATGCTTTTTGTGCAATCTGAGATTCTGGTGATTTTTTAAATCTTTATTGTGAACACTGATGGGTGAAATTTTTTTAAACATATATTAGATTGGAAAAGAAACTATTGTGATTTTAAATATTTAGAGACTAATTACAATTTGAGTTCTTTTGCTATAGTATTTAAGGAATATGAGACCACCAATTCCTCAGCAGATGTGGACCCTCAGATTTACTGGAAAGGTAAGGTGGTATTGAGGGGGCATATATCACCTGATGACTCCCAAATCTACCTTTCTACCCCTGATATCTCACCTTGCATCCAAACCAAAGTTTCAGCGTGCTTGTCTGACATTGCTGCCTGGATGTCTCAACGCCACCTGAAATTAAATATGACCAAAACCGAGCTTCTCATTTTCCCCCCCAAACCCACCTCCCCGCTCCCCCCGTTTTCTATTTCTGTTGATGGCTCTCTCATTCTCCCTGTCTCCTCAGCTCGAAACCTTGGGGTCATCTTTGACTCTTCTCTCTCCTTCTCTGCTCATATCCAGCAGACCGCCAAGACCTGTCGTTTCTTTCTTTACAACATCCGTAAAATCTGCCCCTTTCTTTCCGAGCACTCTACCAAAACCCTCATCCACACCCTTGTCACCTCTCGTTTAGACTACTGCAATCTGCTTCTTGCTGGCCTCCCACTTAGTCACCTCTCCCCTCTCCAGTCGGTTCAAAACTCTGCTGCCCGTCTCATCTTCCGCCAGGGTCGCTTTACTCATACTACCCCTCTCCTCAAGACCCTTCACTGGCTCCCTATCCGTTTTCGCATCCTGTTCAAACTTCTTCTACTAACCTATAAATGTATTCACTCTGCTGCTCCCCAGTATCTCTCCACACTCGTCCTTCCCTACACCCCTTCCCGTGCACTCCGCTCCATGGATAAATCCTTCTTATCTGTTCCCTTCTCCACTACTGCCAACTCCAGACTTCGCGCCTTCTGTCTCGCTGCACCCTACGCCTGGAATAAACTTCCTGAGCCCCTACGTCTTGCCCAATCCTTGGCCACCTTTAAATCTAGACTGAAAGCCCACCTCTTTAACATTGCTTTTGACTCGTAACCACTTGTAACCACTCGCCTCCACCTACCCTCCTCTCTTCCTTCCCGTTCACATTAACTGATTTGATTTGCTTACTTTATTTATTTTTTGTCTATTAGATTGTAAGCTCTTTGAGCAGGGACTGTCTTTCTTCTATGTTTGTGCAGCGCTGCGTATGCCTTGTAGCGCTATAGAAATGCTAAATAGTAGTAGTAATTCTGACTTATTATCTCAGCATGCAGAACAGTCCATTTATTTCCCAAAACACCTGTTGCACCGATGGGGGGTGGGGGGGGGGGGGGGAAGCTGGGAAGTTACTGGCAAATTTAGTCAGGCCCCCGCACAAAATAGGCATACCACAACTGATGCTATTGCAGAGTAGTTTCTTACTTTTGACAGGAACTTATATAGTGAAGTGGAAATGGATTTGGGGGGAAGAAGGGTGCTCAGGAGGGGGAGGAGAATGTCAAGATGGCGGCGGGACTAAGCGAGGGGAAAGACAGAGCTCTGAGGTTGGGGTTTTTCTTATTGTTTTCCTGCTCGAAATGCCTCATACCAAAAGAAAAGGCTCGGTGACGTTAATTCCTCCACCTACCTCATCGTCATCCCCGACCCAACAGAGCTTGGAACATTTCCTCGCTAGGACTTCTCAGAATGACAGGAGGACGGAAAATCCCATAGCAGTGGCTACTGAAGAAGCGGAGCCTAAGCAGGGAATTGAGACATCACTTTCTCCGCCCTCGTTTTCCAACACTCCTCCTTGCCCAGCTCTGGTAGCGTAGCAGGCAGAAAGTCTACAGGTCTCCGAAGTGGTGACAAAAGGCATTTCTGGTGGGGGGCTTACGTTGCAAGGAAAGAGCTTGGTAGTTGAGGCCCAAATTACAACTGAGGCCTCTAGAGAGGCAATGGAGATTAATTTAATTTGGACAAAGCTTAATAAGATGGATTCCACACTACAAAAGTCCTCCGGAGAGGTAAATACTTTATTCCTTAAATTTGAAGAACTGATTAACAATGTTAAGTCGTTGAAAGTGGATTTAATCACAAAAGATATTCAAATGAAGAAAGAACTGGATCAGTTTCAAGAATTTAAGTAGCAGTGGCTAAAGATAAGTTATTTCTTAACAAGAGGATTGAACAGATAGAGAACTTTAACAGGCGGTTAAATCTGCGCCTTTTGAACTTCCCCAAAATACCTGTGTCATTACCAATTGATTTGTTTAAACGATTCTTAATGGAGAATCTAAAAATGCCCCAAGAAGCTATTCCTCCGATAACTAAGATATTTTATATACCGAAGAGACCAGGTATGAAGGAGGGAAAAGTTCAGGGTGGAGAACAATTTAACATCGATGTGAATAATATATTTGCTATCCTAGAACAATCATCAGAAATTGTATCTGAAAGAGCCACTTTAGTTGCTATGTTTGTTTTTCAACAAGATTTAGATGAAGTATTGAGACTATATTTTAAATTGCCAAAGACTCCCTTTTGTGGGGGAAAAATTTGGATTTACCCGGATGTAACTCGACAGACTCAGGATCGGAGAAAAGATTTCCTGAAAATGAAACAAGAAATTTTGAAAATGGGAGGGAATTTTTTTCTTGCTTACCCATGCAAATGCTTAGTCCGTTTTGCAGAGACTAAATATTCCTTTCTTGTTCCTGAACAGTTAAAATGTTTTCTAGATTCTAAACAACTGATATGATGTTGGATTATAAGATAATTAGAAGTCCACAGGCGTAGCTTTTTAGTAATGTTGTATACCATATTCCGCTGATAATCTTCTATAATTTGGTCATGTCCCTCATGTATTGTGGTCTAAGAAGGCGATAATTGAATTATGTTATATTTCCTTTAGTTTTTCTTCTGTTATATATTATTATTCTTTTATCAATGCTGTGTTACTTTTACAAGTGTATGCTTGTTAAAATTTAGAATTACAATAAATATAAATTTAAAAAAAAAAGGAAAATGAATTTGGAAGACCAAGCTTCCTTTTTCAAGACTTGGGACTCTCACAACTATCTGAAGACCAGGAAATTATGTTACATAAAACTATTACAGAGAAAGAAGACAGAGGCGTGATTAAAAAGTTAAAATTAGTGAAGGAACAGGCTGGGACCGGAATTTTACAAAATATTGAATGACCAGGTAGCAAAGCCATTACAGGTTCATTAAAATAGCTTTAGAGCAAGCAATCCTAAAGAACAGGCAAACATTACTCATATTATATTACTATCTAAACCAGAGAAAGATGCAGAAAATGTGGGTGCCTATACACCAATATCTTTGCTCAATGAAGATGCCAAACTACTGGCAGTGATTTTGGCCCATAGACTCAATATTTATTTTACACTTGATATACCGCTTTACCTGACAGACAGGGCAAAGAGGTTAGCAAGCCAATACAAATATAAAAAAGGTAAAAGAAAGAAACTCCACTAGATCACAGGAAAGAAACCAGGAACATAAATGCAACCAGAGATAGTCAGGTATTGGCACCCCATTACTCTGGATGTAACATGCATTCGTAAGCCTGCTAAAACAGCCAAACTTTGGATAAAGATTTAAATTTTTTTAACAAAGATTCACTACGTAAAGTAAGAGGCACAGAATTCCAATAATGAGGGGCAACAAAGAAAGCATGCCTTGAAGGGTTATCTCCATTCGAGTCATGCAAGGCCCTGGCAGAATCAAAAGATGGTCGTTACTAGAGCACAGGACCCATGCTGGGGAGTAAGGGAAGTCAACAAGGACAGACAGAGAGGTGTGCCTTGATGGTAAGCCTTAAAAGCCAGGAGCAGACCTTTAAACTGAATGCGAAATGCAATAGGTAACCAATAGTGATTCTTCAAGACAGATGTGACGTGATCGGATTTCAGTAAATGTCAAAGACGATGAATGGCTGTATTTTGCAAGGACTGAAGCCTCTTAAGCAAAGACTTAGAAATCCCCAAATAAACAATATTGCAATAATCTAATCTTGTTCATAGACAATAGATTAACAAGTGAAACGTATCATGGTCAAAAAGTGAGCGGACCAACCGTAATTGATGCAACAAGAAAAAAAAACTCTGACTTACGGATACCTGAGGTTCAAAAGAGACTAGAGTCCAGCACCTTCTCCACCCCCCCCCCCCCCCTCCAGGTAATGAAAACTAGGGACCAGAATAATTACGGTATCGAACAACACTAAAGAGTTAGTAGGCGGCGCAAGATGCCCAGAAAGCCAACAGGCCAACATCTTGTCACAGTTTAGAATAAGGTGATGGTCTGAGAGCCACTGGACAACAGCTTTTGGGCAATGAAGAGGCAGCAGATCTAGGTTAAGTGGACTGACCTTGTAGAGTAACAAAATATCATCTGCATACATATGGCAACAAATATTAAGTCTTGAATAAATATAGTGAGAGGACTCAAGAAAATGTTGAACAAGAGGAGAAAGTATAGAACCCTGTGGTACTCCATAGGTTAAAGCCTTATCAGTTGAAACCGCACTATTGAAGAAAACATGAAAGAAGCAATCAGTAAGAAATGAATGGAACCAATGCAACACAGAGCAAGTAACCCTCAGAGATTTAAGCTGAGCGACCAGCAGGGCATGATCCACCAAATCAAATGCTACAGAGAGATCAAGCAAAATTGCCAATGTAATATAGTGATTGTCTAGATAGGACCGCACTTCGCAAAGGACAGAAGCAAGAATAGTTTTAGTGCTACAGGCTATACTAAAGCCTAATTGCTGAGGTTTCTATTCTACAAATTGGCTAAGCTGGAAGAAAACTACTTTCTCTATGATTTTAGACATAATTGAGAGGGAGAGATGGATCAAGTGACGACTAAGATTAGAAAATCACTTGTGTCTTACCATTCAGGAGGGACCTACCTAGTAGCAAGGCTCGAGTTCACTATGGCGAAATGGGGGGTCAGATGCAGGTTGGCTAGTTTGATCCAGGATGAAGGTAAGGGGTCCAAAGAACAAACTGTGACTCTCAAAGGCTAATACACTGTCCAAATAGACTAGTGTCTGGGGATGAAAGACACCCCAGGATGACAAAAGGACAGAATCAGAGATATATGCATCATGAGGAACCAGAGTACTTAAACAGGGAGGTGACAAAGGCATAGAAGGCAGAAATGGACAAAGATTATGAATCTTATTGACAAAAAACTCTGCCAAAGAATTAGCAGATGGAATAGAAGTTGAATTTTAATGAAAAGCGTTATTATTAACCAGAGAACCAAAGATGGAATGAAGTTCCCTAGATGGGTTTGTGGATTTAATGATTCTTGCTGAAAAATATGCTTGCTAAGATTTCCTGAGATAATAGTTGAACTGTCGGCACCTATCACGACAGAGATGTAAATCCAATAGCTCTCACCTTATCAAAGTGGACCAGGTAGGGCTCATCCCCAGCTACTATGCCTCAATGAATCTCCTTAAAGTGGTTATGGCCATTCAAGTTAGCAAGAAAATCAGCAGTGGCAAGTTTAGACATTGAAAAGGCCTTTGATAGCCTCTCCTGGAAAACACCTATTCTGGACTCTAGAGTGGGTAAAAGCTTTGAATGATCAGCCCAAAGCACAACTTATTGTTAATGGTAAATTGATATCAACCTTTCAGTTGTTTAAGGGTACCCAACAAGGATGTCCCTTGTCCCCCCTTTTTTTTGTGTTGGTGCTGGAGCCTTTGGCGGAATGTATAAGCCGGAATGTATGAGCCGGTACGCCAAGCCTCATCTCTGGTCATCTTCAAATCTAGGCTAAAAACCCACCTCTTCGATGTTGCTTTTAACTCCTAAACCTAAACCTTCAACTGTCCCCTATCCCTGATATGTCCTGTCTGTCCTAACCCTTATCCCTTACTTGTCCTGTCTGTCTGTCATTATTAGATAGTAAGCTCTATTGAGCAGGGACTGTCTCTCCATGTTCAAGTGTGAAGCGCTGCGTTCGTCTGGTAGTGCTATAGAAATGATAAGTAGTAGTAGTAGTAGTAGATGGGACAGAGATATTTCAGGGGTACAGACTGGAGGCAAAGAATGCTGCGTTAGTTTATCTGCAGATATGCTTTTGTATGTGGAGAATGCACCCACACACCTGCCAACTATATTAAACACAGTTCATCATTCTGGGTCCACTTCAGGTCTAAAGGTAAGTTGTGGCAAATCTGAAGTGTTAGTCCTGACAGATGACGGAGATCACTACCAGCAGTAGACTTTGCCCATTCCAGTGTCGAACGGCACATTAGAATACCTGGGTATCTTCTTGAATACTGACTCTAGGGAAATGTACCGTCGTAAAATTCTGGACATTATAGAAAAGATTAAGCTGCTGGGCCATAGGTGGCAGGATCTCCCCTTGTCCTTGTTCAGAAGGGTGGCTCTCATTGAAAAGGTAATGTTATCCAAACTATTATATCCACTTCAGACGCTGCCGATTTGGATCAAGTGTAAGGGACAAGCAATTATTGAGCTCTGTCTTTAGTAGATTTCTCTGGAGGGGTGAGTCGGCTTGCACTGGGTATCATGAACTAATTCTAGCCAAGGATAAGGATGGCCTTAATCTTCTAGATATCAGGTCATATAACATTGCTGCTCTGATGCAGTGGATACAGAAGGCACAAACTGGAAGGGCTAAGTACCCCCCCCCCCCCCCCCCCAAGACTCTTGGATGAGTGGATCCATCCCTACACTTTCATTAACTTGGTGCAATCTCCAGAGATAAAAGCGGGATAGTTCAAAGCCATCTTTTGTACCCCTTCCGATTAGCTTGGAAAAGGTGGAGACGTACACAGGGAAAGTCATACAAGGCCTATTTCTTAAATTGACAGGAAATACAGATTATTTGCTGGGGCGAGTGAAGCGGTGTTTTGCATCTGGGCAGATAGGGGCTCTTTCCCATTCTTTGCTCAATTACAGGATAAGTGGTAACTTCCAGGTACATATCTCTGGGCCTACCTCCTAGCTCAAAGTTATTATGAAGGAAATTCTCTTCCCCTGGTTTTCAGTAAATTGTCTATATATGGAATAAATTACTGAAAGAATCCTTTCCCACTGAGATACGCAAGTTTTGCTGTGATTGGTCACAAGAGGTTGGTCACGTATACGATAAGAGCCCATATTTTAGAATTCTTTGGAACATTATATGATGTGACAAGTCAGAGCTGCAAGAAACAGTACAAAATTTTGCACAGGGAATACCTTACAAGAGCCGGGGGAGCGCAACTGGGAAGGAAAGAAATGTCTTAAATGTAAAGCGCAACCAGGGTCCTTATTGCATTCCTTTCTGGAGTGTTTCCACTTAACAATTTGGAGTGAGGCACTGTCACGAAACGCCTAGCCACTCGTCTGGCTAACCCTGCGGCCACTTAAAGGGTCTACCTCAGCACAGCTCAGGTCCACCTGCACCTGGGCATGTGCCCTAATCTAGCACCCTCCTCCCACCGACTGGATCCCAACCGCCTCTGAACGAGTCTCCCGCTCTGAAGGTATTCCCCGGTGATTTCTAGGACACTGGAGCCACACTCCCAGTGGCCCCACAGACCCAAAAACACAAACCACCAGGATTCTTTGTCAGTGCAGACAAACAGAGGGAATAAACTAAAGAAGGTTTATTGTCAAGAAAAATTAGAAGTGAAACAGAAAAGGTGCAATCTGCAAACAATAACAGGTAACTGAATAAGGATCAATTATCTGCTGACAGTACAGAGGTCTTTCGATCTCTACTTTCAAACTGAGACTGCAGAAAAATCCAGTATTTCCAGACCGAATTTGAGCTCCTGGGCCAATCAGAGCCGAGAACATTTTAAAAAATAGCTGGCCACATTACTGCAGGTTACTTCTTCTCTATGTTAAACTAAAGAATAGTAATTTTTCTGTAATAGTTTTATGTTGAATTTTTGCAAACAAATAACCAACCCTCAAGACAAAACACATTGGACATCATAGGCATCAGAGCAATAGAAATTACAAGTAATGTAAAAGCTATAAAAATACTAAGGGGAGGGGTGGGGAGGGAAAGGCCTGGGCTCTTATGGCCTACCCCCCACCCCCATCTGAACCAATGCTCTAATATGTAAACCCAACTAAACCACCCTTCCCTGTTCCTTCCAAATACAACATAAACCCATGAACCTCACAAGAGGGGGGGAAAAAAACGAGAGAGAAAGAAACCACGTCAGGAGAGTTGATAATACCACTACGGGACCTGTGCAGGAGGGACGATGCAACCCTCCCAAGTAGACAAACAGTTTTCTGCACTTGGGCGATGTCTTGGCTTGATTACTTTCGAACAACATTAATGTATGAAATTTGTTATGCCAGGCCCAAAAAAAATGTGGGTCCTGGACAATCCAGACTCCCAAAATAGCCTCTTTGCCCACTATACTTGCTTTCCTGAGAAGTTGACGCCCCCCTATCCCCAGCAGTGCAAATCCTCACATTGGTCTAACAAAATTCGTGTCAGGGAAAGGGGGATAGAGGTCTCTGTAACAGTTTTAAACATAAGACATGCACCACCTGCTGGCCAAACTAGAGAAATACACTTCATGAAATCTGTGTAAATAATTCTCAACTCCAACGTTCAGTGAAGCACTGAATCTACTGCTCCTAGGGTAGGCTGTCAGGACCACTCACCCTCCTAGGCTGTCACCACCACTCACCCTCAGCCACGCCCCTTCCGGACATAATTCACAACCCCAACGTTCTAATGAAGCCACATTTTTCCTCTCCAACTTCCGTCATGGTGTAGATCGCAGTGGCACCATGACTGTCTGCCCCGCCCTCACGTCAAACGTCATGACGTCGAGGGCGGAGCCATGGAGGACCGACATGGACGCACCAAGCACCGATACACAAGCTGCAATTTGAGGCTGCCTGGTCCCGTGTCTCCAATCTAATTGGCACACTGGGGGTCTCATGTCACACACATACATACACAACGCTTTCAACTCATTTAAACTGACTGCAGTCATTCCCCTTCTCTCTCAGCGGACCGCCCAACCGCCTGGACTTACCGCCGCCACCCCCCCCTCGATGCTCCTCCTCCTCCTCCCCCTTCCCCCCCGAGGTGGAGGCAGGCATCGCTTTCAACTAATTCACCTGACTGAAGTCCTCCTGATTGTAAAAGAAGCACAGAAGAACAGAGGGCAGGCTTGCCTTCAGCGTTCCCCTGCTCTGTCAGCGTCCCGGCCAACAGTAAACAGGAAATGAGGGCGGGGCAGTGAGAAAGCAGGGGAACGCTGAAGGCGAGCCTGCCCTCTGCTCTTCTGTGCTTCTTTTACACTCAGCAGGACTTCAGTCAGGTGAATTAGTTGAAAGCGATGCCTGCCTCCACCTCAGGGGGTGGGGGAGGAGGTGCAGCGACCTCGGGGGTGGGGGAGGAGCGTCGACGACTTCCAAAAAACTTGATAGCAAACTTTAATAAGGACAGCCGGATTATTTTTTACGGCCGGGTGCTCTTATTATACCTTCTGTAAATTAAACAAAACACCACAGTAAGATATAAGCTTCTTAAACTAGGGCATACTACATGGTGAAATTGGCACCAACCAAACTTTTAAATTTGAATTGGTATGCCCATACTGTTGTCATACAGCTATTGCTTAAGGTTCATTTAACAGCCTGTGCAGCTGGTAAAAACCTGTTAATGATTTCTAACAAGCAACTTTATGAACCATATCATTGTGGAGGAGAAGGTTCTTACTGTTAGCAACACCCTACCAACATTACCATTGGATTTCAGTTCTTGCCATGGCAAGGACAATGGTATGTAACCCCTCTGGCAGTTTTACTTTACCATGGAAGCACTGCATAGCACACACACACACAAACAGCTACACTCAAAGTGACACATGCATGAGTAATTTAATTATGCTTTCCACAAAGGTTAACTTCCATTTTCTATCTTTCACTGTTTTACACATAATGGGAACACTATGATGACAGATCAAGGCTGTAAGGAGCCTCCAGCCATGATCTACTTCTTGCTCTAATACACTAGAAAGGAATATTGAATCCAATGGCTGAAAGGAGCAGTTGCCCAGGGACCACTGTTATAGCTAAAGGCCTCTTTAACTAGGGGGGGGGGGGGGGGGGGCTGCCGCACACTCTCATTCTCTCTCACACAGACAGCCTCACTCTGTCACTCACACTTTCACTCTGTCTCTCTGTCTCACACACTCACTCTCACACACACTCTCTCAAAAATACACACTAAGGAAAAAACCTTGCTAGCGCCCGTTTCATTGCTCTCAGAAACGGGCCTTCTTTACTAGTATTCTTATAATTCACATGCTGGAAAATTCACCATTTCGTCACAGGCACTAAAGTTACTGTCCAAGCTTACACAAAGCTCTCTTTAGATTGGGGCTATGGGGAATTACTCTTAGACCAGAAACCTTTTGTGGACCAAGGTGTAGCACGTTGACAGCATCAGTTTCTATACATTGCAACTTTGTTAGACAAAAACGTGATTTGAAATATTGGACAGTAGACGAGGCACATCCTAGGGCTTACTGAATTCAATGCATGCAAGAGACTGCATGACATGAGGTTCGCTTTGTAGCGGATAACCCCAACAAGAAAAAGTAATGTTACATGCAATTGTGGAAAACCTTTTTGAACCTTGCTGCCCGCAATCTGCCACAGTATCTTGAAGGTACCGCGGGTGGACAACATTTTTCACGGTGGGACTATGTGACCAAGGATGCTCGGCACTTAGGTGATTGAGTGTGTGTGTCTGATACGTTCTTGGAGTAGGTGAGGAGTGAATGCGAGAGTGGTTGGATGGTTGGATGTGCAAGGGGGAACAAAAATAAATAGGTAAATGTCATACAATGGCGATATAACTGTATTCTTTGCAAAGTGACTCATTTTTCTGTTTTTCTGGCTCTTTACTTGTACTTGATGCCTTATTGTTGTATGTGCAAAAAAAAAAAAAAAAGGTTACCCTGAGGGGTCAAAGCAGGGGTCCACAGAACCTCATTGTGGACTTCTGGCTGCCCTGTAATCTACTGATCCAGAATATCGAACTCCTCAAAAAGAGCTACCCTTGGGAAGAAATCTACTTTGCAGAGAGCCACTGACTCTTCCTGGCCTATTCTCCTAACATCCTGGAAACTGCCAGGAACAGACAACATGCCAACCTTGAATGATCCTTCAGTAGTTTAAGCATCGCAGCATCAGTTAGACTTCAATTAACTTTTCCAAGTCCTCACCAAATAAC
This sequence comes from Microcaecilia unicolor, assembly GCF_901765095.1. Classification (NCBI taxonomy): domain Eukaryota; kingdom Metazoa; phylum Chordata; class Amphibia; order Gymnophiona; family Siphonopidae; genus Microcaecilia; species Microcaecilia unicolor. The sequence goes on from NC_044035.1 coordinate 187,279,572, forward strand.
TTTCTTCTAAAGGGAAACTTACTAAGGCAGCCTTTGGAAGTCACATTTGCCATACAACTCCTCAGCCATAAGAATCTTCATGCTGTAACCAACAGGACCATATTCTTGGCTCAGGTTCTAATCAAATCACAAAAGTTAGCCACAGAAACATAGAAAAATGTAGGCAGGTAAAGACCATATGGCCTATCTAGCCTGCCCATCACATGGGAACTCCTCAGTCCTTGTAAAAACTTATTTAAGAGAAAACTCATATGAGAGGTGGGTGAGAATGCAAGCACTAGTATCCTTGTTGTCCATGGAGAACACCTGCTACAGGTAAGTAACTTGGTTTTATCCAAGAACCAGTGGGAAATCTAGCCATCACAGACTGGATCCTCTAGTTATAGGGCTGTCTTCAACAGAAAAAAATAAAATATATGAAAGGTGCTTCCAACAGGCAGACACCAAAAACTGTTTTTGGTGGCAACAAGCCATTTCAGTTTTATAGGTTTTTTTTGTTTGTTTTGTTTTTAAGTTAGACTGGAACAGAAGAAAATGTTCCACGAGAAGAGATTCTGAAGAACAGACTGGCTTATCCTACTGCTATAACTAGAAATCTCTTTACAAATAATGACAAGAGAATGTGTGGACTGATGCCTATGTTTCAACTTTGAAGATCTCCAGAGAGGTCAACTGATGCAGCCATGGTTCAAACACTATGAGCCTTGACAAGACCTTCAAGGGTCAGCCATAGCTGGGTACACATCAAGGAGATCCATTCCGTATACAGTTCACAACAGCAGGTTTCCTGGGGCCAAAATAACAAAATAAAACAACCACATAAAATTTAAGAACTTTAGTTTGCTCCGATTAAAAGGCTATGTCTCTTTTACAATCCAAAGTTTCACCACTGCAAGTGTGTAACCTAGGGAAAATGTTATGTGTGATTTATTGGTTATCACAGAAATTGATCAACACCTTAAGAAGGAATTCTGGATAAGTACATAAGTATTGCCATACTGGGAAAGACCAAAGGTCCATCAAGACCAGCATCTTGTTACCAACAGTGGCCAATCCAGGTCACAAATACCTGGAACGATCCCAAAAAAGTACAAAACATTTTGTACTGCGTATCCCAGAAATAGTGGATTTTCCCAAAGTCCATTTAATAATAGTCTATGGACTTTCCTTTAGGAAGCCGTCCAAACCTTTTTAAAATTCCACTAAGCTAACCCGTTCAACTCCACTCATTATTTTCTAGACCTCTATCATATCTCCCACCAGCCACCTTTTCTCCAAGCTGACGATCCCTAGACACATTAGCCTTTCCTCATAGGGAAGTTGTCCCACCCCCTTTATCATTTTCGTCGCCCTTCTCTGCACCTTTTCTAATTCCACTATATCTTTTTTGAGATGCAGCGACCAGAATTGAACACAATAATCGAGGTGCAGTCACAACATGGAGCAATACAAAGGCATTATAACATCCTCATTTTTGTTTTCCATTCCTTTCCTAATAATACCTAACATTCTATTTGCTTTCTTAGCCGCAGCAGCACACTGAGCAGAAGGTTTCAACGTATCATCAACGACGACATCTAGATCCCTTTCTTGGTCTGTGACTCCTAACATGGAACCTTTCATGACGTAGATAATTTGGGTTCCTCTTTCCCACATATATCAATTTGCACTTGCTCACATTAAACATCATCTGCCATTTAGATGCCCAGTATCCCAGTCTCATAAGGTCCTCTTGTAATTTTCCACAATCCTCCCGCGATTTAACCACTTTGAATAACTTTGTGTCATCAGCAAATGTAATTATCTCATTAGTTACTCCCATCTCTAGGTCATTTATAAATATGTTAACAAGCAGCGGTCCCAACACAGAGCCCTGGGGAACCCCACTAACTACCCTTCTCATTGAGAATAATGACCATTTAACCCTACTCTCCGTTTTCTATCTTTTAACTACTTTTTAATCCACAATAGAACACTACCTCCTATCCCATGACTCTCCAATTTCCTCTGGAGTCTTCCATGAGGTACTTTGTCAAACACCTGCTGAAAATCCAGATACACAATCCAGCTTATAATCGAAAGTGATCGCCGGCCATTTCCCAACACAAATCGGGAGATGGCCGGCGATCTCGGGAAAGCAGCGAAATCGTTATAATCGAAAGCTGCGTTTTTGACAGCATCGCCGCTTTCCCATCGCCTCGCCGGCAAAAGTTCAAAGGGGCGTGTCGCCAGCTAAGCGAAGGAGGGACATGGGCGGGTGTGGGCGTGGCTACCAGATGGCTGGCTTTCGCCAATAATGGAAAAAAAAACCTGGTGATAAGCAGTATTTTGCCGGGTTTACTTGGTCCTTTTATTTTCACAACCAAGCCTCAAAAAGATGCCCCAACTGACCAGATGACCACCGGAGGGAATGGGGGATGACCTCCCCATACTCCCCCAGTGGTCACCAACCCCCTCCCACACTAAAAAAATAAAATTAAAAACCTTTTTTGCCAGCCTGTATGCCAGCCCTCAAATGCTGTACCCACCTCCATGATGGCAGAATGTGTTCTATCCTCCGACAGCCTTTCCCTGGTTGTGATGTGGCTCTCGGGTGACTATGACACCTTTTCTGTTAGCTGCACTGCAGAGTCACAACAGCAATGCATTGTGGTGGGTGTAGGGTAGTGGGCTGTACTCCCATGGTGCTTTTCCCCCTGCTAACTGGGTCAGAGTGTGCCCTGTTTTACTTCTGTTAGTCCATGAGGTAGTGGCCATGTTTGTAAGCCAGTTTTAGATCCCTTTCATGTGTTAGCCACGTTAGAGAACTTAGTTCTTACCTTGAATGTGGCTGAAAGAGGGCATTGTACACCATTCTGCCAGTTCTGACCTACTGCTAATCTCAGTACCAGGAAGACTCTTTGCCAGTGGGGCACAACCTCTGATCTGCAGTTAACTGTGAGTAAACGTGCATATTCAAATAAAGGACTTTTTCAAAGAGATTAGTCTTCAGGTGTCAACTGGTGTGGCAAGCTTATACAGCAGCAACAAGTCCTGTCCCTGGAGCACTTTTAGTGGGAACCGCAGTGCACTTAAGGCAGGCGGACCCAGAACCATCCCCCCCCCCCCCCCCCCCCACACCTGTAACACTTGTGCTGGTAATGGGAGACCTCCAAAACCCACTGTACCCACATGTCTAGGCTGCCCAGTTGGTGTCCTGGCATTTCAGGGGGACCAGTGTGCTACAAATGCTGGCTCCTCCCACGACCAAATGGCTTGGATTTCGCCGGGTTGGAGATTACTGGTATTTTTTTCCATTATCGCTGAAAAACAAACCAGGCCATCTCAAACCCGGCGAAATCCACACCATTTGGCCGGGCTAAACCGTATTATCGAAAAAAAAAATGGCCAGCCATCTTTTTTGATAATACGGTTCCGGCGAACTGTAGCACCGCCACCACAGTAGATCGCTGGCGACCTATTTGGCCAGCAACGTTCGATTATGCCCCTCAATATCAACCGGCTCACCTTTATCCACGTTTGTTCACCCCTTCAATGAAATGAAGTAGATTGGTGAGGCAAGATTTCCCTTCACTAAATCCATGTTGACTTTGTCTCATTAATCCATGCTTTTGAATATGCTCTGTAATTTTGTTCTTAATAATAGTCTCTACCATTTTGCCCGGCACCGATGTCAGACTCACCGGTCTATAATTTCCCAGATCTCCTCTGGACCCTTTTTTAAAAATCGGCGTTACATTGGCCACCCTCCAATCTTCCAGTACCACGCTCGATTTTAAGGATAAATTATATATTACTAACAATAGCTCCGGCAAGCTCATTTTTCAGTTCTATCAGTACTCTGGGATGAATACCATCCGGTCCAGGAGATTTGCTACTTTTCAGTTTGTAGAACTGCCCCATCACATCATCCAGGTTTACAGAGAATTCATTAAGTTTCTCCGACTCATCAGCTTTGAATACCATTTCCGGCACCGGTATCCCACCCAAATCTTCCTCGGTGAAGACCGAAGCAAAGAATTAATTTAATCTCTCCGCTACGACTTTGTCTTCCCTGATTGCCCCTTTTACTCCTCGGTCATCTAGCAGTCCAACCGATTCTTCTGCCAGCTTCCTGATTTTAATATACCTAAAAAAAAAATTACTATGTGTTTTTGCCTCCAACGCAATCTTTTTTTCGAAGTCCCTCTTAGCCTTTTTTATCAGCGCTTTGAATTTGACTTGACATTCCTTATGCTGTTTCTTATTATTTTCAGTCGGTTCCTTCTTCTATTTTCTGAAGGATTTTCTTTTAGCTCTAATAGCTTCCTTCATCTCATTTTTTAACCACGCAGGCTGTTGTTTGGTCTTCCGTCCTCCTTTTTTAATACGCGGAATATATTTGGCCTGGGCTTCGATGATGATGCTTTTGAACAGCATCCACGCCTGATGTAAATTTTTGACACTCGCAGCCGCTCCTCTAAGTTTTTTTTTCACCGTTCTTCTCATTTTATCATAGTCTCCTTTTTTAAAGTTAAACGCTAATGTATTTGATTTCCTATGTATACTTACTTCAAGGCTAATATCCGATCATATTATGATCACTATTATCAAGCGGCCCCAGCACCATTACCTCCCGCACATCATGTGCTCCACTAAGAACTAGATCTAGAATTTTTCCTTCTCTCGTTGGGTCCTGTACCAGCTGCTCCATAAAGCAGTCCTTGATTTCATCGAGGAATTTTACCTCCCTAGCGTGTCCCGATGTTACATTTTCCCAGTCAATATCGGGATAATTGAAATCACCCATTATTATTTTGTTGTCCAGTTTGTGTCTCTAATTTCCTTTAACGTTTCTGCATCTGTCTGTTCATCCTGGCCAGACAGACGGTAGTACACTCCTATCACTATCCTTTTCCCCTTTACACATGGAATTTCAATCCACAGTGATTCCAAGAAGTGTTCTGTTTCCTGCAGAATATTCAATCTATTTGGTTCAAGGCTCTCCTTAATATACAATGCTACCCCTCCACCAGTTCGATCTACCCTATCACTACGATATAATTTGTACCCTGGTATGAGTGTCCCACTGGTTATCCTCCTTCCACCAGGTCTCAGAGATGCCTATTATACCTAATTTTTCATTTAGTACAATATATCTAACTCTCCCATCTTAATTCTTAGGCTCCTAGCATTCGCATATAGACATTTCAAACTATGTTTGTTGTTCCTATTTACATCATGCTTAGTACTTAACACTATTAATTTGCAATCTTTTGACTGATTTTTGTTTTTATTTAAGGACACCTAATCTACTACAGTCTCTTTTGCAACCTCACTATCAGGACACCCTATCTTCCCTGTTTTGGTGATAACTTTGAAAGATACCTTATCCCAAACCATGCGCTTTTGAACAACTGTCGGCCTTCCCCCCGATGAATATGCAGAAACACCAACATGCTGAAAAACTTGACACAGGGAAGATCAGTCAGTAAGGCATGAAGCTCGCCAACTCTGTGTACTGAAGTGACTGCTTGACTGCTACCAATAATAAGCACCTACCAAGTCAAGTACTTCAGCCCACATGAGTCTAATGGCTCATCAGGTGATTGAGAACAATGCTCAGTGTAATGCTTTCTGCAAGGAGAGGTGAGCCCTTGTACTCGATGAGGGAAACCCCTCACCAGGCTGTCGGTCAAAATCCTGTGTTCCCCCTGTGTCTCCCACCGTTCCCCAGGGGTTGAGCCCCTGAGTGCGGGTAGCCAACAGCAGAAAGAACAAAGTCCAGCACAAAGTCCACAGGGTTAGACCAGGTAGCAGAGAACAGAAGATCCAGGGACAGACAGAGGTCAGTACCAGGCAGCGGTCAGTAGCAGATCGGAACAGGCAGAGGTCGGTACCAGGCAGCGGTCAGTAGCAGGTCCAGGGACAGGCAGAGGTCGATACCAGGCAGCAGTCAATAGCAGAACCAGGGATAGGCAGAGGTCAATACCAGGCAGCGGTCAATAGCAGATCCAGGGAGAGGCAGAGGTCGATACCAGGCAGCAGTCAATAGCAGATCCAGGGATAGGCAGAGGTCAATACCAGGCAGCGGTCAATAGCAGATCCAGGGACAGGCAGAGGTCGATACCAGGCAGCGGTCAATAGCAGATCCAGGGACAGGCAGAGGTCGATACCAGGCAACGGTCAGTAGCAGATCCAAAAGCACTGCAACTAATCAGCGAACTGAGTAGAAGCCGAAGCACGGAAGGACTAAGGGCAGAGTCTTAAATAGTGTAGAAATTAGGCCCAAACTAGCACAGCTGAAATCAAGATGGCTGCCCCCATCGATGACACCCTACGCCCAAATATGGGCTTCTTTCCTGAAGCTGCCCTACTCCAAGATGGCTGCCATAACTTAAGTTGCCCCCTACTAAGATGGCCGCCCAAACCTGGAACAAGCCCAAAACCAAGATGGCCGTCCGACCCTCCGGTACCCATACTCTGCATAGACAGGGAACTTGACACTCAGAACCCAAGACAGAAAATGTAGCTTGATAGAAAGCTTCAACAGGAGCAAGCCCCACATTGAGGGGGTAATTTTATAAAGCCTTTTTTTTTGTATGTATATGCCAGGAAAATGCCTCATAAAATCATTCCAGTCATAAAAGTATGGACGACAAGAACGCATACACCTTTATGCAACCTAGGTGTATGCATGTTCAGGGGTAGAAGTTTTGATGAAGCATTGGAGAAATCACAACACAATAAAATAGCTGCATATACCTGTTCCCAAACAAGCATAAATGTCTGCAGTTTCATTTTAGTCACAATTTCTGCAGTATTTGTGATAATATTTATAAAAACATTGCTAACTATGTGTCTTTATAAAATAGGCTTGGAACAGAGACCTTTTCGTCCTGCCCACATAAGCACCCTGTTTAAAATTAATCTCAACGTGAACAACTAGAAACAACTGTGGTAATAAGGTATCTGGGCAAGAGGGCAGTTGAGGGAACTTCCTTCCTTATCTGATCAGTTGATACCGGCTCTCGGTCACTCTATGGATCAGTGTTTGCCATGCCTTCTGAAATCTCACAGCTTCCTTCAGTTCTGCCACGTTCATTCCAGTATCTTCCTTGATAGTATCTATCCAGTGAGTTCTTGGGCGGCCTCTTTTTCTTTTGCCACTAACCATTCCAAGTATGATGTATTTTTCAAGGGACTTGCTTCACACGATGTGACCAAAATAGGAGAGCTTTTGTTTTCCTACCTTGGCTTCCAGCAAGATTTTTGGTTTGATACGTTCCAGAACTGGTTGGCTTGTTATTTTGGCTGTCCATAGGATGCGTAACAGTCATCTCCAGCACCATAATTCAAATGCATCAATTTTTCACCAGTTTGCCTTTCTCAGCATCCAAGATTCGCAGCCATATGTTGCTATTGGAAAGATAATTGCACTGACTTTGGTGGGAGGAGATTAGGGGCATGCATCTGAGGGTAGGAGAGGACATCCCCACTGACTCCAAGGGGAAAAGGAGTTCATGACACCCAAAGGAGTCTTGCTTTTAAAGAGCTAGGGAAAGGAGAGCACACCAACAGGATCACAAAACTTTAGGAAACTGGGTTCATTATTCCACCCAGGGATTGAAAATACCCCAATCAGGGCAAAAGCCCCTATAATTTCCATCCTGGAGACAGTTTGAAAGGGAGGTGGGTGGAGTCCTTCCCATTAAAGCCAGATGTGCTGTAACTGGCTGTTGAAAGACTGAAAAGCAGGAGCTATGGACCTGGACAGTCTCAGATTCCACTGAAGCTCTAAAAAGGAAGTCAAGTGAGTAGCTTGGAATTCTCCGAGGACAAGCAGACTGATATTCTCACATGTGAGCGACGTCACGTCGGCCCGGAGGATTTTCAACTCTCTTCACGGGCGACCACACTACACATGCGTGCGCACGACTTCCCACCCACCACGAGGACACGTTCCTCAGTTCTACTTTTTCCGCGTCTGAGGAGACACGGAGTCCAAGAGCTTCGCGTTTCTTCAGGGTTCACGGAGTTAAGTCTCTTCGTTTTTTTACCTTCGGGTATTGTTTAAAAATAGAAAAATATATATATCTATAGTTTCTCCCTTATATCTTCTTATTTCTTTCGTTTTAAAGTTTCCTTTAATTTTCGTTGCGACCACGTTCAGGTTGCTCGACCAGGTATTATTCCCTTTCTTTTTGTGTCTTTTATTGACACCATCATATCCTTTGATTTAGCCGAGGCTGTTTTTCCCGTCATGTCCTCGAAGACGCCCAGCGGCTTCAAGCCTTGTGCCCGCTGCAGACGGACCATCTCTAGCACTGATCCGCACTCCTGGTGCCTTCAGTGCCTTGGGCCCGACCATCGCTCGGAAAGTTGTACAGTGTGCCTGAAGATGAAAAAGTGCACTTTACTTTCTCGATAGGCCCAGAGAGAGAAGTTTTTTTGATCCGGTACCTCGACGTCGGCGTCGACATCGGTACCGTCAACGACGAGAGCAGCGCTGGCGTCGAGAGACACAGTACCGACTGCCACGAGACCGATGCACGCTGGGAGCAGTGATGCATCGAGTGGGTCTCCACCTGCCTCGGCGCCTCCTGCTTTGCAGGCCCCCCGGGACCGACCTGTGTCGGACCCGACCCCGAAGAGCCGTGTGGATTCCACATCCTCTTCGTCGGTGCCGAGGAGTCTCGATGAGGGGCGTCGGGCGAAGGCCAAGAGGCACCGTCATCGGTCTCCTTCTCGACATGGTACCGGGAGCTCCGGGTCATCGAGGCATTCAGTACCTGAGAAGCGTCGGTGCCGAGAGGTTCGCTCTCCCTCTATTATGGAGGTATCGACGCGCAGGTCATCTGGCAGTCCGGTACCGGCTCCCCAACCTCAACAGACTATGCCACCGATGCCTGCATCGACCACAGCCTTTCCCGATAGCTTCTCTTGATGAGCGTATCAAGGCTTTGTTTCCTGCGTTTATGGAAACTATGCTTCATCAGTTGCAATCGGTGCCGGAGGTATCGGTGCCGTCCGTACCGCCTGTGCCGGTGCCGGAGATATCGGTGCCGGAGGCTCCTGCGGCATCATGCCTTTCACCTGGGGTGAGGCTTTCTTCACCGGTACCGGCCCCGGTGTCGGCAGCCTTCCAGGTCGACTCTCCATTGGCGTCGGTGGAGGAAGCTTCACTAGAGTCTCCTGGAGCTTCGACTTCTCAACACCGTCATCGAGGTCATCGTGCCTCTGCGTCGAGACGGGCTCAGATTCGGGCGGCTCTGACTGAGCTTCTAGCCCCATCTGATGGCTCATCTGATGACGAAGGAGGGGGGGGGGGGCGTGGAGTTTTCTCTGCCGAGGACTCTCTGGGCCTTCCATCTGACTCGACTCCCTCACCTCAAAGGCAACTCTCCCCTCCAGAGAGCTTGTCTTTTTCCTCTTTTGTACCGGAAATGTCTGAGGCCATTTCCTTCCCTGTGGAGATTGTGGATGAGCCCAGGGCCAAGATGCTCGAGGTCCTGGATTATCCATCTCCACCTAAGTCTTCTGCCACAGTTCCTTTTCACGATACACTCCGGGAAGTGCTGATGAGGAACTGGGAAAAGCCTCTTTCTTGTCCAACTGTTCCCAAGAAGGCCGAATCCCAATATCGGATCCACGGGGAACCCAGTTTCATTCGACCTCAATTGCCTCATGATTCTGCGGTGGTGGATTCCGCTCTCAGAAGAGCTAAGAGTTCTAGGAACTTTGCCTCGGCGCCCCCGGGGCGGGAGCATAGAACCTTAGACTCTTTTGGGAGGAAGGTGTATCAGGCTGGCATGCTCGCCTCCAAGATCCAGTCTTACCAGCTCTTTACGAGCATTCATTTGCGGAACTCTGTGCGGCAGCTTGAGAGTTTGGTTGATGCACTCCCACCGGAGCAGGCTGAACCCTTTAGCCAAGTGGTCAGGCAGCAGAAGGCGTGTCGCAAGTTCCTGTCCAGGGGCATTTATGACACTTGCGATGTGACATCTAGATTTTCTGCTATGGGTATAGTGATGCGTAGACTCTCATGGCTGCGTGCCTCTAACCTAGAGGAGAGAATTCAGCAGAAAATTGCAGATATCCCTTGCGGGGGGATCATCTTTTTGGAGAGAAGGTCGAAGAGTTAATTGATTATCTCTATCAGTGTGATAACGCTATGGATTCTCTCTCCCGCCGGGCGCCTTCTGCATCCACTTCCTCTTCCAGGAAGTTTTTTAAAGGGAAGAGAAGTGTCCCTTATGCCTCTAGGGGCCGTAAGTACACCTCTGCTTCTTGACAGCCGGTTCAGGCTCTGCCCCAGCACGCTCGTTCCTGTCAACAGCGTGCACCTAAGCAGGCCCCTGCAGCTCCCCAGCAAAAACCATGGACGGGTTTTTGACTGGCTCCAGCAGAGCATAGCCGAAATCATTGTGTGCGTACCGGACAATCTTCCTGTCGGAGGGAGGTTAAAATTTTTTCACCAAAGGTGGCCTCTGATAACCTCCGACAGGTGGGTTCTCCAAATAGTCCAGTTAGGATACACCCTCAATCTGGAAACCAAACCTCCAAATTGTCCACCAGGAGCTCAGTCCTTCAGCTCCCAGCACAAGCAGGTACTTGCAGAGGAACTCTCCGCCCTTCTCAGCGCCAATGTGGTCGAGCCCGTTCCACCAGGGCAAGAAGGGCTGGGATTCTATTCCAGGTACTTCCTTGTGGAAAAGAAAACAGGGGGGGATGCGTCCCAACCTAGACCTAAGGGGCCTGAACAAATATCTGGTTCGAGAAAAGTTCAGGATGCTTTCCCTGGGCACCCTTCTTCCCATGATTCAGGAAAACGATTGGCTATGCTTACCGGACTTAAAGGATGCTTATACCCACATTTCGATTCTTCCAGCTCACAGGAAGTATCTACGGTTTTGGCTGGGAGTGCAGCACTTTCAGTACTGTGTGTTGCCTTTTGGCTTGGCGTCTGCACCCAGGGTTTTTACCAAGTGCCTGGCAGTTGTTGCAGCGTCGCTATGCAGGCTGGGAGTGCATGTGTTCCTTTATCTGGACGATTGGCTGGTGAACAGCACCTCCCAGGAAGGAGCTTTGCAGTCCGTGCGGATGACTATTCAGGTGTTAGAGCTGCTGGGCTTTGTAATCAATTACCCGAAGTCCCATCTAATTCCACTCCAGAAATTGGAAATCATAGGAGCTCTGTTGTGCACAAAGACAGCTTGTGCCTATCTTCCCGAAGTAAGGGCAGAGAACCTCCGTTCTCTCGCTTCCAGGATTCAAGTGTCTCAACAGATCACAGCTCGGCAGATGTTGAGACTTCTAGGGCACATGGCTTCCATGGTTCATGTGACTCCCACGGCACGCTTACACATGAGATCTGCTCAGTGGACCTCAGCTTCCCAGTGGTCTCAAGCTGTGGGGAATCTACAGAATGTGATCCAGTTGTCCACCGACTTTCAGAATTCCCTTCAGTGGTGGACAATTCGATCCAATCTGATCTTGGGGCGCCAATTCCAAATTCCTCAGCCACAAAAAGTGCTGATGACAGATGCATCCTTCCTGGGGTGGGGAGCGCATGTAGATGGGCTTCACACTCAAGGAGCTTGGTCCCTTCAGGAGAAGCATCTTCAGATCAACCTCCTGGAGTTACGAGCGATCTGGAACGCGCTAAAGGCTTTCAGAGATCGGCTATCCAACCAAATTATTCTGATTCAGACAATCAGGTTGCAATGTATTACATAAACAAGCAAGGGGGTACCGGATCTCGCCCTCTGTGTCAGGAGGCCGTTCAGATGTGGCTCTGGGCTCGTCAACACGGAATGTGTCTCCAAGCCACTTATCTGGCCGGCGTAAACCATAGTCTGGCCAACAGATTGAGCAGGATAATGCAGCCTCACGAGTGGTCATTGAACATGACTATTGTCAAAAGGATCTTTCGAGTGTGGGGCACCCCCTCAATAGATCTTTTCGCCACTCAGACCAATCACAAGGTCCCTCAGTTCTGTTCCAGGCTACAAGCCCACGGCAGACTAGAATCGGATGCCTTTCTCCTTCATTGGGGGACAGGCCTTCTGTATACGTATCCTCCAATACCTCTGGTGGGGAAGACTTTGCTGAAACTCAAACGAGATCATGGAACCATGATTCTGATTGCTCCTTTTTGGCCGTATCAGATATGGTTCCCCCTTCTTCTGGAGTTGTCCTCTGAAGATCCGTGGAGATTGGAATGTTTTCCAACACTCATTACTCAGAATGAGGGGTCGCTTCTGCATCCCAACCTCCAGTCTCTGGCTCTCACGGCCTGGATGTTGAGAGCGTAGATTTCACCTCCTCGGGTCTTTCTGAGAGTGTCTCCCGAATCTTGCTTGCTTCCAGGAAAGATTCCACTAAGAGGTGTTATGCTTTTAAATGGAAGAGGTTTGCCGTCTGGTGTGACAGCAAGGCCCTAAATCCTCGTTCTTGTCCTACACAGACCTTGCTTGAATACCTTCTGCACTTGTCTGAGTCTGGTCTTAAAACCAACTCGGTCAAAGTCCATCTTAGTGCGATAAGTGCTTACCATCATCGTGTAGAAGGTCAGCCTATCTCTGGACAGCCTTTAGTTGTTCGCTTTATGAGAGGTTTGTTTTTGACAAAGTCCCTTGTCAAACTTCCTCCAGTGTCATGGGATCTCAATGTCGTCCTCACCCAGCTGTTGTCAGCTCCTTTTGAGCCACTGAATTCCTGCCATCTGAAGTACTTGACCTGGAAGGTCATTTTCTTGGTGGCTGTTACTTCAGCTCGTAGGGTCAGTGAGCTTCAGGCTCTGGTGGTTCATACAACTTACCTTACTTTTCACCATGACAGAGTAGTCCTCCGCACACACCCTAAGTTCTTGCCGAAGGTGGTGTCGGAGTTCCATCTAAACCAGTCAATTGTTTTGCCAACATTCTTTCCCCCTCCTCACGCAAGCCCTGGCGAAAGCAAGCTGCACACTTTGGACTGCAAAAGAGCATTGGCCTGTTACATAAAGCGGACAAGCCCCCTCAGACGGTCCAACCAATTGTTTATTTCTTTTAATCACAACAAGAGGGGAGTTGCTGTCGGGAAACGCACCATTTCTAATTGGCTAGCAGATTGCATTTCCTTCACTTACGCCCAGGCTGGGCTGACTTTGGAGGCCATGTCACGGCTCATAATGTTAGTGTCACGGCTCACTGTGTCAGTGGCTCACCTAAGGTCAGCCACTATTGAAGAGATTTGCAAAGCTGCGACGTGGTCATCAATCCACACATTCACATCTCACTACTGCCTTCAGCAGCATAGCCGACGCAACAGTCATTTTGGGCAGTCGGTGCTGCAGAGTATGTTTGGGGTTTAGAATCCAACTCCAACCCTCCTAGACCCATTTTTATTCTGTTCCAGGCTGCACTCTCAGTTAGATGTTTCTTGTTTCATGGCCAATTTCAGTTATGTCCTCGCCATTGCGAGGCCCAATTGACCATTGTTTGTTGTGTTGAGTGAGCCTGGGGGCTAGGGATACCCCACATGTGAGAATATCAGCCTGCTTGTCCTCGGAGAAAGAGTAGTTACTTACCTGTAGCAGGTGTTCTCCGAGGACAGCAGGCTGCATATTCTCACAACCCTCCCTGCTCCCCTTAGGACTTGTATTCTTCTTGGCTATTGGATTCAACTGAGGAACGTGTCCTTGCGGCGGGCGGGAAGTCATGCGCATGCATGCGCAGTGTGGTCGCCCGCGCTACAAGGCACAGTTGAAGAGACTTTTAGATTTTACTAGAAAATCCTCCGGGTCGACATGACATCACCCACATGTGAGAATATGCAGCCTGCTGTCCTCGGAGAACACCTGCTACAGGTAAGTAACTACTCTTTATGAGAAACTTCAGAGAATGGACTATGCCCTGGAAAAGTGAAAACAAGGTGAATAGGGTAGAGGATAATAATACTAGTTTGACGAGTCTATTTTCACTATCTTGGGGGGGGGGGGGGTGTTAAAGGCTGGACTGCAATCAGTTGTTTCCTAGCTGGTCCTTTTTATACATTAAAAAGCAGTGATTTTCTTTTTTTCTTTTTTAATATCTTGTGGCACATTGACAAGGCACAAAAATTGCCAAGGCATACCATAAGTTTAAGGATATATAGTTTATTATTTAACAAATGAATATCAGGATTGTGTTTAAAGTTAAATAATTACATTTTTAATCATTGTGTTACTTTTATGGTTGAATATTTTTATTGAACACACAAGTTGGCAAAAGGGCAACAATATACTTCAAAGATAACTAAATTAGCCGCAAATAACGTGCATTCAAAAACACCCGTTCAGGGGTCCAATATCTTTCTTCTTATCCTTCCCCCTGCTATGCCTACCACTATTACCACCCTACCTCCACCTAAGCTGAGACTATAGAATCTCAGGATAAGGGCCTTGATGGTAGGTCCATGCTCAAGTACTGCTGTATTCCACATCTCCCATCTGACAAAGGGTCTCCTGTCAGAGAGGACAGGACATGGCAGGGCTTGAGCACGGGCTTTTGACAAAAGGCCCTGTGCCATGCTGCCAACTGCATTAAAGTACTTCTTCCATCTGCTACATCAGAGCTGTGCCACCACCTCCTAAAATTCTGCTGCTCTAAATGAATGCCTGGATCAGGCAACCCTCAGGGGGAGGAATGCTGGCTTCGGCCTAACCCCTGGTAAGCCTTTCCTCAGCTGAGAGGTGCCCAGCTCTACCACCGGCTGCCTTTCAGGTGCTATGGAGGACTTGCAGCTCATCTGCATATCCTTACAGCCTTCTCCGGGGTGACACCCAGGTCCACTCCGATCCACTCAGGGCCTCCGCTCTAGGTGCCACGCGCCGGGCATTTTTCTCTTTACATCTAATCTTCTTCCCAGTTGCTAAAGTACCTCAGTCATTTATGGCCCCTATTCACATTCTCTTCCTAGCCCTGTCCCTTCCTAATCTTTTCTCTCACCCCCTACCTCTCTCCGCTACAGGAACTCACTGCCCATCCATCGACTCCATCACCTCACCTTCTCTCCTACCCTCTTCCTCCCTCTTGGCTTTTAATCTCCGCCTCTTTCTTCCGTCCATTTTGCCTTCCCCATTCCACCTAAATACCTCTCGCCTTCGATGCCTTCATGGCCACACCTCTCCTACTCTCCTCCGCTCTCTTTTACTCCTTCTCTTACTATCAGCCGGTGACATCAATCCCAATCCTGGCCCCCCTCACCAACTATTATCCCAACTCTACAGATCTCACCGCGACCTCTCTAACCTCATCTCTATTTCTCTACTCCCCTCCTCTTCTCTGCCCTTCTCTTGCGCCCTATGGAATGCCCGCTCTATCTGTAACAAACTCGCTTATATCCAGGACCTCTTTATCTCGTGTCACCTCCATCTGCTCGCCATAACAGAAACCTGGCTCTGCCCTGATGACTCTGCTTCAGTCGCAGCCCTGTGCCATGGCGGTTATCTATTTTCACATACTCCTCGCCCTGCTGGCCGTGGGGGCGGTGTTGGACTACTTCTCTCTCCCTCCTCCAGATTTCAACCCCTTCTTCCACCTCAATCTCACTGTTTTTCCTCCTTTGAAGTCCACTCTATCCGCCTTTTCTCTCCTCTGCCTCTTCAAATAGCGGTCATTTATCGTCCCCCTGATAAGTCCCTTTCATCCTTTCTCAGTGACTTTGACACCTGGCTTGCCTTCTTCCATGATCCCTTCTCCCCCTCTCTCATCCTTGGTGACTTTAATATTCCTGCTAATGATCCTTCCAACTCTTATATTTCCAAGTTACTCGCTTTAACGTCCTCCTTTAATCTCCAACTATGCTCCACCTCCCCCACTCATCAAAATGGTCACTGTCTTGATCTCATCTTCTCCACCAACTGTTCACCCTCTAGTTTCTTTGCCTCTGATCTTCCCTCCTCTGATCACCATCTTATAACTTTCACACTTAAATCTCCTCCCTCCCAGTCCCATCCTATCTTATCTAATTTATCTAGGAATCTTCACGATATTGACCCTTCATCTCTATCCTCCCATGTTTCAAACCTCCTTTCTACTGTGGCACCATCCACGTCTGTCAACGAGGCTGTTTCTTCTTACAACAATACTCTATCCTCTGCCTTAGATACTCTTGCACCTTTGATGACCCGCCCTGTAAGGCGTACAAAACCCCAACCTTGGCTGACTTCTAATATCCGCTACCTACGTTCCTGTACCCGCTCCGCCGAACGCCTCTGGCGGAAATCTCGGGCCCTTGCTGATTTCTTACACTTTAAGTTCATGCTGACCTCCTTCCAATCTGCTCTTTTACGTGCCAAACAGGATTATTATATCCAACTGACCAACTCTCTTGGCTCTAATCCTCGACTTCTCTTCACCACATTGAACTCTCTCCTCAACGTGCCCCTCCCCCAACTCCCCCTTCATTATCTCCTCAGACCCTTGCTGAATTCTTTCACAAAAAGGTTCAAAAGATAAACCTTGCTTTCTCTATCTCACCACCTCTCCCTCCACTAGTCCGTTCCCCTCTCTCTCCTTCCCCTCATTCCCTTTCCTCCTTTCCTAAAGTTACTATTGAGGAAACTACACTTCTCCTTTCTTCCTCAAAATGTACCACCTGTTCCTCTGATCCCATTCCCACCCACCTTCTTAATGCCATCTCTCCTGCTCTTATTCCTTTTATCTGTCACATTCTCAACCTCTCACTTTCCACTGCGACTGTCCCTGCTGCCTTTAAACATGCTGTGGTCACACCTCTCCTTAAGCCTTCACTCGACCCTACTTGTCCCTCTAATTACCGACCCATCTCCCTCCTTCCTTTTCTCTCCAAATTACTTGAGCGTGCTGTTCACCGCCGCTGCCTTGATTTTCTCTCCTCACATGCTATTCTTGACCCACTACAATCTGGTTTTCGCCCTCTCCACTCAACTGAAACTGCGCTTACTAAAGTCTCCAATGACCTATTACTGGCTAAATCCAGAGGTCAATATTCCATCCTCATTCTTCTTGATCTTTCCGCTGCTTTTGACACTGTCGATCACAGCATACTTCTCGATACCCTGTCCTCACTTGGATTCCAGGGCTCTGTCCTTTCCTGGTTCTCTTCCTACCTTTCCCCCCGCACCTTTAGTGTTCACTCTGGTGGATCCTCTTCTACTTCTATCCCTATGCCTGTCGGCATACCTCAGGGTTCTGTTCTTGGTCCCCTCCTCTTTTCTATCTACACTTCTTCCCTTGGTTCATTAATCTCATCCCATGGCTTTTCCTACCATCTCTATGCTGATGACTCCCAAATCTACCTTTCTACCCCTGATATCTCACCTTGCATCCAAAACAAAGTTTCAGCGTGGTTGTCTGACATTGCTGTCTGGATGTCTCAACGCCACCTGAAATTAAATATGACCAAAACCGAGCTTCTCATTCCCCCCCCCCCCCCCCCCCAAACCCACCTCCCCGCTCCACCCGTTTTTTATTTCTGTTGATGGCTCTCTCATTCTCCCTGTCTCCTCAGCTCGAAACCTTGGGGTCATCTTTGACTCTTCTCTCTCCTTCTCTGCTCATATCCAGCAGATTGCCAAGACCTGTCGTTTCTTTCTGTACAACATCCGTAAAATCCGCCCCTTTCTTTCCGGGTACTCTACTAAAACCCTCATCCACACCCTTGTCACCTCTCGTTTAGACTACTGCAATCTGCTTCTTGCTAGCCTCCCACTTAGTCACCTCTCCCCCCTCCAGTCGGTTCAAAACTCTGCTGCCCATCTCGTCTTCCGCCAGGGTCGCTTTACTCATACTACCCCTCTCCTCAAGACCCTTCACTGGCTCCCTATCCGTTTTCGCATCCTGTTCAAACTTCTTCTACTAACCTATAAATGTACTCACTCTGCTGCTCCCCAGTATCTCTCCACACTCGTCCTTCCCCACACCCCTTCCCGTGCACTCCGCTCCATGGATAAATCCTTCTTATCTGTTCCCTTCTCCACTACTGCCAACTCCAGACTTCGCGCCTTCTGTCTCGCTGCACCCTACGCCTGGAATAAACTTCCTGAGCCCCTACGTCTTGCCCCATCCTTGGCCACCTTTAAATCTAGACTGAAAGCCCACCTCTTTAACATTGCTTTTGACTCGTAACCACTTGTAACCACTCGCCTCCACCTACCCTCCTCTCTTCCTTCCCGTTCACATTAATTGATTTGATTTGCTTACTTTATTTACTTTTTGTCTATTAGATTGTAAGCTCTTTGAGCAGGGACTGTCTTTCTTCTATGTTTGTGCAGCGCTGCATACGCCTTGTAGCGCTATAGAAATGCTAAATAGTAGTAGTAGTAGTAGTAATGCCTAGCCTGCCTAGTGCAGGGACAGCCTTACGCTTGCATGATCTGTGTTGGAGAATTTCCTGGCCTGATGTTTCCCCCAATCGGCAGGAAACAGAACTTATCTTGGCCAACATGGGCCATGTAATTCATGTTACAGTATCCTCTTTGAGCTTTAAGCACAGTCTTTGCAATAAGAAATAGAATCCAGGATGAAGGCATCTGAGGCTAGTCTGCCCTATATTCCTGTCCTGAACAGAAGAGATCGTTTTTTTGTTCTGATGTGTGAAGAAATCCACCCAATATAATTTAAAGGAGAGGACAAAAAAGTGCAAAATTCAGAATTAAAGAAGTGGAGAAAAAAAGACAATCAGTTCAAAAAAATGCCTAGCCCACCAGGCCACAGCCATTTAAATATAAGGCTAACTCTCATTTATCAATGGGCAAAAAAAAATCCACAAAATTAAAATAAACATTTTTCTCATACAGTGTTGTAAAGAATTTCCACTTATTGTCCCCAAACAGTACATTAATTTGGAATATAACTACTTACATAATTTGTTGGTAAACCAGTCAGCATAACTTGAAGGCACAGGCACATACGTATGCATACATAATACTGGTGTATGAATCGAGACAGTTCTCGAATTGCAAGATGGAGCATGTGGTTATCTGCCTATGCAAGTTGCTGTACATTGCTAAAATCAATGAAAGCGTTCAATAAACAAATTATAAAACATAGAAGTGCAGTTGAAGGTGCTGAAGAAACTATTAGTAGAATATATGGTGTCTCACCAACATGATTTCTGGTATTATGTAAAGTTCAGATGCACTGGAGATGCGCAGATGTTAATAAATTATTGCTATAAGAACGAAGATTTACCTTCAAATATAATACTGTAACTTTGTATGGTTTGAATTTGGAATCAGGCTTCTCTGTATTTCTGTAAAACACTCAACGACACTGTATGCTCTGAGATGACCATATGGTTCAATTAATTGATCTTATTTACTAAATGTCTGGATTAATATTTGCTCTTGTTGCACATATTTCTTTAATTTAAGAAATCACCAACGACATCAACCAAAGTTTCCAAATCATGCACTCCTGGGCTGATGCATTTCAGCTAAATCTTAACGCAGAAAACACACAATGTCTTATACTCACCTCACAACACTAGTAAATTCACCACCTTAAACATACCAAACTTTTCCCTTCCCGTCTCAAACACTTTGAAAATTCTGGGAGTTACCATTGATCGAAATCTCACACTCGAAAGCCACATGAAGAATACAATGAAGAAGATGTTCTACTCCATGTGGAAACTCAAAAGAGTAAAACCTTTCTTCCCAAGAGCCATTTTTCGCAACCTGGTACAATCAATGGTACTAAGCCACCTGGACTATTGCAACGCACACTACGCTGGCTGTAAAGAACAGACCATCAAGAAACTTCAGACAGCTCAGAATATCGCAGCCAGACTCATATTTGGAAAGTCAAAATATGAAAGCGCAAAACCCCCAAGAGAGAAACTGCATTGGCTCCCACTAAAAGAACGGACTGCATTCAAGATATGCACGATTGTTCATAAAATCATTTACGGAGATGCACCGACCTACTTGCTGGATCTTGTGGACCTGCTTTCCAGAAATGCCAAAAAATCTGCCCGTACATTTCTTAATCTACACTTCCCCAACTGTAAAGGATTAAAATACAGACTAGCACATGCATCCAGCTTTTCCTACATGAGCACGCAGTTCTGGAATGCACTACCAATTAACTTGAAAACAATTAATGATATAACTCACTTTCGCAAATCTCTAAAAACCTCTCTCTTCAACAAGGCCTACCACGAGAATCCATAGCTTAATTATAATACTTCACTACTCTCCCCTTCTCTGAACGTCTTCCTTCTACACTGTTTGCCTAGCTCTTTTTTGTCATCCTCGATCTCTTTGTAACACCAATTGTATTTCTACCCTGGAATGGCGATGCCATAACAGATCTTTGTAAGCCACATTGAGCCTGCAAATAGGTGGGAAAATGTGGGATACAAGTGCAATAAATAAATAATTTCTTTATATATTTGTGTGTTTATGTATATAATATGCAAGTTTCTATAGGTGACAGCCACTGTTTAATTTATATGGCTGCTCAGCTTTTTACTATTCCATAAAGTTATCCCTTACGAACTTATATACATTTTATAAGCCAATTTTTTATGAATTTTACTACATTTTACATTGTTTATCATCAGTTCCATGCAACACTTTATGACTTATGCACCAATGACATCACCAACATCACTGGAATGCAAAAAAGATAGCTGCTGGAATGCATACAAAATACAAATTTTCTTAGCTTTTAAGCAATTTTGATGGCATTTTCTGAATAAAAATAGTGATTCTAGTTAGGCAAAGCCTGTACTATCTTATTTTAAGCTTAGTCCTGCAAAATGTATCCATTAAAAAAATTGCTGCGGGGAGGATGGGGCATTCCAAGATGGCGGACGTTGCTTGTTAGCACGCATCGAGGCTCTCTGGATTTTTTTCCTTTTCTATCTTAAATATAATAGTTTCCTTTGAAAGATGCCGCATACAAAAAGGAAAGGGGTGGTTAAAAGCTTACCATCCGTAGCAGGAACCACCCAACTAGTCCAGTCGACCCTCGATAGTTTTGCTACGAGCATGCCACGGGAGAAGGAAGCCCTGCTGTGGGAGCGTGTGGAGGAGCGACGACTCCCCTGGGGCTAATAACAAATCTTTCCTTGCCAAATCTTAACCCTCCTCTGTGTCCTGCAAGCACAAGAGGTGACACAGAGTTTTCAGAAGCCTCCGAAGGGTGGTGGGGGGGGGGGGGGGGGGGGGGGCTGAGGAATCGACGGATGGCGCCTTGCCCGGAAGGCCTGCAGATGATTTACAGCAGGAGCTATTAACTCCCACAAAGGTAACCCTAGGAAGCATTTGGATAATGATACAGCATTTGAATAAGACAATTACAAAACCTACTTCGGATACAGCTTCTTTGGTGACTAAAGTGGATCTTCTGTCTGACTCTGTAGAAAAAAATCACGCAAGATACTGATAGCCAGAAAATACTCTTTCATTAAAAACCACAACTGAGTGCCTGATTAAGGATAAAGCTATTCTTCATAACAAATCGATCAGACTGAAAACTTTAACAGACGGGTCAATTTGCGAATATTGAATTTTCCAAAAATGGTAAAACTGTTTAAAAAATATTTGTCTGATATTCTCAATTCTCCGAGGACAAGCAGGCTGCTTGTTCTCACTGATGGGTGACGTCCACGGCAGCCCCTCCAATCGGAACACTTTTCTAGCAAAGTCCTTTGCTAGTCCTCGCGCGCCGATACGCACCGCGCATGCGCGGCCGTCTTCCCGCACAAACCAGCTCGTGTTCGTCAGTCTTCTTTTGTCCGCGCTCGCTACGGTCGAGTTACGCCGTTCGCGCCCCTTAAGTTGACCTCGCGCGTCTTTTTGGCTCTTTCACTAAAAAAAAAAAAAAAAAAGGGAAAAGGATTTCGGAAGAAGGCCTTTTCGGTCTTTTTTCCCTTCCGGTAATTCCAGTTTTTACCCCGTTAAGTTTCTTTTCGTTTTCGGGGTAGGCCCTTTTGAGGCCTCGGGTCGAATATTTTTCTTCCCCTTTTTTTTGGTGCCTTACCGCAATTACGAGTTTTGATTTCGCCGGCGTGATTTTTCCGCCCATGTCATCGAAGTCTCCCAGCGGCTTCAAGAAGTGCACCCAGTGCGCCCGGGTAATCTCGCTCACTGACAGGCACGCGTCGTGTCTTCAGTGTCTGGGGGCTGGGCACCGCCCACAGGCGTGTAGTCTTTGCGCCCTTTTACAGAAAAGGACTCAGGTAGCAAGATTGGCCAAGTGGAACGTTTTGTTCTCGGGCTCTTCGTCGGCATCGGCACCAGGAGTATCAAGTGCATCGACGTCGGCAGCGTCAAGACCTCCGTCCTCGGCCGCGACTGCATCGAGGCATCGACCCTCTGCATCGGGGCCGAGACATCGGAAGGCTGCATCGGCGTCGGTGGTACCGGGACCTCCACTTCTGCTGATGTCGTCGGACGGTGGTGCTTCGACTGGAGTGCAGGTGAGGGCTGTCCATTCCCCTGCTGGTGGCGGTGAGCCTTCGGGTGGGTCTCCCCCTACCCTGAGGGCTCCTGCGGTACAGCCCCCCGAGACCGACCGTCTTCGGCCTCGGCCCCGAGGAAGCAACGGCTGGATTCTACGTCCTCCTCGTCGGTGCCGGGAAGTTCCGGTGACATGCTTCGTTTGAAGAAGTCAAAGAAGCATCGACACCGGTCTCCTTCCCGTGTCGGTACCGAGAGCTCTGGGTCGCCGAGGGAGTCGGCACCCAGTAGGCATCGGCACCGAGAGGACCGCTCGCCCTCTGTTCAGGAGGTGTCGATGCGCTCCACTTTGGACAGCCCGGGAACAGCCTCCACGCCCGGAACAGACTCTGACATCGACACCTGCATCGGCTTCCATGTCTTTCTCTACAGCCGCTCTGCACGGGAGTCTCCGGGCCGTCCTCCCAGAGATCCTGGGAGAGCTGTTGCGCCCTTCCCCTCCGGTACCGGGGGTGCTTGCACCTCCGGTACCGTCGAGTGAGGCGCCAGCTGGCCCCTTGCCCGGGGTGAGGTCTCCGACATCGGTGCCGCTTGTAGTACCGATTGCGGTCGCCTCCCAGGAAGGCTCCCCGACGACGTCGGCGGAGGGAGCTTCACCGGTGCGGGCGAGGGAGTCTACCTCTCGACGTTCACACCGTGGCCGTGGTTCCACGGAGTCGAGCCGGGCACAGTTGCAGACACAGGTCCGTGAACTTGTGTCTGATACCGATGGTGAGGCCTCGTGGGAGGAGGAGGAGGACATCAGATATTTCTCTGACGAGGAGTCTGATGGCCTGCCTTCTGATCCCACTCCCTCCCCTGAAAGGCAGCTTTCTCCTCCCGAGAGTCTGTCTTTTGCGGCCTTTGTCCGGGAGATGTCTACAGCCATCCCCTTCCCGGTGGTTGTGGAGGACGAGCCCAGGGCTGAAATGTTTGAGCTCCTGGACTATCCTTCTCCACCTAAGGAAGCATCCACAGTACCCATGCATCATGTCCTGAAAAAGACATTGCTGGCGAACTGGACCAAGCCATTAAGTAATCCCCACATTCCCAAGAAGATCGAGTCCCAGTACCGGATCCATGGGGACCCAGAGCTGATGCGCACTCAGTTGCCTCACGACTCTGGAGTTGTGGATTTGGCCCTAAAGAAGGCTAACAGTTCTAGGGAGCATGCTTCGGCGCCCCCGGGCAAGGACTCTAGAACCTTAGACTCCTTTGGGAGGAAGGCCTACCATTCTTCTATGCTCGTGGCCAAAATCCAGTCTTACCAGCTCTACACGAGCATACACATGCGGAACAATGTGCGGCAGTTGGCGGGCTTGGTGGACAAGCTCCCTCCTGAGCAAGCCAAGCCATTTCAGGAGGTGGTCAGGCAGCTGAAGGCGTGCAGAAAATTCCTGGCCAGAGGGGTGTATGACACCTTTGATGTTGCGTCCAGGGCCTCTGCTCAGGGTGTGGTGATGCGCATACTCTCATGGCTGCGTGCCTCCGACCTGGAGAATAGGATCCAGCAGCGGATTGCGGACTCGCCTTGCCGTGCGGATAACATTTTTGGAGAGAAAGTCGAACAGGTGGTAGAGCAGCTCCACCAGCGGGATACCGCTTTCGACAAGTTCTCCCGCCGGCAGCCTTCAGTTCTACCTCTACAGGTAGACGATTTTTTGGGGGAAGGAAGACTGTTCCCTACTCTTCTGGTAAGTGTAGGTACAATCCTCCTTCTCGACAGCCTGCGGCCCAGGCTAAGCCCCAGCGCGCTCGCTCTCATCAGCAGCGTGCGCCTCAGCAAGGCCCCTCGGCTCCCCAGCAAAAGCAAGGGACGAGCTTTTGACTGGCTCCAGCAGAGCATAGCCGACATCCAAGTGTCAGTGCCGGGCGACCTGCCGGTCGGAGGGAGGTTGAAAGTTTTTCACCAAAGGTAGCCTCTCATAACCTCCGATCAGTGGGTTCTCCAAATAGTCCGGCAAGGATACACCCTCAATTTGGCCTCAAAACCTCCAAATTGTCCACCGGGAGCTCAGTCTTACAGCTTCCAACACAAGCAGGTACTTGCAGAGGAACTCTCCGCCCTTCTCAGCGCCAATGCGGTCGA
The DNA here is from genome assembly GCF_901765095.1 of Microcaecilia unicolor. Classification (NCBI taxonomy): domain Eukaryota; kingdom Metazoa; phylum Chordata; class Amphibia; order Gymnophiona; family Siphonopidae; genus Microcaecilia; species Microcaecilia unicolor. The sequence continues at coordinate 187,304,096 of NC_044035.1, forward strand.
GCCCGTGCCATCCGGGCAGAAAGGGCTGGGATTCTATTCCAGGTAGTTCCTTGTGGAAAAGAAAACAGGGGGGATGCGTCCCATCCTAGACCTAAGGGCCCTGAACAAATATCTGGTCAAGGAAAAGTTCAGGATGCTTTCCCTGGGCATCCTTCTTCCCATAATTCAGGAAAACGATTGGCTATGCTCTCTGGACTTGAAGGACGCCTACACTCACATCCCGATACTGCCAGCTCACAGACAGTATCTGCGATTTCAGCTGGGCACACGTCACTTCCAGTACTGTGTGCTACCCTTTGGGCTCGCCTCTGCGCCCAGAGTGTTCACGAAGTGCTTGGCTGTAGTAGCAGCGGCACTTCGCAGGCTGGGGGTACACGTGTTCCCATATCTCGACGATTGGCTGGTGAAGAACACATCCGAGGCAGGAGCTCTACAGTCCATGCAGATGACTATTCGCCTCCTGGAGCTACTGGGGTTTGTGATAAATTATCCAAAGTCCCACCTTCTCCCAGTGCAGAAACTCTAATTCATAGGAGCTCTGCTGGATTCTCGGACGGCTCGTGCCTATCTCCCAGAGGCGAGAGCCAACAACTTGTTGTCCCTCGTCTCGCGGGTGCGAGCGTCCCAGCAGATCACAGCTCGGCAGATGTTGAGATTGTTGGGCCACATGGCCTCCACAGTTCATGTGACTCCCATGGCCCGCCTTCACATGAGATCTGCTCAATGGACCCTAGCCTCCCAGTGGTTTCAGGCTGCTGGGGATCTAGAAGACGTGATCCACCTGTCCACAAGTTTTCTCAAATCCCTGTATTGGTGGACGATTTGGTCCAATTTGACTCTGGGACGTCCTTTCCAAATTCCTCAGCCGCAAAAAGTGCTGACTACGGATGCGTCCCTCCTGGGGTGGGGAGCTCATGTCGATGGGCTTCACACCCAAGGAAGCTGGTCCCTCCAGGAACGCGATCTGCAGATCAATCTCCTGGAGTTGCGAGCGGTCTGGAACGCTCTGAAGGCTTTCAGAGATCGGCTGTCCCACCAAATTATCCAAATTCAGACAGACAACCAGATTGCCATGTATTACCATCAACAAGTAGGGGGGCACCGGATCTCGCCCCCTGTGTCAGGAAGCCGTCAGCATGTGGCTCTGGGCTCGCCGTCACGGCATGGTGCTCCAAGCCACATATCTGGCAGGCGTAAACAACAGTCTGGCCGACAGGTTGAGCAGGATTATGCAACCTCACGAGTGGTCGCTCAATTCCAGGGTAGTGCGACAGATCTTGCAGGTGTGGGGCACCCCCATGGTGGATCTCTTCGCATCTCGAGCCAACCACAAAGTCCCTCAGTTCTGTTCCAGGCTTCAGGCCCACGGCAGACTGGCATCGGATGCCTTCCTCCTGGACTGGGGGGAAGGTCTGCTGTATGCTTATCCTCCCATACCTCTGGTGGGGAAGACTTTGTTGAAACTCAAGCAAGACCGAGGCAACATGATTCTGATCACTCCTTTTTGGCCGCGTCAAATCTGGTTCCCTCTTCTTCTGGAGTTATCCTCCGAAGAACCGTGGAGATTGGAGTGTTTTCCGACCCTCATCACACAGGACGAAGGGGCGCTTCTGCATCCCAACCTCCAGTCTCTGGCTCTCACGGCCTGGATGTTGAGAGCATAGACTTTGCCTCTTTGGGTCTGTCAGAGGGTGTCTCCCGCATCTTGCTTGCTTCCAGGAAAGATTCCACTAAGAGGAGTTACTTCTTTCTATGGAGGAGGTTTGCCGTCTGGTGTGACAGCAAGGCCCTAGATCCTCGCTCTTGTCCTACACAGACCCTGCTTGAATACCTTCTGCACTTGTCTGAGTCTGGTCTCAAGACCAACTCTGTAAGGGTTCACCTTAGCGCGATTAGTGCATACCATTACCGTGTGGAAGGTAAGCCGATCTCGGGACAGCCTTTAGTTGTTCGCTTCATGAGAGGTTTGCTTTTGTCAAAGCCCCCCGTCAAGCCTCCTACAGTGTCATGGGATCTCAATGTCGTTCTCACCCAGCTGATGAAACCTCCTTTTGAGCCACTGAACTCCTGCCATCTGAAGTACTTGATCTGGAAGGTCATTTTCTTGGTGGCAGTTACTTCAGCTCGTAGAGTCAGTGAGCCCCTTTCTTTCCGAGCACTCTACCAAAACCCTCATCCACACCCTTGTCACCTCTCGTTTAGACTACTGCAATCTGCTTCTTGCTGGCCTCCCACTTAGTCACCTCTCCCCTCTCCAGTCGGTTCAAAACTCTGCTGCCCGTCTCATCTTCCGCCAGGGTCGCTTACTCATACTACCCCTCTCCTCAAGACCCTTCACTGGCTCCCTATCCGTTTTCGCATCCTGTTCAAACTTCTTCTACTAACCTATAAATGTATTCACTCTGCTGCTCCCCAGTATCTCTCCACAATCGTCCTTCCCTACACCCCTTCCCGTGCACTCCGCTCCATGGATAAATCCTTCTTATCTGTTCCCTTCTCCACTAATGCCAACTCCAGACTTCGCGTCTTCTGTCTCGCTGCACCCTACGCCTGGAATAAACTTCCTGAGCCCCTACGTCTTGCCCCATCCTTGGCCACCTTTAAATCTAGACTGAAAGCCCACCTCTTTAACATTGCTTTTGACTCGAAACCACTTGTAACCACTCGCCTCCACCTACCCTCCTCTCTTCCTTCCCGTTCACATTAATTGATTTGATTTGCTTACTTTATTTATTTTTTGTCTATTAGATTGTAAGCTCTTTGAGCAGGGACTGTCTTTCTTCTATGTTTGTGCAGCGCTGCGTATGCCTTGTAGCGCTATAGAAATGCTAAATAGTAGTAGTAGTAGTAGCTTCAGGCCCTGGTAGCCCAGGCACCTTACACCAAATTTCATAACAGAGTAGTCCTCCGCACTCACCCTAAGTTCTTGCCAAAGGTTGTATCGGAGTTCCATCTGAACCAGTCAATTGTCTTGCCAACATTCTTTCCCCGTCCTCATTCCTGCCCTGCTGAACGTCAGCTGCACACATTGGACTGCAAGAGAGCATTGGCCTTCTATCTGGAGCGGACACAGCCCAACAGACAGTCCGCCCAATTGTTTGTTTCTTTTGATCCCAATAGGAGGGGAGTGGCTGTAGGGAAACGCACCATATCCAATTGGCTAGCAGATTGCATTTCCTTCACTTACGCCCAGGCTGGGCTGGCTCTTGAGGGTCATGTCACGGCTCATAATGTTAGAGCCATGGCAGCGTCGGTAGCCCACTTGAAGTCAGCCACTATTGAAGAGATTTGCAAAGCTGTGACGTGGTCATCTGTCCACACATTCACATCTCATTACTGTTGGAATAATGTATTGTATTAGCTTTTGTTGATGATCTGCTCATTGCAAGCGAAAGTGAGCAAGAGTACAAGGACATTGTAAAATATTTAAACCTGAATGTTGAGATAAAAGAACTTGGTAATGTGTCATACTATCTTGGTATAGAAATTGAGAAACAAAATGATGGTTCTTATCTTCTAAGCCAGAAGCAGAAAATAAATGAGCTTATTGAAAGTTTAGGTATGCAAGATGCCCAAGTTGTAAGCACTCCCATGATCACTGATTTTCTGAAGGATGAAACAGTAAGAGAACCTTTACCAGATAACATCCAATATAGATCAGCCATAGGTAAGCTTTTATATCTGACTACCACATACAGGGCTGATATAGCAAATGCAGTAGGAATTTTGAGCAGAAGGGTCAGCTCACCTACCAAATCAGATTGGACTGCAGTTAAAAGGATGGTAAGGTATTTAAAAGGTACCATTGATTGTAAATTAAAGATTTCAGCCAATAGTAATCCAAAACTAATATGTTACTGTGATTCAGATTGGGCAGGGGATCATTCTGATTATAAATCCACAAGTGGATATGTGTTTATGTATGGAAATGTACAAATTTCTTGGGCCAGTCATAAACAAAGTATTGTGAGTCTGTCTTCTACAGAAGCTGAATATGTGGCTGTATCAGAAGCATGCAGAGAACTGATGTGGATTGAAAAACTTTTGCTGGATTTTGGAATAGCTGAACAGAGACCAATCCAGATAATGGAAGATAATCAGAGCTGCATCAGACTGTCACAGAATGACAAGGTTCAGTCACGCACCAAGCACATCGCAACGAAATATCACAACGTGCGAGAGCTGGCAAAAGAAGGGGTCATCAGTCTACACTATTGTCACACCAGTGAGATGACAGCTGACATCATGACCAAACCGTTACCCAGAGAACATTTTGTGAATCTGCGAATAAAGCTTGGACTTTGTATGAATTAATAATTGCATGACAGTTATGCATGAGAAGGGGTTTGTTGGAATAATGTATTGTATTTTACATGCATTGTCTGTCACCAATTTTTCTCTGTGATTACTCTGTGACCTCTGATGTGAATTTCCTAGAGAGGTCACACCCATGCAACTTCCTGTGGGGGTTAGGCACAGCACATGGAGCTCATGATCTCTCCTAAGCTGAGGATCTATGGTGTGAGCATCCATTACCATCTAAGCACATGGAAAGAGCTGATAATCCAAATGTATAGTATTATGTATATATAAGCCTGTCTGAATATAATCTAACTACAAACTGTGAGTAAACAGATGTTTTGTTACTTCAACTTTAAAGTGACTCAGCAGTGAATTATTCTGGGGTGTATGTGAGAGAGATGAAGAAAAGAAATTAACATTTCTAAAGCTGAAGCTGTGTGTATAAAATCTGCTAATTATTTACTACAAATAATCCAACAATTACTGCCTGCAGCAGGATACCCGACGCGACAGTCGGTTCGGGCAGTCAGTGCTTCAGAATCTGTTCGGGGTTTAGAATCCAACTCCACCCCCCTAGGCCCATGTTTATTCTGTTCCAGGCTGCACTCTCAGTTAGTTGGATAAGTTGTTAGGTCAATCTCAGTTATGTCCTCGCCGTTGCGAGGCCCAATTGACCATGGTTGTTGTTTTGAGTGAGCCTGGGGGCTAGGGATACCCCATCAGTGAGAACAAGCAGCCTGCTTGTCCTCGGAGAAAGCGAATGCTACATACCTGTAGAAGGTATTCTCCGAGGACAGCAGGCTGATTGTTCTCACAAACCCGCCCGCCTCCCCTTTGGAATTGTGTCTTCCCTTGCTTTGTTTGCTACATATGGGACTGACGAACACGAGCCGGTTCGGGCGGGAAGACGGCCGCGCATGCGCAGTGCTCATCGGCGCGCGAGGACTAGCAAAGGCCTTTGCTAGTGAAGTTTCCGGTTGGAGGGGGCTGCCATGGACGTCACCCATCAGTGAGAACAATCAGCCTGCTGTCCTCGGAGAATACCTTCTACAGGTATGTAGCATTCGCTTTACTCCTCTGACCATATTCTCCCAATAAACAAAATCTACTACCTCCCAATACCGCAAAAAAGGAAAGAGGAGGAAAAGAGAAAACCAGAGAATCAAATGCTTGGCCTCCGGAGTACAAAATTTGACTGCATTCCTGGAGCAATCCTTAACTGAAATTCACACTCGTTCTACGTTGTTGGTTTCCCTAGTCTTCGAGCAATACCTGAACTCGATAATGAAGTTATATTTTAAAAATGCTTTAAAAGAATTCTTGGGTGCACGAATCTGGATCTATCCGGATGTCACAAGTGCAACTCAGGAAAAACGGAGAAAGTTTCTTGCATTAAGAGAAGATACTAAAGCACTGGGGGCCAGTTTTTTACCTGTATACCCGTGCAGATGTATGATAAGATATGTGGGTAACAAATATGTTTTCTATGAACCGGACCAGGTGAAATGTTTTATTGCTTTAAAGAAAATTACCAAATGACTTTCAGGACTAGTGCTGAGCAATGTAATTGTAAAATAGCCAGTGGTTTGGTTCCAGGCCTTATTGCCTATTATGAATTAATATGATATATGTTCTCCTCAACTTTACTGACCTCCCCCTCTAAATTAGTGGTCTAAGAAAACAGGAATATTTACTTTAAAATAGAATCTTCTTTTTGTTATTTCAGATATCTCTGTGTTTCTTGTACAAGATATATCTTGTGAATAAGGTTTGAAATATTATAAATAAATTGCTGCCACATACCTGCCAACCTCTCCCGCATTCAGCGGGTCATCTCCCACACTCCCGCAAAAGCAGGAAAGCCTCCAGCTGAGATACATGCCGCTGCTGTCACTGCCGCTTCTCTCTGGATTAGCAGCCGCAGAAAAACAAGAAAAAGAAGCGCGTGACCACAGCAGCCTTCAACAAGCATGCGCTGTTGGCTCGCCGTCCTCTGCAAATTGATGTCAGTGGGAGCAGAGGACAGCAGAGCTGACAGTGTATGCCTAAAGGCTGCTGCGGCTCCGCGCTTATTTTTCTTATTTTGCTGGGGCGAACAGGAAACACGGGGTACTGGGTTGAAAGGGTAGGGGAAGGGGGAAAGGGCGTTGAGAGGGAGGAAGGAGGTGACAGAGCAAAGGGAAGAAAAAGAAAGAAGGGAAAATTAAGTTCATACCTTGGTAATTTTCTTTCCTTTAGTCACAGCAGATGACTCCATTAACTGATGGGTTGTATCCGCCTACCAGCAGGTGGAGATAGATAACACTGAAAAACCACAGTGACTCTTGGACGGCTAGCTCCATCTGCCTTCAGTATTTGAAATTTCCAAAGCAGAGTTAATCATAAAAGTAGAACAACATAAACTTTCCTCACAGCGAACAAATGCCCCAGAACCGGAGCAATAATCACACAAAGGAGGGATGATCTCAACCTCCTGTAATAAAACAGTATGTAGAAATCCTGAAAACTGGTTTCCAACTTCTCCCGATGAGATATATATCTGCTGTGACTAAAGGAAAGAAAATTACCAAGGTAAGACCCTAATTTTCCCTTGTCATCAGCAGCAGATGAATCCATTAACTGATGGGATGTACAAAAGCACTCCCTACTTAGGGTGGGAACAGGCAACTCCGCGAGCAAGCACTTGTGCTCCAAAAATCGCATCCTGCTTCACTGCAACATCCAGCCTGTAATGCCGGACAAATGAGAGCTGAGAAGCCCAAGTACCCGCACTACAGATCTCTTGAAGAGAGAGTGCACTCGTTTCAGCCCACAAGGAGGAAATCGCTCTCGTGGAATGCGCCTTAAACGCTTCAGGCGGAGACCAGCCTGAAAGCAGATACACAGAAAAGATTACTTCCTTGAGCCAAAGGCTATAGTGGCCTTAGACGCCGGGCACCCGCGTCAAGGACCTGTCAACAATACAAAAAGGTGATCAGAAGTCCTGAAGTCATTTGACATCTGTAGATACTGCAACAGAGCCCTGCGGACATCCAAAAGATGTAATTGCCCAAAAGAGTCCAGGAAATCTTCCCTAGAAAAGGAAGAAAAATGGGCTGGTTCAGGTGAAACGCTGAAACCACTTTAGGCAGGAAGGAGGACACTGTATGTACCGTTACTCTGGACTCCATGTAGAAAAGGGTCCCGACAGGACAGCAACTGAAGCTCAGACACCTGTCTAGCCGATGTCATGGCCACCAAAAAGACGGTCTTGAGAGTCACATCCTTCTCCGAAGCTCGCATAAGCGGCTCGAAAAGCGAACACTGGAGCGCCTTCAACACCAGCCCCAGGTTCCAGGCCGGACAAGCCAACTGCACTGGAGGGTGGAGCTGCAGCACCCCTCTGAGAAATCGGGCAATGTCCAGATGAGCAGCAAGGGACAAGCCAGAAACTTTCCCTCGGCAGCATGCCACTGCTGCCACTTGAGCCCGCAGGGAATTGTAAGCCAGGCCTTTTTGTCAGCCATCCTGCAAAAAGTCCAGCACAGGCGAGACAGTAGCCCGCGTGGGAGTGATCACCTTTGAAACACACGATCCGAGCATAAGCTGCAGAGGTGGACCGCTTGCGGGCCTGCAAGAGAGAGGAAATGTCCTTGTTAGAGTAGCCCTTATCTCTCAATTGCGCCCTCTCAAGAGCCAGGCCGTAAACCCAAATCGGCAGGGATCCTCCAGACACCGGACCCTGAACCAACAGGTTCGGCACCAGAGGCAAATGAAATGGAGCCTCCACCATCATCTGACGGAGATCCGCATACCACGGATGCCTTGGCCAGTCCGGAGCGATAAGAATCACCAATTCCCGGTGTATTCGAATCCGAAGGAGGACTCGCCCTATCAAGGGCCAAGGAGGAAACATATACAGGAGGCCCGAGGGCCAGGGTTGAGCCAGTGCATACAACCCTGCCGAGTGAGGATCTCTCCTTCTGCTGAAAAAGCGAGGGACTTTGGCGTTTGCACTTCACGCCATTAGATCCATTCCGGGTGTCCCCCATTTGGCACAAATCTGAAGAAAAACTTTTTTTGCCAGCTCCCATTCTGCAGGGTCGATTTGGTGCCTGCTGAGAAAATCGGCCTGCACCTGCTATGTGAGCTGCTGACAGAAGCTGCAGGTGGAGCTCGGCCCAGTGGCAAATCTGTGCGGCCAGGGCCCTGCACTGAGTGCCGCTCTGACGATTTATGTAGGCCACCGCTGTCGTGTTGTCTTACAGGACCCGGACAGCAAGCCCCTTCAGAGCCTTTTGGAAGGCCATAAGAGCATGAAATATCGCTCTCAGTTCCAAGCGATTGATGGAGCACCCCGCTTCCATGGTTGTCCACTGACCCTGAGCATAGCTTCTCTGGCAATGCGCTCCCCAGCACAAAAGGCTGGCATCTGTTATCACCAGGCACCAAGAAGGAAGCGCAAGCGGCATTCCTTGGCGCAGCATCCTGTCGGAGAACCACCACTCCATACTGAGCAGGGCCGCAGGGAGCCACATTAGTCTGCGTTGATAGTCCTGGGAAATCGGAGACCATTGTTGAAGTAGGGCAATCTGCAGAGGCCTCACATGCACTCTCATCCATGGAACCACCTCCAAGGTGGCCGTCATCGACCCCAGCAGCTGGACCAAGTCCCAAGCTTGCAGGCGAAGCATCTGCAGGAGCAGACGGACCTGATTTTGAAGCTTGCACCGCCTGTGGTCGGGGAGAAAGACAAACCTCGAGGCCGTGTCGAACCAGACCCCCAATACTCGAGAGACTGAGAGGGGGGCAGGTGACTTTTGGGTATACTGACCACCCAGCCTAGAGCCTGCAGGACTATAACCACTCTGGCTGTGGCAAGATGACTTTCGGCTGCCGAATCCGCTCTGATGAGCCAGTCTTCGAGATAAGGGTGAAGTCTGATACCCTCTCGCCTGACCATCATTACCTTGGAAAAGGTACGGGGAGCTGTGGCTAGGCCGAAAGGCAAGGCCCGAAACTGGAAATGTTGTCCCAACACCGCAAACCGGAGAAATCGCTGATGCGGGGGCCAAATAGGAATGTGCAAATACACTTCTTTTAGGTCCAGAGACGTGAGAAACTCTCCTGGCTGTACCGCCACAATGACGGAGCGCAAGGTTTCCATGCGAAAGTGTCGTACTCTCAGGGCCTCGTTGACTTCGCAAATCAAGGATCGGTCTGAAAGACCCGCCTTTTCGAGGCAAGACAAAATAAATGGAATAGCGGCCGCAGCCGCGTTCGGCGGGAGGCACCTGGATCACCGCTCCTTAGTGCAGCAAGACTTGAAAAGGTCTCCTCTATCGCCGCCCATTTTATGGCAGTGACGCATCGGGACTCCACAAACACGCCTCTCACAAGGGCACCGAATTCCAATCAGTAACCTTCTCTGATCAGGTCCAGGACCCACTGATCCGAGGTAATCTTGGTCCACTCCTCTAGAAAGAGGGAAAGCCGTCGTCCTACTGCAGGAATCGAGGAGTGGACCAGTGTCCCATCACTGTGGAGGACGCCCCTGAACTCCAGGCCGAGATCCGGCTGCTGCGGAGCATTTGTCCGAGTGAAAGGAGTTCCTCTGCTGAAAACGGGCACGTTGAGAAAACCCAGCAGAGCGCTCTGGGTGATACCTACGAGCTTCATGGAAGCGAGGTCTAGAGGAGGAGGGAAACACAGCACCCTTGGAAGGCCTTGGCCTATCCTCAGGTAACCGCTGGGGCTAAGAGTCCCCTAGGTCTTTAACAATCTTCTCCAAATCCTCTGCAAATAACAGGAGGCCCCGAAAGGGTAACCTCACCAGCCTTTGCTTAGAGGCGTCCAATCCCATAGCCAAAGAAGGTGGCGGGCAGAAACCGCCACAGACATCTGTTTAGCTGAAGCTCTGACCAAATCATAAAGGGCGTCAGCCAAAAATGACAGGGCCGACTCCATCCGCGGGGCAACCTCAGAGAGGGACCCCGCACCATCCGCGGGCTATTCCACCGCCTGTTGTAACCAGGAAAGACATGCCCGGGCTGCATAGGAACTGCAAATAGATGCCCTTAAGGCAAGGCCCGCAATTTCAAAGGACCATCGGGGGTCAGACCATTGAGCTGAAATAAGCTCTTGGATGGAATCATGCACAGGAAAGGCCCGAGTAGGCTTCTTAGTACCCGCCATCCTAAGATTAACAGAGGAGGCATCACCCTCGGCAGGATCATCAATCGAGAGGGCCTGCAAGGCGTCAGTAATGAGAGCTGGCAGCTCATCGGGGTGGAAAATCCGAACCGCATTGGGATCATCCGAATCCAGTGGCAAACAGGCACCCTCATCTGGATCATCCGTCCATGGGGGCCTACCAGATCCCTCTGACTCCCCACAGCCTGACCATGGGGGGGGGGGGGGGGAAGGTGCGCCACTTTCAGACGGGGAATTTACTCGTCTACGTTTAGCGTCCTTCCAAAGCTCAGGGGGAAGAAATAACCTCTGCAGCCAGCCCTGGGCCATCAACACCCAGAGGAGATCCAGAATGCAACACAGTGTCAGACACCTGCAGCAGAGCTCTTTTCAGCATGAAGGCTTTATGCATTAAAAGCACAAACTCAGGGGACAAAAACTCACCCTGAACCTCTGCCTCCGAATTAGGAGAAACGGATGTTGGAGCTCCTCTGGCAGCCTCCAAACAAGGCATCTTCCTACACTCAGGCTCCTCCACAACTGCGAGGGTCGAGACATGCGGCGCTTCCAAAATGGCGCCCGCTGCCAACTCCATCGAGTGGAAAGAATCATCGCTCGGCATGCTCGTACTAGCGCGAGCATCTAAGCAGCACGTTTTACACAGCCCCGCTGCTGATCTACGCTTACCACAACGGGAGCAGCGCTTAACTCCTTCAGCAGCCATCGCCCGACTGGATGGAAATATAGCAATAAAATGGCGGCTTCGCGCCAAAACTTACCCCGTTTGAAAAGGCGTCCGCGGGACCTCCCCGGAGGAGCTGGGCACCACTCTCACTTCAGAAGACCGAGTCAGCGAGCTCCGGTCAAGCTGCACAGCACCAGAATCTCTAGAAAAAGCCTCAGAAATAGCAACGCTGTACAAGCACGCACTTTTTTTTTTTTTTTTAAACGCTGTGAGGAAAGTTGGAGGCAGGCAGCAAGAGAGGAGGAAGGGGGAATGGTTAAGCCAGGGAAAGGGCGAACCTATATGCCTTTAAAGTGGGCACCACCAGCCACAACACCCCTGCTCAACTGGCAAAGCACAGACACAAATCCAGGAGCTGATCAAGCTACGTCCACACCTGCTGGGAGATAGAGAAATACTGAAGGCAGATGGAGCTAGCCATCCAAGGGTCACTGTTGTTTTTCAGTGTTCTCTATCTCCACCTGCTGGTAGGCAGATACAACCCATCAGTTAATGGATTCATCTGCTGATGATGACAAGGAAGAGTGGGGATGCTGGATGGAAGAGAGGTACAGGGAGGGAGAGAGAGAGAGAGAGAGATGGAGGGGACATGGAAAAGGGCAGGGGAGAGACTAACTGCTGGGGAGAAGGAAGGGGAGCAAGCGGGAGACTCTGGCTGGTCAGATGGAAAAAGCAAGAGGAAAAATGCTAGAAGGAGGAGACAAAAAGAGGGAAGATGCTGGATGGAAGAGGAGTACAGAGAGAGATGAATGGAAAGATGGAGAGAGAAAGAGGGAACATGGGAAAGGGCAGGAGAGAGAGAAGCTGCTGGGGAGAAGCATGGGGAGAAACTGGGGGAGACCCTAGCTGGTCAGGCAGAGAAATGCTGGATGAAAGGAGGGAGTCAGAGGGAAAATGCTGGAAGGAGGGGGCAGAAAGAGGGAAGACGCTGGATGGAAGGGTACATAAGTATTGCCATACTGGGTCAGACCAAAGGTCCATCAAGCCCAGCATCCTGTTTCCAGCAGTGGCCATTCCTTTAGGAAGCTGTCGAAACCTTTTTAAAACTCCGCTAAGCTAACCACCTTTACCACATTCTCTGGCAACGAATTCCAGAGTTTAATTACACGTTGAGTGAAGAAAAATTTTCTCCGATTTGTTTTAAATGTACTACTTTGTAGCTTCATCACATGCCCCTTAGTCCTAGTATTTTTGGAAAGCGTAAATAGATGCTTCACATCTACCCGTTCAACTCCTCATTATTTTATAGACCTCTATCATAGGGAGAGAAAGAGGAAAAACACTAGAAGGATGGGGAGAGAGGATATACTGAATGGAAAAGGGTAGAGAGACAAAACTGGCTAAAATGAAGGGGAGAGAAAGAGGAGACGCTGGACGGAAGGGTAGGGAGAGAAAGAGGAGATGCTGGACGGAAGGGTAGGGAGAGAAAGAGGAGACGCAGAATGGAAGGGTAGGGAGAGGGAGAGAGAGAGCGAGAAAGAGGAAGTGACAATGGAAGGATGGGGAAAGAAAGACGGGAAATGCTGGATGGAAAGGGGGAGAGGATAGAGTTGGTGAAAGACTAGAGAAAAGGGGCATGGGGAGAACAAAAGTGAGAAAAAGATGAAAAGCAATAGGTAGATGAAGTAAAAAGAGGGAAATTAAAGAATGGATAGAAACAATGAATTAAATCTGGACATAGAGGCAGAAAAATAAATTGAAGAAAAAGGAGAGAAAAATGACAAATGGATAGGAAACCCTAGCAAGAGAGTTAAGAGAAGAAGGAGGAAAGTAGAATCAGGAGACTGGGACCAACACAATTAGAAAAAGTAAATGGCCAGACAACAAAGGTACAGAAGTGTGGTAGCTGTGTTAATAAAGGTTAAAAAATGCAAGTAAAACACAAAATAGAAAATAAGGTGGTACCTTCACTGATTTTAACACATTTTTGATTAGCCTTGAGAGACAAGCAGTTCCTTCCTCAGGTCAGGAGAGGATACCATAACAGAATTATACTGTCCTGACCTGAGGCAGGAGGTTTTGGCCTCTGAAAGCTAATTGGAAAGGGTATTAGGCTAGTAAATAAAATATTTTCTGAAATAGCCGTGGGATTGAGGTGTGCCGGGGGCGGAGCCATATGGAGTGGGTGGAGCCAAGGCAGAGTGCAGCGGGGCTGGGATGTGTACTAAAATCTCCCTCAAGAACTGGGCCCCCTTGGCAGCTCTGCTGCCATTTCAATTAAAAATGGATTTAAATTTACATCATTTTCTGTAATATTCTCTCTTTAAGGACTTACTTGCTTTTATTTTGCTGTTTTTCTCTGTTTTCAAGAATTTTCCAGAACTTTAGGAATGTTTTTAAACATTTTGGATCAACTACAATTCATTACCTTTGACCTCCATTGTAGGTAATAATGCTAGTTCAGAAATCAGCATGGCAGATTCTGCTTTACTGCTGGGTAAGAAGTGCTGCTTCAAGTGTCGAGTTTATGAGTTACGGTCTTATAACTATACCCTCTAGGCTTTCAACAGTTCTTTATTGAAGTGTATTTTAATTTGTTGATGCAGTGACTTTGCTACTTTCTTTAACAAATCCTTCATGTTGAGATTTGATTTTGGCTTTAGGGGAAAGTTGTGACAATAATCACATCTAGGGTATGGTGCTACGTTGAGTGTTATCTTTGCCTGCTTGCTGTACACACATTTGCATGTTAGGATTGTTGATCTCTCTTAAGCATGATAATATGCAGTCTGTTAATTCTGCTGCTTTCTGGGACCCCTTTCACAAATATATGTTGATTGTATCATTTTCATGTCACATATGTTTCTGTGTTTTTAAATAGTGTCTTTTATTCTTGTAATATCACACAAGTCATACATTTTGTGTCATTTTAAGTAGTATATTTTATTCTTTGAAATTTGAAGTAATATAGTTCATCTTTTATTCATTTGATTTTCATTGCCTATTAATTTATTACTAACAAGACTGTTTGGGGTTTTTTTTACCACGGTATGTTCAAATTAAAACAGTTTTACCCGACGCAGCCTGATGAGGCAGAACGTGGCCACATCGGGTGCTTTGTTTTAAATAAACTGCACTTTTTCTATATCTACTGGTCTGCTCTGTGCTGTTTTCTATCCCCTTTCAGCTTCATCCTACGTCCCCTCGTTTCAGAGCTTCCTTTCAAATGAAAGATGCACTTCCTGTGTATTTATGCCATGTATGTATTTAAATGTCTCTATCACATCTCCCTTCCCCCACTTTTCCTGCAAAGTATACATACTGAGATCTTTAAGTCTGTCCCCATATGCCTTAAGACAAACACCACCAACCATTTTAGTAGTAACCCTATATTTGTCCATAAACAGCTCATAAAATATGAAAGGTACTTCAGAATGCTAAATCCTAGGCACCGAGAAGTATGATGGAGTTGCTGTTTCTGAAAACTAAGTCCTCTGGACTTTACAGTAAATAAGAAGACAAGCTCTGAGTGTACAGGCAAAGGACCTTCCACATTCATCTGTATATTCTGTAAGCAAACATTGTCACAGCTACCTTGGGGGGAAGAGGGAAATGTCAAGAAATTGGATATCATCTATTGTTTCTGCCTTAAGTTTCTCCTCATCTGGCTTAAATGAAACATCAGAAAAAGATTAGTTCTCCGGGTAAGACAGTTTCATTTCATGAAGAGGAGTAGGATCTGAGGCTCTATAGGTTCATATTCAGAATCCCGTGAATACTCTGATTCAAATCCAGAAAGAATAGTAGAGACATCACTGGAGACAGACTCCTGCTATAGCTGGCATCCAGACACCCTTCAACGGCTCAGTGTCAATGTCAGGAGTGCCCTCCTGTGAGAGCATTAAACTCAAGGGTTAGCTGCAGAATACTAAAAGTCAACATCAAAGCTGAGGCAAAGATTCAGGAAAGTTAATCTTCCTGTTCAGTTCCTCCTCAAAGATTGTCATGATGTTACCTTGAATTACTTGAGGAGCATCAGAGTGCTTCAAGGGTACAATAGCTATCAATACCATGGAGAATTCCAAACTACACTCTGAAAGTGTCACGTTTGTGACCGTTTCCTTGTCTGTGCTCACCTCGCCCTCTGGTGGCCAGACCTGGTGGCTGCAATGGACTGTCTGTTTACTGTCACCCGTTCCAGACTTCAGCCCAGTTCTGTCCAGATCTTCCGGGCTGCCAGAATTGCTTTCCTTGTTTGTACCTGAACAGCACCCGTAGTTGCCTTGTGATTGCTGCAGCTGAGCTTTAGCAGCTGATGGACTTTATTAATCACCTAGAAACTTCTGTGTTTGCCTTTGCATCGTCTAAGGTCCTTGGTATGTGGGTGTGCTCTGTGCACTTCTGCCTAGTCCAGTTTTATTCTGAGTTCTTGCCTGGTTCATGTTTGTTTGTGTGTAGTTATCTTTGGTTTTATTGTTTAGTTCCTAGTCTTCTTTCTGGCCTGCATTTCCTTGTCTTGTGTCTGTGTTCTTTATTAGTGGCTGCTTGGCAGCTTTTAGTCCTGACTCCTTCCTGTCTGTGTTTCTGTCTTAGTGGCTGCCTGGCAGCTTGTAGTCTTGACTCTGTTGTGTTGTTTCCTGCTGGTATCCAGTTCCTGCCCAGTCCGGTAAGTCCTGCCGGCCGCCTGCACCCAGGGGCTCAACTCCTGGGGAAGGGTGGTCAAGTGCAGGTGAAGCCTTGCTCCAGTCCTGTGTTCCAGTCCAAGTGTTCTTGTCCAGGGTGTTCCTGCTTTGCTTATCCCTGTCTGCAGTCCCTGCTTTGTGTGTGTATTAGCCCAGTGCTGGTTGGGGTGGTTTTGCCTGCCACTGCCGCTCCTTGGCAGCGGTCCAAGGGCTCACAAACCTAGTTGCTGCTTTGAGACCTGACAGAAAGTGCCCGATGTTGATGCTTTTGAGCCTCTGCTCAATGCTCAACATAAGGTGCCCTCAGTATCAATAAAAGTGACTAAGCCTTCCAATAGGAATCGACCACTGTCTGTTCCCAACAGCACTCACTGAAATTTGATATAGAGAATGATCAATGCACTCCCTGATGTCAATGTATTTCCAGTGTCTGGTACAGCTCCCGAACAGTACTTCTAATGCAGACAGACACTGATGAACCAGACTTAGAAGGGCCAAAGATTTTTTTTCACACTGCTCTCTGCAACTCTGAATCCCTCTCTGTCATTTGTGAACATAAATGGTTCTGTGAGAATAAATAATGGGGCCCAAGGCTACACTATGAAGAAAATGTAACATCCTATATAATAATTTGCACCTCCGTCTGGATGCCTGGGTTCGTAACACACTTCCCATTGGTCTGCCCTGGCAATGATGTCAGAGGGCGGATCAGTGAGAGGGAAGGAAAGCCAGCACCAGCCAGCCACAGAACATTGGAGGTGAGTAGAGAATCACTCCTCTCCCTCCCTCATGCTCCCTCCGAGTTCAATGCCTCCCTCTCCTCCTCCCCCCTTTCCTCCGAATTTCATGCCCCCCTACCTCCCTCCCTCCCCTCTGAGTTACATGCCCCCTCCCCTTCGAGTTGCAGGACGCCCCCTCCCCTTCGAGTTGCAGGACGCCCCCTCCCTCCCCACCCTCCCCTCCTCCAAGTTTCATGCCCAAGCGCCTCCCTCCCTCTCCTCTCTCTCCCCTCCGAGTGCAAGCATGACCTGTCCTCCGGCAGCCTTCCTGCGTGCCGGCTGTAATTTAAAAATTCTTACCTCGGGGTCCGGCATCAGCAGTGAAGGCTAGCGGCGCTTCAGACTGTCTCCCCATCTGTCTCAGCTCTACCTCTGGTCCAGCACTCATTTCCTGTGGGACCACATGCAGAGCTGAGACAGATGGGAAGGCAGTCTGAAGCGCCGCTCGCCTTCACTGCTGACGCTGGACCCCGAGGTAAGAATTTTTAAATTACAGCCGGCACGCAGGAAGGCGAGGGGCTGCCAGAGGACAGGTCGTGCTAGCACTCGGAGGGAAGAGAGAGGGGGGGAGGGAGGCGAGGGGGTCTGGAACTCGAAGGGGAGGGGTGCCTGGAACTCGGAGGAGAGGGAGGGTGGGAGGGAAGTAGGGGGCAGGAACTTGGAGGACAGAGAGGAAAGAGAGGGAGGGAGGGGGCGTGGAACCTTGCTAGTGCCCATTTCATTTCTCTCGGAAACGGGCCTCTTTTACTAGTGTAGTATAAAACAGAGCATGAAATACAAAATCAGTAATGCAGAAAATAAGCAAGACAGTGAAAGAAAATGTATTTCAAAAGAGAGAAAGGAGAACAGATACATCTTACTAGCTCCAAGGAAAAATGAAGCCTGAGGTGGTTCAAAGCTGCAAGTTGCATGCATGTGCAGCAAGGACTTTCAAAATTTCTACAAATATTTCTAAGAAGGGTCTTATCCTATGTGAGCTCTGTCAGATGACGACATCCATCTGCAAGATCTTGATATTTGAATTGTCCTCTCAGAACTTCAATAGAAGCCAATTGAAGAGAAAAGATCAGATTAGACTGGTCATAATTTATGATGAATCCTCACAACTCCAACACCCAGATGGTAATGCACTTCAATTTGTTTACCTCTGCTTGAAAGGTGCTCTGGATTGGCAACTGTACAAGAGAAAACCCCCAAAATCTCCAGTTTGTATATATTTACTGCAATGTCCCCTAAGAATTTTATGAAAACATAAGGGACCAAGGACAGTCCCCCCAAAAAAACAAGATAGTACTGGAGATGTTTCCTAGTATGAATCATTCTATAAGCTAGATATATATTTATATGATATGCATCCCTAAGATCCAGGGAATACATATATTTATTTAGATTTTGCTCACACCTTTTTCAGTAGTAGCTCAAGGTGAGTTACATTCAGGTACTCTGGATATTTCTCTGTCCCAGGAGGGCTCACAATCTAAGTTTGTACCTGAGGCAATGGAGGGTTAAGTGACTTGCCCAAGATCACAAGGAGCAGCAGTGGGATTGGAACCGGCCACCTCTGGATTGCAAGACCGGTGCTCCAACTACTAGGCCACTACTCCACTCCCATATAGCTAATCAATTCTGTTTAGAAGAGGAAGTTTGGTGACAGGGGATTTTATTTTGAAATTCTTTCATCAGAAATTTGTTCAAAGCCCTTCAGTCTAGAATGAAACAGTATCACTAAGTTTTCCTTGACACAAGGAAATACCAGTAGTAGAATCTGTATCCTTTCCCTTATGGTGGAACACCTTCATCTACAAAAGGGAGAAGAGTTCCTCTTTTAGCATTTTCTGGTGAAGAAGAGAAAGAAACTTTTCCTGCTGGGGACAATTTGGAAGTACTTTCATCAATCATAATCAATGACTTCTTTTTATTATTTGAAAACCCTTCTCACTCACTGATTGAGTAAAGCAAGAAGTTTTCCTGCTCCTGGAGCTCTTCTATGGTCAAAGCTTCAAGGATAGTAAATTGAGTCCTTTACACTAATGGATCACCAATGCACAAGGTAGCTCGTTGGTACTTCAATAGGTTACACCTGTTTTTGGAGTCAAACTAAATATGTCTAGAAGTTTCAGTATTCAGAGTTTTGACAGCCTTAGATCACATCTTGGTGCAAATAGCACAGCTAGAGACATCATATTCTATGCTTAAATATCCAACGCAATTATTACGGTTGTGACTTGGGTGCAAACAATCTAGTCTGTTCCATAACATCAAGCCATACCTAACATAATTAATCGCATGATTAAAATTTTTAATTACATGATTAATTGCATAAAGTGTCCCCCTCACATTTTCACCCGTATAGTGCAAGATATAGACCGCAGGTGTAAATTCTTAAAACTGATATATTGTACATTCAACGTTCTGCCATTTTTCTTCCTCCTTATATCTGTCTTGTTTCTATCCTCCCCTCCCTCCATGGGCACCATCTCTTCTCTCCTTCTGTCTTTCCTCCCCTCCCCTCCATGGGCACCATCTCCTCCGGTCTCTCCCCCCAACCCCGTGGGCACCATCGCCTCTCTTCTCTCTTTCCCTGCCTCTCTATGGGCACCATCTCTCTTCTCTTCCGCTCTATAGGTAGCATCTCATCTCATTTCTTCCCTTCCCCCAGCACAATTTCATCCCCCCCCCCCCCCCCCCCCTAGAGCTCCTGCAGCTTTTCTCCTCCCCCCCCCCCCACCCCACCAACAGCCTTTTCTTTCTACCAACCCGCGACTCTCTCAGACTCTTCCTCACTCCTGCATATATTTTTCTCTCCTACCGTTGCCCTCCTCCCTCCCCTATGCTCCTGCAGCTTGCTCTCTCCTATCTGGCGAACACTCGTCCACCACACATCGGCAGTCTTTTCTCTGCTGCCATCGCGCTGGCATCTCATCCCACCCACCATCCCCGCCACATTTTCCCTCCAAACTTACCTTGTTCACATTGCGGCATTAACCACACGCTGCTCCACTCCTCTCTGTAACCAGAGCCCTCCCTCTCTAGCATCCGACTCCTGCAGCAGGAAACAGGAAGTTTCACCAGAGAAGGCGGGACGCTAGACAGGGAGGGCTCCGATTACAGAAAGGAGTGGAGCAGCATGTGCTTAATGCCGCTGTGTGTACAAGGCAAGTTCGGATGGTGGCGTGCGTCAGGATGAGATGCCACAGAACAGGGTGGCAGGAGAGAAAAAGCTGCCGGTGTACAGCGGCGGGTAGGAGAGAACAAGCTGCAGGAGCACCGGGGAGGGAGGGGGCAGTGGTAGGAGATAGTAGCATGATGCGATTAATTGCGTTAAAATTATTGGTGCGGGTTAAAAATTTTAATGCGCTTATCACATTAAACGCGTAAGATGAACAGCCCAATGCCTAACAGTCCTAGCTTCTGTGTGCTGCCATGTGTGTTAAAAAGCTTTAGTTAATATTTACACATTAATGCTATTTAAAAAAAAAAAAAATCATCTTACGTTGTGACTGTTAATATAGCCCAGTCTCTACACCTGTAAACATCATACATATATTTTTTAAAAACCAAACATAGCTTTTTTACTTAAAAGGAAGAATGTCCTCCTACCAGATCCTAACTACAAAACTGGTAGGAGGACATGCTTCCTTTTAAGTAAAAAGCTATATTTGTTTGGGTTTTTTTTAATATATATGTTTACACAGTTATGTTGGGTACAGACTGGGCTATATATTAACAGTCGCAATGTAAGATGATTTTCTTTTCTTTAACAGAGTTAATGTGTAAAGATTAACTATAGCTTTTTAACACAAATGGCAGCGCACAGAAGCTAGGACTGTTAGGCATAATGAATAATGGATTTGTAATGCTTGACAGACAATTAAGATGAGTGACCCTATATATAGCAGGATCACCAACGTTTTTAAATCAGTAACGTTAACGGTTATTGGAATATACAACTCCAATGGCATAGGTTATGTTATCCATTTCTCTGATAAAGGATCGTGTTCTTGATATTACCTTTTAAGTGTTTAATACAATTTGCACTGTAAGTTCAGGTCTAGCGGTTGTGAGCACTGTTATTATATACAGTTTTTATATGATACACTTTCCCATGAATTACTACAGAGATATTTAGAAATTGAGTTTGAAACACATATGCCTGATAATATGTTTTGCCTTTTCACTGAAAGATGTACACCACATCCTTTAATGTCATAACTCTATTGTTTTTCATGTGGTACTTTATAATACTGGCAAATGTACATAGGGATTAACAATACCCTTCGCTTATTCTTTCTTTAAATAAGGTACTTTTCAGCATACATGGTTTTGGGATGCCTTGTCTTCAACACTGAGGAACACTAAGGAAACGGGCGCTAGCAAGGTTTTCCTTGGAGTGCGTATGTTTGACAGAGTGTGTGTGAGAGTGACTGTGTGAGAGAGTGAATGTGTGCGTGCATGTGTGTGTGTGACAGAGAGAGAGTGAGAGTGGGTGCGTGTCTGTGAGAGAGAGAGTGTGTGAGTATGTGTGCGTTGCACAGACTGTCTGTGAGACAGAGTGTATGAGATCGAGAGAGTGTTTAAGAGTGTGTGTGACACATAGAGAGTGAATGTGATACAGTGTGAAACAGAGTGTGTAAGAAAGACACTGACTGTGTGTGTGTGTGAGAGAGAGAGAGAGAGAGAGAGAGAGAGAGAGAGAGAGAGAGAGAGAGAGGAGAGAGAGAGAGAGAGAGAAAGAGATACCTCCTCCTCTCCCTCTGTGGTCTCAGGACCCCCTTTTCCCTTCCCCCTCTGGTCTCAGGATCCCCTCCCCCTCTGTCTGGCCTCTGGACCCCCTGCACTCTGGTCTCAGGACCACCCCTCCCCTGTGGTCTCAGGACCCCTTCCTCCTCCCTGGTTTCGGGACCCCCTCCCTCCCTCTGTGGTCTCAGGACCCCCTCCCCCCCTGTGGTCTCAGGACCCCCTCCGCCCCTCTCCCCCCTGGTCTCAGGTCCCCCCTCCCCCTCCTCTCTGCTCTGGACCCCCTCCCCTCTGGTCTCAAGACCCCCTCTCCCCCCCTGTGGTCTCTGGACCCCTCCCCCCCCTCTCAGGACCCTCTCCCCATCCTTCCATTTGTTTTCCCTCGTACTCACCCCAAGGTCGCTGCCCAGGCCTAGCCATTTTTCCTCCAGGCCGCCCACCCGAAACAGACCTACAAAGTCGGGCCATTAGAAACACAAAATCAGTTGTTTTTAAAAAGAAAGCGGCACCGCAGTCAGCCATTATGGCAGCCGCTCCTCGCGCCTCTCACGTCGCTGTGCTCCTCCGGGTCTACTCCAGGGGCAGTGATGAGAGAGGCGAGAGGAGCGGCTGCAGAGCCGACAGCCATGATGGCTGACTGCGGTGCCGCTTGCTTTTAACAGCAGCTGATTTTGTGTTTCTACTGGCCCAACTTTGCAGGTCTGTTTCGGGTGGGCGGGCCTGGAGGGAATTGGCTGGGCAGGGCTGCGACCTTGGGAGGGGGGGGGTGGAGGGGGGAGCATTTGCTGCGGCGACCTCGTGGGAGGTGGAGGATGGGAGCGGGAAACTGCATTCTTGCCGGCTGCTTCCGATACATCGTGACCTAATTGGTCCCAGGACTTAGAGGAAGAGCGGGCTCCACTGCTGCCCAATGCGCCGCCTGACTTTTTAGCCTATTACCTAGATCCCACGTTGCAGGCTGTAGTGGTGATAGTGAGAGGGGGGGCGTGTCGTTGTGGCGAGGGCGGTAGGGGCGGGGCCTCTTGCTCCTGTCTTGTGGTTGGTTACTGTTCCGGGTGACATCAGCGATCTACGGAGCCTTCCTGACTACCTCCGAGGGAGCCACGGTCCCAGGCAGTACAGAACGTTGGAGGTGAGAATGATTATATAGGATTAGTCTATAAACTATATTCTTTACATATGTATTCCACTATCTTAGATACTTTGTACTCTGTGTATATTTTTTTGAGTATGTTTGTTAATGAATGGAAAAAAAAAATATGCACAATCACTCACTGCATGGAAACACAATCAAAGAAAATACAAATATGCAATAAGACAAGCCAAACGGCAATACTACAAACAAAAATTGGGCCTGACTACAAAGACATGAAGAAATTATACCAACTCGTGGGCAAACTACTAGACATCACGGTGGTCACCACAACCAACACAGACATCCCACCTGCAGATAAACTTGCCAATACTTCAAAGAAAAACTTTGTACACCTACGCAACACTTTACCTCAGAACATCACCGACATCAGAAATTTCATCGACTGTATGGACCCAGTCCACGGCGAATATCCAGCGGACAGATTCTGGACACGCTTCCTTCCACTCACCGCTGAAGCAGTCAATCAAGCGATTAATAGGTTCTCCAAGACTCACTGCAAATTGAACATCTGCCCTAGTTACCTATTAAAATCCGCTCCCCACCACTTCACAGCAGACCTCACATCCCACTTAAACTACATGCTTCAACATGGTCTATTCCCTAAGGAAAACGGCAACATTCTACTCACCCCAATACCAAGACACCAAGAAAAAAAACAAACGACATCACCAACTACCGCCCAGTAGCATCAATCCCACTAGTAGTCAAACTGATGGAAAGCATGGCAACCTAAACAACTGACTACATAACAAATGTACAATACTGCACGAATCACAACAATCAGGATTCCGATCCAATACAGCACCGAAACAATACTAAATTACTCTCTTAGCCAAATTCAAACAAGAAATTGCAACAGGCAAAAGCGTACTTCTCCTGCAATCGACATGGTAAATCACAACATACTACTAAGCATCCTAGAATACTTCGGGATTGGTGGAAGTGTACTTAGCTGGATCAAGGGTTTCCTAACAACTAGAACATATCAAGTGAAATCAAATTCGAACATATCATCACCATGGAAAGCAAACTGTGGAGTACCTCAAGGATCACCACTATCACCACTCCTTTTCAACCTAATGATGACCCCACTAGCCAAGTCCTTATCTAATCAAGGCCTTAACCCTTTCATATACGCAGACGATGTCACAATATACATCCCCTACAAACATGACCTAACAGAAATCAAACTCAGCCTGAACATCATGAACTCATGGGCAAATGCATTTCAACTAAAACTTAATGCAGAAAAAACACACTGTCTCATCCTCTCATCCCAATATAACACGAACAAACCCACCAACATAACCACCTCAGACTATACTCTCCCTATCTCAGACAGCCTGAAAATTCTATGAGTTAGAATCGCCCAAAACCTCACACTAGACAGCCAAGTGAAAGCTACAACGAAGAAAATGTTCCACTCAATATGGAAGCTCAAACGAGTGAAACCTTTTTTCCCAAGGGAAATATTTCGCAACTTGGTACAATCTATGGTACTAAGCCATCTAGACTACTGCAACGGAATCTATGCAGGATGCAAAGAACAAATCATAAAAGAAACTCCAAACTGCTCAAAACACAGCAACCAGGCTTATATTTGCAAAAACGAGATTCGAAAGCACCAAAAACTGCACTGGCTCCCAATCAAAGAACGCATCGCGTTCAAAATCTGCACCCTGGTTCACAAAATCATCTATGGAACAGCCCCGGGATACATGACAGACCTCATAGACCTACGAACCAGAAACACATTAAGATCAACACGAACATACCTAAATCTCCATCACCCAAGCTGCAAAGGACTCGAATAAAAATCAACCTATATATCCAGCTTCTCCTATATAAGTACGCAACTATGGAACGCAATACAAATGCCGTGAAAACAACATATCACCACCTGAACTTCCGGAAACTACTAAAACTAACTGTTCAAAAAGGCATACCCTAACGATGCAACTTAAATGCCTCAACCCAGCAACACAACAAAACCAAAGCTCGTACTGGACTTAACTTAACACTTCCTTCTTATGATTCCCCAATGTGTCTGTCACACATTAACCTCACTTTATCACAACCTCACTCTGTATTTGTTCGCCTCTATAGTACTATGTAAGCCACACTGAGCCTGCAAATAGGTGGGAAAATGTGGGATACAAATGTAACAAATAAACAAATGCATAGATTTTTATGTATTCTATATTTTTTATAGACTCCTAATGCAGGCCAGGCGGCCAAAACACAGATTCATGTAGAGTCGAGCCATCCTTTTATTAAAGTTTTACAGAACCATCACTGACTATGTTTTTCGTTCTCATCTTCACTGATACTTCTCAGAGAAACATGCAGCCAACAGCACTAAGCTTAACTATATACTAAACTCCTTTGTAAAGATGCTGAAAAAAAGGAATATCTGTACTGCCAATATAAATAGAGTTCTGGTAACAAAAAAAGTTCCACAAGTAGTGAGGAAAACTTTCAGGGTGTTTTTTTTAAGTAACTGTCAAAAAACTGAGGGGACTCAAAGCTCTCTAAATTATAGGTATATAAGAATATGAGAACACTTAACAGGCCCTTCAGAAGACCTAACACACATGGTGCATTGCCCTGATGCTGTTCGCTGGCTCCCAGCCTAGAACAGCATTTAACCAACTCTGAAACTAACAGTAAAATCTTAACGCACCACAGAGGCAGCGTGTTCTTTTTTGGCAAATGCTGCCACCACAAATCCACTTTAGGCAAACAAACTTGGAAACGGGGGTAAAGACGCGAAATAGCCTTCACCACCCAAAGGGTAGCATCTGGGGTGACCCATTGAGCAGTGATTATTTCTTGATAAGCCTCATGCACTTGAAAGACTTAGGCAGAGTTTCTAGTGCTTGCCATTTTAGGATGTCTCTAATGAGGCTTCCTCAAAACACGAACTCCTCTGCCGCAGGAGAGCCTGCACAACCATCTGGACACTGCTCCAATGCTGCTCTATGTTTCCACAGCAGGAGCAGCGTTTAACAACTTTGGCAGCCATTACAAAGAAAACAAAGTAAAACCATGATGACTCACCCAGGAGCACCAGCTGTCGGAGTCCTACCTGTTGAACTCAGTGATGCTGGAAGTATACTCATACCCTCTCCACTAAGCAGCCATTTATATTGGTCCAAACCAGTCCTCCTGCAGCCAAGGCGGTGGGCTTTAAAGAATTAGCCCCAATTTTTTTTTCCAGTGAGGAAGGAAAATGGAGAAAAGTGGTGGAAGGACCTGGTATCACCAGGTGTAGCCCCTAAAGCCAGCACACTCAGCCGTACATCCCAAGTGACCATCCGCCTGGTGAAGATAGAGATCACTGAACTGAACTGTCTTATAGGCCAGAATGCTCCTTGGTCCAGTCAGTATTCTCTATCTCCACCTGCTGGTAGATGGTCACAACCCACAAATCTTTGTATTCATCTGCTGCTGACGCTAAGGAACATTGGCTCCCTATAGCTTTTTCATATCCAGTTCAAGATTTTGACCTGTACATTCAAAGCTTCTCATACTAGCACCCCCTCCTATTTGGCAAACCTTAACCGCAGGTCTAGAAGAGTGGAAAAATGCCGTGGTGCAGCACACTCACTGCCATGGGCCACAGCCTGCAAACTATTAAAAGTGAAAACTGGGTTCCACTATAAATGCTAGATTTAAAAGAAAACTATAGATGTATCCAATTCAGCCTTATAACTGTCTACCTCTCTTCCTTCTTTCTTATGGTTTACCAAGTATTTTTTTTATCTCTACATATACACTGTGTTTGAAGTATATTTGGCAACATAAATATTATGGGGAGGGAACTGTCCTCATTGGGGTGCAGGGGGATTAGTCAGGGGGAAACTAACCTAGAACAGTTGGTAGTAGTCCAGGAGATAACTGGTGAGTGGGAACTGTCCAGGTGGGAACTAACCTAGAACAGTTGAAATAAAGCATCAATTGTCAGCCAGGATTGTTGCTGCAATTATCTAATTAAATTAAGGAGAGGAAGAGAAGGGGGGGGGGGGAATCTCCAGGCAGTGCAAAGACTCACAGCCCCAGGCCACAAACTGGCTATGATTGAACTAGAAGAAATAGGAGCAGGTGAAAGATGATTCAAGTTCAAACACAGGAAAAGAAGTTAAAAAGCAAAGTAAAATGTGTGCATCATGGTCACAGAGAAAGGAATGAAATTTGAAAGAATATATTGGATTTCCTAGGAAAATTGTGGAGAGAGAATACAATGATGAGAATGTATAAGGAAGGAGCAGAGGAAAACAAAAACACAAGAAAATCCAAAAGAGCTTTGCTTTAAGGAAATTATAAGTGAATAGTATCAAAAGCTGCAGAATATTCTAGTTGGATAAGGACTAACTAAACAGGGGCTTTAGACCATCAGAATGTAGTGAGTGCAGCTATAGCGCTGTAATGTTTACCATTATGTATTCAATCAGGGCACTATAAGAAAATAAGTCCCATATTACCTGAAGAGTGGTGCTGGGAGTCATGAAGGCATCAGGTGTCATCAGCTTGGGCTTCACATCATTGGAAAGAGTCAAGAAGTCCGCTGGTAGGGGTAGATCAGTTATGCGTCGCAAGTCAGGCTGAGAACTATGTATGGATCCCTTCTCCTCAGAGCCCAGATCTGCCAAATGATCTGAAAATGCTTCAGGGGAAAAAAAAAAAAGAATACTTGAAAAGGAGTGTATATAGCACGGTACTACATGGGACCACAAAGGCTACCAGAAAATAAGTGGAATCAGATATTCCTAAAGTGGAACAACTGAAACCTGATATCTTAATAGTAAATAGAACATTAGGAAAGGTTAACTCATCAGCTTTTAGTATCATCAAATTTTAACTCTTTTTCTTCTGGGTGATTACACAAAATAGCTTTGGTAACAAAGCAGAATGGCACTAAGAAACCTTTGAGATGGTGGTGCTCAAGCAACATTTAATTACAATACATACTATACGCATTAACTTTGGCTTCTCTCAAGGGGCAATGTCTCCAAATGGGTTGGTCCTGCACATACCATACTACTAAGCAATGGCATGTGCAATATGATCTCAATCTCTCAAATTTACTGCCACTGCCAACACTCACTGTTACACTTGCATCGTGCCAAAGATCTTCAGTGGAGATCAACCTAGTGTTTTTACAACTGCAAAAACTGGCAAAAAGGCTTTGCCCATGCAGTTCTGTTGCAGTAAAATATGTTGGGTCATAATCATGACGTTTTTGGCACCATCAATTTCTATGGGGACAAACTTCGGTTTAGTGCACCATTGATAAGTGCAAGATTCGCTTATATGCATGGTTTAAGACCGCTCCTCTGCAGGAAAGACTCCGCATAAGCGCACGCACGGAATATGGAAGCCAATTAGCACATGACAAAGGGGTGGTAAATTTGAAATCTTGTTGGTTAACTGCCACAGGTAGAATAAGCGAAAGAATGTTGTTAGAGTGTACACTGGAGTCGTCGTCATAGTCACGCAACTGTAAGACTAACACTGGCTGAACAAATAGAAGTTCTTAAAATATTAGAGGAGTCTGGTAGCCGTGTTAGTCCACTCTTAAGGTTATCAATAGAAATCAAACAAAATAAAACATGGAAAAGAAATAAGATGATACCTTTTTTATTGGACATAACTTAATACATTTCTTGATTAGCTTTCGAAGGTTGCCCTTCTTCGTCAGATCGGAAATAAGCAAATGTGCTAGCTGACAGTGTATATAAGTGAAAACATTCAAGCATTACTATGACAGTCTGACAGGGTGGGAGGATGGGGGTGGGTAGGAGGTATGCATGGGGACATCAAAGTATATCATTGATATTCTAACAGGATGGGTGTGGATAGGTGAGGGGTGGGGTGATGAACAGAGAAATACAGCTTTATGGTTTATAATGGGCTAGGAACCCCAGATCCTTGTTAAGACATACAATCCAGAGCTGGAAAAACTGAGGAAAATCATAAGAGATCTACAACCTATACTCCAGGAGGATGAATTACTGAAAGAGATATTCCCAACCCCACCAGTACTGGCCTGCCGACAGCCACCCAACTTAAAACACAAGCTAATCAGAAGTAAACTTCCATCACAGACTGAAAAGGAACAGAAGGGCACACGTCCCTGTAATTTATCCAGTTGCAAACTATGCCAAAATATTTCACAGGACCCCACAGTTATCCACAAAGGAAAGATATTCAACATAAAGGGATCTTTCGCTTGCTCATCTTCCAATGTGGTATATATCATTCAGTGTAAAAAATGTAACGAAGGATGCTATATTGGAGAAACAGGCCAGATGCTTAAGACAAGATTCAATTTACATAGACATCACATGAACAATACAGCCAGTAGGGCCCCCACCCCGGTGGGACAGCACTTCACAGAACCAGGACACTGTACCAGTGATTTCACAGTGAGAATACTGAAAGGTAACTTTAAAACCATACAAGAACGTAAGACCTTTGAAGTCAGAATAATTGAATATTTTAACACCCAACAGAAAGGACTTAACAAGGATCTGGGGTTCCTAGCCCATTATAAACCATAAAGCTGTATGTCTCTGTTGATCACCCCACCCCTCACCTATCCACACCCATCCTGTTAGAATATCAATGATATGCTTTGATGTCCCCATGCATACCTCCTACCCACCCCCATCCTCCCACTCTGTCAGACTGTCATAGTAATGCTTGAATGTTTTCACTTATATACACTGTCAGCTAGCACATTTGCTTATTTCCGATCTGACGAAGAAGGGCAACCTTCGAAAGCTAATCAAGAAATGTATTAAGTTATGTCCAATAAAAAGGTATCATCTTATTTTCTTTTCCATGTTTTATTTGGTTTGATTTCTATTGATAACCTTAAAAAATTAGAAAACAAGTCAAGCATCTATTGCTAAGAATATGGTGTCAATCCCAGTCAAATTTCACGTATCTTGAAGCAGAAATATCAGCTTCTGGAAGACTGGCAAAACAATACAAATCCACACAGGAAACAAAAACGGGCAGGAAAAGCTGAGGCGGTAGAAGATGCTCTTCTTCGGTGGTTTTCTCAAGTCAGGAGCAGACAGTTTCCTGTCAGTGGTCCACTGCTTATGGAGAAAGCTAATCAGCTAGCTGAAAATCTTGGACTAACTGAATTGAAAGCCACTGTTGGATGGTTGGAAAGATGGAAGGAAAGGAACAACATAAAATTCAAGAAACAGCATGGTGAAAAACAAGATGCTGATGACTTTGGTGCTGAAAATTGGGTTGTTTCAGTTCTTCCTACCATCTTGAACGAGTTCACACCTCGTGACATTTTCAATGCTGACGAAAACGGTCTCTACTGGCGAGCGATTACTGATGGAACACTTGCATTCAAACAAGCTGAAACTACAGGAAGTAAAACGTCGAAGGACCGACTGACAATCCTCCTTTGCTGCAATATGGATGGGAGTGAGAAGTTGGAACCACTCGTCATTGGAAAGAGCAAACAGCCCCGTTGCTTCAAGAATGTTAAGCGACTTCCTGTGTCATACGAGCCTAACGCAAATTCATGGATGATGGGGGAAATTTGGAAGCAGTGGCTAAAGAAGTTAGACACTAGAATGAGGGCACAAAAGCGTCAGATTTTGTTGCTTTGTGATAATTGTGCTGCACACAGTGATGATGTCAGGCTGTCCGACAAGGTGGTCTTCCTGCCACCAAACACTACCTCTCTGATCCAACCTATGGATCGGGGCATAATAGCCAATTTCAAACATTATCGGGCTCTTGTGCTACGTCATCTGATGAGTGTTATGACCAGACTGGCAAGGATAAACGTACTGTTGAATTCGTAATCTATCCACTGTTGGATTCCCTACATATGCAGAAAGAAGCCTGGAATCATGTTACACAGGCAACCATTGTGAACTGCTACAAGTGGGCAAGCTTTGTTAAGGACGTGGAGAGGGACGAAACAGTGCATGCAGCTGTTGCAAACGCATCAGATGAACAGGTTATTGACATCCCAGCTGGTGTTACTGAAGAGGAGTTTCATCACTACGTAGCTGTTGATTACGATCTACAAACAGCTGACGACAGCATTCATGTCGATATGCGCCTACATGCAGTCAATGGCTGATGATGAAACAGATGATGAAATGAGCAGCGAGGCACATGCTGACGAAATTCAACAACCTCCTGTCACTTTTTCAAGAGCGCTGGAGAGTCTCAACACCGCGTGGGCCTATCTGGAGGCCACTGGATGTCAGTGCTATGACAGTTTTTACTGTCTGGCAGACATAGAGGCATATTTTCAAAGCACTTAGCCTTCCAAAGTTCCATAGGTTTCTATGGAACTTTGGAAGGCTAAGTGCTTTGAAAATATGCCTAATAGTCTATGGAACTTACAGACAAGAGTTTACAGAGGACTATGACTGATTACTTCAAGTAAGCCTAACATCAGTTAACAGAGACTGTATAACGTCAGTTACGCTCCGGTTAACTGCATGTATTTCTTTGGTCCCAGACCCCTGCACTTAAGTGGATTGCACTATATATATATATATATATATATATATATATATGTGTGTGTACAGATATATATATATATATATATATATATATATATATATATATATATATATATAGATAATATGTATTTTACTGCAACAAACTGCATGGGCAAAGCCATTTTACCAGTAAACCGAGCAGCTTCAACCTGTAAACCACAGAGCAATCTTACAAAGGCAGACTGAAGTTATTGTATTTACATGTTTAACACTGGATCCAAACTGCATCTTTAAACCATTTAAAATGTAGAATGGTTTTGGAAAATATTCCTGAATAGTATTTCTAAGCTAATTTCATTCTCCTCCCTTTAGGTCGCTAGCTCTTTCTGTTGCCCCCATTTTAACAAGTACATAGCATATCCTATCTCCTCTATACTATAGGACCTAGGCAAAGTGCTAGAAATTTCTCCAGTAATGCACATAATTCAGCCTCAAAGTCTCCTGGACTTCTCTGAATTCATGTATCCTGCACATTTAATGCAGTGTTGTCGGTGTTCCACAATCAGGAATCATGGCATGCATTTGATACTGTGGTACACAATGGCTGCTATTAAGCCATTCCAACTCATACAATATAAGGCATTCCCCAAGCCCTTCAGTAACAAGAGAATGATTTTCTATTGGGATATTTCTCTGTATTCTTACCTTATTTATGATGCACTAAATACAACCTCCCCGCCCCCCCCCCCCCCCACACACCACCACAAACAGTCTTCACAAATGAGGTCTCAGTTACTTTAGCAAACAAATACAAATATAAAACAGGGGCTCTGTAGACTCTTACCTGAATTAAGACTACCTAAGTTGTGTAGTTGGGTGAACAGACTAATGAACTGCAGGATGACAGAGCAGTACAGTAAAACCAAAGCAGATAGTGAATCATGAAGCTCAGTAATTACAATGGTACTTGTGAACTCTCTTTTCTATATTTAGTGCAACTGATCTATATTTAGTGTAATATTCAAGCCTTTCTCCTATTTTACATGGTAATTAGGAGACTGTATGAACAGGTTCTTTTTTTCAAACTTTTAGATACCAGATAACCCAGCATTTCCAAGATATTTTTTTAAACTGCAAGCCTTTTGGATGATTCAGTGCAAGGCTTAGGTTCCTGAGTCTCTGGTTGGCTGTACTGAGTTAAGCTGACTCACCTATGTAAAGCTAAGAACAAATGAGAACTCATGGCTCCAGTAAGACCTTCTCTATACCAAAAGGAGAGCACTTACCAAAATCTGATGGGATGTATGGACTCCACTCAATGTAGCAGCATCCACCATTGAGGAGGCTGAAACCGAATCTGAACATCCTGCAGAGCCCTGAAAAATTCATATAAATTCTATAACTTGCCAATGCACAAGTCACACTGCCTCTCCCTGCAACACCAGTGCACATACAAAACATCTCTTTTTTCCCAAGACACATACAGCTTTTTCATACTTTCTTTTGAATAATTAAGAAATGAGTTTTAAAACTGATAATAAAACCTAACAACTATTCTAAACACAGTCTTCGAAATGGACATTTCAGACTAGGAAGGCATAAAGAAACATAGGGAATTAGGAAATAGCCAAGAAGAAAGGACTACCAAAACAAAACGGAATGCTCAAACAGGAAAGAGGGATCTCCAACCCCATGCACAATTCAGCCTCACGAGTCAAGTTAGAAATAGACAAAAGCCACTAACAATGTGTGAAAAGGGGAGAACCAATCTATCCCTCCATATACACTATGAACTTTCCACATAGAGAGGGGAATGTCAAATAAGAAATAGTTAACAGGTACATGAATTCCTTGAGCTATTTACTTTGTGTGCACACAGAAAAGCTTGATCAGTACTCCTGCTGCAGATTCAACAGCTCCGGGTCCTTGTGATCCTTCTGTTAAAAAAAAAAAAAAGAGAAGAAAAAGTAAATAAAATATGGAAACAGTTGGCAACACTGATCCTTAACACAAGCCCTAACCAGTACTTAACCACAACCATCATCTATGAAACAGTATCCTTCAACTTGATACCACACACACCAAGAAAAATTAACTGCACCATATTATAATTACTATTCTATGACTGCAACAAAACAATGAACTACAAAGATGGAGCATATGACTTTGCTGCTATGTTTAGAGAACTCTTCTATAGCTTCGGGTATACATGGGAGGTTTCTCACCTACACACTGTTCTACTTCAGGTATGCTGCACTACTCCCCCCCCCTCCCCCCCATCTTTGTTTTTGTGTGTTTCTGTTAGCCTTTATTATCAGTCACAGGCAGGAATTTCTGGCTGATCACAAGCTCTGATAAGATCCCTGTTACTATGGCAGCCCAGTGTCTTGTTACTCATAACTTTTTCAGTTATGAGATGGTAAGGACCCAATTAATCTCCAGTACATATATACAAGACCTATGATTGGTGTGGGGGAGAGGATATGACTACATCATTAGTACTATAAAAATATGCTGGAGTTCCTTAGAATTAGCCTCTGGCAAGAGAGTTTTTTGTCCCAATTTGGGGCGTTGTCTTTGCTAGTTGGCGAATTCTCCAGGAAATACTCTTTTCTTGGTAAGACACTATTCTTTATAAGAGACAACTATTAACCTTTTTTATATTTCTTTCCCTTCTCTTTGTTATCTGATTCTTATACAAACGTGCTTTCCAGAGTTAGACCAAATGGTATTTCCTCTTGCTGGTCTTTTTTCTCTTTTCAACTGTTCTTTAGATAATTAACCTTTTATAATTACCAACCTACTGATGTTAAATTTTAAGTTTGTTATTATTTTTCCACAACTTGCTACTGATCTCTGATCCTGTGCTGGTGAGTAATAAAGATCCGGGGTTTTTTTCTACTTTGTTTCTTTACTTCTGAGAATAGTATCCAAACGCAGCTAGTACAACACTGAATGCTGTTTCCTGACTGTATAACCTTGCTGAACAAAAATATTCAGCTAAAGTTGGACAAGAAAATATGCAAACAAGACAACCACCCTAGAAACCACAAGCAATGTGTCCTAGGAGAGTGGGTGATGGCCCCTACTTTGCATATGTACCACATAGGGCAGACTGTAGAATCACGAGGGCCTTTTGCTTAAAGGGGACAAGGAAATTTATATCTGAAGAATAAGCAGTGAGATTTTCATTAAGAAAATCCAGCAGATAGTGTATTGCACCTCTATGATAGGAACTGCATTGGCTGTTGATTTATTCATAGACAACAAACTTATTACATGGACTATTAATGCAGGGTTCCTAAACATGCTACCTGCAATGGGAATGGGAACCCCACAGTCACTAAGGTTTTCAGGTTATCCACTGAATATGCATGAAAAATCTGCATGCTTTGTAAACTCAGCATATGGAAAGTTAACATGCATATTCACAGTAGATATCTAGAAAAAACACACTGGCAGTGGCATCCCTAGAACTGGTTTAAGTCTTAATATAACAAAGGAGCCACTAACTCAAACACTTGAAATGGTTACATCCCACATAGAATACTGCAATTTGCTCAAATAAAATAAAAAGGGATTATATATTGTCTGCTACATAGGATGTAATTGGTAAGTCCAGGGAGAAAGTCTTAAATGAAAGCTTCTCATCTATGAAATTAATCTACCAATTAAGCCCAGAATGGCAATACTTTTTTTTTAAGAAGTAATGTGGAAGTAAGCTTTCCTGAAATCTGAGTGGGAAAATGTTTTAGTTACCAACTTGAATAATTTGTAGCCTCATGTGTCCAATTTGAAAGCACTGTTGCTCACTTGTGAACAGATGTTTTCAGCAGACAGCAGGATTCCTCAGGTACACAACTGGATGTATGTTAATTTATTCATCTTTAGTGATTCCATATGCCACCCTTCGACCATTTATTTAAAACATTTATAGCCCGCAGGTTACAACTTAACATACACAAAGATACACCAAATAAAACCAAAATTACCATGAATAAAATGCGGCTTACAAAATTACATAAAGTTACATATCAATGAGGGTATTGACTGAATTACTGTTTGAAACATGTTCAATCAAGACGAAGAAGGTGTGGACTGAGTGAAGTAGTTGGGATAAGCCTTCTCAAACAAAAATGTTTTTAAGGATTTCTTCATGGTCGGCAATCTCTTTTAAGGACCTTGGTAGACTGTTCCAATACTTTGGGCTGACATAGGAAAAGATGAGGAAAGAGCAATTTATATCGAACAGATTTATAGCTTGGGTAGTGTAAGTTGAGGTATGATCGACCTGTGAAGGAAGCATTTCTGGATGGTAGATCTATCAATCTTCCATGTAGGCAGGGGCCTCCCCATAGATAATCTTGTGAGTTAACGAGCAGATTTTGAAGGTTAGACGATCTTAAATGGGGAGCCAATGAAGGTTGAAACAAAGAGGGTCAGCGTGTTCAAAGCGTGATTTGCCTAAAATAAGTCTAGCATGTGTTTTGAGTAGTCTGCAGGTTGTCAGATAAATTTTCAGCTACCAGCATAAATACCACTGCAGTAGTCTATATGTGAAAGGACTAATCAATGAGTGAGAGTGTGGAAGAGGTCTCTCGAGAGGAATTTCCTGATACGCCGCAATATCCCATTGAGTGGAACATTTGTTTAGTGATGAGATTAACCTGGTTATCCAATTGTAAGTGAGTATCTAACAAGACACCAAGGATTTTCAGGGTTGATGAGACTGGAAGAGTAGAATCCCCATTGACAAGTAAAGTCGGATAACCTTGTTATGTTGGGACGATGGGATGAGACACTATTTTGCCCTTGAGTTTAAATTGAAACGCTGCTGCCCAAGATTCCTGATGGCAAAGCTGGCAGTTATTTTGTCGGTGATTTCTGCAAGTGTTGTTTTGAAAGGGATGTAGATGGTCACGTCGCCCGCATAGATGAATGGGTTGAGGCCAAGATTGGATAAGGCTGTTGCAAGAGGATTAACATGATGTTGAAAGTGTAAGGGAAAGGGGTGAGCCTTGGGGCACTCCACAAGAAGCGGTTCACGGTGCAGAAATGGCAGAGTTTGGATTTAACTGGTACGTTCTTAGGGATAAAAGCCCTTCAACCAGTTAAGCACATTGCCTCCTATACCAAATGTATCTAATAGGTGAAGTAGAAGAGTATGATTCACCATGTCAAATGCACTTGACATATCAAATTGGATTAATACCCTTATTCCCAGTAGATAATAATTGCTTGAAGTTCTACAGGAGGGTAACTAACACTGTTTTGGTGCTGTACTGTTGTCGAAAATACTACCCTTTAGTATTACTTCACATCACAATGCACCATACTGTAGTAACATTAACTACTTCTCACTGTTCATTATATATTTTTCATATGCCTTAAAGTAAACTCTAAGCAGACGGGAAAGTTTTCTAAAAAAAAGTGTGCCTTCAGCTGCCTCCTAATGATTCTACTGCACAACCTGTCTCAACCAATGCAGCAATGATTTCTGTTCAGATAATATAGTAGTATATTTAGACTTTCTATACCGCCCATACCAACCAGCAGACTAGGCAGTGTAAAAACCATATTAAGAAACAGAAAGGAATTATAATTGCATAAAGGACAGGGTATATCCATACAGAGGGATAGGGTTCAGTTATCATCTAGGCCATTACATACAGATAAGGAGGATTCAACAGACATTGTCCCTTATAGAATTACAGTGCCAAGATGAGAAATCAAATTCATGCATTAGATCAAGTGTCACATGTTTGGCCATAAAGCCAGGTTTTTATAGCTGTTCTCCTTTAAGAAGGGATACTATAGGGGTTTTCTATACTGCTAACATTCTAAAAGGATTCAAGCATTTACAGTAATAGAAGAGGCTCCAATAATAAGAATTAACAATCTGAAAATTACGTTAAATAGCTTATAAATACATAATAAAATTAACTAGAACAAATTAAAATCCAAAATCTTTAAAATAAAAAAAAAAAATTATTGCTCAAATAAGTAGGTTTTAACATTTCCTAAAAGAAAAAGAAGACGGTACAAGCTTCAATTCCAAGGCAATTTATTCCAATCCTGTCCCAGATAAAAGGAAAAGAACCTCAAAACCAATTTGAATCAGAAGTGGGGGGGGGGGGGGGGGGGGGGGGGGGGGGGGGGGGGGGGGGGGGGGGGGGGGGGGGGGTGGGGGGGGGGTTGGGTTAAAGAAGGAAAAAAACAACCTCAGAGTTCTCAAGAAACCTAATGTTCTATCTACAGATGGAAATACCAACAACTCACTTAAACCCTTGGAGTTCAGGCCAAATAGCAATTTAAAAATTAAACAAAGTCTTACTGCTTAATCGAATTTGAGAATAAAGTGAATTAAAGTAATCCAACTGTGATAACAGAACTGCTTGACCTACAGTTATAAAATCTTCTTTCACTAATGAGGATCTTATTGCCCGTAGCTGTCGGAGCCTAAAAGAAAAAACATCTTCTACTAAGGGGATTTATCTGTTTACAAAGTTAAAGTGGAATCTAAAATTACACCTAGCACCCTGAAATGGTCTTCAATTTTTAATTCTTCCCCAGAAAAGTAGAAGGATGTGGTAGCCGTTTTCCCCAGAAAACAATGTGACTGCTGTATTTGGGAGTCTATCTCCAAACCTTGTTTTCTGTTTATTCAATTTTAAGAGATGGTTCATAGCCCAATTATCTATTAAAGAAATGTAACATTTGATAGAATTTAAAGTACTATCAACACTCTGCAGAACAGTACCCAAAAGACATAGATCATCTACATAAGATTATTTACGCAAACATAAAAATATATACCTTTCAGCAAGAACTTGGAAGAAATTACCAATCAAATCACTCTTGGACTGACCACAATGGAAAAATGGCAAATTCCTTGCATCTGAAACTAAACGCCAAAAAGACCCACTGTCTCATTTTATCGTCTCAATATAACAATTATAATCCCACCACTTTAAATACCCCAACCTTTCACTGCCAATCTCGGATAATTTGAAACTTCTAAGGATCACAATAGATTGATACTTAACACTACAGTCTCAAGTGACCAACACCACAAAGAAAATGTTCTACTCAATGTGGAGACTCAAGCGAATAAAACCTCTTTCCCCGTGAAGTCTTCCGCAATTTGATACAATCCATGGTCTTGAGCCAGATGGATTACTGCAACGCTATATATGCGGGATGCAAAGAACAACTGCTCAAGAAATTACAAATGGCCCAAAATACTGCGGCAAGACTGATATTTGGAAAATCTAAATTTGAAACTGCAAAACCACTCAGAGAAATTCTGCATTGGCTCCCTATAAAAGAACGAATAGCCTTTAAAATATGTATATTAATCCACAGTGTATATTAAAATATGTATATTAATCTACGGTGAGATACCAGAATACATGCTTGAATTGGTTGATTTACCACCTAGAAACAGAACCAGTTCATCGCGATCTTACCTGAACTTACATTACCCAGACTGCAATGGCTTAAAGTATAAATCAATTTACGCCTCAAACTTCACCTACATTGGCACTCAACTGTGGAACGCCTTACCCAAATTAACAAAAACTACCCAGAACTACCTAAACTTTAGGAAATCATTGAAAACAGTATTGTTCAAGAAGGCTTATTCCCCAGGTTCAACATAATCAGAATTATCCCTTACTATTATAAGATCCAACAGACTCTAATTACATGTTATCTTTCATATTTACTACTGATTGTTATTTATATCTTACTTCAATACCCATCGTTGTTTAACTGTTATTTTCTTATTCTGCTAAATTTGAAAAATTGTACTTCTTGCATTGTAACTTACTACAATATTTTTGTAAGCCACTTTGAGCCTGCTATCAGTGGGAAAAGGTGGGATACAAATGTGATAAATAAATAAGATAATATAAAAATTTCACCATCCAGAAAACTGTCACCCAGGGAACTCAAATATACATTAGGGAGAGAGCAGAGCACTACGAAACTCCACAGCCATGGTTACAACTAGTAGATCTTCCACCCTCTCCTTAACAGTGTAAGACCTATTCTTTAAAAACTGTTCAAACCATCCAAGCACTCACCTAGAAATACCCAATTCATTTAAGAAGAACTGAATGATCAACATCGTCAAATGCCGTTGATATGTCAAATTGTAACAAAAAGCTTGTTTTCCTGCACTAAGATATGTCTTGCTTTTAGTGAGGACAAGCAGTTTTTCTGTACTATGTTGTGGTCTAAAACCATGTTGCGTTTTATGAAATATATTAAAAGCCTCCAAAAGTTTTTGAAATTGTTTATTCACTAGAAACTCTAAAGGTTTAGCCATCCAGAGAATACTTGCCATAGCATAGTAATCTTCAACTTCAATCAAGTCTCAACCAAACGATTTTGGCAAAGGAATTAAAATAATTTCTGATAGTGACTGTGAATAATGACTTATCAGCAGCCCATTAATAAAATCTTGTCAGACACTGAAAAACTTGTACTGGAACTTCACTTAATAAATAGGATAGACTTACGTCTAATATATAATTCTTTTTTTATAATCTGATAAGAAGTTTGTGAAGAAACAGTCTGTTTTAACAATGTAAAATGTATGGAGGAGTGGCCTAGTGGTTAGGGTAGTGGACTTTGGTCCTGGGGAACTGAAGAACAGAGTTAGATTCCCACTTCAGGCATAGGCAGCTCCTTGTGACTCTGGGCAAGTCACTTAACCCTCCATTGCCCCATGTAAGCCGCATTGAGCCTGCCATGAGTGGGAAAGCGCGGGGTACAAATGTAACAAAAATAAAATAAAATTGGATATTTTCCTGCATTATGTTCTGAAGTGTATTTCTCCTGTTTGGCCAGCAGATGGAGCATGTTTATGCTTCAAGCTGTTACTGAGGACTGACTTGTCTTTCATTATTTGGCACACAGATACAGGAAGTGTCTGTAGTGATGTAAACAGTTTTATTTGAAACTTGACTGTTCTGGGATCTGATTGGCCTGGAGATTTGAAAATTACCCAGTAGTGCTGACTGTTGCTTCAGTCTTAGCCTTGAAGAAGAAAGAGGCAGACCCTTTTGCTAAGGCTCTGAACAATTATATGTCCTGATATTCCCAGGTACTGTTTAGCCAGTATGCAACTGTTTAGTTAGTGTTATAATTGATCCATATTTCAGTTACCTGTTATTGTTTGCCTATTTGCACTATTTTGTTCCACTGTTCAATATTTTTAAGAGAATAAAGATAACTGTTTGTTCACCCTGTTTGTCTGGACTGATAAAAAAATCCTGGTGGTTTGTGTGTTGGGTCTATGAATGCTTTCTGGGAACTGTGGGTCCACTGGGAGTATGGCCCCAGTACTTAGAAATCAATGAGGATAACTGGAGAGCAGGAAACTAGCCCACAGGCGGTTGTGACCCAGTCAGTGGGAAGGGTGCTAGTGTATAGCACAAGTGGCAGGTGCACGTGGATCTAAGCTGTGCTGGGTGGCCGAGTGTAACCCAAGATGGGTGGCTAGGCATTTTGTAGCAGACCCTTGTCCATTTTTGTGGCAGCGGTGGGATTGTCAGTCAGTGTGTGGAGTGAGGGTCACCATCCACTGAGTGGTTCAGAGTCTTTTTTTATCTGTAACCTCCAGACACAGAGCACACTTAACAAGTGCAGCAGTAACAAGGTCCCTTTCCTGTTCAGTTTTTTTTTTGTAGTGCTAGAAGATTAGCAATGTGCTGACAGTGATTGGCAGCGGCCAGCAGACACTTGACAAGCCTGACCTAAAACAAGACTAACCAGATGGGAGGAGAGTTGCAGGACCAGCCTGTGCAGAGCTCTCCTATGGTGACGGCAGACCCCTTATGGGCAGAAGCCCATGAGTTGGCAGGGCCAGATGCCACACCAGCTGAGAACTGGAAGACGTACATGCTAGAGCGACAGCGACTAGACCAGCTGTGGCGAGAGAAACTGGAAGAGTGACAGCTGCAAGAGGAGCAGGAACAGCAGCATGAGGAGCGGGAGTTCCAGCTGCAGAAATTAAGATGGAGATGAAATGGCTCACATCTAAAGCTCCAGCCCAACCCCTGAGCCAAGGCCAGAAGCAGGATGCACAGCTCGGATTGGGCTCAACTTGTTTTTGCAGTTCGATGATACCAGAGGTGACACAGCTGGATATCTGCCTTTGAAAAAATTTGCCACCTCAATGAGATTCCTCAGAAAGACTCGGTGCGCTATCTGGGAGGAAAGCTCACTGATAGAGCACTTGAGATGTGCTCCCAGTTAGAAGAGGTGCGCAAACCTTTATTGAACCATTATGCCATTACACCCGAAACATTCAGACTAAAATTCTGGACTTTGCAAAAGGGGGCAAATGATACAGCGAGTTTGTGATTCAGCTAAGATACCAGCACCAGCGGTGGCTCAGTGGAACTAAGGCTAAAAACCTGGAGGACTGCCAAAAACCTGATGGTCCTGGACAGTGCTTTTTTTGTAGAAAAAAAGGTGCTGGTACTCATTATGGGCCGGGGTCAACCACATATGGCTCCACCCCTATGATAGCCACACCCACATTAACCACACCCCCTATACCAGCCATGGGCATATAAACAGACATCATGAAAATATTATAGTACTATAGGAGAAAAAAATAACGTGATTTTTTTTCATGATAAATAATCTCTGTAAGCTCTTACAGCTCCAGTATACCCAGTGCAAAATAAGATAGCCAATGTAAATTCTCAAACTGGACATATATACAAACACTAAAATGACAATAAAATGAATTTTTTTCTACCTTTGTTGTCTGGTGACTGTTTTTCTTTCCATATTGGTCCCAGTTCTGTGATTCTGCTTTCCTTTGTTTTTCGCTTAACTCTTCTGTGCCATTTGTCATTTTTGTCTCCTTTTTCTTTGCTTTCTTCATATTTTTCAGGCTCTCTCTCTGTCCAGATTTTTCATTCTTACTATCCATTCTTTAATTTCCTTCATCTACCTGTGGCTTTTCATCTTTTCCTCACCCTTGTTCTCCCCATGCCCCTTCCTCTTATTCTCCAGTCTTTCTCTATTCCCTTTTCCATCCAGCAGCTCTGCTTTCTCCCCCTCCTTCCAGTGTCTCCCCTATTTCTTTCTGCATTCTTCCATCCAGCGTCTTCCCTCTTTCTCCCCCATCCTTCCGTTTTCCCTCTCTCTCTCCCCATCCTTCCATCTGTTTTTCCCCCTCTCTCCCCATCCTTCCATCTGTTTCCCCCTCTCTCTCCCCATCCTTCCATCTGTTTTCCCCCTCTCTCCCCCATCCTTCCATCTGTTTTCCCTCTCTCTCCCCATCCTTCCATCTGTTTTTCCCCTCTCTCCCCAATCCTTCCATCTGTTTTTCCCTCTCTCTCCCCATCCTTCCCTCTGTTGGTTTCCCTCTCTCTCCCCAATCCTTCCCTCTGTTGGTTTCCCTCTCTCCCCAATCCTTCCCTCTGTTGGTTTCCCTCTTTCTCTCTCTCCCCATCCTTCCCTCTGTTGGTTTCCCTCTTTCTCTCTCTCCCCAATCCTTCCCTCTGTTGGTTTCCCTCTTTCCTC
The DNA here is from genome assembly GCF_901765095.1 of Microcaecilia unicolor. Taxonomy (NCBI): domain Eukaryota; kingdom Metazoa; phylum Chordata; class Amphibia; order Gymnophiona; family Siphonopidae; genus Microcaecilia; species Microcaecilia unicolor. The sequence continues at coordinate 187,346,653 of NC_044035.1, forward strand.
TCTCTCCCCAATCCTTCCCTCTGTTGGTTTCCCTCTCTCCCCAATCCTTCCCTCTGTTGGTTTCCCTCTCCCCCAATCCTTCCCTCTGTTGTTTTCCCTCTTTCCTCTCTCCCCCATCCTTCCCTCTGTTGGTTTCCCTCTCTCCCCAATCCTTCCCTCTGTTGGTTTCCCTCTTTCTCTCTCTCCCCAATCCTTCCCTCTGTTGGTTTCCCTCTTTCCCTCCTCCCCAATCCTTCCCTCTGTTGGTTTCCCTCTTTCCCTCTCTCCCCTCCTTCCCTCTGTTTTTTCCCTCTCTCTCCCCAATCCTTCCCTCTGTTGGTTTCCCTCTCTCCCCAATCCTTCCCTCTGTTGGTTTCCCTCTCTCTCTCTCTCCCCAATCCTTCCCTCTGTTGGTTTCCCTCTCTCTCTCTCTCCCCAATCCTTCCCTCTGTTGGTTTCCCTCTCTCTCCCCAATCCTTCCCTCTGTTGGTTTCCCTCTCTCTCCCCAATCCTCCCCCCCCCCCCGCGACACTCGGGGCGAGTCCTGCACTTAGTTTTTTTTTTAAGACTCAGAACGTGGGAGCGATGCAGCCGCAGCGATTGAAAGAGGCTGTCTGGGCTGGAGTCTGCGTCGGAGCTTCCCTCACCCCTGCGAGTCCCGCCTTCGTTGTTACAACTTCCTGTTTCGCGGGACTCGCAGAGGGTGAGGGAAGCCCCGACTCAGACGCCAGCCCAGACAGCCTCTTTCAATCGCTGCCGGCTGCATCGTTCGCGCGTTCTGAGTCTTTAAAAAAAAAAAAAAACTAAGTGCAGGACTCGCCCGGAGTGTCGCGGGGGGGGGGGGGGGCTAGCAAAAAAAGGTGCCGGTACGCCGTACCGTTGCGTACCGGCACAAAAAAAGCACTGGTCCTGGAGCAGTTCTGCAGAGTTGTCATCCAGAGGTGAGGGACATGTTCAAGATCACCAGCCCCATATACTCCAGTCACTTTCATCTTTGTCGGCATAAAGTTTTTAGTAAAAAAAACAGCTGGCTGGATTATTGACTGCTTAATTGCAACTTACTTCAATGATAAACATTATAACTCTACGGTCTACCTCAGTAAGTTGTCTATCTGCAGTGGATGACTTCCTCAGTTCTTTAGTTCCTTCTACTGACAGTGCCCGGCCGACCACATTTAGAGCACCTTTCATGCTGTCCCGGCTGTCACGGTGTCCAAAGTCTTGCGTAAGTTCTCAAGCAAGCACTGTGGCCTGGATGCTTGTCCCAATCACTTGCTGACAAGTGCTCCACGCTGCTTTGTAGTTGACTCTGACGACCCACCTCAATTAATTTACTATCAAAGGGCTTGTACCCACCGGACCATGGGCGCATACTTCTCACGCCCATAAGGAAAAACACTAAGGTCAAACCTGATGTAATCTCTAATTACCGCCCTGTAGCTTCAATACCTCTGTGGTCAAGGTCGTGGAGAGTATAGTCACCACTCAACTAAATGAATATCTGACGAAGTATGACACCCTTCACCACTCGCAGTCTGGATTCGTGTCCAATACAGTACCGAAACAGTACTGGTTACTCTCCTGTCTTATTTTAAACTACTACAGCCAAGCACTTTGTGAACACTCTGGGCGCAGAGGCGAGCCCAAAGGGTAGCACACAGTACTGGAAGTGACGTGTGCCCAGCTGAAATTGCAGATACTGTCTGTGAGCTGGCAGTATCGGGATGTGCGTGTAGGCGTCCTTCAAGTCCAGAGAGCATAGCCAATCGTTTTGCTGAATCATGGGGAGAAGGGTGCCCAGGGAAAGCATCCTGAACTTTTCTTTGACCAGATATTTGTTCAGGGCCCTTAGGTCTAGGATGGGACGCATCCCCCCTGTTTTCTTTTTCCACAAGGAAGTACCTGGAATAGAATCCCAGCCCTTCTTGCCCAGATGGCACGGGCTCGACCGCATTGGCGCTGAGAAGGGCGGGAAAGTTCCTCTGCAAGTACCTGCTTGTGTTGGAAGCTGTAAGATTAAGCTCCCGGTGGACAATTTGGAGGTTTTGAGGCCAAATTGAGGGTGTACCCTTGCCGGACTATTTGGAGAACCCACTGGTCGGAGGTTATGAGAGGCCACCTTAGGTGAAAAGCTTTCAACCTCCCCCCGACTGGTAGGTCGCCCGGCACTGACACTTGGATGTCGGCTATGCTCTGCTGGAGCCAGTCAAAAGCTCGTCCCTTGCTTTTGCTGGGGAGCCGAGGGCCTTGCTGAGGCGCACGCTGCTGACGAGAGCGAGCGCGCTGGGGCTTAGCCTGGGCCGCAGGCTGTCGAGAAGGAGGATTGTACCTACGCTTGCCAGAAGAGTAGGGAACAGTCTTCCTTCCCCCAAAAAATCTCTTACCTGTAGAGGTAGAGGCTGAAGGCTGCCGGCAGGAGAACTTGTCGAATGCGGTGTCCCACTGGTGGAGCTGCTCTACCACCTGTTCGACTTTCTCTCCAAAAATATTATCCGCACGGCAAGGCGATGTCCGCAATCCGCTGCTGGATTCTATTCTCCAGGTCGGAGGCACGCAGCCATGAGAGTCTGCGCATCACCACACCTTGAGCAGCGGCCCTGGACGCAACATCAAAGGTGTCATACACCCCTCTGGCCAGGAAGTTTCTGCACGCCTTCAGCTGCCTGACCACCTTCCTGAAATGGCTTGGCTAGCTCAGGGGGGAGCTTGTCCACCAAGCCCGCCAACTGCCGCACATTGTTCCGCATGTGTATGCTCGTGTAGAGCTGGTAGGACTGAATTTTGGCCACGAGCATAGAAGAATGGTAGGCCTTCCTCCCAAAGGAGTCCAAGGTTCTAGAGTCCTTGCCCGGGGGCGCCGAAGCACGCTCCCTAAAACTCTTGGCCTTCTTAGGGCCAAATCCACAACTCCAGAGTCATGAGGCAACTGAGTGCGCATCAGCTCTGGGTCCCCATGGATCCGGTACTGGGACTCGATCTTCTTGGGAATGTGGGGATTACTTAATGGCTTGGTCCAGTTCGCCAGCAATGTCTTTTTGAGGACATGATGCATGGGTACTGTGGACGCTTCCTTAGGTGGAGAAGGATAGTCCAGGAGCTCAAACATTTCAGCCCTGGGCTCGTCCTCCACAACCACCGGGAAGGGGATGGCCGTAGACATCTCCCGGACAAAGGAAGCGAAAGACAGACTCTCGGGGGGAGAAAGCTGTCTTTCAGGAGAGGGAGTGGGATCAGAAGGGAGACCCTCAGACTCCTCGTCAGAGAAATATCTGATGTCTTCTTCTTCTTCCCACGAGGCCTCACCATCGGTATCAGACACAAGTTCACGGAACTGTGTCTGCAACCGTGCCCGGCTCGACTCCGTGGAACCACGGCCACGGTGGGAGCGTCGAGAGGTAGACTCCCTCGTCCGCACCGGCGAAGCTCCCTCCGCCGACGTAGTCGGGGAGCCTTCCTGGGAGGCTACCGCACTCGGTACCGCACGCGGCACCGACGCCGGAGACCTCACCCCGGACAATGGGCCAGCCGGCGCCTCGCTCGACGGTACCGGTGGCGCAAGCACCCCCGGTACCGGAGGGGTAGGGCGCAGAATCTCTGGGAGAACGGCCCGGAGGCTCTCGTGCAGAGCGGCTATGGAAAAAAGACATGGAAGCCGATGCAGGAGTCGATGTCAGAAACCTGTTCCGGGCGTGGAGGCTGTTCCGGGCTGTCCAAAGGGGAGCGCATCGACACCTCCTGAACAGAGGGCGAGCAGTCCTCTCGGTGCCGATGCTTACTGGGTGCCGACTCCCTCGGTGACCCAGAGCTCCGGTGCCGACACGGGAAGGGGACCGGTGACGATGCTTCTTCGACTTCTTGGGACGAAGCATGTCACCCGGAGCTTCCCGGCACCGATGAGGAGGACGTAGAATCCAGCCGTCGCTTCCTCGGGGCCGAGACCAAAGGAGGTCGGTCTCGGGGGGGCTGTACCGCAGGAGCCCTCGGGATGGGGGAGACCCACCGAAGGCTCAACGCCACCAGCAGGGGAATGGACAGCCCTCACCTGCACTCCAGACGAAGCACCACCGTCCGACGACATCAGCAGACGAGGAGGTCTCGATACCGCCGACGCAGCCTTCTGATGTCGCCCCGATGCAGAGGGCCGATGCCTCGATGCACTCGATGCAATCGGGGGCGAAGATGAAGGTCCAGGCGCCGACGACGTCGAAGCAGTCGATACTCCCAGTGCCGATGCTGACGAAGAGCCCGAGAACAAAATGTTCCACTGGGCTAACCTCGCTACCTGAGTCCGCTTTTGTAAAAGGGAACACAGACTACAGGCCTGAGGGCGGTGCCCAGCCCCCAGACACTGAAGACACGACGCGTGCCTGTCAGTGAGCGAGATTACCCGGGCGCACTGGGTGCACTTCTTGAAGCCGCTGGAAGACTTCGATGTCATGGGCGGAAAAATCGCGCCGGCGAGATCAAAACTCGAAATGGCGAAAATGGCACCGCAAAAATAGGGGGAAGAAAAACTTCGACCGAGGCCTAAATAGGGCCTACCCCGACGACGAAAGAAAACTTACCGGGGGCAAAGACTGGAAGTACGGGAAGGGAGAAAACCATAAAGGTCTCCTTCCGACACCTTTTTTTTTTTTTTTTTTTTTAAACGAAGTCGATAAACGACGCGCGAGGTCAACTTTGGGGCGCGAACGGCGAAACACGACCGTACCGAGCGCGGACAAAAGAAGACTGGCCGGCACGAGCCGGTTCGGGCGGGAAGACGGCCCGCGCATGCGCGGTACGCATCGGCGCGCGAGGACTAGCAAAGAACTTTGCTAGAAAGTGTTCCGATTGGAGGGGCTGCCGTGGACGTCACCCATCAGTGAGAACAAGCAGCCTGCTTGTCCTCGGAGAATGAAGTTTCACAATTAGATACATAAAGTACTCAATAGAAATCAAACAAAATAAAACATGGAAAAGAAAATAAGATGATACCTTTTTTATTGGACATAACTTAATACATTTCTGATTAGCTTTCGAAGGTTGCCCTTCTTCGTCAGATCGGAAACAAGCAAATGTGCTAGCTGACAGTGTATATAAGTGAAAACATTAAAGCATTACTATGACAGTCTGACAGGGTGGGAGGATGGGGGTGGGTAGGAGGTATGCATGGGGACATCAAAGCATATCATTGATATTCTAACAGGATGGGTGTGGATAGGTGAGGGGTGGGGCTACCACACTCCTATACATAATGTAGAAATTCTAAAAGCTTATAAATCAGTTCATGACCAAACAACATATGACGGAGTACCAGTGCACCTGTTCCAGGATTACTTGGCAGTGCTCATGCAGAAGCATAACCAGTTCCACCTGATTTGTACCAGCTTAGTGGAGCAGCAGATGTGCTTCATGTTCCTCTATCCTGCTTTATTGAAGATTTTCTGTCAAGGTCGCTGGCATTTCTTTGACTCAGTTACCAAAGCCCAGGACTTTCTCAATACCAGCACTGACCTGGCAGCATACTCTCTATGAGCACTCTTGTCTCCCAACTGTAACTCTAACCATGTTTGGGGACTAAGTTTGTATACCTGCTAAGGCTTTGTGCTGTAATTATGGGGAGCGCATTTTACAGATTTTAATATTGCTTTATCAGAAGGAATTTATCCAGAGGAAATAGCTTCAATTGTATTGACACCAATCCCTAAGGCTGTAGGAGGTGACCTTACACAAGTTACATGAATGGCAAAGCTCTTGGGGTTTTACTGTTAATATGCAATTTTCATCATACTTGGAGGACTCCATTTATTTATATCCTTCACAACATGGATTCCATCCAAGGCATAGAACGGAAACAATGCTCATTGTTCTAATAACTGAAATTAGAAGATTTTTAATTATGGGGAGAGAAGTAATCCTTCTACAGTTTGATATCTCAGCGGCCTTTGACGCTATAAATCACGGGCTACTTTTGTATAGGTTGAACGAAATGGAAATTGGAGGATCAGTTCTTAGGTGTTATTAAACATGGTAAAGTTTCAGCATGTTGGCAAACGAACTGCAGTGTTTCCCAGGGGTCACCTTTATTGCCTCAATTGTTTAATGTTTATATGAGCCTGCTAGGAGGGTATTTAAAAAATGTAGGTATTTTTTCACTGTCATATGCAGATGATATATTTCTCTTAGGTCCTGCTCAAGATTCTTTGGATAATACTTGTTCATTATTGAAATATATACAAGTGGTTGAAAACTGAGCCACAGCAAACATTTTTATTTTAAAGTTAAATACCCAAAGACCAAATCAGTATGGTTTGGGGACCAGCAAAGAGTTTCTTTCATGACAATAATCCTTGCTGCAGGAACTTCTTTATAATTCAATGATAAATCCAGAGTGTTGGGAATAATTTTAGACTCTAAATTATTATTATTTTAAAGTCAGATTAATGAGTGGAGGAGTGGCCTAGTGGTTAGGGTGGTGGACTTTAGTCCTGGGAACTGAGGAACTGAGTTCGATTCCCTGCACATAGAAATTAAGGGTGATTAGATCTTCCTCTGAATCCTTTAGCATTTAGAATAGTTACTCAAGCAGTTTTGTTGCCAGAATCTCTGGGAGAATGGCCCGGAGGCTCTCGTGCAGAGCGGCTATGGAAAAAGACACGGAAGCCGATGCAGGAGTCGATGTCAGAACCTGTTCCGGGCGTGGAGGCTGTTCCGGGCTGTCCAAAGGGGGAGCGCATCGACACCTCCTGAACAGAGGGCGAGCGGTCCTCTCGGTGCCGATGCTTACTGGGTGCCGACTCCCTCGGTGACCCAGAGCTCTCGGTGCCGACACGGGAAGGGGACCGGTGACGATGCTTCTTCGATTTTTTGGAACGAAGCACGTCACCGGAGCTTCCCGGCACCGACGAGGAGGACGTAGAATCCAGCCGTCTCTTCCTTGGGGCCGAGGCCGAAGAGGGTCGGTCTCGGGGGGTTATACCGCAGGAGCCCTCAGGGTAGGGGGAGACCCACCAAAGGCTCCACCGCCACCAGCAGGGGAATGGACAGCCCTCACCTGCACTCCAGACGAAGTCACCACCATCCGACGACATCAGCAGACGAGGAGGTCTCGATACCACTGACGCCGACGCAGCCCTCCGATGTTGCCCCCGATGCAGAGGGCCGATGCCTCGATGCAATCGGGGGCGAGGATGAAGGTCCGGGCACCGACGACGTCAAAGCAGTCGATACTCCCGGTGCTGATTGCCGACGAAGAGGCCGAGAACAGAACGTTCCACTGGGCTAATTTCGCTACCTGAGTCCGCTTTTGCAAAAGAGAACACAGACTACAGGCCTGAGGGCGGTGCCCAGCCTCCAGACACTGAAGACACGACGCGTGCCTGTCAGTGAGCGAGATTACCCGGGCGCACTGGGTGCACTTCTTGAAGTCGCTGGAAGACTTCGATTTCATGGGCGGAAAAATCGCGCCGGCGAGATCAAAACTCGAAATGGCGAAAATGGCCACCACAAAAATAGGGGGAAGAAAAAACTTCGACCGAGGCCTAAATAGGGCCTACCCCGACGACGAAAGAAAACCTTACCGGGGCAAAACTAGAAGTACGGGAAGGGAGAAAACCATGAAGGTCTCCTTCCGACACCTTTTTTTTTTTTTTCAGAACGAAGTCGATAACGACGCGCGAGGTCAACTTTGGGGGCGCGACGGCGAAACACGACCGTACCAAGCGCGGACAAAAGAAGATTGGCCGGCACAAGCCGGTTCGGGCGGGAAGACGGCACGCATGCGCGGTGCGCATCGGCGCGCGAGGACTAGCAAAGGACTTTGCTAGAAAGTGTTCCGATTGGAGGGGCTGCCGTGGACGTCACCCATCAGTGAGAACAAGCAGCCTGCGTTTCCTCGGAGAATTCTTTTCCGTAAAGCTCTTAAAGCATATTTGTTTTCATTTCAGTGATTTTAATTCATGTTAGTTTAAATAGATAAATTAAGATAGTGTATTATTTACCCACTTTGATGTTTATCAACCCACTTGGGATTCTTCTTTTTTATTGTGTAATCCGCTTTGCATTATTAGGTTCAAAAGCAGCTTAGAAATAGCTTAATACAATACTAGTTTGTTGGATTCCGCGGGAGCACCTAGAGCATCTCTCAGTGACCTCTTGCCTACCCGGAGTATTTCCCTGGTGTTTTGGCGCTTTACTTTGTCTAAGGGGTTGGGTATAGAAAGGGGGTAGCTGGGGAGGAATTGGGTAGTCAGAGGGTGGAGGGACAGGGTGTTGGGGGAGGCGTGGGCAGTGAGTTGTGGACGAGAGATGGGGGATAATGGTGATGGATGGGGGATGTGGTTCTTCAGTTTTAGTGCTGTTCTTGCTTCTTTTTTTCACTATGTGCACTTCCTCCAGGCTTTTCTATACAAGAATTTTATGTGCCTATTGCTTGGGTCTTGGTGCCCTGGTTTTGTTTACATTGAGGTCTCTGCAGGCCAGGGATGAGACTGGGTAGCTAGCTTCTTAACATGGCTGTCTATACTTTTGCAGTCCTTATATATGGTGCATAGCTACATGGAAATGTAGGGGGCTAAACGTACCAAGACTCTACAGACACTGAATCATCACAATATAGACATCACGTCTCCAAGAAACTCAGTTCACAGATATAGAACATTTATAACTCAGGCAGAAATGGGTGGGAGCTATGTATTTTTCCTCATCTGGGGGGGGGGGAGGGGAGGGGGAGTCATGGATATATGGCAGTTCTCATACATAAGGCCCTTAGTTGTACTCTCAAAGAACATTTTAACGATATGGAGAAGTACGTTTTTCTAAGTTATGCTTGCACAGTAGGGAACTCTTCCTTCTTGCAGTGTATGGTCCAACATTGTTTGATTCAACATTTTACCCAACTTTGTTGCGCTGTCTTTTACCCTATGCTGGTCGAGGTCTAGTGGTTCTGGGAGATATAAATTTACTCATGGATCCCTCTCTGGATAGTTTTTTCTCCACTGGCTCTCCTGTCTCAACCTATCTTGGTAAGGGAACCTTGAAATCTTTGAAACTGCTTTAGAACTTGTGGATTGCTGGCGATTGGTTCTCCCCATAGAAAAAGATTCTTTTCTTCTGTGCAGGCAGTTGTTGTGGGTCCAGAGGCTGTGTGGGACCATTCCATTGTATGGATTGATCAAGAAGCACCGACACTCTACCAGAAACAATTTTGTTGGTGCTTCCTTAGCTATCTCTCAAACAATCTGGATTTTAAAGCCTACCTACAGGAAAAGTAGGCCCCTTTTTTGTCCACCAATCGTGGTCATATTGACCAGCCTGTCTCCTAATCTAATCTAACACTTCTATACCGTCAAATCCCAAAAGAGTCCAAGGCGGTTAACAATAAGAAACATTTAAAATACAATCATCAAACTAATCAAAAGCAGTACAGTCACAAACAGATTAAAACAGTTATAGTCTAAAATCAAGTGTTATAAAACCAATTTATATAATCAATCATCACTCACATTAGCAGATATATATTTAGCAAACAGAAGAGTCTTTAGACCTCTCCGAAAAGACATAAAAGAATAATCAAATCTTAACTCAATAGGAAGATATCTCCAAAGATTAGCTGCTTGGTAAGCATAAGATCTTTCATGATTTTTCTTAGAGATAAGACAACAAACTGAGGATGAGTAATAAAGAGATCATATACAAGTATGGACGACAAACCATGTAATGACATAAAAACAAGGCAGGATACTTTGAAAATAACCCTGGCCTTCACCAACAAACAGTGCAGATATAACAATGGGGTAGCCCTATCAAACTTACTATGACAATAGATCTTGGAAGCTGTGTTCAGTAAAAGCTGCAATCTATTAAGTTGTTTATCAGGAAGAGCAACATATAATGAACTACAATAATCCAACTGTGCTAAGATATAAGATTGAACAACTAGGGAAAATGTTTTGGTATCACAGAAGGCTTGAATGGTCCTAAGTTAGTACTGGGTTTAAAAAAGGTTTGAACAAATTTAGCAAATCTAGGGGTGATGATCCCTACACCTCTTATCTACTTTATTATAGGCAGAATGTGAGTCTGATGTTTAATGCCAATAGTCGGAAATTGTCTGCTTGGAAACCATATTCCCTATCTCTCGAGGGCTGTATACACCTCTTTAATATGATATTGGTACCTAAATGGTTATACACTTTCCAATGTTATCCCTATACCTTCAACATTGTGATGAACGCAAGCTTTCTAGGCACCTGCAGGACTATCTCTGGCTGAGAAAGAAGCCCTAGCTGTCTTTCTAATGTGTTTTTATTAATTTTATTAATTGTAAACCGCCTTGACCCAGTCCTTGGAATCTGGCGGGTTATGAAGGATCTACTGCGGTCCTGCAGGCCCCTAGGGACCATGGTGGTATGGGCCTCGTGAACCTTCATTACTTGACAATTGTGGCAGGAATGCATTATGTTAATGATTGGTATTGAGGGACACAGTATTTTTCCACTGAGGTGTTCAAAACCTACCCCTTTTTTGAAAACTTATAGAGCGATTTGGAGATGGGTCTGTGGCAGAAACACATATTGTGTCAAGTCTGTAATAAAATATTTCCAATATATGTTTCAGCTGTCCCAGTCTATATTAAAGTCATTGGTCCATTTCCCACTTTTCCTTATACTCTGTAAAGGCCACCATAATTGTCATTGTGAAATAACCCTTCTTTTTCACCTAGCAGGGGCTACAGTATCTTCACTCGTTGGGCACAGAAATGACTTAAATATCTGCTTCATGTCATTACAGAGGAATGCAAACTGAAGCCTTTTCCCACACTACTACAAGAGTTCTTGTTTCCTGCCTCACATGCTTTTTCCTACTGCCAGCTACACCATCATGTCTCCACTTTGTCCTGGTTAGATCTTACGAAGGATGTGCAGGAGACTTTAGCACATGCTTATACTCTGGGTCCCAGATGCCAGTACTGCTTTTATCATCGTTTCTTCAAGGACGTGATCCCTGACCTAGAATTTGGAAGTTGGCACAGAAATGGTCCCTAGGATTTACTTTGTTCTCTTTCCCCTGACCAGCTGCAATCATATGTGTTGCATCTGAACACATTATTGACAGTATGCAACACAGGGAATTTCTTTACAAAATTTACTGTTCGACTTCACATATCACCCCGTTGAGCATGTTGAGCTGGATTCCAGTCTATTTCCCTCTGCCCCAAATGACAACAGGTGAATGCTAACCTTGGGCACACGTACTGGTCCTGTTCTTTTGTCATGCATATGTGGAAGCAGATTTGGACTTTTCATGGTCCCTGTGGAACTGTACAGTTACTTCTAATCCCCTATTGCTTTTTGGGTCTTATGTTTTTAGTGAACAGGTTCCCCCAGGTTATCGCAACTTCTTTCACAAGGCGGTGATGCTGGGTATTAAAACGATTTTGGTGTCTTGGCTGCATCCAACTGGACCCCCGAAACAAAGCTGGTATAGTTTCCTAATTACTCAACTGTGCCTGGAGTGCCAGAGAGTCCATAACTTTAGTGTTCCCGAGGGTCACGAGTTTCAGGTTACTTGGGAGCGCTTGTGTTTAAATCTTAATCAGAGTTGGGGGGTTTTTTATCCTTTGTTTCTGGCAGTACGCACAGAGTATTATGTAACTGGAAGGGAAATGGGGTTGGGTGGGGTTATCAACGTATTTTCCAGAATGTTGAGTATTATTAAAAAAAAAGGGATGGAAAACAAACATGAGGATGTTATAATGCCATTATATCGCTCCATGGTGTGAACGCACCTGGAGTATTGTGTTCAGTTCTAGTCGCCTCATCTCAAAAAAGATATAAAGGAATTGGAGAAGGTGCAGAGAAGGGCGACGAAAATGATAAAAGGGATGGGACAACTACCCTATGAGGAGAGGTTAAGACGGCTAGGACTCTTTAGCCTGGAGAAAAGGCGGCTGAGGGGTGATATGATAGAGGTCTACAAAATAATGAGTGGGGTAGAGCGGACAGATGTGAAGCGTTTGTTTACACTTTCTAACAATAATAGAACCAGGGGACACAAAATAAAATTAGAATGTGGTAGGTTTAAAACAAATCAGAGAAAGTTTTTCTTTACTCAACGCGTAGTTGGACTCTGGAACTCATTGCCGGAGAAGGTAGTGACGGCAACTGGACTTGCTGAGTTAAAGGGGGTCTGGACAGATTCCTGAAGGAAAAGTACATTGATCATTATTAATTTTGGGTTTTTGCCAGGTTCTTGGGGCCTGGATTGGCCACTGTTGGAAACAGAGTGCTGGGCTTGATGGACCTTTGGTCTTTTCCCAGCATGGCAGTGCTTTTGTACTTATGTACTTATGATGTACTGTTATTCTTGCTTTGTTGTTGTGGTTGACTTACATAACATAGTAACATAGTAGATGACGGCAGAAAAAAAACCTGCATGGTCCATCCAGTCTGCCCAACAAGATGAACTCATATGTGCTACTTTTTGTGTATACCTTACCTTGATTTGTACCTGTCCTTTTCAGGGCACAGACCGTGTAAGTCTGCCCAGCACTATCCCCGCCTCCCAACCACCAGCCCCTCCTCCCACCACCAGCTCTGGCACAGACCGTATAAGTCTGCCCAGCACTATCCCCGCCTCCCGCCACCGGCTCTGCCACCCAATCTCAGCTAAGCTCCTTAGGATCCATTCCTTCTGAACAGGATTCCTTCTCAATAAAACAGATTTAAACATACATTCTTATGTAATTCATTTAAGGAACAAGCTATCCAACACTCATATCACACATGTGAAAATATATCTACCCCCTAAACTTAACTAGTTGCACCACCTTTAGCGGCAATATTTGCAGCCAAGTCTTTCACATCGCTATTGAGGAATCTTAGTCCACTCTTCTTTGTTTTAATGTTAAGCAGTATTTCAACGGGTTTACCTGGTCCTTTATTTTCACGACCAAGCCTCAAAAGGTGCCCCAACTCACCAGATGACCACTGGAGGGAATGGGGGATGAACTCCCCGTACTCCCCCAGTGGTCACCAATTCCCTCCCACACTAAAAAACTAAAACCTTTTTTTGCCAGCCTGTATGCCAGCCTCAAATGTCATACCCAGGTCCCTGACAGCAGTATGCAAGTCCCTGGAGCAGTTTTTAATGGGTGCAGTGGACCAGGCAGGCAGACCCAGGTCCTTCCCCCCCCCCCCCTACCTGTTACACTTGTGTTGCTAAGTGTTGAGCCCTCCAACCCCCCCCCCCCCCCAAACCCACTGTACCCACATGTAGGTGCCCCCCTTCACTCATAAGGGCTATGGAAATGGTGTAGAGTTGTGGGGGAGTGGGTTTGGGGGGGATTTGGGGGGCTCAGCACACAAGTTAAGGGAGCTATGCACCTGGCAGCTATTTGTGTATTTAACATTTTTAGAAGTGCCCCCTAGGGTGCTCGGTTGGTGTCCTGGCATGTGAGGGGGACCAGTGCACTACAAATGCTGGCTCCTTCCATGACCAAATGCCTTGGATTTCGCCGGGTTTGAGATGGCCGGCAGTTTTTCCCATTATCGCTGACAAACAAAACTGGTGATCTCAAACCCGGCGAACTCTTGCATTTGGCCGGGCTAAACCATATTATCGAAACAAAAGATGACCAGCCATCTTTTTCGAAAATATGGTTCCAGCCAGCTGTTGCGCCGCCGCCAAAATAGATTGCCGGCGAGTGGAGGAGTGGCCTAGTGGTTAGGGTGGCGGACTTTGGTCCTGAGGAACTGAGTTTGATTCCCGGCACAGACAGCTCCTTGTGACTCTGGGCAAGTCACTTAACCCTCCATTGCCTGCCGCATTGAGCCTGCCACGAGTGGGAAAGCGCGGGGTACAAATGTAACAAAAATAAATATTTCAGCGGCGACGTTCGATTATGCCCCTCCAACACTACATTCCATTTAGGTCCAAACTTTAATTGCTAAATTTCCAACAATTTTTATAAGAACACCTGGTTTATATTCTACCTTTCCTATCAAATATATAAATAATTCAAAAATAACTTACCTTCATTAACTCCAACCATACCATCAGGCAACCTCCCAAAATAACCATGTTTCAATACTGTGTCAGAGAACAGTTCCATGCTGGCAGAATACTGTGTTTCATTTTCATTTTGAAATGTAGCACTGAATGAACAAACACCAGTATCCTGCCAGCATAGGAAACCGTCCCTTGACACAGTATTTGAAACATGGTCATATACAGTCCGTAGTACCTGAAGATCAGAGGGTGGCCAATGTAACACCGAATTTTTAAAAAGGGTTCCCAAGGGTGAACCAGGAAATTACAGACTGGTAAGCCTGAGGTCAGTGCCAGGCAAAATAGTGGAAAACTATTATAAAGAATAAAATTACGGAACGCATATACAAACATGGTCTAATGGCACAGAGTCAGGATGGGTTCAGTAAAGGGAAGTCTTGCCTCACAATTTGCTTCATTTCTTTGAAGGTGTGAATAAACACGTGAATAAAGGTAAGCCGCTTGATGTAGTGTATCTAGATTTTCAGAAAACTTTTGATAAAGTTCCTCAAGAGAGACTCCTGAAAAATTAAAAAGTCATGGGATAGGAGGCAATGCTCTGTAGGGATTAGGAATTGGTTATTGGACAGAAACAGAGGGTAGGATTAATGGTCATTTCTGTCAATGGAGGAGGGTGAACAGTGGAGTGCCGCTGACATGGAAAGCAGGATGAGTGAGGTGATTAAATCTATTCAGGTTGCTAAAACACATGCGACTGTGAAAAACTGCAGGAAGACCTTAGGAAACTGGAAGACTGGGTATCCAAATGGCAGATGAAATTTAATGTGGACAAATGCAAGGTGATGCACATTGGAAAGAATAATCCCAATCATAGTTACCTGATGCTAGGGTCCACCTTGGGGATCAGCAACGAAGAAAAAGATCTAGGTGTCATTGTAGATAATACGCTGAAATCTTCTGCTCAGTGTGCAGCAGCAGCCAAAAAAACAAACAGGATGCTAGGAATTATTAGGAAAGGGATGGTAAATAAGACCAAAAATACTGTAATGCCTCTGTATCGCTCCATGGTGCGACCTCACCTTGAGTATTGCATTCAGTTCTAGTCGTCGTATCTCAAGTATCTCGAATTAGAAAAGGTTCAAAGAAGAGTGACCAAAATGATAAAGGGAATGAAACTCCTCTCATTTGAGGAAAGACTAAAGAGGTTACAGCTTCTCTGCTTGGAAGAGAGACAGATGAGGGGAGATATGACGGAGGTCTACATCCTGAATGGTGTAGAACAAGCAGAACTAAATTGATTTTTACTCATTCCAAAAGTACAAAAAACTAGAGGACACTCAAGGAAGTTACATGGAAATATTTTTAAAACAAATAGGAGGAAAATTTTTCCACTCAATGAATAGTTTGCTGGAGGATGTAGGGTTAGCTTATCTGGGTTTAAAAAAGGTTTGGACAAGTTCCTGGAGGAAAAGTCCATAGTCTGCTATTGAGACAGACATGGGAAGCAACTGCTTGCCCTGGGATTGGTACATGGAACACTGCCACGATTTGGGTTTCTGCCAGATTATTGTGACCTGGCTTGGCCACTGTTGGAAACAGGATACTGGGCTAGATAGACATTGGTCTGACCCAGTATTTTATTTATTTGGTGCATTTATATCCAACATTGTCCCACCTATTTGCAGGCTCATTGTGCCTTACATTATGCCGTAATGGCAATCGCCATTTCTGGAATGAGAAATACAAAGTGGTATTGCATTAAAGTTCATAAGTGATAAAGTAGATTAAGCAGTCAGGTATGGAGAGTTCATTCCCGGAATGAGAAATAAAGTGGTATTGTGTTAAAGTTCATTAGTGACAAAGTATATAAGCAATCAAGTATAGAGCGTTCGGGTTTTGTTCTGTTCTGGTGTAAATTTCGTGGTCTAGTATTTAGGATGGATCGCTGTGGTAAGCTTTTTGAACAAGTTGGTTTTTAGTGATTTTCAGAAATTTGTTAGGTCAGCATTGTTTGTATGACATTTGGTAGTGCATTCCATAGTGCGTGCTTATGTAGGAGAAGCTGGATGCATATGTCAATTGATATTTTAGTCCTTTGCAGCTGGGGTAGTGGAGATTCAGGAATGTGCGTGCTGACCTTTTATGTTCCTGGTGGGTAAATCTATAAGGTCTGACATGTAGGACGGGGCCCTCGCCGTGGATGATTTTATGAACCATGGTGCAAATTTGAACACAATACGTTCTTTAAATGGGAGCGAGTTGTAGTTTTTCTCTTAGGGGTTTGGCGCTTTTGTATTTCGTTTTTCCAAATACGAGTCTTGCTGCTGTATTTTGGGCAGTTTGGAATTTCTTTATGATTTGTTCTTTGCATCTGGCATAGATGGAATTGCAGTAATCTAGGTGGCTTATCACCATGATTGTACCAGGCTGCGGAATATTTTCCCTTGGGAAGAATGGTTTACTCTTTTGAGTTTCCACATTGAATGGAACATTTTCTTTGCGTATTTTTCGCATGGCTTTCTAGTGTGAGATTTCGGTCAATTGTAAGTCCTAGAATTTTCAGGCTATCTGAAACAGGGAGCGTATAGTCTGGGGTGTTTATAGTTGTGGGTTTGGTCGTGTTATATCGTGATAAAATGAGACGTGTTTTTTCTGCGTTGAGTTTTAGTTGAAATGCATCCGCCCATGAGTTCGTGATTTGAGGCTTTGTTTGATTTCATTTGTGATTTCTGATAGATCATGTTTGAACGGGATGTAAATCGTGACATTGTCTGCGTAGATGTAAGGATTCAGGCCTTGGTTGGATAGCGATTTGGCTAGGGATGTCATCATTAGGTTGAAGAGAGTCCGTGAAAGCGGTGATCCTTGTGGTACTCCGCATCCTGGTTTCCATGGTAATGATGTATTCGAATTTGATATCACTTGGTATGTTCTTGCGGTAAGGAAGCCTTTGATCCAATTAAGTACGCTTCCTCCAATTTAAGTATTCTAGGATGTTTAATAGTATTTTGTGGTCAACCATGTCGAACACGCTGGACATGTTGAATTGCAGGCAGTACACTATTGCCAGTTGCAATTGTTTGTTTGAATTTGGTTAGGAGAGTAATTAGTACTGTTTGGTGCTGTGGTTGGGTCAAAATCCTGATTGTGATTCATGTAGTATTGAGAATTTGTTTAGGTAGTTGGTTAGCTGTTTGGTTACCATACTTTCCATTAGTTTGGCTGCCAGAGGGATGGATGCTACTGGGCAGTAGTTGGTTATGTTATTTGCTTTTTTTCTTTGGATCTTTAGGTATTGGGGTGAGTAGTAAGTTTCCTTTATCCTTAGGGAAGAAACCATGTTGTAACATGTAGTTTAGGTGTGACATGAGGTCTGTTATGAAGCGTTGAGGGGCTGATTTTATTAGGTTGTTGGGACATATGTCCAGTTTGCAATGGGTTTGGCGAACCTGTTGATCGCTTGGGTGACGGTTTCATCGGTGAGGTAAAGCGAAGTTTGTCCAGGTTCGGGCTGCTGGATATTCGTCGAGGATTGGGTCCAGACAGTCAATGAATATTTCATGGTCGGTGGTATTAAGTGGTAACATGATTCATAGCTTTACAATTTTCTCGTTGAAGTATTTAGCAAGGTTGTCTGCTGATGGGGGAGTCCGTGTTGGTTGTGGTAATCGATATGGTATCTAGTAGTTTGTTCACGAGTTGGAAAAGTTTATGCATGCCTTTGTAGTCTGGCCCTATTTTGGTTTGTAGTACGACTTTTTGGTTTATTGCATATTTGTATTTCCTTTGCATTTGTTTCCATGCATTAAGTGTGTATTCATCTTCTATTTTATTCCATGCTCGTTCAAGTCTCCTAACTTGTGTTTTTAGTTTTTTTCAGTATAGCTACTCTTATGTTATGTTCCCTGCTATTGTTTTGCAGTAACGTAAAAACCATGCTGTGTGTTTACTCAGATTGCCTTTGTCTAATATTACATTTTGTTTAAAGATCAGAAACCATTCAGTGTGAAATATATGCAATAATAGAGGAAATGAAGAGGGGCAAAAAAAGTTTCACATCACTGCATGTTACATTTTGTGAATCTGCAAGGAACAGATGCAAGGCCAAATGGTAAGAAAACAATACTGGTAGTGGTGTTTCCCTATGAGGAGTTAAAGTTACCTCCTGTGACTTGGTTGTATCTGTATGTGTACTCAAGCTTTAAGTATAAATAACATAGCCAACCCCTTTTTTGGAGAAGAGGAATTAGGGAAAGGAGAAACAATCCTGAACTTTGGTAAGAAATTTGTTCGGGACTCTTAGGTCTAGGATGGGGCGGAATCCTCCTAGCTGTTTTGGGGGGCCGTGGAAACCTGAAATAGAATCTCTGCCCTCTTTTCCCTGGTGGAACGGGTTAAACCACGTTAGCCTGAAAAGGGGAAGAGTTTCTTTGCATTTCCCGATGCTGAGAGCTTGATTTTGATTACCTTAGAGGGGTAATTTTTGAGACCAGCACACCGACTGGAGACGATATCCCGTCCGGACTATTTTGAAAACCCACAAGTCTGAGGTTATAAGAGGCCAATTCTTGGCAAAAAGTGTCAGCCTTCCTGCTAACCGTAGGTGGCCGAAAATGGATACAGGGACCGAGGCTAAGTTCTCCTGAAGGCAAATAAAACCCTAACCCCAGTTTTGACTGCAGAGCAGTCTGGAACATTTGGGACCTCCCCTGTCTGGTACGAGAGTGAGATTCCTGTTTTGTCTGGGAGGCGTGGGAAGGTGGAGGATACCGACACTTTTCAGAGTAGTAGGATCTCTGCTGCCCATCACTCTGGAAGAGGAAGCCGGGTTGTAAGGCTACTAAAACTGAACCTTTTCAAGAAGGCATACCATAAACATCCATCTTAAATACTAAATATTAATATTATACTTGATCTATACGAGATGAACTTTTATTGCTCGACTGCCTAACCTCTATGATACTAACGATCAAGCTCTACCACGCTGAACTGTATGTCGAATAGGGCCTCCCTATAGTCGATGATCTAATGTATGGTACAATCTAACCTACTACTCAGAGATATTCTTACAACACTTTAATGTATTTTTCCTTATCATGTATGTCCGCAAATAGTATTTATTTACACCATGAGCTATCCCATTTAAATCATGTTCCATGTATGTCTCCACGTATGTATGCACCCTAACGCAATACCATTTGTAATCCTGTTACACGGAAATGGCAACCGCCATTCCGGCAAATGTAAGCCACATTGAGCCTGCAAATTGGTGGGAAAATGTGGGCTACAAATGCTACAAATAAAATAAATAAGTGGGCCTGGAGCGGTTCTTAATTTCATTATGCTGCTTGATAAGTGTTACAGTCTCATGCACTTCATCTACAAAGAAATTCTCTCCATGGAATAGCAAACCATGCCAGTGAGCATTTTTGTTCCAGGGCAGGAGAGAAGAGTGTTTAGGGCCTGAGAGGAGGGTGTTTCTCTTGTCAAGCACTTTTGGGCACTGGGGGAGGGGGGGCTTGTTGTCTTGATGTCTTCCCTCAATTGAAGACTTGTGCTGGAGCTTTATTTGTATACTGTCATCTGTTTCACTACAGCCATTCGTTAGATTTGTTACCTGTCACTGTGAGGCTTGGTGAAAAGATTAATGCTATTTTTTCAGGAATTTACGAGAACCAGGTGACTATTTGTGGCCTGCACAAGACCTTTCAGTTCCTAGATCCTGCTAGAGATTATGGCTGGTGACAAATATTCCTCTGGTGGCTCAGTCATCCACCAAGTGTATTTTTCCCTTCAGTGAGCCTTTAGAGCTAAGACTATAGCCCTTTAGAGCTAAGACTGTAGCCCTTCCAAGCTTGTGCAGTGTGATTCAGAGGACAGCACCTTGTTTCAGGTCTTTTGGGCTTGCTCTAAAACTGCCTCCTTTTGGGAAGGAATACCTGCTTGCTTATCTTTAGGTTATTTTATTCTCATCTCACCCTTTCCTTTGTGACTTGGATTTTCCCCCCAAAAATCGTCTACCTGTAGAGGTAGAAGCTGAAAGCTACCGGCGGGAGAACTTGTCGAAAGCGGTATCCCGCTGGTGGAGCTGCTCTACCACCTGTTCGACTTTCTCTCCAAAAATGTTATCCGCACGGCAAGGCGAGTCCGCAATCCGCTGCTGGATCCTATTCTCCAGGTCGGAGGCACGCAGCCATGAGAGTCTGCGCATCACCACACACTAAGCAGCGGCCCTGGACGCAACATCAAAGGTGTCATACACCCCTCTGGACAGGAATTTTCTGCACGCCTTCAGCTGCCTGACCACCTCCTGAAATGGCTTGGCTTGCCCACCAAGCCCGCCAACTGCCGCACATTGTTCCGCATGTGTATGCTCGTTTAGAGCTGGTAAGACTGGATTTTGGCCACAAGCATAGAAGAATGGTAGGCCTTCCTCCCAAAGGAGTCTAAGGTTCTAGAGTCCTTGCCCGGGGGCGCCGAAGCATGCTCCCTAGAACTCTTAGCCTTTTTTAGGGCCAAATTCACAACTCCAGAGTCGTGAGGCAACTGAGTGCGCATCAGCTCTGGGTCCCCATGGATCCGGTATTGGGACTCGATCTTCTTGGGAATGTGGGGATTACTTAATGGCTTGGTCCAGTTCGCCAGCAATGTCTTTTTCAGGACATGATGCATGGGTACTGTGGACGCTTCCTTAGGTGGAGAAGGATAGTCCAGGAGCTCAAACATTTCAGCCCTGGGCTCGTCCTCCACAACCGCCGGGAAGGGGATGGCCGTAGACATCTCCCGGACAAAGGCCGCAAAAGACAGACTCTCGGGAGGAGAAAGCTGCCTTTCAGGAGAGGGAGTGGGATCAGAAGGCAGGCCATCAGACTCCTCGTCAGAGAAATATCTGATGTCCTCCTCCTCCTCCCACGAGGCCTCACCATCGGTATCAGACACAAGTTCACGGACCTGTGTCTGAAGCCGTGCCCGGCTCGACTCCGTGGAACCACGGCCACGGTGTGAACGTCGAGAGGTAGACTCCCTCGCCCGCACCGGTGAAGCTCCCTCCGCCGACGTCGTCGGGGAGCCTTCCTGGGAGGCGACCGCAGTCGGTACCGCAAGCGGCACCGATGTAGGAGACCTCACCCCGGGCAAGGGGCCAGCCGGCGCCTCACTCGACGGTACCGGAGGCGCAAGCACCCCCGGTACCGGAGGGGAAGGGCGCAACAGCTCTCCCAGGATCTCTGGGAGGACGGCCCAGAGACTCTCGTGCAGAGCGGCTGTAGAGAAAGACATGGAAGCCGATGCAGGTGTCGATGTCAGAGTCTGTTCCAGGCGTGGAGGCTGTTCCGGGCTGTCCAAAGAGGAGCGCATCGACACCTCCTGAACAGAGGGTGAGCGGTCCTCTCGGTGCCGATGCCTACTGGGTGCCGACTCCCTCGCGACCCAGAGCTCTCGGTACCGACACGGGAAGGAGACCGGTGTCGATGCTTCTTTGACTTCTTCAAACGAAGCATGTCACCCGAACTTCCCGGCACCGACGAGGAGGACGTAGAATCCAGCCGTCGCTTCCTCGGGGCCGAGGCCGAAGAAGGTCTGTCTCGGGGGGGGGCTGTACCGCAGGAGCCCTCAGGGTAGGGGGAGACCCACCCGAAGGCTCACCGCCACCAGCAGGGGAATGGACAGCCCTCACCTGCACTCCAGTCGAAGCACCACCGTCCGACGACATCAGCAGAAGTGGAGGTCCCGGTACCACCGACGCCGACGCAGCCTTCCGATGTCTCGGCCCCGATGCAGAGGGTCGATGCCTCGATGCACTCGATGCAGTCGCGGCCGAGGACGGAGGTCTTGACGCTGCCGACGTCGATGCACTCGATACTCACAGTGCCGATGCCGACGAAGAGCCCGAGAACGTTCCACTGGGCCAATCTCGCTACCTGAGTCCTTTTCTGTAAAAGGGCGCAAAGACTACTGGCCTGCGGGCGGTGCCCAGCCCCCAGACACTGAAGACACGACGCGTGCCTGTCAGTGAGCGAGATTACCCGGGCGCACTGGGTGCACTTCTTGAAGCCGCTGGGAGACTTCGATGACATGGGCGGAAAAATCACGCCGGCGAAATCAAAACTCGTAATTGCGGTAAAGCACCAAAAAAGAGGGGAAGAAAAAAATTCGACCCGAGGCCTCAAAAGGGTCTACCCTGAAAACGAAAAGAAACTTAACGGGGCAAAAACTGGAATTACCGTAAGGGAAAAAAGACCGAAAAGGCCTTCTTCCGAAATCCTTTTCCCTTTTTTTTTTTTTTTTTTTAACGAAAGAGCCAAAAAGACGCGCGAGGTCGACTTAAGGGGCGTGAACGGCGTAACACGACCGTACCGAGCGCGGACAAAAGAAGACTGACGAACACGAGCCGGTTCGTGCGGGAAGACGGCCGCACATGCGCGGTGCGCATCGGCGCACGAGGACTAGCAAAGGACTTTGCTAGAAAAGTGTTCCGATTGGAGGGGCTGCCGTGGACGTCACCCATCAGTGAGAACAAGCAGCCTGCTTGTCCTCGGAGAATAAAAAAAATTAGACAGCAATTCCTGCTGTTAGGATAAGGCCAGTGCTGGGAGACTTCTACAGTCTGTGTCCCACATATAGCAAAACAAGGGCAGACTTCTAAGTTCTGTGTCCCATTTATGGACACAGACCTGAATGGGCTGGAGTGGGCTTAACAGCAGCTCCAGTAGTTGAGAAGCAAGATCAAAGCCACTCAGACTTCTATGGGCTGTGATCAGAAAATAGCAAGGACAGATCAAGGAAAAGAATGTGTATTTTATACCACAATCATATCATATGCAATGAGTGTATCTCAGAGGGGAATGGGAAAACATCTTAAGATTGATAAGTAAAATGTTGTCAGATAGCAACATCGTTGGATTTTTGTTTAATCAAGAACTGCCTATATATGGTTGTATTGTGGCAAATTGCCAGCTGCCCTATTTGTGATGCCAGTATTTGATCACAAAGAGTAATGTGTATGAAGTGGAAGGTGCTTCTCTGGTCACCTTTTTTGGTATATTGGATGGACCATGAGGATCTTTTATCTGTTATTTACTATGTTACTAGGTAGTTTTTGCGATATCAAGAATGTCCCTTCATATAATTTATTTATCATACCCTTTACTCTGGATATTAAATTAAACTTGGGTAATTATTCCCTCTCCACCTCTGGGTATTTCTCCTGCTTTTATTTCCCCCTCTTTAGTTGATTTCTTAGCCTATCCTTCATTCATCTCACTCTTGTGTTTCCAAGCCTCTTCTTTCCATCTCTACATCAGACTTCTTTCTAACACTCTTTCCTGAGCCTCCACTCATCAACTTTTGTTCTGATGTTCCTTTCCAAGCTGCTTTTCATTCTTTCTCTGCTTTAACTCTTCTTGCACGCCTCTCTAGATCCCCTCCTATCTGTAAAACCAGCCTCTCTTCTGGTGCTCTCTCTTTGATCCTATCTTTTTCTCTCTGCACTCACTTTTACTACTACTACTTATAATTTCTATAGCGCTACTAGACGTACGCAGCGCTGTACACTTGAACATGAAGAGACAGTCCCTGCTCGACTGAGCTACAATGTAACTTTTGCTGTTCCTCACTAAGGCTCTTCTTTCTCTTTCTGCATACACCTGGTGCCCCCACCTAGGCCTCGTCTTTCTCTATTTCTTATTCTACAGAAGCTCTCAATTGTTTTAAGATGTTATCACTTACATACTTCTTTACATCAATATTTAAAATTAGGAATCATAAATTGCCAATGGTTGCTTTGTGCAGCTTTTCTTGGAGCAATATTCTTCTTTCCTCCAGTTTTATGACAGACTCTCTTTGTAAAAAAAAAACCTTGGTTTAAATGTAGGGTCTGTGAGGTTATATTACACTATGCTCAGGGGAAGATATCAATTACTTCAGCTCCAGGGCCCAGGGCCGGTACTAGGGTTTCTGGAGCCCTCCTGCAGCCTATTAGTTGGCACCCCCTACCCATCCAGGGACGGGATCACTATGGCTCTGCCCCTACAATAGTTACACCCACAGTAGCCGCACTCATTTTACCAGCCATGGCACATTATAAACAGGCATCATTGAAAATATTACACCAGTATAGGAGAAGAAAAATAACTTGTGGTTTTTTTTTTTCATTATAAATAACTTCTGTAAGCTGTTACAGCTACAGTATACCCAAAATGACACAAACCAAATTAGCATACAGACCAGGAATTAGGAGAACAGTCTTGCCAAATCTGAAAAAATATATTACCAAAATCTCAGAACCTAACAAACAGATCCCTATTCAGACACTTGGCCTTGCAGTCACACATGCAGAACAGAAATAGTCCCTCTTCAAATTCTTCAAAAAGTAACCTGAAATTCTAAGAAGCTAGACTCTGCATGCAGCATAATACCAGAAAAACAGAAAAAAGCACATTGCTATACATTGTAAAATAAGACAGCAGATGTAAATTCTCAAATCGGACATATTCCAAACAGTAAAATGAAAATAAAATGGGTTGGGGGGTTTTTTAACCTTTGTCTGGTGACTTTGTTTTTCTGATCATGTTGATCCCAGTCTCTGATTCTGCTGCTCTCTATCTGTTCTCTTAACTCTGTTTCCAGGGCTTTCCTTTCCATTTATTTCTTTACTTTCCTCCTTTCTTCTTCATTTCTTGCCCTACATCCACAAGTAAAAGCTGGGTCCTCCGCAGACGACTGGAGGAGGTATAGAGTGGATCTAGCTTCTACCTATTTGCTCCAACCATGTGCATTTTTTCTCCTCCCTTCCTTTTCCCTCATCTCCATCAATATGCATCTCCTTCCTCTCTCTTCCCTCTCCTCTATGTCCAGCATTTTTCCTCTCCCCCCTTCCATCCAAGCCCAAATTTCTCCTCTCTCCCCTCCATCCAGTCCACCATTTCTCATCTCTCCCCTCCATTCATGTTCATCTCACTTCCCTCTCTCTTCCCTCCCCTCCATCCATGTGCATCTCCTCCTCTGCCTTCCCTCACCTCCATCCATGTCCAGCATTTCTCCTCTCATCCCTTCCCTCCATCCATGGGCATCTATTTCCTGTCTTCTTTCCCCTCCATCCACGACCAGCATTTCTTCTCTCTCCCTTCCCCTCCATCTGTGTGTATCTCCTTCCTCTGTCTTTCTTTTCCTCCATCATTTCTCCTCTCTTCTCTGCCCTCCACTCCATCCAAGTCCTGCATTTCTCCTCCCTCCCCTTCATGTGCATCTCCTTCCTGTTTTCCCTTCCCTCCATCCATGTCCAGAATGTCTCCTGCCCTCCCCCTCCATCCATCCATGTTCAGCAACTTTTCTCTCTCCCCTTTTCTCCCCTCTATCCATCCATGTCCAGTAACTCTCCTCTCTCTCCCCTGCCCTGTCGTCCATCCATCTCAAGCAACTCTCCTGTCTCCCCTGCCCCCCTCCATCCATGCCCAGCAATTCTTCTCTCTCCCCTCCCCTCCCATCCATGTCCAGCGATTCTCCTCTGCCCTCCCCTCCATATCCAGCGATTTTCCTTTGTCCCTATCATCCCCTCCCATTCATGTCCAGTGACTCACCCCAGGCCCCACCTGCCCCCCCCCTTTTCAGCCCCCGAGTTCCCATTCCAATCCCAGACCCCACCTGCCCCCCCTTTTCAGCCCGCAAGTTCCTGTTCCAACCCCAGCCCCACCTACCCACCCTCTTCTCCAGCAACATCCCCCTTTTCGTTCCTGCCACCCTAAGGGGTTTAAATCTTTTATTTTACCTCAAGTTACAGCGGCAGCAGCAGTGAAACCAGTAGGCTCGCCTCTAGCCTTCCCTTCACTCTCAGTGCCCCGCCTTCCTCTGATGTAATTTCCTGTTTCAGCAAGGGCAGGACACTGAGAAGGAAGGGAAGACTAGAGGTGAGCCTGCTGGTTTCACTGCTGCCGCCGCTGTGACGAGGTAAAATAAAAGATTTAACACACACAACCCTCCCCCCTCCAGGGCAGCAGGAACGAAATTAGGCTGTCAGGGAGCTGGGGGTGGGCAGATGGGATCAGAGAGCTGCTTGCAGCTGGGCTGGAACTGTAAGCCGCTCGGGCGGCGGTAAGCATGGCTTGTGAGGTGTCCTCCAGAGGTTGGCGCCCCCCCGCCATGCTTACCGGTTTCCGCCGGCATTGCCAGGGCCCCTCTTATCTAACCCACTCCAGCTGTTGTCTTACCAGGACAACAAAGCGTTTCATCAGATAGGTGTTGCTGGTCGTGGACAACTGGAGCAAGCCAGATGGCCTCTAAAACCCAGAGTAAAGACGGGGTGTGCACCTCTGAAACTAAGATAGTGAAACCCAAAGCCTTGATTAGCCTTGATTAGCTTCACATGGGCTGCTGAGATTACGACAGATGAAATCTTTGACAAGTTAGTAGATAGCATGGATGGGCAGACTGGATAGGAAATATAGTTTCTATCCAACATCATTTTTCTGTGTTTCTATGTTTCATCTTACTCACTCAATTTTCTGCTCCAGTAAAGTTGCACAGAAGCTCATTCAGGCATTCCAGCACAGAATCTATATCTATCCATTCCTCTCCCTTAGAGATCCTATGTATTCGTCCAAAGCTTTCTTGAATTCAGGTATAGTTTTCATCTCCATAACCTCCACCGGGAGACTGTTCCACGAATTCACTATCCTTTCCATGAAGAAGCATTTCCCCAGGTTACTCCTGAGTTTGAGCCCTTTTCACCTTCATCCTATGCCTCCCCTCTCCTGCCTTTTAAGTATATATATTGAGATATTTAAGTCTGTTCCCATACGCTTTCTGACGAAGACCATTGACCACTTTAGTACCCACCCTCTGGACAGACTCCATCCTGCACATATCTTTTTGAAGATGCAGTCATACAATATTCTAAATGAGGTCTCACCAGATTCTTATACAAGGGCATCGTCACCTTTTTCCTACTGGCCATTCCTCTCCCTATGCACCCTAGCATCCTTCTAGCTTTTGTCATCAACTTTTCTACCTGTTTTGCCATCTTAAGAGCATGTGAGTTTACTTTAGCCATTTTTATAACAAGAAAGATTACTAATCAAAAGATGTCCATCTTAACCAGAGTGGGACCAGGCTGCTGGCATCGGCGTTTAAGAAGGAGATAGAGCAGCTTTTAAACTAGAAATGGGGGGGAAGGCCGACAGTCGCTCAAAAGAGCATGGTTCGGGATAAGGTATCTTTCAAAGATATCACCATAACAGGGAAGATAGAGTATCCTGATAGTGAGGTTGCAAAAGAGATTGTAGTAGATCGGGTATCTTTAAATAACAATAAAAATCAGACAAAAGATTGCCAATTAATACTGTCAAGTACTAAGCATGATGTACTTAGGAACAACAAACATAGTTTGAAATGTCTATATGCGAATGCCAGGAGCCTAAGAAATAAGATGGGGGAGTTAGAATATATTGCACTAAATGAAAAATTAGATATAATAGGCATCTCTGAGACCTGGTGGAAGGAGGATAACCAGTGGGACACTGTCATACCGGGGTACAAATTATATCGTAGTGATAGGGTGAATCGGATTGGTGGAGGGGTAGCATTGTATATTAACGAGAGCCTTGAATCAAATAGATTGAAAATTCTGCAGGAAGCAAAACACTCCTTGGAATCACTGTGGATTGAAATTCCATGTGCAAAGGGGAAAAGGATAGTGATAGGAGTGTACTACCGTCCGCCTGGCCAGGACGAACAGACGGATGCGGAAATGTTAAAGGAAATCAGGGACGCAAACAAACTGGGCAACACAATAATAATGGGGGATTTCAATTACCCGCATATAGACTGGGGTAATGTAACATCTGTACACGCAAGGGACATAAGATTTCTTGATGAAATCAAGGACAGCTTCATGGAACAGCTAGTTCAGGAGCCGACAAGAGAAGGAAAAATACTAGACTTAGTCCTTAGTGGTGCTCATGATCTAGTGCAGGGGGTAACGATACGAGGGCCGCTTGATAACAGTGATCATAATATGATCGGTTTTGATATTGGCATTGAAGGAAGTGAAACTAGGAAATCAAGTACGCTAGCGTTTAACTATAGAAAAGGTGAGTACGACAAAATGAGAAAAATGGTGAAAAAAAGACTGAAAGGAGCAGCTCGCAGAGTAAAAAACTTGCATCAGGCGTGGATGCTGTTTAAAAACACCATCCTGGAGGTTCAGGACAAATATATTCCACGTATTAGAAAAAAGGGAAAAAAGACTAAACGTCAGCCGGCGTGGCTAAACAGTAAGATAAAGGAAATCATTAGAGCCAAAAAACAATCCTTCAGAAAGTGGAGAAGAGAACCAACTGAAAGTAACAGGATAGATCATAAGGAATGCCAAGCCAAATGCAAAGCGGAGATAAGGAGGGCAAAAAAGGACTTTGAGAAGAAATTAGCGTTGGAAGCAAAAATACATAGTAAAAACTTTTTTAGATACATTAAAAGCAGGAAACCGGCCAAAGAGTCGGTTGGGCCGCTGGACGAAAAATGGTGTTAAAGGGGCGATCAAGGAGGACAAAGCCGTAGCGGAGAAATTAAATGAATTCTTTGCTTCGGTCTTCACCGAGGAGGATTTGGGGGGGACACCGGTGCCGGAAAGAATATTTGAAGCGGGGGAGTCGGAGAAACTAAACAAATTCTCTGTAACCTTGGAGGATGTAATGGGTCAGTTCAGCAAGCTGAAGAGTAGTAAATCACCGGGACCTGATGGTATTCATCCCAGAGTATTAATAGAACTAAAAAATGAACTTGCGGAGCTACTGTTAGAAATATGCAATCTGTCCCTAAAATGGAGTGTAATACCGGAAGACTGGAGGGTAGCCAATGTTACTCCGATTTTTAAGAAAGGTTCCAGAGGAGATCCGGGAAATTATAGACCGGTGAGTCTGACGTCGGTGCCGGGCAAGATGGTGGAGGCTATTATTAAGAATAAAATTGCAGAGCATATACAAAAACATGGACTGATGAGACAAAGTCAGCACGGATTTAGTGAAGGGAAGTCTTGCCTCACCAATCTAATGCATTTTTTTGAGGGGGTAAGCAAACATGTGGACAATGGGGAGCCGGTTGATATTGTATATCTGGATTTTCAGAAGGCGTTTGACAAAGTGCCGCACGAAAGACTCCTGAAGAAATTGCAGAGTCATGGAATCGGAGGTAGGGTATTATTATGGATTAAGAACTGGTTGAAAGATAGGAAGCAGAGAGTAGGATTGCGTGGCCAGTATTCTCAGTGGAGGAGGGTAGTTAGTGGGGTCCCGCAGGGGTCTGTGCTGGGTCCGTTGCTTTTTAATGTATTTATAAATGACCTAGAGATGGGAATAACTAGTGAGGTAATTAAATTCGCCGATGACACAAAATTATTCAGGGTCGTCAAGTCGCAGGAGGAATGTGAACGATTACAGGAGGACCTTGCGAGACTGGGAGAATGGGCGTGCAAGTGGCAGATGAAGTTCAATGTTGACAAGTGCAAAGTGATGCATGTGGGTAAGAGGAACCCGAATTATAGCTACGTCTTGCAAGGTTCCGCGTTAGGAGTTACGGATCAAGAAAGGGATCTGGGTGTCGTCGTCGATGATACGCTGAAACCTTCTGCTCAGTGTGCTGCTGCGGCTAGGAAAGCGAATAGAATGTTGGGTGTTATTAAGAAGGGTATGGAGTCCAGGTGTGCGGATGTTATAATGCCGTTGTATCGCTCCATGGTGCGACCGCACCTGGAGTATTGTGTTCAGTACTGGTCTCCGTATCTCAAAAAAGATATAGTAGAATTGGAAAAGGTACAGCGAAGGGCGACGAAAATGATAGTGGGGATGGGACGACTTTCCTATGAAGAGAGGCTGAGAAGGCTAGGGCTCTTCAGCTTGGAGAAGAGACGGCTGAGGGGAGATATGATAGAAGTGTATAAAATAATGAGTGGAATGGATCGGGTGGATGTGAAGCGACTGTTCACGCTATCCAAAAATACTAGGACTAGAGGGCATGAGTTGAAGCTACAGTGTGGTAAATTTAAAACGAATCGGAGAAAATTTTTCTTCACCCAACGTGTAATTAGACTCTGGAATTCATTGCCGGAGAACGTGGTACAGGCGGTTAGCTTGACGGAGTTTAAAAAGGGGTTAGATAGATTCCTAAAGGACAAGTCCATAGACCGCTATTAAATGGACTGGAAAAATTCCTCATTTTTAGGTACAACTTGTCTGGAATGTTTTTACGTTTGGGGAGCGTGCCAGGTGCCCTTGACCTGGATTGGCCACTGTCGGTGACAGGATGCTGGGCTAGATGGACCTTTGGTCTTTCCCAGTATGGCACTACTTATGTACTTATGTACTTATAGAGGCACAATAGACAATGATAGCTTCTGGTAGCAGGTAATTCCTTTCCTAATCATCCACCATTATGTATCAAACCTGGCCAATTTATTCACTGCTTGGGATTATCATGAAACCAACACTATAGATTTGATCACGCATTTATTGGCAAAAAAATATACTAGGGCCAAATCTTCTCTTTGGTATTCTTCCCAATTATCTTCACCTAAACAAGAATGTTGCAGGCTTAAAAAGAACTGATGAAAGTCAAGAATTACTTTAGACATAATTAACTGAAAATACACATCACCAATTCTCAGTTCGGCTATTCTTAAAAGAATATACTACTCATCTTTGATAGGTACCTCCAGTATTAATCAGAAGATTCTATTTAAAATTATTAACAACCTAGTTTCCTTTCCTCTCAAAAACAAATTAATCAACCTAGTGCAGATTGATTACCAACTTATTTTTCAGAGATAATGGTTTTGATACATAATTTTTTCTCCCAGGAACAGTCAATAATAGCCAACTCTCTGCCTGCTGAGGAAACTATTGTTTGTTCAGCAGATAGATGCTGATCTACTTTTAATATAATTTCTGAGGTTGAAGTACGACTATATATCACTAAACTTGTGAAACTCAATGTCTGAGAAGTTCTGAGAGAAGAGGACATTTCTCTGGTAAGTGAACGCTACTTTGCTTTGTGCTTTGGGAACTAAAAGATTGGGGTTTAAAGGAGAAATTGTAGGTTAGTGTTAGGCAAAATAAAAATATAAAAAGCAAATCTTAACAACTAATCTCCATAGTCTTTTCCACTTAGTTTTAAAAGCTTTGTATCACAGCATTAACAGATAGAATCTAACAGGCACTGCAGGATCTAGTATAGTCTTCCCACCCCAGGACAACTCTTCATTTATAGTCAGTTACTGTAATTAGGGTAACAAGCAAGGAATGCTCTTACAGAGTTTTAAATACATTTCATTACCATCTAAGAAGGAAACACTAACTAAATCATACAATATACTATATAAACTAAAAGACACTTTTATAGTAGGCTAATATCCTTAATACTGTAGCAAGTTTTAAATTATTGAAAAACTCAAAAACACTACGATGGAGTCAGCAGTCCAGCAGCGAGAGGGGTGCTATCCAGTCTTTTCCGTTGAGTGTCACATGTATGATTATCTCCCAGTTGGTGTGCCCGATGCAAAGAGCTCCTAGCTCTTAGAGAACGTGTCCATTCTCTTGAGGCTACAGTAGCAGATTTAGTGCAGCTGAGGGAGACAGAGAGGTACACAGAGACCTACTACTACTACTACTATTTAGCATTTCTATAGCGCTACAAGGCATACGCAGCGCTGCACAAACATAGAAGACAGTCCCTGCTCAAAGAGCTTACAATCTAAGACCTACAGGAATGTTGTAGAGAAGTCCCACCTCCAGTCTGGTAGCCCTTGTGCTACCTTGGAGGAGGGAGGTCTCCTAGAAGAAGAGAGCATCACCCTAGTGAAGTAGGAAGTACTCCTGTAGCCAGGACCTGCCCACCAGGGGATGTACTATCCTCTCGCACCGAGGATATGTCTCCAAGTACTGCCTGGGAAGGAAAGGTTAGGACAGCCGTTGTAGTTGGTGATTCGATCATTAGGCATATAGATAGATGGGTGGCTGGTGGACGTGAGGATCGCCTGCTGACTTACCTACCTGGTGCGAAGATGGCAGACCTCACGCGTCACCTAGATAGGATTTTAGATAGTGATGGCCAGGAGTCGGCTGTCTTGGTACATGTGGGTACCAATGACATAGGAAAATGTGGGAGAGAGGTTCTAGAAGCCAAATTTAGGCTTTTAGATAGAAAGCTCAAATCCAGATCCTCTAGGGTAGCATTTTCTGAAATGCTACCTGTTCCACGCGCAGGGCCAAAGGCAGAGGGGTAGCATTGTATATTAACAAGAGCCTTGACTCAGATAGATTACAAATTCAGCAGGACACAAATCACACCTTTGAATCATTGTGGGTTGAAATTCCATGTATAAAAGGGAAAAGGACAGTGATAGGAGTGCACCACCGTCCGCCTCGCCAGGATCAGCAGGTAGACAAAGAAATGATAAAAGAAATCAGAGACGCACACAAAATGGGCAATGTGATAATAATGGGTGACTTAAATTATCCAAATATAGACTGGATAAATGCAACATCGGGACACGCTAGAGAGGTACAATTTCTTGATGAAATCAAGGACAGCTTTATGGAGCATCTGGTGCAGGAGCAGACGAGAGAAGGAAAAATTCTAGACTTCATCCTTAGTGGAGTGCATGATCTGGTGAGGGACGTTATGGTACTGGGGCCGCTTGATAACAGTGATCATAATATGATTAGTTTTGATGTCAACCTTGAAGTAACTATACACAGAAAGTCAAATACGTTAGTGTTTAACTTTAAAAAAGGAGACTATGATAAAATGAGAAGAACGGTTAAAAAAAAACTAAGGGGAACAACTGAGGGGGTAAAAATTGTACAACAGGCATGGACGCTGTTCAAAAATACCATCCTAGAGGCCCAGACCAAACATAATCCGCGAATTAGAAAAGAAAGACGGAAGTCCAAAAGACAGCCGGCGTGGTTGTAAAGTGAGGTGAAGGAAGCTATTAGGGCTAAAAGAAACGCCTTCAGAAAATGGAAGAAGGAACCGTCTGAAAATAACAAGAAGCAGCATAAGGAGTGTCAAAGCAAATGCAAGGCAAGATAAAGAAGGCCAAGAGGGATTACGAAAAAAAGATAGCAGAGGCAAAAAAAAACATAGCAAAGATTTTTTTCGGTATATTAAAAGCAGGAAGCCGGCAAAAGAATCGGTTGGGACACTAGATGACAGAGGAATAAATGGGGCGATAAAGGAAGATAAAGACGTAGTGGAGAGATTGAATGAATTCTTTGCTTCAGTCTTCACCAAGGAAGATTTGGGTGGGATACTGGTGTCGGAAATGGTATTTCAAGCGGACGAGTCAGAGAAACTTACTGACTTCACAGTAAACCTGGAGGACGTAATGGGGCAGTTCAGCAAACTGAAGAGTAGCAAATCTCCTGGACCGGATGGGATTCATCCTAGAGTACTGATAGAACTGAAAAATGAGCTTTCGGAGCTACTGTTAGTGATATGCAATTTATCCTTAAAATGGAGCGTGGTACCGGAAGAATGGAGGGTGGCCAATGTAATGAAGATTTTTAAAAAAGGTTCCAGGAGACTGGAAAGTGGTCACGTGATGCACGGCTAGAGGGTGGCTGTCGTCGTGCAGAGCTCCCTCCCTTCCCGAATTGTTACAGCAATAAACCGCGGCGACGAAGGCAGTGATTCACCCGAAATACAGGGGAAACACCTAGCTAACCTTGGCGCTGGTAGAGCGCGAGCAGGAACAGACGGATGGCAGCGAAATCGGGGAAGAAAGAGGGGACGAGAAGTCGGATCCCCGAATCCAAGATGGCGGACGCAAGGAGCGGGAGTCCTCCGACGGTGAGCTCCGCGTGGGCTGCAGAGGTAGCAGCAGAGGTATCCTTGATGCTAGAGGCTTCCGTAGACCTGAAGCTACAAAGGATCACAGACCAACTGCAGGGAATCGATGAGAAGTTGGGGGGCATCCAGACAGAGTTCGCCCAATATAAACAGAGATTATCAGATATAGAAGATAGTGTGCAGCGACGGGAACAGTCAGATAAAACGCTGAAACAAAAGGTGGAACGCCTAGAGGCCAAATTAGAAGATCTTGAGAACAGATCTCGGAGAAGCAATATCAGAATGATAGGTTTTCCCGAAAATGTCAAAGAAGTAGACCTGAGATCTGTATTGGAAACTTGGCTTCCCACTGCACTTAATTTGACATTGGCAACGGGCCCGCTACGTGTGGAGCGGGCCCACAGGCTGGGCCCCCTGAAAAAAGAAGATCAGAGGCCAAGAGTGGTGATATTTAAAGTGCTTAATTTTGCACACAAACAGGAAATATTTCGTGCGCTCAGAAAAGTGGAGCAGCTGAAATATGAGAACTCTGTGGTGCGCTGTTTCCAGGATTACTCTATGGCGGTGTCTCAGCAGCGGAGGGCATATCGAGATGTGTGCCAACTTTTATTCACAAAAAAGATCCAATTCGCTCTACTATATCCTGCCCGGCTGAAGGTTTGGTACAGAGGGTCCCAACAATTTTTCAATACAGTGGAGGAGGCGTTGAAATTTGCACAGCAGGCTGTGAGGGCTGAGGGACCGGCATGAGTGATCTGGCCCGGTTGACAAATGCTCTTGAAAGTTAATGAGCCTATAGGATTTTGCTGCCGGATGCTTGTCTGGAGTTAAGTGTCCCTGGACATATACTTCAGAAGGACTTTATTACACTAAGTGATATAATGCGATGCCATTTGTTTTATGTTTCATGAGGCCCACAAGGGGGGGTTTGGCTGAGTGATTATTCTGTTCCATATAAATACCCGAGCAAAAAAAAAAAAAAAAAATTCGGGTGGGTGAATGAGGGGGATACGAGAAGTGTGACTGACAATGAAGCATGTATAGGGAGGGGGGGGAGCTCGCGTGATTGGGCTTCTTTTTAGGAGCCATGCAGGGTTACACAGGGGATAGAGGGGCTGGGAGGGGGAGGGAGGGGTTGTGGAGATATTTGGGAGAATATGGCAAGAATTATGATTGGAATGGATGGTCAAGGGGGGGAGGCTCAAGGGCTGGGGGGCCTTCTCTCTCATTACTCGATAAATCTAACATTGTTATTCAAATGTATGACTACTGGACTTATGAGTTCACTTAAGATAGTTTCGTGGAATGTGGGGGGGGTTTCCTCCCCTATTAAACGAACTAAAGTTTTGCAGGAACTGCAGAGACAGAAGGCTGATGTGGCTTTGCTTCAGGAGACACATCTTTCCTCCGGAGAACATGCTAAATTTAAAAGAGGATGGGTGGGATCTCTGGTAGAAGCCCCGGCGGTGGGTCGGAAGGCAGGGGTGCTGATTCTCTTTCGGAGGGGCATCCCGCTTCGGATCATCTCCGTCTGGGCCGACCCGGAGGGAAGGTGGGTTTTGACCAAGGTGGAAATTAATGGTCGCCCTTTGATTTTATGCAATGTCTATGCCCCCAATGTGTTTAATAAAAAATTTTTCCAAGATCTGATTAGGAGGCTGTCTCCTCACGTGGAGGGAGAATTGATTGTGGGTGGAGACTTTAACTTGGTATGTGACTCTCTCATGGATCGTTCCACCTCAGTTTGCCAGAATCCGGGGGGGAGCCGTAAGGCGTTGTCCTCTTTTTGTAAAGCCCTGGCACTAGTAGATGTATGGCGGATGTTACATTCGTCTGAAAGGGATTATACCCATCTCTCAAGGGCACATGGTTCTCAGTCCCGCCTGGATTATTTGTTTGTTTCAAATTCTTTATTTTCTAAGGTGCGGAGGGCGGAGATTGGCCCGTACGCAGTTTCTGATCACGCTGTGATATGGTTAACACTGGAAGATCGGTTGAAGGGCCGGGGTAATTGGATGTGGAGATACCCCTTGGAGTTGGTAAGAGATCCGAGATTTCAGAAACATTTATTGGGCAAATGGGAGGATTATGTGTATCATAATGGTGCTCATGTTGACCAACCAGCTTTGTTTTGGGAAACAGCAAAGGTTGTCTTAAGGGGAGATATTATCTCTTACTCTACGCATAAGAAGAGGATGAGGGACAGGGAAATTGTTCGTCTGGGAGGCTTGGTCCAGAAGCTACGGAGAAAATATGGACATGCACCCACGGCCTCATGTAAAGTGGCTTTATTGGAAGCGCAGAAAGAATTAAATGAGCTCTTACACCAGCGGGCGACCAAGACCCAGTTGTATTATAAATACCGTCTGTTCCAGTATGGTAATAAGGCGGGCAGCATGTTGGCTAGGATGGTTCGTAGGAAAGAGGGGATCAATCGGGTCTCCCAATTAAAAGCTGGGGATGGGAGAATGGTGAGAGACGATGGGGATATTGCGGACACCTTTGGTAAGTTTTATGAGGTGCTGTATGCCTCGGATCGAGACGAAGTATTGGATAGCAAATTGTATTTGGATAACTTGGTTTTGCCTGTCCTTTCGGATAGGCAGAGGGAATGTTTGAATGCACCATTTACAGAGGGGGACCTGATGTTGGCTCTACAGCAGTGTACTTCCCACAAAGCTCCTGGACCTGATGGTTATAGAGTAGAATTTTACAAACAATTTTATGACCAGATCCAGGGGCCCTTATTGACTTTATTTAATTCAATGGTGTCAACGCGGACGTGCCCGGGTACGTTCCGGGAGGCCCAGATTGTTGTAATACCTAAAGAGGGGAAGAATGTGGTGGACCCTGCATCTTACAGACCCATTTCTTTAATTAATGTGGATGCGAAGTTATATGCCAAAATCTTAGCCAACCGATTAGCCTTAGTTTTACCATCCCTGGCTGAGGAGTCCCAGGTGGGGTTTGTAAGGGGGAGGACGGCCGTGAAAAATGTTCGATCTTTGTTGACCTCTCTAGAGGTTGTAGCCCGGAGACGCCTTCCGTCGCTTTTAGTTAGCTTCGACGCGGAAAAGGCGTTTGACCGGGTCAGCTGGTCGTTTTTGTTTGCTGTCTTACGTACTTATGGTTTTGGGGGCTTTTTCTTAGAGGCTATCAAGGTCCTATACTCGGAGCCGGGTGCTTATGTGTGGGTAAATGGAGAACGTTCGAGATCTTTCCGGATTCATAGAGGGACGAGGCAGGGGTGTCCCTTGTCTCCGCTTTTGTTCATCTTGTCCCTGGATCCTCTGCTCCGGGAGGTGATGCAACACCCGGAGATTAGAGGTGTACAGATAGGAGATTCTGAGTTCTTGCTCTCTGCTTTTGCAGATGATTTGCTAGTACATCTCACAGAACCGCGCTCTTCTTTGCCGGCTCTATTAGAACTATTTGCGGAATATGGAGATTTTGCGGGGTTCCGCCTCAATTATAGTAAATCAATGGCGTTATCCTCGATGGAAGACTTAAGGCGGACATGGGGAGTGGGATTCCCCCTTAGGTGGGCGCCGGGGTCTTTTAAGTATCTCGGCCTACATATTTCGATGAAAGTCTCAGAATTATACCACTTGAATGTTTCTAGATTGTTGAGAGCCACAACGGAGAGGCTGCGTGCTTGGCAGCATTTACCATTATCTCTTAGTGGGAGGATTCAGTTATTCAGAATGGTGGAGTTCCCTAGATGGTTATATCTATTACATATGCTGCCCGTCTATTTGAAAACAAGAGATTTGACCTTGTTGACCAAGATGGTTAGGCGATTCTGTTGGGGAGGTAAGAAGGCAAAGTTGCCATTACAGATGCTGCAGGGGGCCTGGAGGGAGGGAGGCCTGGGGCTCCCGGATTTGAGGAGGTATAATTGGGCGTGCCTCCTGAGGTATCTCGGAGATTGGTTTTTGGCGAGAGATGATTACACTTGGAGGAAGCTGGAAAGCCAATATTACGCACCGTGCCATTTCTATTTTCTCTTGCAGGCTCCCAGTAAGTCACTTCCCCCTGATTTGCGCTCCAGTATCTTAGTGTCCCCTCTGAGAGCGCTTTGGAGAGATGTGATGCGGATGTTTGGCCTGAATAGATGCACCTCAGATCTTCTCCCTATTCAGGGCAACCTGCTGTTTAGGCCGGGTTTGGAGAATGCGGTTTTTCGGACTTGGGCGAGACAGGGGATAAGTCGGTTAGAGCATGTGTTGAGTCGACAAGGTTGCATGTTGAACTTAGGAGCATTGGGACTGGGGTATGATATGAGAGGTGTTTTTGCCTATGCCCAGTTAAAACACTATGTGGACTCCCTGGAGACGGGGGCTCTGGGGGCTGGACACTGTCGCCTTTTGAGGCAGTTTTTCCATTCGGTACAAAGTGAACGTCTTTCCATTTCAGGGCTATGCAGAGCGTTAGGAAAGTTTTTGGTGCCCAAGGATCGGGAGAACATTCGACAGAGATGGGCAGGAGATTTGGAGAAGCCAAATATTTCTTTGGATTTTGATGTTTTGACGGCCAGGATACGAAGTTTGACGGGAAACGCAGGGCTTAGAGAGTGCCAATACCGCATCCTACATAGGGCCTATTTAACGAAGGCTCAGGTATTTAGGAGGGGGGGAGTTGATACACCCTTATGTGGGAAGTGTGGGAGGGTTCCGGGCTCTTTTTTTCATTGTTTGTGGAGCTGCTATACAGTGAGACACTTTTGGGATTCCATCGCTCAATATCTGGCGGATCTCTTGGACTTGAGAATCATGTGCTCTCCGATGGGAATTTTGTTAGACAAATATGAAGCATTTCTTTTGCAGAAGGGATCGGCCCGTCAGTTGGTTCGGAAGGCCTTTTTGATTGGCAAGAGGCTGGTGATGAGCCAATGGGTGGCAGAGACCCCCCCGGATTTCTGGCACTGGCGTAACAAGTTACACGAATTTATGTTGTTTGAGAGAAGAGGGGTGGGGGGCTCCACTGGGCGGCTACGACGATTCTTGGATGTTTGGGGGCCATATATTCACAGTCTGTCTCCTAAGGGGCGCAGTTTAGTGGTGAACTCGCTTTAGACATATACTGAACTCAGACCATCCTCTATGATAATAAATTGGAAATCTGAATATCTCTCAACAAGGGGTGGGGGGTAGAGGGGGGGGGGGAGGGGGGGATACTAGTGTTTGATTTACAGTTCAGCACCCTTTTTGGGTCTGGTAATATTCTGTCCCTCACGAGCATTTTAAGAATGGTAGATTTTGATGTGGAATGTGGAAGGGGGGAACATATAACTTTTCAAATTATACTCTGTTAGAAGGCTGACAGGGAGGAAGGGAAATGTTTTATCAAAACATCAAAGATAATCGTTACTTGTATAATATCAGTAAAAGTTGCTGAAACACGAATATAAAGTATAATTGTGGGAGGGGGGATAAAATGTTGAAAGTATGATGACTGTAAGCAGAGAGGTGTATCTGTTATGTTGCCACCGCAAATGTTGCAATGTTGTCTTGATATTAATGTGTGAAGGTGGATTTACATTCTGGTTTAATTTGTTGTCTTTTGACTCATCAATAAAAACCGTTGAAACATAAAAAAGGTTCCAGGGGAGATCCGGGAAATGGTAGAGGCTATTATCAAAAACAAAATTACAGAGTACATCCAAGGATATGGATTACTGAGACCAAGTCAGCATGGTTTTTCTGTGGGGAAATCTTGCCTGACCAATTTACTTCAATTCTTTGAAGGAGTGTGACTCTGGGCAAGTCACTTAACCCTCCATTGCTCCATGTAAGCCGCATTGAGCCTGCCATGAGTGGGAAAGCATGGGGTACAAATGTAACAAAAATAAAAATAAACAAATATGTGGACAAAGGGGAGTCGGTTGATATTGTGTATCTGGATTTTCAAAAGGCGTTTGACAAGGTACCTCATATGAAAGGCTACAGAGGAAATTGGAGGGTCATGGGATAGGAGGAAATGTCCTATTGTGGATTAAAAACTGGTTGAAGGATAGCAAACAGAGAGTGGGGTTAAATGGGCAGTATTCACAATGGAGAAAGGTAGTTAGTGGAGTTCCTCAGGGGTCTGTGCTAGGACCGCTGCTTTTTAATATATTTATAATATATTTATAAATGATTTAGTTACAAGTTATTCAAAGTCGTTAACTCGCGACAGGATTGTGAAAAATTACAGAAGGACCTTACGAGACTGGGAGGCTAAATGGCAGATGACGTTTAATGTGAGCAAGTGCAAGGTGATGCATGTGGGAAAAAAGAACCCGAATTATAGCTACGTCATGCAAGGTTCCACGTTAGGAGTTACGGACCAAGAAAGGGATCTGGGTGTCGTCGTCGATAACACTGAAACCTTCTGCTCAGTGTGCTGCTGCGGCTAGGAAAAGTATGGAAAACAGGTGTGAGGATGTTATAATGCCGCTGTATCGCTCCATGGTGCGACCGCACCTTGAGTATTGTGTTCAATTCTGGTCGCCGCATCTCAAGAAAGATATAGTAGAATTGGAAAAGGTGCAGCGAAGGGCGACTAAAATGGTAGCAGGGATGGGACGACTTCCCTGTGAAGAAAGACTAAGGAGGCTAGGTTTTTCAGCTTGGACAAGAGACGGCTGAGGGGGAGACATGATAGAGGTATATAAAATAATGAGTGGAGTGGAACAGGTGGATGTGAAGCATCTGTTCACGCTTTCCAAAAATACTAGGACTGGGGGCATGCGATGAAACTACAGTGTAGTAAATTTAAAACAAATCGGAGAAAATGTTTCTTCACCCAATGCATAATTAAACTCTGGAATTCGTTGCCGGAGAACATGGTTAAGGCAGTTAGCTTGGCAGAGTTTAAAAAGGAGTTAGATGGTTTCCTAAAGAACGGAGTTAGATGGTTTCCTAAAGAACAAGTCCATAAACCACTACTAAATGGACTTGGGAAAAATCCACAATTCCAGGAATAACATGTATAGAATGTTTGTACGTTTGGGAAGCTCGCCAGGTGCCCTTGGCCTGGATTGTTCGCTGTCGTGGACAGGATGCTGGGCTCGATGGACCCTTGGTCTTTTCCCAGTGTGGCATTATTTATGTACATTACACATCTGTCCTTCCATCCTTTTGAGACATCTAACTTCTGAGGTTTAGTTTGCTGATGAATAATATATTGGTAAGATAGTTCTTTCTTCCATCCCCAACTTGGACTTGTCTGTTCCTGCTAGCTATAGGCCAACTGCTAATACAGTGCAATCCGCTTAAGTGCAAGGGTCTGGAACCATAGAAATACATGCAATTAACCGGAGCGTGCACTTAACCGTTGTGACCCGAAGAAGCTTGACATCTGATAAACATATGTACAGTAATGTTTATTATACGTACAGTATACAGTCTCCGTTAACTGACGTTATACAGTCTGTTAACTAATGTTAGGCTTACTTGAAGTAATTAGTCATAGTCCTCTGTACACTATTGTGTCTGTGAGTTCCATAGACTACATCTCCCAGACGGTAAAAACTGTCATAGCACTGACATCCAGTGGCCTCCAGATAGGCCCGCATGGTGTTGAGACTCTCCAGCGCTCTTGCAATCATCATCTGTTTCATCAGCCATTGACTGCATATAGGCGCATATCTCGACATCAATTTGTAGACCATAATCAACAGCTACGTAGTGATGAAACTCCTCTTCAGTAACACTGGCTGGGATGTCAATAGCCTGTTCATCTGACGCGTTTGCAACAGCTGCATCTGTTTCGTCCCTCTCCACATCCTTAAAGCTTGCCCGCTTGTAGCAGTTCACAATGGTTGCCTATGTAACATGATTCCAGGCGTCTTTCTGCATATGTAGGGAATCCAACAGTGACAGATTACGAGCCAGTTCAACATCACATTTATCCTTGCCAGTCTGGCCATACATAACGTTCATCAGACAACGTAGCATGATAATGTTGTTTGAAATTGGCTATTATGTCCTGATCCATAGGTTGGATCAGAGAGGTAGTGTTTGGTGGCAGGAAGACCACCTTGACGTTAGACAGCCTGACATCATCACTGTGTGCAGCACAATTATCACAAAGCAACAAAATCTGACGCTTTTGTGCCGACATTCTAGTGTCTAACTTCTTTAGCTACTACTTCCAAATTTCCCGCGTCATCCATGAATTTGCGTTAGCCTTGTATGACACAGGAAGTCACTTAACATTCTTGAAGCAACGGGGCTGTTTGCTCTTTCCAATGACGAGGGGTTCCAACTTCTCACTCCCATCCATATTGCAGCAAAGGAGGATTGTCAGTCGGTCCTTCGACATTTTACTTCACGTAGTTTCAGCTTGTTTAAATGCAAGTGTTCCATCAGGAATCACTCACCAGTAGAGACCGTTTTCGTCAGTATTGAAAATGTCATGAGGTGCGAACTCGTTCAAGATGGTAGGAAGAACTGAAACAACCCAATTTTTAGCACCAAAGTCATCAGCGTCTTGTTTTTCACCTGTTTCTTGAATTTTATGTTGTTCCTCTCCTTCCATCTTGCCAACCATCCAACAGTGGCTTTCAATTCAGTTAGTCCAAGACTTTCAGCTAGCTGATTAGCTTTATCCATAAGCAGTGGACCACTGACAGGAAACTGTCTGCTCCTGACTTGAGAAAACCACCGAAGAAGAGCATCTTCTACATCCTCAGCTTTTCCCGTCTGTTTTCATTTCCTGTGTGGATTTGTATTGTTTTGCCAGTCTTCCAGAAGCTGATCTTTCTGCTTCAAGATACGTGAAATTTGACTGGGATTGACACCATATTCTTTAGCAATAGATGCTTGACTTTGTTTGTTTTCTAATTTTTTTTAAGAACTTCTATTCGTTCAGCCAGTGTTAAAGTCTTACAGTTGTGCGATGACGACGACAACTCCAGTGTGCACTCTAACAACTTTCTTTCGCTTATTCTGCCTATGGAAGCTAACCAATGAGATTTCAAATTTACCGCTCCCTTTGTCACATGCTAATCAGCTTCCATATTCCGTGTGCTCGCTTATGCGGAGTCTTTCCTGCAGAGGACCGGTCTTAAACCATGCATATAAGCGAATCTTGCACTTATCGGTGGTGCGCTAAACCGAATTTTGTCCCCATAGAAATTGATGGCGCCAAAAACGGGACCGAAGTACAGCATGCAGTTAAACAGAGCATGCGCTTATACGACGT
This sequence comes from Microcaecilia unicolor, assembly GCF_901765095.1. Classification (NCBI taxonomy): domain Eukaryota; kingdom Metazoa; phylum Chordata; class Amphibia; order Gymnophiona; family Siphonopidae; genus Microcaecilia; species Microcaecilia unicolor. The sequence continues at coordinate 187,389,652 of NC_044035.1, forward strand.
GCACTTAATTGCTTTTTACTAAACTTGCTGAATCTTTAGTGTTTCATCAATTAACTGAATATTTGGAGAAATTTTCAGTTTTACTTCCATCACAATCTGGTTTTCGTAGTCTGCATAGTACCGAGTTTCTACTAATTAGTCTCTGAGGTCAGAAAAATCATTAGGTAGGGAAGCCAAGCAAATCCTTTACAGTTTGACTTATCTACTGCCTTTGATATGGTCAATCACAACCTGTCAGAAAAATTGAATGACCTGGATTTAACAGGAACCATCTTGTATTGGTCAAAGGATTTTTTAACCAATACAGCTCTTCTTTTCCACCCTGTAGTGTTCCGCAGGGTTCTCCTTTGTCCCCAATTTTAACATCTTCATGCTCTCTTTAGGCTCTGCTATTCTTGAAGAGGTATAACATATTTATATTTTTAACATATTTATAAATGACCTAGAGATGGGAGTAACTAGTGAGGTAATTAAATTCGCAGATGACACAAAGTTATTCAGGGTCGTCAATTCGCAGGAGGAGTGTGAAAGATTACAGGAGGACCTCGCGAGACTGGGCGATTGGGCGTCCAAGTGGCAGATGAAGTTCAATGTTGACAAGTGCAAATTGATGCATGTGGGTAAGAGGAACCCAAATTACAGCTATGTCATGCAAGGTTCCGCGTTAGGAGTCACAGACCTAGAAAGGGATCTGGGAGTCATCGTTGATAAAGACGTTGAAAACTGCTCAGTGTGTTGCGGCGGCTAAGAGAGCGCACAGAATGTTGAGTACTATTAGGAAAGGGATGGAAAACAAACACGAGGATGTTATAATGCCGTTGTTATCGCTCCATGGTGCGACCGCACCTCGAATATTGTGTCCAATTCTGGTCGCCGCATCTCAAAAAAGATATAAAGGAATTGAAGAAGGTGCAGAGAAGGGAGACGAAAACGATAAAAAAGATGGAACAACTCCCCTATGAGGAAAGGCTAAGTAGAAATGTGTGTATAGTTTTAGGGGTGTCATTTTGAAAGAGAATATATGCATGTACTATTCCTTAAAAATGATATAAGTTATGGACATACCTGCTACACAAATTAGGCATGACCTACCCTCTCTATTAAGATCAAACAAAAACTCCTAAGCATATCTCTAAGCAAGGTAATAGATAATAATTGCTTCTCAGAGATCAATAGGATAGTGCTTGGTAGTCCCAGTCAGAACCCAATCCAATCTACTGACACAACAGGGAACTTATTATCTTTAATTTATACATTTCTTATTAATGAGAATGCAACATCTTATATTGAAATCCCATGCATCAAGTGCAGCAGGAACTAAACAATAGCGATTAGAAATTCTTATATAATTCTATTATAGACTTACTAAAAATCTTATCCACTACAAGTTTTGTGATAGTACAATAAAAGCTATAGCAAAGGCATATTTATTAATCCTATTGGAGAACTTGCCATGACTGAATATTGAACCAGAAGTGTTTAAAGATTTTAAAAGATCCACAGATAGATCCAAGCAAGGAACAATTTATTGAATTTAGTCCCAAATGTAAGGCTGGTACAATCAATCACCTATCACCTCCAGATTATTGTGGTAACCAGTAGAGGACATTAAGCCTCTATGTTTAGTTAGTCTAATAGAGGGGAAAGAGATAATTAATTGTCTTCAATAGGTTTGGGAGGTTTATTTATTTATTTACTTGCTTCTATTCTGCTCTAAGCCAGGGCTGCTGAGAGACAAAGTTGGACCCAGGACAAACAACCTTATGGGCCCCGCCGCTGCTGCTCCGTCCCCATGGGCCAGCCAGAGGCAGCTTACTCTGCTTATTGACACTGCTGGCAGTCTGAAGAAATGATGGGGACCTCTGAAAGGGAGGAGAGATATCAGTGATATCAGTGATATCAGACCAGGAAGGCATGTCTACATTTTTATGGCTGGCACCAGGCCCTCCTTGGAGGCTGGGCCCGGGGAATTTTGTCCACCCCCCTGCCCTCCCCCCTCTTGGCTGCCCTGCTCTGAGCCCCTGAATGACTAACACCAGCCCTGACTTCAGATCTATTTGGTTATAAAACTTTGCATTTCTATTGATTTTTTTATTAAAGGCTTGTGTCCATTGTTATCTAGCGGCAACTTACCACCAGTTGTTCATGCTCTGATTACATGTCATGACTACCCTAAATATAGTAACTTCACCCCCAAGCACAGTGACACACCCCTGAAAGAAACCCTGACCTCTCAAAGCCTTGCCATCCACTGACCATGTTAGGATGTACCACCAGGGGTCTTTAGAGCTATTACTGTAGCCACTAGTAAAATTAAGACATCCAAGTCGGAAGTGGGGACATGTACATTTCTGGTAGTATTTTAAAACAGGATATGCCAGCATAGATCATGTTCTAAAATACATGCAGAAACGGAGAGGTATGTGCCAGTTGCATGGCATGCCACAGGAACATCTATTTTACAAAGATGAACATGGATAACTTCAAACACAGCTGTCTATACATCTGTGTGTCAGTGCATGAATATGTATGTAGGTATTTCAAAACCTACATACACATATATATGTGCCAATTAGGAAATATACACATCTATATGCTGCCACTTACATACATTCAGCATATTCAATTTTGGGGGACTTAAAACAACTTCAGGATTATGATAGTGACCTCCTCAAATACCTCCTCTGTAGCACTGCCAGGAATGCTCACTTTTCTGAAACCTAGACATCTAGGGTGCAGCTGCAAATCCCAACATTGAACTTTCAGCGTAGACACGCACTTGCCTTATGAAATGGGGAATATACCATCAGATGCATTGCAAAGACTGCTGTGATCAAAGAAGGCAGACGGAGTAATAAAAGCTGATCTTACGTGCTGAATGGAAATATCAATGGTCCTGCTTTGCGCAAGCTGCAGCTCCATCTTCTAAAGTAATAGCATTATTTACAACTAGTAAAAAAGGCCCGTTTCTTAACGTAATGAAACGGGCGCTAAAAATGTAATGAGTTCCTGCCATTAATGTTTCCACGGTTGTATTCTGAATATAATTGTTGTTTACATGTGTAAGATTTCTTTATATACAATACTTTTTGTGTAAACTGTGTTATAATGTGGTAAAAGTTTTCCTTGTTCAGGCCCTTCAATCAGTTTAACAATCACATCAGAAGAGCTCCTTACTTGTGAGAATGCAACATACAGTTGCCCATGTGAGAGACTGAGAGTGACAGTGTGTTTTACAGACAGTGTAAGACAGAGATACACAGATTGATTGTGTGTGTGTGTGTGTGTGTGTGATGTCTGTCTGTGTGTGTGTATGTGTTTGAGTGACAAAGTGATTAAATGTTTGTCTTCCCTTCCATTCTGTGCACTTGCCTCCACTGATGTTCATACTTAGGGCGACGAAAACGATAAAAGGGATGGAACAACTCCCCTATGAGGAAAGGCTAAGAAGGTTAGGGCTCTTCAGCTTGGAGAAAAGGCGGCTGAGGGGTGATATGATAGAAGTCTAGAAGATAATGAGCGGAGTAGAGCGGACAGATGTGAAGCGTTTGTTTGCACTTTCAAACAATAGAACCAGGGGACACAAGATGAAGCTAGAATATGGTAGATTTAAAACAAATAGGAGAAAGTTTTTCTTTACTCAGCGTGTAATTGGACTCTGGAACTCGTTGCCGGAGAATGTAGTGACAGCAGATGGCCTTACGGAGTTTAAGGGGGGTTTGGACAGATTCTTGAGTGAAAAGTCCATTGAACATCATTAAAAGTCTTTTGTGTGTGTGTGTGTGGTGGGGGGGGCTGCCGGGTTCTTGACGCCTGGATTAGCTGCTGTCGGAGGCAGGATGCTGGGCTTGATGGACCCTTGGTCTTTTCCCAGTATGGCGGTGCTTATGTGCTTATGATGATATTTTCTTACCACTTACAGCTTCCACTGATTTAGACTTTACACTTCACAGATTGGCAGATAGTATTAACAAAGTCAGGGTATGGGCCTCTACAAATAAGCTAAAATCAAATACTGCTAAAATTAAAATACTTTGAATTCTAGGCCCTCAACATCCACGCCATGAGAGCCAGAGACTGGAGGTTGGGATGTAGAAGCTACCTCTTGTTCTGTGTGATGAGGGTCAGAAAACACTCCAATCTCCAGTTCTTCACAGGATAATTCCAGAAGAGGAGGGATCTGCTGCGGCCAGTATGGTGCAATCAGAATCATGGTTTCACGGTCTTGCTCAAGTTTCAACACTTTCCCACTAGAGGTATTGGAGGATATGCATACAGAAGGCCTGTCCCCCAATGCAGAAGGAAGGCATCTGATGCTAGTATGTCATGTGCCCGAAGCCTGGAACAGAGCTGAGGGACCTTATGATTTATCTGAGTGGTGAAAAGATCCACCGAGGGGGTACTCCATGCTTGGAAGATCTTGCGGGCTACGCCCATATTGGGAGACCACTCGTGTGGTTGCATTATCCTGCTCAGCCTTTTGGCCAGGTCATTCTTTATGCCTGCCAGATAAATGGCTTGGAGAAACATGCCATGTTGACGAACTCGATGCCACATCTGGACAGTTTCCTGACACAGAGGGCGAATCCGGTGCCCCCCTGTTTGTTCAAGTAATACATTGCAACCTGATTGTCCGTTTGAATTAGAATAATTTGATGGGATAGCCAATCTCTGAAAGCCTTTATAGAGCGTTCCAGATAGCTCCAAGCTCCAGGAGATTGATCTGAAGATTCATTTACTGGAAGGACCAAGCACCTTGAGTGTGAAGCCTATCTACATTGTGAAAGCCATGTGGCCCAACAATCTCAACATCTGCCGAGATGTGACCTGCTGTGATGCCCGAACTTTGGATGCTAGGGAAGGAAGATTGTCCGCACACGTCTCTGGGAGATGGGCTCGAGCTGCTCTCGTGTCGAGCAGGGTTCCTATGAATTCCAATTGTTGAACCCGTTGGAGATGGTATTGGAGTAGTTGATAATGAACCCTAGTAGCTCCAGCACACGAATAGTCATTTGCATGGACTCCCGAGCACCATCCTCCAAGGTGATCTTCACTAGCCAATTTTTGAGATAAGGGAACACGAACTCCCCAGCCTGCGTAGAGACTGCTAGACACTTGGTAAAGACCCTGGGAGCTGAAGTGAGGCCAAAAGGTAACTCGCGGTACTGAAAGTGATGTGTTCCCAGTCGAAATCAAAGATACTTCTGGTGGTCTGGAAAAAATCGGGATGTGAGTATTGTCAGCATTCGTTGTCTAGAGATGGTCCTGGGTCCAGTTCACAGCAGCAGTGGGTTCGTAGAGGCAGTCGGGTCCAGTTCACAAAGACAGTGGGTTCCCAAAGAATACACAATCCACACAGGTTTGGATATATATAGCAAGTATATTGTATTTGCATATATATATATATATATATATAGGCTCACAGCACTTAGTACAGAGAAATAGTACAATGCTGTATCTGTGTGTGCGTTTAGATGGGAATCAATGAAAGAAAGAAAGAAAGAAAGAAAAAAAAAAAAGAAAGAAAGAAAGAAGAAAAAGAAAGAAAGAACAGCCATGTGCAGAGAGAGAGAAAAACTGCCAGCCCCCAGAGCCCTGTGCTCTGGGGCTCAAGGTGGTGGTGTGCAGAGAAAAAGAAAGAGAGAGAAGTGAGCTGAGCAGAGCCATGTGCTTCTGCTTTATACCTCAGGAACAGAAAGAGATCAAATAACTTCCCAGCCAAACTCCAGTTTACTTCCCTGAAGTCAGGAAGGTGATCATTTTCACAGATTTTACTCTTTGAAGTTCTTAGTTCTGGAACCTATCTGTCTGGCTTTGGTTGTTCTCACCGAGAGCACTGCTTCCAGATGCCCAGAGAGGACAAAAGGTATGTTAATTAGGGGTAACCAAGAAAACACAGGGCTAGCAGGCAGCATTTGGTCCATTGGCCATCCTTAGTGATTCCTGAGGGAGGGGGGAGTTCTCAGAAGTTGGTTTCATCAGTCCTGACATGCAGCCATCCTGACATCTCCACCGCTTTTTTTTTTCTCATGGAGGCAAGATGGAAGCAAACCTGGATACCTGATCTGTCACTGTAGTGATGACTGTTCATGTTCCCATACCTCCAGTTTTATTGTTCCTTCTAATTCTAGCAGGTCCCCTTGTCCTGCTTATTCATATCTCCACAGTAGTGAGATGTTTAAGACCCCTTATGAGTCCAAGCCTTGTGCCTTAGGTGGGGCAGTCATTAGTGGGCAAGGATAACCCAATATACCACCCTTTACCCATCTTGGAGAATGGACAGTGCATAAGGGATGCAGCACTTTGGAGGTTAAGGCCTACAGGTACCAGGGATGCCCGGTATAAAAAAAGGTCAAATTAACCTGCCAGACTAGAGTGGTTCCAAAGTACTTGTACACCACTTAAAATGATGATAGGGTGAATTAAAACATTAGAGACATGGTCAGCTGTAGGTGAATATCCAAAGAATAAGATGTCACTGTGGCTGCATGTAAGGATTGATGAAACCAGTTTCTGACTTCTGAGAACTCACCCCCTCCCTCAGGAATCACTAAGGATGGCAAATGGACCAAATGGTACTCAGCTGCCTGCTAGCCCTGTGTTTTCTTAATTACTCCTGATTAACATACCTTTTGTCCTATCTGGGAGCAGGGCTTGAGAACAACCAAAGCCAGACAGATAGGCTCCAGAACTAGTAACTTCAAAGAGTAAAATCTGTGAAAATGGTCACCTTCCTGACTTCAAGGAAGTAAACTGGAGTTAGTAAAGGAAAGAGCTGAAATCAAAGGCTGGGAAGAAAATAAGTTATTTGATCTCTTTCTGTTCCTGAGGTATAAAGCAGAAGCACATGGCTCTGCTCAGCTCCTTTTTCTCTCTCAGAGCACATGGCTCTGCTTTCTTAGGCTTTTCTTTCTTTCTTTGCTCCCCCCCTTCTTCTCCAGCTCTACCCCAAAGCGCCTCTCTTCCTCTGAACACAACTATCCTTTCTTTCTCTCATTGATTCCCATCTAAACACATACACAGATACAGCATTGTACTACTTCCCTATACTAAGTGCTGTGAGCCTATATATGTACATACAATATACTTTCTATATATATCCAAACCCGTGTGGATTGTGTATTCTTTTGGAACCCACTGCCTCTGTGAACTGGACCCAGGACCATCCCTCGACAATGAATATGCATCCTTCAAGTCCAGAGAGCATAGCCAAATCATTTTCCTGAATCATGGGAAGAAGGGTGCCTAGGGAAAACATCCTGACCTTGTTGCAGACTAGGAATTTGTTCAGGGCCCTTAGGTCTAGGATGGGATGCATCCCCCCTGTCTTTTTCCGCACAAGTAACTACCTGGAATAGAATCCCTGCCCTTTTTCCCCTGGTGGAAAGTGTTTGACCGCATTGGCCTTGAGAAGGGCAGAGAGTTCCTCTGCAAATAACTGCCTGTGCTGAGAGCTGAGAGAATGGGCTCTCGGTGGACAATTTGGAGGTTTGGATATCAAATAGAGGGTGTATCCGAGCCGGACTATTTGAAGAACCCACCGGTGGGAGGTTACAAGAAGCCACCGTTGGTGAAAAAATGTTAACCTGCCCCCAACTGGCAAGTCATCGGGGATGGACACTTGGACTGCAGCTATGCTCTGCTGGAGCCAATCAAAAGTGTGTCCCTTGCTTTTACTGGGGAGCAGCAGGGGCCTTGGGTGCACTCTGTTGATGAGAATGAGCACACTGGGGTTGAGCCTGAGCAGGCTGGCAGGCCAGTAGGAATAGGGAGCACTCTGCGACTTGCTAAAATACCTCCTAGATGAGGAGGCAGTTGCAGAAGACACTAGGTGAAAGAGAGAAGACATAGTATCGGTGTGTTTCTTGATTTGGTCAGCGACCTCCTCAACCTTCTCTCCAAATAGAATATCCCCCCAGCAAGGGACATCCGCTAACTTTTGCTGAATGGCATGTTCCAGGTCAGAGACACGCAGCCATGAGTCTGTTCATCGCTATACCTTGGGCAGAGATCCTGGATGCCACGTCAAAAGTGTCACAAGTACCCCTGACCAAGAACTTAAGACACGCCTTCTGCTGCTTGACCAACTGGTGAAAAGGCTTGGCCTGCTCCAGAGGGAGCGCATTGACTAAGTCCGACAGCTGCCTCACCGAGTTCCGCAAGTGCACTCTCGTGAAGAGCTGGTATGATGATACGGGTAATGAACATAGAGGCCTGAGACATCTTTCGCCCGGAGTCCAGGGTTCTAGCTTCTCTGGCTGGGCGAGCTGAGGCATAGTCCCAAGTACTCCTGGCTCTTGAGAGCAGAGTCCACCACCATGGAATTATGAGGTAACTGGGACCTCACAAACCCAGGTTCATCGTGGATCCTATACTGGGTGTCTATTTTCTTGGGGACCACAGGGACAGACAGAGGGGACGCCCAGTTTCTAACAAGGACTTGAGTACCTCATGGAGAGGAGCCGCCACTGCCTCCTTAGGAGGGAAGGTGTAGTCCAGGACCTCGAGATTTGGCCCTAGGCTCATCCTCCTCTTCTACGGGGAATGGAATGACCTCAGCCATTTCCTGTACAAAAGTGGTGAAAGAGAGGCTCTCAGGCAGAGACAGTCTCCTCTCAGCTGGTGGGGGAGGGCTCAGAAGTAATCCCATAGGACTCATCGGAGGAAAAGTACATGGGATCTTCTTCTGATTCCAATGAGCGCTCCTCCTCAGTGTCGGACAGCACCTCCCCCTAAGGAATGTCCGAGGCCGGGCCTGCCTCAGTGCCGGGACCCATGCCCTCGAGAGCAGCTTCAAGAGACCGGCTCCCATCTTGACTCCAGCAAAGCTTCCTCCACCGATGTCGAGGGGGTGCCAGCCTGGATGGTGGCGGTCGTCAACAGGGCTACAAGCGGTGCCGGCATCAGAGGTCGCACTGTGGGCTAAGGACCAGGCAGAGGAACAGCGAAAGGTATGGTAGGCACAAGCACCCCTGATACAGATGCACATCGCTGCATAAGGCCATCCAAAAGCTCAGGGATCAAGGCCCGGATGCGCTCATTAAGGGCTGCCATCAGGAAAGACTGCAGGGTCGGCTGGGGCGCAGCTTGCAGAATTGCCAGGGCCAGTGCAGGAGCAGAATCCCGGCTGCTTGGAGACATACACATCGGAACCTTCTGAATAAAAGAGGAGAACTCCTCCCAGTGCAGACGCTTCTTGGTTGCCAAATCTCTCAATGCCCCAGAGCTCCCGGCACCATGAGTCGATTGAGATCGGTGCTTCTTGGTCTTCGACCGATGCACAACACCTAGGCTCCTTGGTACCAACGAGGACGACGTTGGACGGTTCTGGGGGGGGCCTGCATAGCAGGAGGCATCAAGGTAGGTGGAGACCCACTCGATGCCTCACTGCTCCCAGTGTCTCGGGGGTCTCGAAGCAGCCATGCCTACTGTGACTCCTGATACTGGTGCAGCACTCGATGTCGACGCCGCAGTAATACAGCCAGAAGGCCTGGAAGCCCACAGACAATAATACCCAGAGCAGGAAAGCAAGGCCCACAGGTGATAGTAACTAGCAAAGCAAAAGGGCTGGAAGCCCACAAGAAAAGACAAGGAAAGCTAACTGTGCAAACAGCACACTAACCTTGGGACCTAAGGCACTGCGTAGGCATTGGCAATGCAAAGGCACTGAAGCCCAGAACACCAGTTCCTTAAGAAGGCCCTGACAGATGAGGTCACCCCTTCAGGCCACAGGCAAGGAGCATACAGAAGCCCAGAGAGACCTAACCCACACATATAGTCTATTGAGGCAATCAGCGACATGTTGGTGTCAGGTTCTCAGGTTCAGAGCCCGCGGGGCCGGGCTCTGGAGCAAACGTGAGCCCTTGGGCTGCTGACGAGGAGTGACAGCAGCAGGCAAAACCCACCAACTAATGCTGGGCAAGCACACCAGCAGGGACTGCAGGCACTGCCCAGCGAGCTGGAACACGGACTGGAACACTGGACTGGAATCCCCCGGACTGGAACGCTGGACTGGAATCCACCGGACTGGAGGACACAGGACTGGAGGACACCGGACTGGTCCACACAGCTTCACCTGCACTTAGCTACTAAGCCCCCCAGGAGTTGAGCTCCTGGGTTCGAGTAGCCGGCAGGACTTACTGGACAACACAGGGACCAGGACTAGAACAAGCTGTAACTGAAGTGCACCAAACTCCTAAAGTGACCAAAAGTGTTCCTAAGCCCAGCACCAACAGAAAAGTTCCTAAGCCCTCCACTAACAGCAGTGCTCCTAACAGAAACTAACAGGGGTGCCCCTACACCCTACACTAACATAAGTGCAGGGAAGCCACAAGGGAAAAGGAAGGGAAGACAAATGCCAGACCTAACACTGGTGCTTCCTAAGCACCAAGCTGCAGCAGCTAAACACAGGTCACAAGGAAAAGCGGGGAAGACACAAGGAAACAGGCAGGAAAGCCAAATACCCAAACAACAAAAGGTGCTTCCTAAGCACTTACTAACAAGGGTGCTCCCAGCACCAAACTCCAGCACTGCACCAACAGCAGTGCTACTCACCGTAACAAAAGGGGAAAACAGGGAAGTCAAACACACAAGTCACAAGTGCACACTGCACTAAACTAACCTGGACCTAAAGCAAGTAGCCAGAAGCAAACGCCACCGTTGCAAAGGCTCTGAAGGAAACAACACCACTTCCTTATCAAGGCCCTCCCTAGACCCAGGCAACAGCACACTGACCCAGAGAACACAGTGAAACCCATAGAGGCCCAACCCACACCAATGCAACACCGTGAAGCACTTGAAGCCAGTACACCCAAAGAGAGTTAGAGCTAACTCCGTCCACACACACATAAGTACATAAGTACATAAGTAGTGCCATACTGGGAAAGACCAAAGGTCCATCTAGCCCAGCATCCTGTCACCGACAGTGGCCAATCCAGGTCAAGGGCACCTGGCACGCTCCCCAAACGTAAAAACATTCCAGACAAGTTATACCTAAAAATGCGGAATTTTTCCAAGTCCATTTAATAGCGGTCTATGGACTTGTAGTAATCACTGTAGTAAAGTGAAACAATTAGCCCCATGCTGCTGGAAGCTGCCAGCACAGAGAGACAGAGCCAGCTCAGAAAGGACAGACAAAAGAAACAGAAGCCAGCTAAGAAGCTGACCCCCAGGAAAGAGGTAAGTTTGAGAGGGGTTCAGACCCCAATCATAACAGCTGGAAGTGGCTAGCACCCAGAGACAGAAACAGAGCCAACTCAGAAGTAGACAGAAACCAGCACAGACACTGATTCCCAGAAATAGGGTAAGTCTGAGGGTGGTCACGACCACAGACGTGACAATGACATAGCTATAATTCGGGTTTCTCTTTCCCACATGCATCACTTTGCACTTGCTCACATTAAACGTCATCTGCCATTTAGACGCCCAGTCGCCCAGTCTCCCAGTCTCGTAAGGTCCTCTTGTAATTTTTCACAATCCTCCTGCGATTTAACGACTTAATTTAATTACCTCACTAGTGACTCCTATCTCTAGGTCATTTATGTTTAAACGTTTTTTATTGACATTGCAGCAACACAAACATTGTCATACAAGCTCTGCATATAACATCCATCCAACCTCGATCTAAATATACAACAATTGCTAACTAACATGCAGCATTTGTGAATTTTATTCCAACATTTATTACCCCATCAAATATACCTATCCTCCCCCCGCTCTCTCCCATACCCTTCCTTACCCCCCCCCCCCCCCCCCTTTTACCCCAGACCTGGAAAACCATTCAGTAACAGCCCGTGGAGTTCACCCTGCATTTAAAAGTAAACTACGACCTCTATGGCTTAGACTTTGCAAATAAGGGCCCCAGACAGCCAAAAATGTGACTCTCTTTTTCTGTGAGAACCTAGATTCTCCAGCCTCTCAAGACACCAGCTGATGTAACTGGTTTCTCCAGTGCCAGTATGCCGGAGGATCCTTGACTGTCCAGTACTGTAAGATACATTTCCTGGCCAATAAGCTCATCTTACGGAGCATTAATGTTTCAAAGCGATTCCGCCCTCTAAAGGACCCCGGAATATCTAAAATCAATTGTTCAGCTGTCCCCAGGATCCGTAGCCCCAACCGCTCCTCCCAAAAACCTCGGACTTGTGTCCAGAACCTTTTCAAAATTGGGCAGCTCCAAAACATATGCAGCATTGTGCCAGGGTGTCTTCCACATTTGAGACAATCTGGGCTGCGATTCCCTCCCATATGTACTAGTTGAGCTGTAGTTACGTATCCCCTATGAATACAGCGATAGGCACATTCTCTCAACCGAGCATCTGATACTAACAGGGGTATTCGTGCTATTGATTTAGTGATGTCCCATGGTGTTACTACAACTCCCAATTCCTTTTCCCAAGCACTCCTCAGCTGTCTGTAGTCCCTGGGGGGTCGCCATCCTGATATTGTTTTATGAAGCAAAGATATTGTGAGTTCGCCCTCACCAAAAGAGTGAAAAAATTCTCGTACCTTTTCCCCCAACCAAGTTCTCAAAGGATCACCCGGCAAAGAAGTGATATAATGTCGCACTTGTCGTATAGCAAATCTATTCCCCCAGGAGTCACCTACCTTTCCCAATAATTCCTCGTCTGTAAGGGGCTGCCCATCTCCACCCACCAGATGTTCCAAATTAGAAATTCCCTGCCTAGCCCATTCAACAAAGTATCAGCTTGACAATCCTGGCAAAAATGCACCATTCCCACATATGGTTATCAAATCCGTTGTTGTTGGGTCCCCCCCTAGTTGTCATATCAGCACTCCCCACACCTCTCGGAGCGATCGCAACATCACGCTTTTACTTAATTCTTCCGGTAAATCACGTGTTTTGTGGTGTAAAAGCGAAAAAAGCTGATAAGGTTCCCAAAGTGCTGCCTCCAGTGTTGTGGGAGTGTATCGTTGTGTATCTAAACACCAATCTTCTAGATAAAGCAACTGGCATGCTTGATTGTATAGTTCTAAGTTTGGCATGCCCATTCCTCCTCGGCTCCAGCTGCCCACTAACCGTGAGAAACGAACCCGTGGCTTCTTGCCTCTCCAACAGAACTTTGATGCTAACTTGTAAAAATTCTTCAAGTCTTTCCGTCGGAGCCAAACTGGGATGGTCTGCATCACATAGAGCCACTTGGGGAACAACACCATTTTAATCAAGTTTACTCTCCCTAACACTGACAGCGGCAAGTCCAGCCAACCTTGTAGCACCTGCTGGGTCTCCTCTAACAGCCAAGTAATATTAAGATCATACAACCGCGAAGGATCCATAGGCATCAAGATTCCTAGATATTTAAAAGAGGTTTGTGCTTTCCTCAGAGGGAACTCTCCTCTCCACCGCCTCCACACTTCCTCTGAGGAGGCCAAGGCCTCCGATTTCTCTAAATTCAAACTGAGGCCCGCATAGTCTCCGTATTCGGAGAAGATCTCTAATAGAGCGTTCAAGGATTCCTGTGGGTTTGTTAAATGGACCAAGATGTCATCTGCGAAAGCCGCTACTTTAAAGACCTCGTTCCCTATCGCTACCCCCGCTACCGCTTTCTGTTCTTCAATTTCTCTCAACAAGGGATCCAGTGTTAGCACAAATAATAGTGGTGACAGAGGACAACCTTGGCGGGTTCCCCGGCCTATTTCAAAATCTTTTGTCTCAATCCCATTTACCAATATTCTGGCCTTTGGCGTTGAGTACAGTGCTTTGATCCCTGATAAAAATCTATCCGTGAAGCCATATTTCTGAAGAACAGCATATACGAAATTCCATTTTACTTTATCAAAAGCTTTTTCAGCGTCAAAGCTTATTAACAAAGAATTTTCCTTCCTTCCACATCTGGCTTCTAATGAGGTCAAAACCTTGCAAACATTCTTAGTGATTTTCCGTCCCCTTACAAACCCCACTTGGAAGTCGTGTATAAGATTCGGCAGGATTCTCGCCAATCTATTTGCTAAGATCTTAGCCATCAATTTCACTTCATAATTTAGAAGCGAAATAGGCCTATATGATTCAACTAGTTCCAGGTCCTTCCCTTTCTTGGGGAGTACTATAATACAAGCTGTATTTAAATCCGGAGGCATCCTTTCCTGCTCTATTAATACGTTAAACATTGCAGCTAGGGGCTCAGTTATTTCTTCTCCCATGATCTTATAAAACTCCACTCGGTAGCCATCTACTCCCGGCGTCTTAAGCAGTGCGCTTTGATTAATCGCCAGAAACACCTCATCTGGTGTAATAGGAGTATTAAGTCGCTGCGCCTCTTGAGGGGACAGGGTTGGTAATCTTATCTGATCTAAGTATGAGTCTCCCAACAGACCATCATCCGGCGGGGCCTCATATAATCTTTTGTAATATTGATAAAAACTCTCACTAATCTCCTTGTCCGTATGGACTCGTTCTCCCTGTCTCTTCTTCATAGTCAAGACAAGATCCTAGTTTTACCCTGTTTGGCTGCAATCAGGCGCGCCATCAAATGACCACATTTGTTCCCATGCTTATATAATTGATATTTATAATAGATCTGCGATTTAACTGCTTTATAATGAAGTATTTCATTTAATTTCGTCTGCAAGAGCATTAAATGTTGCCTATTCTCAATGGAGGCCTGTTGCCCATATCTTCTCCGAGCTCTGCATACTAACTGACTCAACCTCAGTATCTCTCTATTCCTAGTCTTACGTTTGTGAGCCATATAGCTGATGATTTCTCCTCGAAATACTGCCTTGGCCGCCTCCCAGTACAGGACCGGGTCTTCAACGTGTATTGCATTGTGTATTTTATAGTCCCGCCAACTCTGATGTATGGAGGCCCTAAAACCCTGATCCCGATATAGCTCCGCGGGAAACACCCATCTCTGTGCCACTCCCCTCTCTTCCTTAGGCACCCAGCTCAATTCCACCCAGGCATGATCAGAGATCACATCTGCTCCTATTACTGATGTCGTCACTGAATTGAACATCTGTTCTGAAATCAACAAATAATCAATTCGTGCCTGTGTGCCGTGTGCCCGTGAGAGGTATGTATAGTCTCTCCCCTGTGGATTGAGAATCCTCCAGACATCCACTAGCCCCACCTGTCAGCAAAGATTAGGCAGCCCCCGAGACTCCTGTCTAAGCTCACTCCTCCTAGCTCCTGTACTATCGATCAAGGGGTCCATCACCATATTAAAGTCTCCCCCTACTATTATGGGCAAAGATTTGCTCGTTAACAGTCGCGAGGTAATCATCTTATAGAACTTCCGATCATATTGGTTCGGAGCATATACGTTGCCAAACATGATTTGGCACTGTATATGAGCCTCACATAGTAGAAATCTACCACCTGGATCAGTGAAGTTCACCTCCACCTTATCCACTACTCCTTTTCGAAACAAGATGGCAACCCCCCCCCCCCCCTTTCTTTCCATGTGCAGCTGCGGATACACAATCCCCCACCCACCACGTTCGCAATTTAGCATGTTCCCCAGCCGATAGATGGGTTTCCTGGAGGAGGGCTATATCTACTTTATGTCTTTGCAAATGCTGCAAAATTTTTGAACGTTTAATTGGGGACCAGATCCCTCCCACATTCCATGTAACTATTTTCAGAGGACCCAGTTCACATAAGAAATCTGTTCACAAGATGTATACCATTTATTCAAGGAAGAGGGATGTCCCAGCCCCCACCCCTCTCCATGCACCGTCCTAAGCCATTTTAGTTCATTCCCAAACCCCACTAGCCGTATCTCCCAGGTCTCATTCCCCCCCCATCCCCCAACCCCCCCCCCTCTTCCCCCTTATGAAGCCCAACTACCCCCTGAAACCCCAACCTCCCTTCTACAGAACCCAAGTCTCTAAATGAGACCATCACGTATAACACCTCCTACCCCCCTCCCTCTCGTAAACCAACTAACACAAAGTGCTCTTCCTCATCTTCCCCCTCTTCAATATGTCTCTAACTTATGATTGTGTAACTTTTCCAGTTAGTCCAAAAAACAGCATTAAACAAACTTCACAAAACCTTATTCCAGAGTTCTCAGGCTTCTCTCTGGTCTGTAAGGAGGATCCTCCACAGCCCTCTGCAAGAACGTCCCTGGGGTGGTCTTCGGCAATATCACTCTGATATTAATCCAGGCGCTCTGGCAAAATCAACACAATTCTTTGGTGTATGGGTTATGTCTCGGTTCTCTGTGGTATTCTGCTCAATAGTCCCAGTCTTCTGCCAAATCCATTTTACAGCACACGCCCCAGGGATTCCTAGTTGCCCAATAAAGTCTCCTAGGCTTCCTCCTGTGATCGTAATCTTGCCGGTCCACCAATTCCGCTCAACAAATTGGGCATTAACATCTTCCAATTTTAATTAACATTTTATAATCCAGTTTGTTGTATCTATGCTTTCCTCGATCCCATCTTCCATGAGATGTCTGTTGATCCTCCGCTTAACCTCTCAATCAGCGGTGTTCCACGGAGTTCAAAAAAGCTTGTGCTTGTTCGATCGTTATATAAACCTGTGTGGCCGCTTGATAGGTGACTCTTAATTTAGCTGGATATTGCAGTGCAAATCGAATTTTCATTTCAAAACGTTTTGTGCAGATAGGAGAGAACTTCCTTCTCTGCATCGCCACCGCTCCAGAGTAGTCCTGGAAACATAAGATCTTTTTGTTCCCATATTGCAGCTCCTGATCTTTCCTCAAAGCCTGCAGTATTGCCTCTTTGTGCACAAAATTTAAGATGCGGCAGATCACCACTCTTGGACGTGCGGCTTCCGCGTGCCTGGGCCCCACTCGATGTGCTCTCTCTACCTGGAGAACTCCTAGGTCTTCTGGGAGCTGTAGTTGTTCTGGCAGCCATTTTTCCAAGAATACCCACAGGTTTGCAGTCTCCAAGGCCTCAGGCAGACCCACAAATCTTAAATTATTCCTCCGTGATCGATTCTCGAGGTCTTCAAGCTTTCCTTCATAGCTTTCCACCATGGTTTTAAGTTTAATATTTTCCTCCTCCATTTTGTGCACTGTGTCTTCGAGAGCTCCATGACGTTGCTGATACTCCGCCAGTTCTTTAGTGAGCTGTCCCACGTTTTCTTGAACTAGTGTTATTTTACTGTCGATGGGCCCCAAGCGCCGATCCAAAGGCTCCATGGCGGCCGTCACCTCCGCCACCCACACGGAGCTCAAGGCAGTCGCAGCCGGGCTCGCCGGAGCCGCCATTTTTTCCTTGCTGGCTCGCGTCTTTTCTTTTTCTCGGCGAACGCTTTTCGCCGCCATGGAATTCCTCTGTGAGTAACGTCGATTTGATTACCTTTCCTTCTTGTTGCGGGTTAATATGTTTAGCGGTTCTTTACTGGGGCAGTTTCCTGGATTTTGAGGGTTTAGTGGGTAAGCTTGCCGGAGCGGAGATTTCAACAACCGCTCCTGGTCATGGCGTCACGTGATCTCTCTAGGTCATTTATAAATATGTTAAAAAGCAGCGGTCCCAGCACAGAGCCCAGGGGAACCCCACTAACTACCCTTCTCCATTGAGAATACTGACCATTTAACCCTACTCTCTGTTTTCTATCTTTTAACCAGTTTTTAATCCACAATAGAACACTACCTCTGTCACGTTGGTGAGGAAAAGTGAGCCCTTGGGCCACTGCCGAGGAGCAGCAGCGGCAGGCAAATCACCCAAACAGGAGGCAAGGCAGACCACAGACAGACGGGCACAGGCTGGACTGGAGCAGAAGCACTAAGCAGAAGAATAGTCCATGAATCACGCAGAGTCTTACCGGCAGGCAGCAAAGCAGCAAGGAAACCAAGAACCACAGAGTCTTGGGCAGGTGGCAGACAGTAGAACAAACCAGGAAACAAGCAGAGTCTTGGGCAGGCGGCAGACAATAGAACAAACCAGGAAACAAGCAGAGTCTTGGGCAGGCGGCAGACAGTAGAACAAACCAGGAAACAAGCAGAGTCTTGGGCAGGTGGCAGACAGTAGAATAAACCAGGAAACAAGCAGAGACTTGGGCAGGTAGCAGACAGTAGAATAAACCAGGAAACAAGCAGAGACTTGGGCAGGCAGCAGACAGTAGAACAAACCAGGAAACAAGCAGAGTCTTGGGCAGGCAGCAGACAGTAGAACAAACCAGGAAACAAGCAGAGTCTTGGGCAGGCAGCAGACAGTAGAACAAACCAGGAAACAAGCAGAGTCTTGGGCAGGCAGCAGACAGTAGAACAAACCAGGAAGCAAGCAGAGTCTTGGGCAGGCAGCAGACAGTAGAATAAACCAGGAAACCAACAAGGTCAAAAACAAGCAAAACAAGCTTTCAGGGCAGGAATTGCAACAGACCAACAAGGACAAGAACAGGACTGAAGACCTCTGTTGCCAAGGCAAAGTCTGAAAGTTCCCAGGTGCTTAATAAAGGCCACATACAAGGGAGTTCACCAGGTAAGGGTGCTGCTAAGTTCCAAAAATCCCAAGCCAGTCTGGAAGGCTGGAAGATCCGGACCGGACCACCATGACTTCTGGAACATGGGAAACAGCAAACAGACAGTCCATCGCAGCCACCAAGTCTGACCACCAGGTGGCGAGATGAATGAGAGCATGAAACAGGGACACAACAGTGAGAACCTCCTATCCCATGACTCTCCAATTTCCTCTGGAGTCTTTCATGAGATACTTTGTCAAACGCCTTCTGAAAATTAAGATACACAATATCAACTGCCCCCCCTTTATCCACATGTTTGTTCACCCCTTCAAAGAAATGTAGTAGATTGGTGAGGCAAGATTTCCCTTCACTAAATCCATGTTGACTGTCTCATTAATCCATGCTTTTGAATATGCTCTGTAATTTTTTTCTTAATAATAGTCTCTACCATTTTGCCCGGAACCAATGTCAGACTTACCGGTCTATAATTTCCCAGATCTCCCCTGGAACCTTTTTTAAAAATTGGCGTTACATTGGCCACCCTCCAATCTTCCGGTACCACACTCGATTTTAAGGATAAATTACATATTTCTAATAGCTCCGTAAGCTCATTTTTCAGTTCTATCGGTACTCTGGGATGAATACCATCCGGTCCAGGAGATTTGCTACTCTTCAGTTTGTAGAACTGCCCCATTACATCCTCCAGGTTTGAAGAGAATTTTTTTTGTTACATTTGTACCCCGCGCTTTCCCACTTATGGCAGGCTCAATGCGGCTTACATGGGGCAATGGAGGGTTAAGTGACTTGCCCAGAGTCACAAGGAGCTGCCTGTGCCGGAAGTGGGAATCGAACTCAGTTCCTCAGTTCCCCAGGACCAAAGTCGATCACCCTAACCACTAGGCCACTCCTCCACTCCATTAAGTTTCTCCGACTCGTCAGCTTCGAATACCATTTCCGGCACCGGTATCCCACCCAAATCTTCCTTGGTGAAGACCGAAGCAAAGAATTCATTTAATCTCTCTGCTACGGCTTTGTCTTCCCTGATTGCCCCTTTTACTCCTCGGTCATCTACCGGTCCAACTGATTCTTTTGCCTGCTTCCTGCTTTTAATATACCTAAAAAAAATTTTTACTATGTGTTTTTGCCTCCAACGCAATCTTTTTTTTGAAGTCCCTTTGAAGTCCCTCTTAGCTTTCCTTATCAGTGCTTTGCATTTGACTTGACATTCCTTATGCCGTTTCTTATTATTTTCAGTCGGTTCCTTCTTCCATTTTCTGAAGGATTTTCTTTTAGCTCTAATAGCTTCCTTCACCTCACTATTTAACCACGCCAGCTGTCATTTGGTCTTCCGTCCTCCTTTTTTAATACGCGGAATATATTTGACCTGGGCTTCTCGTTTTATCATAGTCTCCTTTTTTAAAGTTGAACGCTAACGTATTTGATTTCCTATGTATACTTTCTTCAAAGCTAATATCAAATCCGATCATATTATGATCACTGTTATCAAGTGGCCCCAGCACCATTACCTCCCGTACCAGGTCATATATAGGCAATGCAGTTCCCATTCCAGATGCAGAATATTTAATATGAAGTTTAGATATCTGAACTGAGTAGTTATTTAGGAATGACAATGTGATGGTCTTACATGACCTGGCCAAAAGATGTGGCAGGAAGCTGCCTTTAAAACGGTGACAGCTTGTGCGCATTCTTATTGCAGTGAATGGAGCAGTATGAAAAGTCTGGAAAAGGTTCCATTCGTTGACTTGGAATTATTATATATTATGATTTTTAAGACGTGTATGATGCCATGGTTTTATGGTTAAAACACTAGGCTTTAAAGGGCAAGCGTGGTCTATTCAGCACACTGAGTGAGTTGATTTTTAGGTATGCATCTCTGTATACTTGGTACAATGTTTGTTAAGACCATTTTTAAGTAGTGACATTTTATAAACAGCAAAATAGTATCAGCATGGCTAATGGTACACAAGGAAGGGAATGAACTGAATAAGTAAAATGGTCTACTTTCTGTATGTTGAATGAGTGTTTTTGTTTGTTTGTTTGTTTGTTTGTTTTTTAACTTAAGAACATAAGTGTTGCTATATGGGACGGACCAGTTTCCAAAAGTGGGCAATCAAGGTCACAACTACCTGGCAAGATCCAAGAACAGTAAAACACATTTTATGTTGCTTATCCTAGAAATAAGCAGTGGCAGCAGTGGCTCTAGAAATACCTGCATTTGTTTCTCATATAAGATGTTCTGTTGCTACTTGATATTTAGTATCTTGATGGGGAATTTGAAGATAGTGATGGCTCCTGTTTTGTTGTTTTAAACTAAGGGGATGTTGTCTTCAAATATTACACATGGAGTACTGTTACAAATTTTTAACGGTAAGAATTGTTTTATGTACAAATGCATGGAATGGGATAGTTCTGAAAGAATACAGAGGTAAACAGTAATTAGAACACTGGTAACCATTAATATCAATTTGTAATGATACTTTATATATATTTTAAAACTATAATTTGGGGAATAGTTACTTTTTCAAAAGAGGTGTGTTGGCATAGTTTTGAACCATGAATTGTAAGTATGCTTCTAAAAAGTGTTTATAAATCAAGAACAATTTATGGGAAAAATTCTACTATGAAATAAATGTCTGAACACCAATAAAAATATGGCATGCCCATATTGTTTAACATATAGTTATTGGCATTTATACCTATTAATACAGAGAGACGTGTATGTAATTCATATTAAATTCTAGAACCTTTGACCTGTAAAAGGGATTGTATTTATATTTTAGTTTTGTCTAGTTTTATATTTGTAGTAGATCTGAAAAGCATGTTTATGATTTGCATATCTGTATGCGTTTTTACTTGTGTTATGTATCAACAGTATTACTAGTAAAATGTTTATACCTTAATTCTTACATATGTCTTTATGTACATTATTTTTAGCTCTTATGAGCTCTACCCCTGATGTAACACTCCTTTGGTGCTCAAAGGCCAGAATGATGCTGGGCTGCAAAGAAAGGCATAAGCAGCAGAAAAAAAGGATGCAATAATGCACCTGTGCAACTCACCGGTGAACTGCATTTTAAGTACCATATTCAGTTTTCAATGCTGTATCCTGGCAATGACATAAAAACACTCAAAGTGGTTCAGAGGAAAGCAACCTAAATGATATGGGGTCTCCACCAGAAGATGTATGAAGACTTGAATATGTATACCTTGGCAGAGAGAAGCACTAGAAAAAATATGATTCAGATATTTTATATCTTTCTAGAATTTAGGGGGTCTTTTACTATGTTGTTGAAGCGTTTTTAGCTTGTGGTAGAAATCAGATAGCAGTAAACTCCGAGATGCCCATTGTATTCATATGGGTGTCTCGGCGTTTACCACCAGCTGATTTCTACTGTGAGCTAAAAAAAAACGTACCGTGGCTAAGTAAAAGGCCCCCTTAATGAACAAACAAACCTGTTATGTAAAAGTTTCTATTTAATTGCTGATAGTAACATTCCAATCAATATACCCCTTTATATCTTGCCAGAAGAAAATTTCCTGTCATGTGTTACCCATAATGCCACTAAAATATAAACAGTAGCAGAGCAGGGAAGAGACTCTTTCTGCTCACCTACAGTAATACTGTCATTCTCTTCCTCAGCTGGGAGGACTTCAGTATGCCTCAAACGACAGCGGCTCACATCTTGGATTCCAAAGCTCAACACAGGGTGAGTAAGGAGGAACTCTGAAATGGATGTAAACAGAGCTCTGCCTTCATCCTGGCTCTGCAGGAGCTCCATGACATAAAGGACCTGGGAGGAAAATACTGAGAGAATTAAGGGGGCAACGCCTTGTATACAATGAGAACCGTAATATCTTTCCCTAGAACCAAAGGTGTGCCCAACAAATTGGTGATCAGATCCTTTGAGGAACAATTCTGAATTTCAAGCTGCACATTCTATGCATGAACACCACTTCCCCAGGATTCTCTCTTATTGTACAATGGGTAAAGTTTGCAAAATCCAATTAAAAATGTCCACCACCCTGTAATTAAAACTGTAAATCACTTTCACTTTTTGTACAATTTTCATACATGATTCCTCTAATACCTATGAAGAGTTGTATTAAAAGCGAATGCTACATACCTGTAGAAAGTATTCTCCGAGGACAGCAGGCTGATTGTTCTCACTGATGGGTGACGTCCACGGCAGCCCCTCCAATCGGAAACTTCTCTAGCAAAGTCCTTTGCTAGTCCTCGCACGCACGCGCGGCCGTCTTCCCGCCCGAAACCGGCTCGAGCCGGCCAGTCCAGTATGTAGCAAGACAATACACTTCAAGGGAAGACACAACTCCAACGGGGAGGCGGGCGGGTTTGTGAGAACAATCAGCCTGCTGTCCTCGGAGAATACCTTCTACAGGTATGTAGCATTCGCTTTCTCCGAGGACAAGCAGGCTGCTTGTTCTCACTGATGGGGTATCCCTAGCCCCCAGGCTCACTCAAAACAACAACCATGGTCAATTGGGCCTCGCAACGGCGAGGACATAACTGAGATTGACCTAAAAAATTTACCAACTAACTGAGAGTGCAGCCTGGAACAGAACAAACAGGGCCCTCGGGGGGGTGGAGTTGGATCCTAAAGCCCAAACAGGTTCTGAAGAACTGACTGCCCGAACCGACTGTCGCGTCGGGTATCCTGCTGCAGGCAGTAATGAGATGTGAATGTGTGGACAGATGACCACGTCGCAGCTTTGCAAATTTCTTCAATGGAGGCTGACTTCAAGTGGGCTACCGACGCAGCCATGGCTCTAACATTATGAGCCGTGACATGACCCTCAAGAGCCAGCCCCGCCTGGGCGTAAGTGAAGGAAATGCAATCTGCTAGCCAATTGGATATGGTGCGTTTCCCTACAGCCACTCCCCTCCTATTGGGATCAAAAGAAACAAACAATTGGGCGGACTGTCTGTTGGGCTGTGTCCGCTCCAGGTAGAAGGCCAATGCTCTCTTGCAGTCCAATGTGTGCAGCTGACGTTCAGCAGGGCAGGAATGAGGACGGGGAAAGAATGTTGGCAAGACAATTGACTGGTTCAGATGGAACTCCGACACGACCTTTGGCAAGAACTTAGGGTGAGTGCGGAGGACTACTCTGTTATGATGAAATTTGGTGTAAGGGGCCTGGGCTACCAGGGCCTGAAGCTCACTGACTCTACGAGCTGAAGTAACTGCCACCAAGAAAATGACCTTCCAGGTCAAGTACTTCAGATGGCAGGAATTCAGTGGCTCAAAAGGAGGTTTCATCAGCTGGGTGAGAACGACATTGAGATCCCATGACACTGTAGGAGGCTTGACAGGGGGCTTTGACAAAAGCAAACCTCTCATGAAGCGAACAACTAAAGGCTGTCCCGAGATCGGCTTACCTTCCACATGGTAATGGTATGCACTGATTGCGCTAAGGTGAACTCTTACAGAGTTGGTCTTGAGACCAGACTCAGACAAGTGCAGAAGGTATTCAAGCAGGGTCTGTGTAGGACAAGAGCGAGGAGCTAGGGCCTTGCTGTCACACCAGACGGCAAACCTCCTCCACAGAAAGAAGTAACTCCTCTTAGTGGAATCTTTCCTGGAAGCAAGCAAGACGCGGGAGACACCCTCTGACAGACCCAAAGAGGCAAAGTCTACGCTCTCAACATCCAGGCCGTGAGAGCCAGGGACCGGAGGCTGGGATGCAGAAGAGCCCCTTCGTCCTGCGTGATGAGGGTCGGAAAACACTCCAATCTCCACGGTTCTTCGGAGGATAACTCCAGAAGAAGAGGGAACCAGATCTGACGCGGCCAAAAAGGAGCAATCAGAATCATGGTGCCTCGGTCTTGCTTGAGTTTCAACAAAGTCTTCCCCACCAGAGGAATGGGAGGATAAGCATACAGCAGGCCCTCCCCCCAATCCAGGAGGAAGGCATCCGATGCCAGTCTGCCGGGGGCCTGAAGCCTGGAACAGAACTGAGGGACTTTGTGGTTCACTCGAGATGCGAAGAGATCCACCAAGGGGGTGCCCCACGCTTGGAAGATCTGGCGCACCACTCTGGAGTTGAGCGACCACTCGTGAGGTTGCATAATCCGGCTCAGTCTGTCGGCCAGACTGTTGTTTACGCCTGCCAGATATGTGGCTTGGAGCACCATGCCGAGACGGCGAGCCCAGAGCCACATGCTGACGGCTTCCTGACACAGGGGGCGAGATCCGGTGCCCCCCTGCTTGTTGACATAGTACATGGCAACCTGGTTGTCTGTCTGAATTTGGATAATTTGATGGGACAGCCGATCTCTGAAAGCCTTCAGAGCGTTCCAGATCGCTCGCAACTCCAGGAGATTGATCTGTAGACCGCGTTCCTGGAGGGACCAGCTTCCTTGGGTGTGAAGCCCATCGACATGAGCTCCCCATCCCAGGAGAGACGCATCCGTTGTCAGCACTTTTTGTGGCTGAGGAATTTGGAAAGGACGTCCCAGAGTCAAATTGGACCAGATTGTCCACCAATACAGGGATTCGAGAAAACTCGTGGACAGGTGGATCACGTCTTCTAGACCCCCAGCAGCCTGATACCACTGGGAGGCTAGGGTCCATTGAGCAGATCTCATGTGAAGACGGGCCATGGGAGTCACATGAACTGTGGAGGCCATGTGGCCCAGCAATCTCAACATCTGCCGAGCTGTGATCTGCTGGGACGCTCGCACCCGCGAGACGAGGGACAACAAGTTGTTGGCCCTCGTCTCTGGGAGATAGGCGCGAGCCCTCCGAGAATCCAGCAGAGCTCCTATGAATTCGAGTTTCTGCACTGGGAGAAGATGGGACTTTGGATAATTTATCACAAACCCCAGTAGCTCCAGGAGGCGAATAGTCATCTGCATGGACTGCAGGGCTCCTGCCTCGGATGTGTTCTTCACCAGCCAATCGTCGAGATATGGGAACACGTGCACCCCCAGCCTGCGAAGTGCCGCTGCTACCACAGCTAGGCACTTTGTGAACACCCTGGGCGCAGAGGCGAGCCCAAAGGGTAGCACACAGTACTGGAAGTGGCGTGTGCCCAACTGAAATCGCAGATACTGTCTGTGAGCTGGCAGTATCGGGATGTGTGTGTAGGCATCCTTCAAGTCCAGAGAGCATAGCCAATCGTTTTGCTGAATCATGGGGAGAAGGGTGCCCAGGGAAAGCATCCTGAACTTTTCTTTTACGAGATATTTGTTCAGGGCCCTTAGGTCTAGGATGGGACGCATCCCCCCTGTTTTCTTTTCCACAAGGAAGTACCTGGAATAGAATCCCAGCCCTTCTTGCCCGGATGGCACGGGCTCGACCGCATTGGCGCTGAGAAGGGCGGAGAGTTCCTCTGCAAGTACCTGCTTGTGCTGGAAGCTGTAGGATTGAGCTCCCGGTGGACAATTTGGAGGTTTTGAGGCCAAATTGAGGGTGTATCCTTGCCGGACTATTTGCAGAACCCACTGATCGGAGGTTATGAGAGGCCACCTTTGGTGAAAAGCTTTCAACCTCCCCCCGACCGGCAGGTCGCCCGGCACTGACACTTGGATGTCGGCTATGCTCTGCTGGAGCCAGTCAAAAGCTCGCCCCTTGCTTTTGCTGGGGAGCCGCGGGGCCCTGCTGAGGCGCACGCTGCTGACGAGAGCGAGCGCGCTGGGGCTTAGCCTGGGCCGCAGGCTGTCGAGAAGGAGGATTGTACCTACGCTTACCAGAAGCATAGGGAACAGTCTTCCTTCCCCCAAAAAATCTTCTACCTGTAGAGGTAGATGCTGAAGGCTGCCGGCGGGAGAACTTGTCGAATGCGGTGTCCCGCTGGTGGAGAGACTCTACCACCTGCTCGACTTTCTCTCCAAAAATGTTGTCCGCACGGCAAGGCGAGTCCGCAATCCGCTGCTGGAGTCTATTCTCCAGGTCGGCGGCACGCAGCCATGAGAGCCTGCGCATCACCACACCTTGAGCAGCGGCCCTGGACGCAACATCAAAGGTGTCATACACCCCTCTGGCCAGGAATTTTCTGCACGCCTTCAGCTGCCTGACCACCTCCTGAAAAGGCTTGGCTTGCTCAGGGGGAAGAGCATCAACCAAGCCCGCCAACTGCCGCACATTGTTCCGCATGTGTATGCTCGTGTAGAGCTGGTAAGACTGGATTTTGGCCACGAGCATAGAGGAATGGTAGGCCTTCCTCCCAAAGGAGTCTAAGGTTCTAGAGTCCTTGCCCGGGGGCGCCGAAGCATGCTCCCTAGAACTCTTAGCCTTCTTTAGGGCCAGATCCACAACTCCAGAATCATGAGGCAACTGGGTGCACATCAGATCTGGGTCCCCATGGATCCGGTACTGGGACTCGATCTTCTTGGGGATGTGGGGATTAGTTAGAGGTTTTGTCCAGTTCGCAAGCAATGTCTTTTTTAGGACATGGTGCAAGGGAACAGTGGACGCTTCAGGAGGAGAAAGCTGTCTTTCAGGAGAGGGAGTGGGATCAGAAGGAAGACCCTCAGACTCCTCGTCAGAGAAATATCTGGGATCTTCTTCTTCCTCCCACGAGGCCTCACCCTCGGTGTCAGACACAAGTTCACGAACCTGTGTCTGCAACCTCGCCCGGCTCGACTCAGCGGAGCCACGTCCACGATGGGGGCGTCGAGAGGTAGACTCCCTGGCCCGCATCGGCGAAGCTCCCTCCGCCGACGTAGTCGGGGAGCCCTCCTGGGAGGTGGCCGCAGTCGGTACCACACGCGGTACCGATGTCGGGGACCTCACCCCGGGCGATGGGCCACCCGGCGCCACGCTCGACGGTACCGGAGGCGCAAGCACCGCCGGTACCGGAGGGGTAGGGCGCAACAGCTCTCCCAGAATCTCTGGGATAACGGCCCAGAGGCTCTCGTTCAGAGCGGCTGCAGAGAAAGGCAAAGAGGTCGATGCAGGCGTCGACGTCAGAACCTGTTCCGGGCGAGGAGGCTGTTCCGGGCTGTCCAGAGTGGAGCGCAACGACACCTCTTGAACAGAGGGTGAGCGGTCCTCTCGGTGCCGATGCCTGCTGGGTGCCGACTCCCTCGGCGACCCAGAGCTCTCGGTGCCGACGCGGGGAGGCGACCTGTGTCGATGCTTCCTCTATTTCTTCCGAAGCATGTCACCGGAGCTCCCTGGCACTGACGAGGAGGACGTAGAATCCAGCCGTCGCTTCCTCGGGGCCGAGGCCGAAGGAGGTCGGTCTCGGGGGGGCTGTACCGCAGGAGCCCTCAGGGTAGGAGGAGACCCACCCGAAGGCTCACCGCCACCAGCAGGGGAATGGACAGCCCTCACCTGCACTCCTGACGATGCACCACCGTCCGACGACATCAGCAGACGAGGTCCCGGTACCACCGACGTCGATGCAGCTATCCGATGTCTCGGCGCCGATGCAGAGGCCCGATGCCTCGATGCACTCGATGCAGGGGCGGCCGAGGAAGATGGTCTGGACGCTGACGACGTCGATGCACTCGAAGATCCCGGTGCCGATGCCGACGAAGAGCCCGAGAACAACACGTTCCACTGGGCTAGTCTCGCTACCTGAGTCCGCCTTTGAAGCAGGGAACACAGACTGCAGTTCTGAGGGCGGTGCTCGGCCCCCAGACACTGAAGACACGACGAGTGTCGATCAGTGAGCGAGATAACCCGGGCGCACTGGGTGCACTTCTTGAAGCCGCTGGAAGGCTTCGATGTCATGGGCGGAAAAATCGCGCCGGCGAAATCAAAGTCCGAAATGACGGAAAAAGAGCACCAAAAAATTTGTAAGGGAGAAAATCTCGACCGAGGCCGAAAAGAGGCCTACCCCGACGACGAAAGAAAACTTATCGGGGCAAAAAGCTGGAAGTACGGGGAGGATTAACACGAAACCCGGGGGGGGGGGTTCCGGAGCACTTCCCGACACTTGAAAGACTTTTCCGAAGAAAAAACACGTCAAAATAAATTTGGACGCGCGAGGTCGCCTTTCCGGGGCTCGACACGGCGAAAACACGACCGTACCGAGTGCGGACAAAAGAAGACTGGCCGGCTCGAGCCGGTTTCGGGCGGGAAGACGGCCGCGCATGTGCGGTGCGCGCGGGCGCGCGAGGACTAGCAAAGAACTTTGCTAGAGAAGTTTCCGATTGGAGGGGCTGCCGTGGACGTCACCCATCAGTGAGAACAAGCAGCCTGCTTGTCCTCGGAGAAAGGAAGATACATCAAAGTGCAGTAAAGGTTCACCATGGAAATACTTTTAAAACAAATGAGGAAATATTTTTTCACTCAAAGAACAGTTAAGCTCTGGAACTCACTGCCAGAGGATGTGGTAACGATGGTTAGCGTATCTAGGTTAAAAAAAGGTCTGGACAAGGTCCTGGAGAAAAAGTCTTTAGTCTGTTATTGAGATAGACAAGGGAGAAGTCACTGCTTGCCCTGGGATTGGTAGCATGGAATGTTGCTACTAATTGGGCTTCTGCCGGGTACTTGTGACCTGGATTAGTCACAGTTGGAACTAAACTAGATGAACCATTGGCTATTCTTATGTTACCTTTTACCGCACACCTTGATTTCCCATGGGATTCAGCAACCTGAGGTTCCTGAATCCCAGGGCAAGAGAATAACGCTGCTTGCAAACTACATTGCAAGCAGAACTATTCCTGTGGTCTGATGTTCCCAGGCCTGCAGACCAGGTGACCCCCCCCCCCCCCCCACCACCACCACCAGCTGCACTGACCAACCCCCCTCCACCCACCTCTCAAAAGGGCTACCTTTAAAATCAGAGGTGTTGGGAAGGGGGTGTCATCTTCAGGCAGAAGCAAGGCCTACTCGCTTCTATCCAGACCATAATGTTTAGGAAAATGGTGCCCCTATTTATTTATTTAGATTTTGCTTACACCTTTTTCAGTAGTAGTTCAAGGTGAGTTACATTCAGGTACTCTGGATATTTCTCTGTCCCAGGAGGGCTCACAATCTAAGTTTGTACCTGAGGCAATGGAGTGTTAAGTAACTTGCCCAAGATCACAAGGAGCAGCAATGGGATTTGAACTGGCCACCTCTGGATTGCAAGAGCGGTGCTCTAACCACTAGGCCACTCCTCCACTCCACTCCTAGCGGTAGTCTCATACAACTACTGCTAAAGGGGGGGGGGGGGCATTTTCTTAAACACACTGGACTGGGCATGAGCGAATAGGCCCCGCTCCTATCTGAAGACACCCCCCCTCCCCGAACACCTCTGATTTTATGTTTAAATCATGTTTATTCGAACAAAACACACAATAACAGAACTGCTCTTGTTACAAAAAGGAATTTTTTACATTTCTTCCCCCTCCCCCTTCTATCCCCCCCTACTCCTCCCCTCATTCCCCCTCCCTTTTTACTAACATCACATTATTCATATATTCAATAAATGACTTCGTGCTGATGGAGTTAACGTATTCCAAAGAGGTGCCCACAGTTGCTGAAATTTTTCCCCCGCCTGTGATTCAAAGTCAACAATCCCCACCCTCTCTATCCGCATCATTAACAACATTTTCAACCGCCACTGTTGGAGGGTGGGAGCGTTAGAAGACAACCACTCCGTTAGGATAATCTGCTTGCCAACTATCACGGTTCTGGCTACGAATGCCGTAAAGCCCCTCGCCAAGGGCTGCCGCAGCTGGGGTTGGCCAAATAGTAGAGCCGGACCATAACTCCAACGCTGGTGCCAGATTGTGTTGACATAGTTTATAATGGCCTTCCAGAGTCCTTCTATGCTTTTTCATGTCCAAAACATGTGTCCTAAGGTGGCACCCTCTGTTCCACACTTCGGGCACTCCCCCCAGGACGACAGACCCATATAAAACGCTCTTCTAGGGGGAATGTGCAGTCAAAAAACAAATTTATACTGTAATTCCCAATGTGCAGACTGGTATGTCACCCGTCTGAATGATAGTACGTGAGACCGCACCAACGCTGGCGCAACATCTGTCCCTAAGTCTGTTGTCCACTGCTGAGATAGGGTTTTATAATCCGGTTCTGGCAAAGTATCTTTTATGTGCCTGTGGTGGTGGGAGAGTGGCACTTTTTGCTGGGTCTCTAGGGAGAAAGCCAACGCAAGTTCCTCCTGGACATCCTCCGCTAGGTGCTCCCAGGGCAGAGATGTTACATAATGTTTTAACTGCTCATAGTGAAATCGTTCTCCATCAAGAAGGCCATATTCTTTTTTCAGGGCCTCGAACGATTTCATACGCCCCTCCAGGGTCAGCACTTGTAGCAGGTACTCCAATCCCCGTTTTTTCCATTTCCTAAATGTCCCATACATACTGCCTGGTGCAAAGGCCGAGTTGTCACAAATGGGTAAGTATGGCGAAACCTTTGTTGAGAAATGATGCATCCTACTAACCCATTTCCAGGTCGCCACTGCTGTTCTCATAATCAGGGCTTGCTGCAGGACCTGCGGAATGGGCACTCCAGTCGAGTGCAAATAGCTGCTGAAATGGGTCCCCAAGGTAAAACTCAGTTCCACAGAGGTATCTGAAAAGTCACTTATTCCTCGGAACCAATCGTTTACATGTCTCATTCCACAGGCCACATTAAAGTACCGCACACTCAGCAGTCCTAATCCTCCATATTCCACTGGTATACATAGTACCTTCACAGGCAGTCGAGCTCTTTTACCCCGCCAGAGGTAGTGTTGAATCATTCTGTCCAACTTTTTCTCGTCTTTCTTGTTCAGGTACAACGGCATAGTTTGCAGGACGTATAACCACTTCGGGGCAATGATCATGTTGTATAAGGCTATTCGGCCCAACAAAGAGAGAGGCAATGCCGACCATGCTTATAGGCTGTTTCTTGTGTCCGTTAGCAGTCTCTGTATATTAAGATCATATAATTCCCTCATTTCTGCTGAAACCAGGACTCCTAAATATTTAAATTTACCTTGAGCTATCTGGAAAGGTATCTGCCCTCCCCTAGTTCCCCCCTCCTCTGCATGTCCTATCTGTAGTACCACCGATTTTGATAAGTTTAACTTAAATCCTGATATATGTCCATACTGCCTAATGTGTTCTAACAGGACCTCTGTAGATCTTTGTGGGTTGGTCAACGTTAGCAGCAAATCGTCCGCATATGCCAGCACTTTTATTGACTGCTCCCCTACTTGGACCCCTTCAACTGTTTTATCTGCTTTCAATGTGCGCAACAGGGGCTCCAACGCCAGGATGAAAAGCAGGTAGGCAGTCAGCCAGTCTCTCGGCCATCACCTTGGCCAGGATTTTAGTATCTACGTTAAGAAGTGATATTGGCCTATATGCATCTGCTCTATCTGGTGACCTACCCGGCTTAGGGATTAATGTAATTAATGCCTGGTTTGCATATGGTGGGAACTGGCCCGCATCTATTACACCCTCATAATATTCCAACAAGGAAACCAACGCTTCCGGGGACAGCATTTTATAGTATTCCCCCGTGTAACCATCTAGGCCCGGGGCCGAACGGAGCTTTAGCCCCTTAATCGCTCCTTTCAATTCCTCCAGGGTCAAAGGAGCGTTTAAACCCTCTTGCTCCTCTTCGGTCAACCAATCCAGACCAGCTTTCCTCAAGTATTTCTCTGTTATTTGTACTTCACTTGCTGGCCCAGCTGCATATAGCTTGGCGTAGTACTCGTCAAATATCTGCGCAATCTCTTCTCTAGAATTAACCAATGACCCCGCCTGATTTTTTACCGCTACAATGGCCCTGGACCCCCCCAGTTCTTGATCACTCTCACCAACAAGGGACCTGCTTTATTCCCAAATCTACTTAATTTATATTTGTAATATATAGCAGACCGTGTCTCCCGTTCATGCAGAAGGGTGTTCAGCACCACCTGAACCGCCCTCAATCCTTCTAAGGACTCAGGAGTGAGCTTGCGCATGTGTGTACGTCTGACCCTCTGAAATTGCCTCTCTAAATGTAAGATACTAGCTTGTTGTCGTTTACGCCGGGCGCTACAGTAAGCAATAATATCTCCCCGTATCACTGCCTTGGAAGCGTTCCAAAACAGCACCGGTTGCGTTTCTGCGTGCACCCCATTGTGAGTAATATATGTGTCCCACTTCTCGTGCAGATATGCCTGAAATTGCGCATCTCCCTGTAAATATGCCGGGAACTACCATCCCTTACCCCCTTCCCTATCCGCCGGGATAGCAATATCCAGCCACACTAGTGCGTGGTCCGAGACTTCCTCGGGACCCACCTCTGCAGACTGCACCCAGGGGAACATGGTGGACTCTAACAATATGTAATCTAAACGAGCCAAAGTGCCATGCGCCTGTGATCTATGGGTGTACTCCTTATCCCCAGGGTGCAGGATTCTCCAGGCATCCACCAACCCCAACATTCTCCGGAAGGCACTGAAATTTTTACGCCTTTGTCCTTGGTAATGTGGGGAGGTGGGGCTCGATGTATCCAGCTCAGGATCTGAGGCCATATTGAAATCCCCAACGACTATCAATTTTGCTGTTTTATACTGCAAGCAGGCGTTTCCCAAGGCCACATAAAAACCCGGCACATGCCCATTAGGGCAGTAAACATTTACCAATATAAACTCCACTCCTTGTATCCAAATCTTCAAAATAAGATACCTCCCCTGTCCTCCCTGTGTTAACACATCAACTTTACACGAGAGCCCTTTCCTAATCAAGACCGCCAGGCTCCACCTCCGCCCCTGTGCAGCTACTGCATGACACTCTCTCACCCAGGTCTTTTTCAATTTAGCATGCTCCTGGTCATTCAACCGCGTTTCCTGCAGGCAGGCTATATCTGCTTTGTGCCTTCGTAACGCTTGTAAAATCTTGTAATGTTTCATGGGGGTGCTAATCCCCCCCACGTTCCACGATATTATCCGTGCTGGCATGATGTTTCTATGACTGCCTCCGCGACCAACCCCTGAGCTCCTTTCCTACCTATTTGGCTTCTCCCCCATAATCAGCTGATCTTCCTTTTGTGTACCTATGCCAACTAACTTCGTATAATTCCACCTTCTTTGCACGCTTAGTCTGGTGATATTTAGTAACCTCCCGTTCCATCTACCATTTCCCCCACCCGGACCCACCCTCCCATACTTCCCTTTATCTACTACCCTTTCCATGCTCTAGGCCCAACCTAGTTATGGAACTGAATCACGCTATCAGGCTAGAGACCCCCACCCGCAGTACTCAAATGTGTATAAATTGCTTTTCTCTCTACTCACGTATAGTCCAAACTCTGTGCCCCCTCTGTGTTAAGGCCTGTTATCTTGCTCTTGTCCTGGTCTGGTGATATCTTTGTCCCGGAGGAACTTCTGTGCGGCCTCCACGGTATGAAACGTATGCCATTGGTCTTGCATCTGCACCTTCAATTGTGCTGGATATTGTAGAGCAAAGCGGATTTTTTTGTTGATTAACGCTGTGAACAATGGGTGGAACTGCTTACGCCTTGCTTGCACCTCAGTTGAGAAATCTTGGAATATTAAGATGTTCCTCCCGTTATATTTGAAGGTCTCCCTCTTCATGTGAAAGCCTTGCAGGATTTCTTGTTTATGCCTGTAGTTTAACAGCTTGGCTACCACAACTCCCGGCCTGCCCTGCACCACCATTTTTCTCCCCACTCGGTGGGCCCGCTCCACCACCACTGGCCCCATAGAATCTGTTAGGGCCAGTTCTTTCGATAGCCACGTCTCCAGCCATACCTCCAGGTTACGATCCGGGAGCGATTCAGGGAGTCCCACCAGAAGTATATTGTTTCTGCGGGAACGATTCTCCAGATCTTCCAACCTGGAGGCATGTGTTTTTAATCTGCTGTTGCAGGCTAGTTATATCCGGCCATAAGCACGCACATCATCCTCCATCGCCGCTATTTGCACCTCCGCATCACTCACGCAGGTTTGTAGACCTGCCAGCGTGGTTTGGATCCCTTTCAGCTTTCTATCAAGCACTGCCCATTTCGGCTCCCATGCTGTCATTGCGGAGGTGAGTTGTTCCAGTTGGGCCTCCGAGAACACCACCGGAGCCTCGTGTGCGCCATCCGCCATTTTGTTTTCGCCGACCACGACTTTAATTTTTTCTTTTTTGGTGGGCTTCGGCGCTTTTATCGCGGGCATGCTGCGAAGATACCTATCCATGCGGGGTTCACACACTTCGCTGCGAAAGAATATTTCGGCAGCAATCTCTAATTTATGTTAATTGCGGGTGAGGGTTCCGGAGCTCAAGCAACCGACTGCTGCTTAGCTCATAGCACCACGTCACACCTCTGATTTTAAAGGTAGACCCTATAGGGGTTGCGGGAACCTAAGAGCATTGGGACACAAATTTGAAGCCCCATGCTCTCAGGCAGTGAAATAACCCCAGTAAAAAGCTGGGTATAACTGCAAGTCGGGGTATTTGCATAGTAATGATATACAAAACATACATTTCAATGTTTTGCATCTCATTACTATCTAACCTGCAGTGACTTAATTATCGTCACAGTATTTTATCTCAAGTGGCATTAGAGCCATTTGTAGTAAAGATCCAAATGACACAACTTAAGGCCCTAACGTTGCTTGATGAATTCTCCCCTGAATAACAATAAGTTCCACCTAGAATTAAAACAGCCTACTTTTCAGGATGTACATGTGTGTATCTGATCTGCATATATACATGATCTTTTGGGGGAGGAGAGGAGGGGGAAAAGATACCCTGTACACTCCTAGCAGACATCAGCCATTACTGCAAGGTGCCATACCACTGGATTTAAGCAAATCTGACAGTAAAAAGATAAGCCAAAGTGCTTGGAATAATTTTAAATTCCTCACTGTCCTCAGAACATCAGGTGAATAATCTTTTTAAGATATTTTATTTTAAGCTTAAACAACTCAGAACAGTCTGTTCATACCTTCATGAGAACCATTTTGTCTTACTAGCACAGCGTTTGATATTATCTCAGTTAGATTATTGGAATGAGGCACTGGAATCTCTGTAAAGTTATAAGAGAGACTCTAGTTGAATACAGTTGCTCGGTTGATTCTCCTCTATTGGTAAGGCTCCACTAGATTCCAACTCAGATTTTATTTAAGTTGTTGATTCTTTATGGCCTAGCACCAAATTATTTGACTTGGTTGATTTCTATCCCAACCAGTACAAGAGATTATCATATATTAGACTTATTTTCCTTCATTTAAAGGTGTTCTATCTAAGAAAGGTTCTTTTCTCTTTGAAGCAATGCAGATTTTGAATAGTTTACCTTTGATTATAAACAGAATTGCTATAATTCTCAGATTCAGAATTATGTTAGCTGGCCTAATTTTTGAACTAGCTTAAAATCATTCAGCATATAAAGTACTTCCAAAGCAGCCTAAGCTATTGAAATTGAAAATAAGAAAATGTAATACAGGTATTCTGCCCCACTCCAACACCTAGTGGCATCGAGTCCATTTTCACTTCAATAGAACACAAATGCATAGGGGAAATTGTCACCAGCAAAACAAAAGCCCTCAAACGTCACAATGGAAGTAGAATGAAAAATGTATTTGTATTCAAAGGTCCATGAAACCAGTATGACGGTAAGTCAAACTACATTGTTTTCAAATGATAGCTATTCTGAAGCAATGTTATTTGTCCTTAAGAATCTAATCTTAATAGAAATATTTTTAAAATATCAATACAGCTTCTTTCACATCAGCTCTCACTGGGCATACTTGGAGCCTATCCAGTAGGTATCATTGTTGTAAAAAAAAAAAAAAAACTTCCTCTCAGTAGTCCATATTTGTAGCTGCGTTTTAACCACTTCTATGTACAGCACCCCAAAGCCACTCTGCATAATCTCTCTTTACTCAGAGCTAGTGGAGTCTTCTTGTGGTTTGTGCAGAATAAAGATATGAGTACTCACTTTTCGCTGAACGTCACTGAGGATCAAGTACTCAGCAGAAAGGTCTAGGCAGGCCTTGAGTCCTGGGAGCACACTGGAGTTAAATGGATCTGGAGAAAATCTGACAAAAAAAAAAAAAAAAAAGATATTGCACATTTTAGAATGCTACATGGTCAGCATCAGGGACTTTTTATTTGGACTTCGCTCACAATTTTTTTGGTTGGTAGTTCAACATTAGTTACAATCAGATATATAAAAATCAGGTTTGTAATCCACCTCTTTACTTAATTGCTTATAAATTTACTTTTCTTTAGGTTTGCAGTTAAGATGGACTATATCAGTACATAACCAATTATAAATCAGCAAGAAGTTTGTTTTTAAGTGGGTGATGATTAACATGTAGCCAGTCATACTGTTGAAGCAACACTGGCTGTTTTGGCTCTTATAAAACCCAGTATCTGTCGCTGAGTAGTGTGTTTTAAGTAATTTTGTTTCTTTAAAAATTGTTTACTTTTGAAACTGACTTATTTTTGAGTCCTCCTCTTGGCCTCTTCTTATATGTATACTGAGCACTAATAATTCATGCGCATGCATCACTAGCAGAGCTTCCCAAACTGTGGGTCCTTAGGAAAGAAAGGACAAAGATGATGTTCAATGAAAATTAACAGGATCATCTTGGATAATGCCTCCCTTTCTCAAGCAGTATCGGTTCCATTTTTAGAGATACATTAACCACATCATCAAAAAAAGAGCAATATGTTCTTTCATAGCTTTACGAATAGCAGACAGATATCCAAGGGACAGATTATCCAAATCCAAGATGTATAAAAGGTCCAAAATAGTAACAATGAGAAATGTGACACGTC
The DNA here is from genome assembly GCF_901765095.1 of Microcaecilia unicolor. Taxonomy (NCBI): domain Eukaryota; kingdom Metazoa; phylum Chordata; class Amphibia; order Gymnophiona; family Siphonopidae; genus Microcaecilia; species Microcaecilia unicolor. The sequence goes on from NC_044035.1 coordinate 187,426,752, forward strand.
TTGTTACAATACACAGAGAACCACAGGCATTTCTGCACACCTCACTTTTTTTCTCATCCACGCTGAACAGTAATATTTTTATTCTTTTAAGGAAGAAGCTTCACAACCAAGTCATCTATGTTATTCTAGGAACCCTTTCTAGGTAATGTCCTTTTGAAGAAAGTAACAAGAACTGCACATAGTTCTCAAGAGTACCTATATTACTACCTACCAGAATCATACTTCCCAGTTTTGGGAAAAGGTAACTGAGGAATACAGTGGCAGGTAAGTTTATGGACTAAGTGGAATTGAGGGATGTCCAGGACCCTTATCAGCCTAGATTCAGGAGAGTCCATGGGAAGCATACAGTTGTGCTTGTGGTGATGGGATAGTTTACAGTGGTGCATAGACAAAGAGAAAATGTTGTCCTTGTTGTTAAATCTTTCATTGGCATGTTCGTGAATGCAAAGACTTCCTTCAACTATGGGAACTCCACTGGCCAAACACACAACCCACCCATGAAAAAGGACATACATTAGATATCACTCACAAATTCTCATCATAACCAAATATCACACTAAGACACAAAATGGAATGGACAGCCGGGCCATGGTCCGCCCACTACAGTGCAAACCTTTCCCTCCACTGGAGAACAAAAAAGACACAACGAAAACAAAAACAACAGACATATTACGAGAGGCAAAATAGCAACTCTACACTGATGAATGGACAATACCTACATACTCACCCCAGTTTCTCCAAGATTGGGAGAACAGATGCAGAATCACACTAGACAACACAGCACCACTTCAAACCAGAACCTCACACAGAAAAAACTCAATACCATGGTTTAACGAAGAATTAAAAGAATTAAAAACACATGTCAGAAGATTGGAAAGAGCATGGAGCAAGAAAAAAGACAAAAACACAAAGAATGGAAACAACTACAAAGAAAATACAAATACACTATCAGACAAACGAAAAGGACCTATTACAAAACCAAAATAGGACCAAACTACAAGGATACACACAAACTCTTCTCACTCGTAAACAATCTTCTAAATACTACCAAGGTCACCTCCAACAACTCAGATACCCCATCAGCAACTAACCTTGCGAACTACTTCAACGAAAAAATCATAAAGCTCCGACTCATGATACCCACTACCACAACAGACTACACAAATATCCTTGAATGTCTAGACCCAAAACCCAGAGAACGCCCAGCAGATCGATCATGGACCGACTTTGACACGCTCTCATCAAAAGAAATGTCATACTGGCTAGGAAGACACGCCAAATCGCAATGCCAATTAGACATCTACCCTAACAGTCTAATAAGATCCGCACCTAAACAATTCAAAACAGACCTCACGAAGCATATAAACTACAGGCTTCAAAATGGACTCTTTCCTACGGATCAAGGAAACATCCTACTCACTCCGTTACCGAAAGATGCTAAAAAAAAGCACAATGGACTTAACTAACTACCGACCAGTAGCATCTATTCCACTCATGACCAAACTCATGGAAGGCATAGTGATGAAACAACTTACTGAATACCTAAATAAACACTCAATTCTGCACGAGTCCCAATCAGGATTTCGGACGAATCACAGCACTGAAACCGTACTAGTGTCCGCAATGAACTCATTCGAACAAGCAATTGTGACAGGTAACAACATCCTCCTCCTACAATTCGACATGTCCAGTGCCTTTGACATGGTCAACCATAAAATACTAATACATATACCTGAATACTTCGGAGTAGGAGGCACAGTTCTAAAATGGTTCAAAGGATTCTTGACCACAAGATCATACCAAGTAACAACAAACGCGGACAGATCACCACCATGGATACCTAAATGTGGTGTCCCCCAGGGATCCCCTCTCTCACCAACATTGTTCAACCTAATGATGATACCTCTAGCCAAACTATTAGCCAATCAAAACCTCAACCCCTACATTTATGCAGATGACGTCACAATTTACATCCCATTCAAACAAGATCTAATTGAAATCACCAACGAGATCAACCAAAGCCTCCAAATAATGCACACCTGGGCAGATGCATTCCAACTAAAACTTAACGCAGAAAAAACACAATGTCTTGTACTCACCTCACAACATAACACAAAAAACTTCAACGTCATAACCACACCATACTGTTCTCTTCCGGTCTCAAAAAACTTGAAAATTCTCAGAGTGACCACTGACCGAAACCTCACTCTTGATACCCATGTGAAAAACACGACGAAAAAGATGTTCTACACCATGTGGAAACTTAAAAGAGTAAAACCTTTCTTCCCGAGATACATCTTCCGTACCCTGGTACAGTCAATGGTAATAAGCCATCTGGACTACTGCAATGCACTATACGCCAGGTGCAAAGAACAGACAATCAAAAAACTTCAAACTGCCCAGATTACAGCCACCAGACTCATATTTGGAAAAGCCAAATATGAAAGCGCAAAACCACTAAGACAGAAACTTCACTGGCTTCCACTGAAGGAACGCATTGCGTTCAATATCTGCACGTTGGTACACAAAATTATTCATGCAGACGCCCCAATCTACATGCTAAACCTCGTAGACCTACGTCCCAGAAACGCCACAAGATCATCCCGTAAATTTCTCAACCTGCACTACCCCAGCTGCAAAGGACTTAAATACAAGATGATGCACGCCACTACCTTCTCTTACAAGAGCACGCAGATATGGAATGCATTACCTACAGACCTGAAAGCAATCAAAGAAACATCTATCTTTCGGAAATCTCTGAAACATTCTTCTTCAACAAGGCTTACAATGAGAATTTATAACCTCACCAAGTCCACTCAACTATGAGCGCACACCTCCTATAATTACCCTAACAACTCTCTTCCTTCTTCCCTCACCCCTTCCTAAGCGCTACACATTACTAATTGTATCCGATATCCTGTTATGACAATGTTATCAAATCTATGTAAGCCACATTGAGCCTGCAAATAGGTGGGGGAATGTGGGATAGAAATGCAATAAATAATAATAAATAATTTGATATTGTGAACTCAACACCTGCTGCAACAATTACATGCATCAAGAGTTTGATGAGCAGTATGCAATAGTTTGACTCATTTTTAATGCACAACTACCTGAGGAGTCAAGGGTCTATAAAGCCACCATTTCTGTTTCTAAGAACAATGGAGAAGAATGTAATGTAAAATTCAGTTGTCCTGTATTTGCCTAGTACATTCAGATCTTAGGACCTATAGCCCAAGATGACCAAGAGGTACTAAATGCTCTTTTACTATATTTTGTTTTAACTCATGGTCCTTTAACCATTGTATTACTATAACCATAGACTGAGGCATTATGGCTCACTATGAGGGATTGGAACCCCACACTTCAGGCTATCTTTGATGGGGTATACCTTTCCTGGACCCAAAAGACGGAAGATATGGTGATCCAGATAGTTGCTGGATTAAAAATGGGCTCACATTTCAGTTCTGACAAGCTGCTTCTACTGGAAATAAAAATGATTTTGTAACCACCCATATCATTAAGACATCTAGCCATGATCACCCAAGCGGTGGTAATCTCGTGTTTACAATACTGCAATTTGATCTATATTGGGTTGCCCCAAAGGAGTCTCTGCCACTCACAGAACACATCAGCTAGCTTGGTGGTGGGAAAAGAAATGAGATCATGTGACAACTCTACCCCCCCCCCCCCAAAAAAAAAAAACAACAACTGTGGAATCCTTGCATTGATAACCTTGATAACCTATCTAGTGTAGGATAAGGTTTGTGTTATTGATGATGACTGTTAAATTAGGCAAGGAGTTAGCCTGGGTTATCTTTAAGAATGGCTGCAACATTATTGGCTTGAAAGGCCAGTGCCAGACTTCGATGGACTGTGTCCCGCAAATGACAAAACACAGAAGATCAAGTCTGTGTATTGTATATCACTTTAATATCATATGCTATGATTGAGGGTGCTGTCCATCTCGAGATGGAGAAGACATCTTAATGTTGAAATTACTAAGTGAAATACTGTTAGAATACTTTTCATTTAAATATATGGAGGCGTATTTTCAAAGCACTTAGACTTACAAAGTTACATACTGTTTTAATTTAATCTAATCTAGCGCTTATTAACCACCAAATCCTAAGAAGATCCAAGGCAAAGTAAAAATGTACAAAATAAAATAAATCAAAGCACTCAGACTTAATTTAATCTAATCTAGCACTTATTAACCACCAAATCCTAAAGTCCAAGGCAGTGAACAAAAGTTAAAATGTACAAAATAAATCATACGATTTAAACAAAAATTACAGCTAAATATTCATTAAACAGTAATTCCAAGTAAATATTAAATAAAAGGGTCTCTAGATTTTTGCAAAATAAAGAGTATGAATTTTCAGTTCATAATTCAATTGGCACTGAATTCCAATGAAAAGCAGTCTGAAAAGGGTACAAACATTCATAATGTCTCTTTAATACTAGACTTTGAGCTGGAGGCGTTAGGGGCAAAAACACATAGTAAAAACTTTTTAGGTATATTAAAAGCAAGAAGCCGGCAAAACAATTAGTTGGACTGCTAAATGACCGAGGGGGAAAAGGGGCATTCAAGGAAGACAAAAACATAGCGGAAAGATTAAATAAATTCTTTGTTTCATCAAGAAAGATTTAATAGAGATACTGGTGACAGAAATGGTATTCAAGGCTGACGAGTCAGAGAAACTGAATGAAATCTCTATAAACCTAGAAGATGTAATGGCACACTCTGACGAGTAGAAAAACTGCCTGGACCAGATGGTATTCATCCAAGAGTACTGGTCAGTATTCTCAATGGAGAAGGGCAGATAGTGGGGTTCCCCAGGGGTCTGTGCTGGGACTGCTGCTTTTTAACATATTTATAAATGATCTAGAGATGAGTAAATAGGGATGACAAAAAGTTATTTGAAGCTGTTAAATCGCAAGAGGATTGTGAAAAATTACAAGAGGACCTTACAAGACTGGGAGATTGATCATCGAAATAGCTAATGACATTTAATTTGAGCAAGTGCAAAGTGATGCACGTGGGAAAGAGGAATCCGAACTATAGTTACGTGATGCAAGGTTCCACATTAGGAGTCATGAACCATGGATTCTTGGTGAACCAGAAGAGCAAAATGCTTATTATGAAAATATGAATTAATCAATTTAAAATTTTTCGATAGACTATTGATTTGAGGTACAAATGAGAGCGTAGAATCAAATACAACACCCAGGACTTGTGATGTTTATGACACTGGAAGAAAGTCAGATTGCAGTACTGAAATCAAATAAGAAATAGAATGCAAAGAATTACAAAACCATACATTTTTGTTTTGTCAGCATTAACATATGTTCAGTAGCCCATTACAAAAGAAACAGCAGTATAAATGAAATCTAGAGATCTGATACAGGAAGCCAAATGACAATATCATCTGCATATGAAGTCAAATGGGCCCCCGGTGTAAGAACTACAGTCTGACATAATTTAACTGCTTATATGTGGTCAGCATAATGTCAAATTGCCAAGCAATGTTTAATCATGAATGACTATAACCTGTAGAATGGCGAGTGTGCCGCTGGCTGCCTTGTTGGGCAGCCTGGATGACCATATAAATCTTTTATCTGTTATCATTTACTGTGTTACTCTGTACTACTGTGAAAGAGTTTTGAGTTCCCTGGGCCAGTGTTCACTAGTGATTCCAGGAGTAATGTAGGTATAGTTAGAAAGTCTACGGCACTGGGCATTTTCAGCACCTAAACTTAATGGGTGGAATGAGCAACCATAAGTTAAGGTTTCCTGTGCAGAGGTGCCTTCTCCACTTCCCCTGGGGAGTAAGTCCCTTAATGTTCAGGATAACAATGAAATTGCAACTAGACATCAACGTAAGATTCTAAACTGTTAGAGAAAGAGGGGAAGCTATTTTAGATCTAGTCCTTAGTGGAATACAGGGCATGCTATGAAAGGTAACTATGCTGTATACAATGGGAAACAGTGATCATAGCAAGATCAAATTAGAGCTGATAATTGGAGTGAAGTCACTACAGTAATCTACTGTAGCAACATTTCAAAAGGATGAGTGACAAAATGAGGAAAATGGTTCAAAGAAGCTGAAAGCGTCGGCCGTACAAGTTAAGACTTTAAATCAGGCATGGACGTTGTTTAGAAATACCATTGTGCAAGCCCAGACCAGATGTATTCCACATATTAACAAAGGTGTAAAGAAAAGCAAACGATAGCAAGAGGCTAATAGAACCATAAGAGCATCCTTCAAAGAATGTAAAAAGGATCTAAATGAAGAAAATAAGAAGCAACACAATTAGCATCAAGCTAGAAGCAAAGCACTGATAAAGAAGACTAAAAGAGAATATAAAGAAAACTTGCCGGAGAGACAAACTCACAGTAACCTGTCAATAAATCATCTGTAGTACCTGAAGTGTGTCTAATATAACACCAATAATTTACAAAGGTTTCCAGCGGTGATCTGGGAAAT